>NC_133015.1:4828333-5459166 GCF_048564905.1 Vicugna pacos
TTGTTTTAAGTCACTAAGTTTGTGATGATTTGTTTGATTTGTTTTAAACAAATACAACCATCTCCCAATACTATCGGTCACCATCTCACTTTCTATGTTATATAAAAATTACCAATAACTATTTACAGTGCCCTTTCTAAACTTTCTAAAATTCTCTAACATAAGAGTTGCCATGATTCCTCTTCACAGTTGATCAGTGATGCCCATATTACTTCACCCTTACTCAAGTTTAGAACTCAGCCTGTAACCTCAAAAATTAAGACAGGTCAAAGTTGAAATCTAGACAACAAAAACTAGTATGAAATAAAGTCAGCACAAATTTGTTGACCAGCTCCTGAAACATTGACATGAATGAGTAATCTTTGAGAGATGAGTGAGGCAAACAGAATAAGTAAGTGAGTAAATTGTAAGTACGGTGTCACATAAAATCTGTTTCACTTAAGGAACTAATCATAGAACTTGCTCCAATTGAGGAATGGAGATAATTTAGATTTTTTAATGCTTTGAACTAATTTATGTGTGACAGAGGCAATAAATGGCAAAGGAGAGAAGGTGGAATCCACTCGGTCTCTGGGAATGACACCAGGGGGAATCATCACATCCTCCCTCAGCTCACTGTAGGGATTTCTTTTGGCACCAAAACATTGTCTTAGATGCAGTGTGGGTGGGATCCTATGGCAAGTCCTTTATCTGCCATGCTGATTGTGTAACTTGTACACTTAATGCTTCCTTGTGGGATCTGGCAGGCCAATGCATGGGCAGTAAAAGAATTTACCAAAGACAAAAGGAGTTTATTGGGTACACTGTCACAGACAATAGTGGGTCACATAGATGAGAGGTCTGTGTGGGTACTGATGGTGAAAGTTTAGGGTCTCTTATGGGAAGGGGTTGGTGAACATAGGGGGCTGTATGATCAGCTTGGGCACAAGTTTCTGATTGGTTGTAGGTGAAGTAAGAAAGTTAGAGTCCGTGAAAGTGCAGGGGGACTTATGACTCCAGGAAGGAGGAATCCTGGGCTGAGACAAGTCAGCTGGTCTGGGTTTTAGCCACTGTGAGATTAGGCATTACCTAGGGCTATTAATTCTGCGAGGGCAAACACACTTCAGAAAAGAATATACTTTATCTTTTGGGGATTGCAGGTGGGCATCGGGAGCCCAGGAAAGGGGGTCATTGGACTTTAAAGGGCACCAATTGCTCCCACATTCCTGTCTTCTTTGAATCTGCACCTTTTTCCTACCACCTGTACGCTTTTTGTACTTCTGCCCCACTGTTACGATCAGCATGATTCCATCCTTCAAAGAAAGTTGTAAATAATACTTGAGAACAAACTTTCTAACTGCAATTAAAATATTTTTCAGGGCTTCAAGCATATATATCCTCTTTATGAAAACGGGGATTAAGCTGAGAAAAGCTGTATTTTGTAAAAGTTTGCCCACACAGGTGCTGGCTGAATGCTTGTGGATTTATGGAGGTAGAGAACTCCATAGTCCTTTGTGGGCTCAGCCTAGAATCTCAGGGGATTCTGAGAAATGGTCTAATTCAATCAACACATAAAGAGAGCAGACAAAATGCCTCCAGGCCTAAAGACACAATGTGCCTTTGACCAGTGCAGACTTTGACTGCAGCTAAAGGTGACTACATCTGAAGACAGAAGAAGTGGTCAGCAGGAAAGACAGTGTGTTGATAGACAAGGGCCACAAAGCTCACACATCACTAGCTGAGTGAGACAGAATGCATCTGGGAGGGGCAAACATTCTTCTCACTACAAAGATGGAACTTCGTGGACGGCAGAGCTATTTCATCTAACTTCCCTAGACTTGGGAAGAGTTATTTTCCCAGTTGAAATCCTCTTCTTGGTTTTATACTCAGCAAATGACTTTCTCATTTTAAAAATTTAGATTTACAGGTGTCATTTTATGAAGAAGGAGTCACTGTGGATGGTTGGACCATTGCAGGTTTTATGTCTAATTGTGACTTTGGTTGTCAATGGTGCTTTAAATACCTTACTTTTACAGATTTACAAAACCGTAAGGCCGTTGTATCAGCTCCATGATAACTTTGCTTCAGCTGGAAGTAGTTTCTATTACTGGCCCATTTCACTGATGAGGAAACTGACACAGACATTAACTTGACCATGTTTACCTAGCTAGCCAGTCCACAGTGCAAGAGCTGGAAGAGCTTTTTTTGGGGGGGGGGGTTGTTGTTGTTGTTGTTTTTAGCAGGATTGTATTGAGTTCATAGATTAATTTGGGAGGAATCAAACCTTCATAATATTGAAACTTCTAATCCATAAACATGGTATATGCCTCCATTTATTCTACCTTCTTTAATTTCTCAATCATGTTTTATAGTTTTCTTTATAGAGATTTTACACATCTTTAATTCATACATATATATTTGATGGGATTAGTATTTTTCATTTTGTGATTTAAAACATTTTAATGTCTAATTGTTGTTATGTAAAAATACAATTGCTTTTATACAGAGACGTTATATCAAACAATGTTGCTATATTCCCTTACTACTTCTAACGATCTATTGGTAGAGTCATTTGGGTTTTTTACATACACAAGTGTGTCACTTGAGACAAGTCAGATAAATCAGAAGGACTAGGTTTTGCAAGACCCAATATTTACACAACTTTGAAGACTATTCTAGATAGGTAAGGGAGGGGCAGCAGATTCTTTTAAAACTACAGAATCTCAATTGTCTTTAGCTTGAAATAATCCTCATGTAAAAGTGAGGAATTTGAGGAGGGGGAGCATCCTGAACCCCGGCACCACAAAGCATTTTATTCTGTCATAATAATAGCTAACATTTACAGAGTACTTACTGTGTGCCAAACATTGTTCTATGTGCTTTAATAAATTAACAAACTTAATCCTCAAAGTGACCCTATGAGATATATGTTAATATTTATCCCATTTTATGAAGGACAAAATTAAAGCTTAGAGAGATTAAATAACTTGTCTGCTGTCACAAAACTTGCCAGAAGCAAAGCCAAGCAATCTGGCTCCAGTGTTCACTCTGGTAGCATCTGGGTGTGATGTCTGATCAAAGAAATGCTGAATAATTTGTATTAATTTACAAAAACTAGCCTATTTAATGTATTTATCCTATACCATGTATTCACAGACTTTTCCACGGTGGTTAATTATGATTCCATCATATTTTATGAGCTTGATGTTTTGACTTCAAAATGAGAAACACCAATAAAAAATACTGAGAAAACAAAATTAGAATTTAAAATACTTGAGCTGTAGGGTTTATCTTATAGTATTAGAATAATTTAAAAAAAGGGAGTTTCAGTAGAATTAAAACTATTTTTTAGATGAATGACTAAAAAAACAATACTGTACCATGACTATTCTATTGATGCTGTACATTGTATCTTTACTGCTTCTGTTAGGTAGTTAGATAAGTGGGGGCACCGGGCAGATAGGTGGAGGAGAAGGAGGATGGTCTGGAAGATGGTGCCATCAGCATAAAGGGGCTTTTATTTCTCTAAATCAGTGCCAGCAAGAAACCAGTTAGAAAATGCATGGCTGAGACTGAGCAGTAGCAGCAAGGACTTAACTGGACATGACCCAATGTTCATTGTAATATAATTAGCATCGTGGTTTAGCCCCTCCCCCTGCCCCCCGACCAATGGGTTTTCCTGTGTGCATCATGGGTAAGGACATGTGCAAAAGTGGACGAGCATGACTAGCCCTCCAGGGGCAAGAGCCGTCCATCAATCAGGAGTCCACCTCTAAGTGAGGGTGTAAGAGAATGGGGCAAACAAAGAACATTGCTATCCATCCTGAGAGCAGCCCACCTCCCATTCTTGGATGTGCACTTTCTTGGCTAAATAAAACCTTTAAAACCTTTCTCTACCAACACTTCCATCTCCCGTCTGAAGTCTTCTCTTTCTGGTAAGACAAGAACTGGGGTCTTTTCCCTTCCCCTTTTGGGGTAGCATTTCCATTTTTCTTGCAAAACACATTTGTACCAAAAACTGCCTTTTCACTGTAAAAGTACAGGTATGAACAGCTGATTTCAGAAGTCATAAGGCTAGGTGTTATTTCTGGAAAATTAAGGACATTACCTTTTGCACTGTGATTAATTGCATTCTATATCTAGGGACCTATAATCAAAATCTGAAATAAAAACAGACAAGATCAGATTAATTGTAAAGTACAGGTTGAAAATAAAACTCCTTAAAATTAAATGATTTGAGAAAACAACAATCATTTTCCTAGGTTTTTGAGGCATATCAATAAAGGATAATGGGGTTTAAAGATCCTCAAACTAAAGACTCAAATGTTTGGTTTTTGTTTTTTTACCATTTCCCAAATCAACTTACAAAACAAATGCAGTTTCTGACAGACAACTTTGAAATTGTAAAGGCAGCAAAGAAGAAAAAAAGTGTTTCGTTCTTTATTTCGTTACTGACTGCAACCATCACGTCCCCTGGTGCTGGTCCTAGCCCGGCTCCCACAGGGGCAGCAGCCTTTCTGGCTCCTTGAGGGAGAGCAGTAAGGAGTTGTGGGATTCAGCAATCAGTCACACTCCCCCATGCATCCTATCCCCTTCATCACTTTGTCTGCAGAAGAACAGAAGGTGGAGTAGGCAGAAATCATGTGCTAAACTACCATTACGTAGATTTTGAGGCAGGAAAGTGTCTGGCTCCAGCAGTTACTAAGAATTGCCCTTAAATGTGCAAAAGACAGGATAAAGCTTTTCATGATTTATTAGCTGAGTCCTTTGAGCAAACCACGTAGACCCACCACATTTTGGTTTTCTCCTACATTCAAATGAAGATAAAAATATCTTCCTTATCTACCTAATTTTCTTCTTGTAAAAAACAAACCATTATATATCATATATATGCATATATTATATATTTACTTATATATTACGTATCTCATATATTGTATACGAAAGTGTTTTGGAAAAGGAGAAAGCATTATACAAATTTTGGTAACTGTAGCAATAAAAGACTTTTAAAGTTATATACCGTTATGTGAAGAGAGAGGTAAGACCTGTAAATTCTTCTTCATTGTGTGCCATTATATGATTATTTATAAGTTACTTAGATCTTCTTTTTCCTCATTTACATGAAAGAATAATGATAATGACAGCTACCACCTAACGAGCTCCTGGCAACACCAGTGTTTTACACGCATCACCTAAGGCTCACAGAGACCCTTGGAGATGAACAATTCAAGGCCAGGGTTTAGGGTGAGCAAAAAGTCACTCTCTTCAAGAACAAACTTTAAGAGGATACCAGAAATTCAATTATCAAGGTAAATAATATCTTAATGCAATGTTTTAAGAAATCAGAAGTAACATAAAAAATCCGTGGTGAAGAAAATATCAACATTTGAAATAAAGATGAGATAGTTATCCTGTATAACCCTGAGTATATTAGCTTCTTTGCACCTCCATTTCTTTTTCTAAAGTGGGTAAAAAATAATAATAATAATATGTACTTCCTAGGGCTATGGTGAGGATTAAGTGAGCTAATGTATGTAAAGTGATTAGAACAGTGTCTGACACATGTTAAATGCTTGGAACATATCGGTTAAAATCATCTAAGATTACCATAGTTACTGGTTTTTCAATTTTAAATATGAGAAAATTCAGACTCAACGTAACTGGCTTGCCCAAGGTTACAAAGGTGGTCACAGGGCTCACCATCGGGAACCAGGTATTCCAAACTATATGATTCTCACGAGGATGCTATGGAAACCACACGCTCTTGAAGGACAAGGAGCCCATGTACGTGTGTACATCACTGGTAGGTGAGTGAGCTGTACAGTGAGGGGCTGTTAAATTCCTCAAACTTCTACCTGAAGTTAATGCATTGACTGAGAAGAGCTCAATTAGACAGGTGTTGCTTAGCAAAGGAGCACAAGAGGAAACTGAAGAAACACTGTACGGACTGACTGTGGGATTGTGACAGTATGTTCTGTCTGCTTTTCATTCCAGAGGTGAAAGCAAATTATGTAGCTGATCCTTTTTAGATTGAGGAGCAATCTACCTTCGTGAGGAGATAGAGCAAGCGTTGGGATGCAAGTATTGCATGGCTTTACTTTGTTTCATTCGTTCATCTGAATTGAGCTGTAGACGGATTTTAAAATATTTCTATATCTGGAGCTATTTGTTAATATAGGTGGGAAACAAGACACATATGTGGGTACAACTGTACCCACAGCACACAGCTCGTGTTGTAAATCGTGGCACAGAAAACAGCACTCCATTGTTTAAAGAGTTTATGGCTTTAATTATCTCTCTTTGTAAGGTGAGCCAGAGATTATTTGTGCTGATTTCTAGTTGCTCACTGTCATGCTTTCTAAGAATAAAACTTGGTTGTTTAAACTTGCAACAGCACTGTCTATCATGACCAAATCCGTGTTACTGCCTCTTACATATTATCCTTCATCCAGATTTTAGAAGATGATTCAATTTCCTTCAAGAATGAACACAGGCAAATTAGAGGGTTAATTTCTGTGCCACTTCTCTTGAATATTTCCTCCCTGAATACTAGAATGATTTGAGGTACAAAGCCCTGGCTTCTAGTCTTACATGTAATCCTCTATAATGAAATGTGATACACACACTGATGCATACATATGACAAAACAGGCAGGAATAGATTTATATGGTATGTGAGAAGAGAACCTCTCTTTTATAAAATACTGATGTGTACTTGATAACTTTTTCACAACTTGCATATATTTCACAACATATTGATGAGCAACTGGTTCAACAAATTGATAATATGCCTTTTATTTACCACCCTGCTATCTGGGCTCCACCACTACCTAACCCTGTAACTTCCTGTGTCTGTACCCTGATTCCTTACCTGCAAATGTAATTAAAAATGGCATCCTTCTAATAAGCTTGTGAGGATTAAAGATAAAAGATACAAAGTGCTTAGACGAGGGCATAACACTTAGTAATCGCTCAAAAAATCTACTTCTTCCAATATCAGGCTTATCTTGGAAATAGTCTTGTAACAGACTGTCTACTGAAATAAAGTGCACAACAGAAAAGCTGAGAATTATGTTTTACTCGGTGGATTTTCTCAGGGCTTGAGCCCAGGTCAAGCATCTCAGATCACTCTAAGAGGCTGTTCCAAAGTGGCAAGTTAGAAGCCAGGATATATGAGGTTTTGCAAAAAAGACCAGGTAGTCAGACTATCAAAGGATTACTGTTAATTAAAGAAAACCAGATATCTCAAGATTAGGAATATAGCATTTTTCTCTGTATGGGAAGGTGCAAATGTTTGGGTTCATTAAAATCGTTCCTTTGATGTGCGCCTTAGCTCTCTAGGGCCAGTATCCTGTCCTTTCACATCCTGAGTTCCCTTGGAGGAGGGGGCACCACTGGGGGTGCTGCAGAGGTCAGGCTGCCTGCTTGTCTCCATCCTGAGTTCTCTCCACTCATTGTCAGGGGCGACAGTAGTGGCTGATGACTTGATGGCCACAGCATTCTTTGTTTACTGACATGGCTGGCAATATTTTTTGTTCACAAGATGAACATAATTATGAAACCCTTACTAATGAGTGTGGAGAGTTACCTTCTCGGACCCAAAGATCCTCATTTCCCTTGGTTTCCTAAGACACTCTTACATCACCGTAACACAACGAACATTCCCCTTTCCTTTCTCTTTTTTTCAACAGCTGCCATGTCTTTGATTCTCTGTAAAAGGGCATCAGAAGGAAATGCAATAAAGTTTTTGGCAATATGCATTACCAGCAAAATTATTCTGTGATTATTTTCTCATACCGTGTTTATTGACCATTTCTTTTCTTGCCTCATTGTAAAAAGTGGGATAAAATCGACATATTTTCTGTTTTCACTGAGATAGACAGAGCTCTATTTTCCATTTTTTGTTCCACTAATTCTCAAAAGAAGTGTTCCTTAGAGCTGTTCTGTGAGCTCAGAGACACAGCTTCGGCACAGCTCTGTCTTGCCCTCCTACACAGTCGAGTGTAACATTAAACTGGCCACTGTGTGTAAAGGACCTAAGGCATACATTGAATCTGAAAAGAAAACAGATCTGGTGTACAGTCATGATTAAGCCATAGGAGCTTTTACCTCTTAAAAAAATCAAATTTCAGCCCAAGGACTTTCCTAACCAAGTAGAGAAACCACTGGTTACAGTGGTTTTGTTTGTTTGTTTCTTTTTTAATCTCTTTCTTTAATTTAAGTATAGTTGATTTACAATGTGTTATTTTCCTGAGGACAGCAAAGTGATTCAGTTTATGTATGTATGTGTATATATATATGTGTATATATACATATATGTGTATATATATATATATATTTATATTCTTTTCTATATTCTTGTCCATTATGGTTTATCAGAAGATACCAAATACAGTTTCCTGTGCTATACAGTAGGACTCTGTTGTTTATCTATATTACATACAGTAGTTAGTATCTGCTAATCCAAAACTCCTAATTTATCCTTCCCTGCTACCTTTGGTAACCATAAGTTTACTTCCTATGTCTATGAGTCAAGGATACAATTATTTTGATTAAAAATTGCATCATGAAAGGTAAGCACAGCGCTTTTACAAACTGAAGGTGGTTTTCAAAAGCAATAACCTTTATCCAACAGCCAATGGAGTATATTATTTAATAGAATCAATGTCATGGTTTCTCTCGGCCAACTCAGCACATCTCACCATGTTCTAACTGGGGGGAAAAAGCAGAAAGGAAGACTTCCTTTGTCGGGGGCGGGGAACACTGTGGGGGGAAAAATCAGAAACTTAAGTGAATCTTTTCAAAACGCCATCAACATTTCTTTTTCTTACAGGACTATATGTCATTTAAATGGATACTTAAGGAGTTCCGGTGCACAATTGATTTTTGAAAGCTTTGAAATTGAGTAATTAGTCATTTCTTAGTGCTCTCTAAGCAAATACATATATTTTTTCCCCTGAGTTTTCACAGCAGCTAGAAACAGAAAATACATTTCCAACTAGAAGACAGAGAACGAGAGAGAAATAGAGAGAGAGAGAGAGGGAGAGAAACAGGTGTATAGATATAAGGAAAATGGTTGTGGAAAGTGGGTGATGATAAATTTAATTTTGTTAGTTGACAAAATTCCCCAATATAAAAGTATTTTTAAAAAGTGAAAAAGTGCCTTCAAATTATTTAAGACAGCTAAGTCACAATATATAGGACACAGAAATTTTATTGGCAAAAATTCTGAAGTTCTCAACATTTCATTTTTAATTTTGGTGTGCTGTTCATTTTAAACGACAAATGTATTTCAGTGTTACTGGATCCAACGAGCACTAAACTGATCTACGTATATGAGAGATGAAGGTTTTAACTAACCACCTGCCCTTATGAGAAGGTTCCAGAGTTCAGAGAGAAGGAGGTATAAACATGGTGTTGGGCGCAGTGGTTGTTCTCCACAGGAGCCTGAAAAGCAGACTTGGGGTCTGCCTTTTCATGTCTGCACCACCACACTTTGCTCTGTTTCTTGGACACAGATGATGCACTTAAGACTGTGCTTCAGACTGTTTCTAGATCCACATAAGAACACGACAAACGAGGGTTTTATCAGCACAAGTGCCCTCCCACTGCCAGAAAGGGACTTACTGCACACTCTGTAGTGAGGCGTGGCCGACGGCCCTTTTATTCCTTGGTGAGAAACACCAGTGTTGGTGCTTCAGGAGAGATTATATAAAATCCTCGTAATTTTGCCTCCTGAATGTTCCTGCCCACTTTTCCCGTCTCCACTGCTATGTCTCTATTCCCGAGTGTTCTATTCTCTCATCTACCTGGGAATAGCTTCCTAACTGATCCACCTGCCTCCACTCTGCACCCTCCCCCCTTGTCTCTTTACCCGAGAGCTAGCATTGACCTTGTAGAATGCACACCTTCCCTTATTCAGGTCAGTCTGCACTGCCCCCACTACCACCTCCAGCCTATGGTGACCCATGGCTCTGAGGATAAGTTACAATAATCAGCAGCATGGCTCACCTGTAGATCTGAGCCATCCCCACCTCTCTGGCCTCACGTGGAGCACCTTTCTTCTTGCTTTCTTTGTTCCATTGTCAAAAGCCTTTCTCTCGTACTTGCTGTGCTCCCTCCCACCACAGGGCCTTTTCACATGCTGCTCCTTTTACCCAACAGGCACCTCGCCCTCCCTTCCTCCTTCCTACTTGTGCTTCACACCGTACTGTTCCACTTCCTCAGAGAAGCCTTCCTTGACCTCTACGAGTCTGGCCGCTCATCAGAGCACTTTTAAGAGTGGCAATTTTACCTTTTTGTGTGATAATTTAATTAACGAAGCTGAGAGAACAAGTACCACCTCTCACAGCTGGGATAGCTCACATTTAATAATGAAAGCCTTGGCTCCAAGCTAAAAATAAACAGTGATCAGAGCACCTGGGTCAGAAAACAGCAAGTACCAAATACCATCTAAATGAATTTAATATTTTAAATCCTTTTAAATTCAATTTTTGGAAAGACCATGTTTGAATTTTAAAGAGTCAGAGAAGCTTTTTTATCAGTGTTGATTTCTCAGCTTCCTGTATCTGAACAGAGCTGCCTAGAGTTTCCCCCACCACACTTAACCCATATTCTTTGCAGACATTTCTGGTGATAGTTCTGTTCTGAGAACAGGCCCTTTATCTAAATTCTTTTCTTTTTTTTTAGTTTTTTTTTTAAAGTTTAGAATTATTTTTAATTGTTACTTTTATTGAGGTGTAGTTGATTTACAGTGTTGCGTTAATTTCAAGTGTCCTAGGCAGCTAAAGGGGAGGTAAAAAGAAAGACTTCCTGAGGCTTCTGTTTCTTAATTGTTTTCAGTGGGCAATAATCCATGGCCCAAAGAGACATTCTGGGGGAATAAATTTTGCTCCCCTGCAACATCAAAAGCATAGATAATAGTAAAGTGTAAAATAGTTAGGAATTGATGAGTTGGGAGCATTTATTGCCTTTGTTTTTAAGACAACATTTAATTTTATGTAGTTTGTTTTTAATGTAACGTGATTTTACATACTTTAATTTTGAGCAATGGCTGTTTAACAAATGGCTCAGAAAGTTCGTGGAAATTTAACAACTGACTGTCAGAAGCCAGTATAAGACTGCTTCAGGACACCACCAAACTGAGTCCCCAAAAGAGATAAATGTCACAAAAGTGCTATGAAGCAGAACACCTGGCTAAGATGGTTACAGAGCAACACAGATCTCATCCTTCTTCAGATCCAAGTGGTACATCTGAAGTTGCTCAATTTGTGGGCACTGGGAGAGCTAAATGTCAGAAAAATACTTGGTTTAAAATAAGTTTTGGGTTTTTTTTTTAACATTTAGCAGAGTTAAAGTAAAAATAGCAGAGGGGTTAAGCGTGTGGGCCTTGGACTCAGTCTTGTATTTGATGTCCACCCTGTTACTCCATGACTCGCCCAGCTGAGCAGGAATTCCAGTCACTCTGGATTCACTCTGTGCCTATAAATGCGGAGAATAATGTCTGCCTTCCTAGTTTTCTATAAAGAAGCATTGACACAGCACTGCCTTTTCCAAAGCATGTACCTCAAGACACTTGCCTTGTGAAATGTTGATGGGTATTAATTTGGGAAAATTCTGATTTAAAAAATGCTAGTTAAATGTTAAAAATTTTTCAGAGTCTTTGAGTAGTTAAGGAAGGTATACAACAAGGAACATTTTGAAATGTAATTGCCTAACAATCTCTATTTGTACTGTGTTTTGAGGGTCTATTTACTGTATTTGGAGGAACACTGATAAATTTTTACAAAGTGCTCAGCACAGGGCTGGTAAGTGACTCTGTGCTTGATAAAGAGGAACAACAATAATATTATTACCAATAATATCAAAAATAATACTGCAACACACGATGAAATATCTAGTGAAGATATGATGGTTTGTCCAGTGGGGAAATAAAGTCTTCCTGCACAACCGGACGGGCCAAAGACCTTAAATACAGGAACTATGTGAACCCCTAGTGGGTGTTTGCAGATTCACATAGAATAAAACTGAAGTGAACTGAAAGATAGTGGAAAGGCTAAGACTATTTGTCAGCCAGAAAAACACTGAAAGCAGAAGCCAAAGCTAAAATAAAAACAGGATGAAACAAAGAAGATTCCTCTCAAATGATACATTTAAAAGGTTGGGGAGAGTATAGCTCAGTGGTAGAGTGCATGCCTAGCATGCATGAGGTCCTGGGTTCAATCCCCAGTACCTCCACTAAGTAAATATATAGACCTAATTATCATCCCCCATCCCCACAAGAAAAGGGCTCTGATCAAAAATGACAATAGAATAGAAGAAAATGACAATAGAAGCCAGGTTCTCAGGAAAGATGAGTGAACACATTTAAGCTGCCTGAGACCAGGCAGACTCGTAGGAAGGAGGAAATGCTTGAAGGGAGCTGGGTTGGTATAAAGAGCTGATTTTCTCACAGTGAATTAACAAACCAACAAATGAGTGAATGGAATTGCATCACTTGGAGAAAGACCTTTCTTCTGTCAAAGCTGATCAAAAGAAACAGGTTATTTGAGGACACCCTAATTATGACCTCTACATGGGAGAACTTCAGCGTTCAGGTGGACCATAATTTCAGTCTACAGTTTGACTTGCATATGGAGACCACTCAGAAAAAATTTTACTTTTGCAGAACAGGAGAGAAGATATAAACAGCTTTTGGGGGGTTATACAGTTTGGAGCTGCAAAATTCAGACTGATGTGTTAACCAGGTGGGTCTGAGCCCTATCCTCAAAACAGTGAATCGATAATCTCAAAAGAGTGGCAAGGCATGTATATGATATGCTGATGGCCAATTTTGGAAGAGTCAGTGTACAAATGACTATGGAACAACCACTGAGTCTAATTTCCACCATCTGGAATTGACCTTGGAACCTTAGCAGCAGATTCCTCTCTGTCAGTGCTAAATATGGACGGGGAAGCCTTCTGTTTGAGCATATTAAACTGCGCATCTTCCACCCTTCACCTGCATTCAAGAAACTGTATGATAATCAACCTGGTTTCTCAGCAAACACTTTAAGAAAAAACCAAAACAACAAAGTAGTGCCTTTTTGGAAGAAGGTTTCACAATTAATTAGCAATTCTGTGTGATGATTTTGAGAACCCAAGAATCAAGATGATTCCTCTCTTCCTTCTAAGATAGTCCTTTGATCTACAGGTCAAGATTTGTTGCTGACTCTGTCACTTAAATTGTACTGTAAGACGTTGTGATGATTAGATAATCTTTCCAAATAAAGATCCAGTGAGCCCTGACATTCACAGAGCGTGCACCGCCAGCACTGCAATGCCCAGACTAAAATGTTTTGAAGGAAAGGCCAAGGTGGCCGGTTTCGCTTGATCAAGGGCATTTATGGTATCTCCTCAATTCAGTCTTTTGACATTTAAGAGTCCAAAACACAGTCCCTTCATAAGTAAAAATTACTCCATTGCTCACCCTCTGAGTTTTTTAGGGGCAGCTTTGTAAAAACATCCCTAATACACTATCTTGCTTCTGCCGAGGACACCATCTTGCCCCTGGCATTCAGTACTGACCCTGTCTGACAGAAGCAGGGCAGGCTAAAAATAGCAGCAACAAAGGCAGTCAAGTCTCCCCGGATGCTCTGAGGATGCTTTTGCATTTTTCTCTCCCTTCCTTCCTTCCTTCCTTCCTTCCTTTCCTGCAATGAAGCTTTATTGCAAGTCTAAAAAGTGAAATTTGATAGGAAATGCACATCTAAGAGACATGCTACATAAGTCATAATACCACCCACCCCACTTTATTCCCCACATTTTAGAGATATGCGCATACACACACCACACAGAAATATGCAAGATTAATCCTAAGCAACAAAATCACGTTTTTCTAGTTCCATATCCAGAACTCTCAGCGAGTATTTCGCGCTTGGATCAGGTACAGGTATTTGCCCTTTTGGTCTACCACAAGTGTTTCCCTCTGACCTTTGTACCTCAAGTGCCTGGCACTTGGTAATTATTTAATAAATGTTAAATAGATTAGTGGATGAATATATATTGTATCAGTCAGCAAATCCTAGGCTAGACTACAGTAACAAATGACTCCAAATGTCTATCCATTAGGCTCAGCTGTGGCTCTGTTCATGCCACTTCTTTCACTGGCCAAGGAAAGTCACATGTATAAGCCTGACATTCGTGATTTGGGATAGTGTAACCTGCTTCTAGGGAGGGACAGCAAATATCACAAATACTCACTTCTCTCAACTCCCACATACAGACCACACTTACCCACTTCCCACAGAGATAATCCTACTAGTCATGGCATCAGACTTAAAATCCAGGGGCTGGTGATGGTCTTTACATTGGTCTGGAGACCTATTAACAAATAATCTACCCTGTAGACATCCAATATACAAAGGCGGAGCAGGATCAGGATAACTGTAATAAGTATTCTCCTTCAGAGGAAGGGACAATGGGAGCCACAGCAGTCACTGGTCCATAAGTCTGAGGTCACCTGAGGATGGGAATGTTCCTTGAAAATTCTCCAATTCCATCCTGGGAATGGTGCTGAGGTTCATTATTTCCCATGGGCTCTAACTTTGCCCTCTGAAGAGGCTTCCTTCTATTATGCTCTTTGGGGACAACTGAAGGGAAGAGTGGAGATGACGTTCATTGGGGGCTGAGGTGCATTCTCAGTCTACTTTCTACCCATGGAAGTTTAGGGACCTAGGTCTCAAGAAGAGGCAGTCTCTTTTAGTCCATGTGGTGTTTTTATGACAGTACCACTCACTCAGAAACATAGCTGGCTTCTTGTCCATTTGATTCCAACAACTCTGCTTGCCAGTGGACATGCCTCTCTCTCTGCACTTAATTTAGGTATCTTGAGCCTATCACACACTTCCTTGGGAGTGCCACAGCATTAGTCTTTTTCCTCTGAGCCATTTGTTCAATGCAAGAAGTACTATGTGTCACATTGATCACTTCAAGTGTTTTAACTGAGGATGTGATAGCCATATGTTTTGGTTTGTCCTTGGCTGAACTTTAATTGGCTCCCTTTGTCATACAAAAGCCGCCTAAGTTTTATCATTCCTGGGTTATAGCTGAGAATAGGTAGCACCATTCAACATTGCAAATTCCTAAAGCTCTCAGCTTTCCCTGTTTCCTTTTATACCATCTTGCAAACTGATCAATGTTTTCTGATCTCTTCTCTGCCAAATGTACATTGTCAAATGCAGTCAGCAACAACCAAGACATAGGACACTGTCCCCCAACATCTTGGTCAGAAGCAACAAGCTTATTAGGAGCATCATTTGCTCTTTAAGTTATTCGAGGCCACAGATTTATGAACTGTTTCACCATTTCACAACGTGAATTACCATATGACCAACCTCAAATAACTCTTCCTTTTTACTCATTCTACTTCCGACCTGGCTTTGTTTAGTCACCAATTCCTGAAAGTGTCAGTTTAGGCTAAGTTATACTATGGTAATAACAGCCCCACATGGACAAAATTTCAGTGACTTTATTAGAGCTCCTGCTGCACGTGCATTGTGTGTGTCAGCTGTGGCTGCGCTCCCTGTCTCCATTTTCACGTCAGGACCTGGTCTGATGGAACAGCTCCTCTCTGGGCCATTGCCACCCTTGTGGCAGAGAGGACCAAGATCGTGGCAAACCACGTGCTGGTTCTTGAAGCTATGACTGGGAAGCAGACCATCTCATTGACTGAAAAAAAGCCACATGGCCAAACTTGACACCCATGAGGCCAGGAAGTAAAATCTTTCCCCTGGGAAGGGCAGTGAAAATTTAGGAACAATAATACAACCTACTCTAATTATATGAGAATTTTTTTTCATGATATTTTCTACAATATCAAGTGTAATATGAAAAACAAAGGGAAAATGGGCGTGGGCTCTGGAGTCAAATGACTTTTATAGCCTAGCCCTAATATATACTATGTGCAAATTACTTAATCTCTTATGCTCAGCTTCCTCTTTGTAAAATTAGGATAAAAATACACTTACTTTATGAAGCTGTGCAGAGGTGAACTAAGATGGTGTATGTAATATTTTACTGTCTGTTACACATTGAAACTTGCTAATATGATATTATTATTATTTGGCATATTATTACTATTCCTATTACTATTCTTAAAATATTGCTTGATCCACACAATCATTTGTTAAATTAGTAATGTTTGTTCTCTCATTTTATCTGCAGCTTGGGTCACTTTTGCAATTGTTAAGTAAAAGTAATGAGAAGACAATCCTAAAGTTAATGCCACTCCCAACAAAATTTACAGTATGGGAGAGGGAGATTCATTAATATTCCTAAACTCAGTCTCATCTTCACCCCCTATTTTTGTCTGAAAATTTCAAATTTTAATTAGTCTTTTAAAATCTGATCATTGAATTCTATATTTATAGATATCTGTACACAGAACACATACAAAAATGATTCAAGAAACCAATTATACATATAATTCTATGATGAGACTGTTTCAGATAGTGCAATATTAGACTAAGATAGATGAAAAACCAGCTAATTATGTAGCCAAAAATTATGCAATCCAACGTTTCACCTTTTTAAATCAGGTTGCCACATTTGTAGAAAGATCTGGAGTGTTTGGAAAGATAAAGATGGTGGTTTTCATTTTCTTTCATAAAATATCCAGCTATAGTTGACACAATTTTCAATAATTTTTAAGATACAACAAAGTATAATATTTAGCCTGAAAATCTTTTCAGAGCCTAGTCTAGGCTAACTTTACTGGAATGACATCATCATGGGAGCCAGTAGCCTGACAGAGTCAAATGTCTGGACACCCTTTCCAGGACGGCCATATGGATATTCTAAGAGCTAACAAGACAGTGACTGCATTAGCCATGTAATGTTTTGATGACAATGAAATTTATTTTAC
Source organism: Vicugna pacos (assembly GCF_048564905.1). Classification (NCBI taxonomy): domain Eukaryota; kingdom Metazoa; phylum Chordata; class Mammalia; order Artiodactyla; family Camelidae; genus Vicugna; species Vicugna pacos. The sequence goes on from NC_133015.1 coordinate 4,845,215, forward strand.
ATGAATTTCTTAAACTATTGTTTAGGTAAGCATTAAGATTAATTGGGTTATTAATATCCTGAGAATATGATTATTTCATTTGGTATGTGTGATATACATTAAAAAGTTTTTTACTTGGTTTGTGAGTACACGCGAAAAACACCACCAAACAGAACATAACAAAAACCTGACCAAGATGATGTATTTGGCACATTGATTACATGAACCAGGTGCCTGCCAAATTCCCTCTTCACATTGTGTTATGTAGATTCAACTGGGTTTTTTTTTTGTAAGAGGGTGATGATATTAATTTAATTCTACATGGGCATGCCATCTTAGCATTAGGTATTGGTTGCTGTGTGTTTGTTTGTTTTGACACGTGCCTTACGTTTTTTCTGGGCAAGTTTTTAGTGGCTAAGCAAAAATAGCAGCGTAATGACCACTCTCTACCTGGATAGCAATGGTATCTTTTACACATGCACCACTTTCCCAAAAATGGAGTGAATTATGCAGACATTAGCTCAGTAATCCTCACAACTAAAGTATAAATTAGGACATATTTAAATAATATCCCCACTTGACAGTCACCGAAATTGAAACAAAGAAGTGCACAAGGTATCGCAGGAAACCAATGCAGGACTCTGTCTTAGTGAAGACTTAGGGCAGTACTAGGACTCCCGCCATTCACGGCTCGGCTCTATGTTTAATCCACTCTTTCTCCGTTCTTTTTTCATTTTCTACATGATGGAGAGATGTTTCCATTGTCATTCAAATTATATTATAGACCCAGAGTATACAATATACCGCAAAGCCCTTGTTCACTGTGCATATCCAGACCTGAATTTTAGGGGGCATCATTAGTAGACTATTAGAATTAGAATTGAAGGCTAATAATATCTATAAGATAATCCACAGTGTTTATTGAAAACATCAATTTTCTTGTACTTATGATTAGCTAATATTTTAAAGTATTTATTTGATATCTAATTAGGTGCTTGTACAGGCAACCACATTTAATTTAAGAAATTGATGTATGAATGTATATGAATATGACCTGATATCTAAATATACCTAGGATATAGAGTTTATAAAGAGCCCTTATGGATTTTGAGCACAACAATTACAATGAAGGCAATAAAATATGTAAAATGTACATGAAAAGGAGGGGGAAGGGTATAGTTTGTGATAAGAGTACGTGCTTGGCATGCACTAGGTCCTGGGATCAATCCCCAGTACCTCCCTTAAAATACATAAATAAGTCAATAAACCTAATTATCCTTCCAAAAATTTTTTTAAAAAGAAACATATACCAAAAAAAAAAAAAAAAAGAACAGATATGCCTTACTCTACTTTTAGGTTCACGCTTCCAGGTGTCAGAAGCAACTGGGCTCAAATGGGAGGCAGCTGCCTTATCTAAGTTGAGCCATTGGAAGTAAAAACACACACTATAACCCAACAATTGCAGAGGGAGTTTTTTCTTAGGTATAATATTTCAAAATTCTCATATTTCTTCTATTTTCAGAATTTTACTTATGAATGACTACATAATATCTGAAGTGTGGAGAGTGTATTTAATAAATGACCACTTGAATTTAGAGTTTGCATTTTTTTTGCATAGTGTTTTCTTTCCTCAAGAATGTCCAATCTGAACCCCAGCTCTTACATATTAATCTTTCTCCATCTATGTTATTGTTCCATTTGATTGGCTGATTTGAATTTTAAAATTATGCTTCATTCATTCAGTCATCAAAATTTATGGAACACTAGTGCAAGTCTCAAGCATTCAGTAAGTATTTTTAAGGGTGAGGAGGTAATTCTTAAGTAAAGATTACCCCCCTGCAAAGTGTTTTCTACAAGAAAGACCTAATTTTAAGAATAAAATTAATCATGTATTTAACGAATCAGGGAAATCTTTGATGATTTTAATTTGGTTAGTACTAAACTGCAGAGATAATCTGTAATCCTAACTTTAGGTTATATAGACCTGAATCTTGTTAGATGGAAGAAGCATTTTGTAATGTGTTTCCTATTAGCCATTACAAATATCTCAAAAATACCAAATGCTGCAAAAATAGTAATTCAAGTGACTGCTCTCTTTATCTTTATTATAATCAAATCCTTGTATGTGATTTGTATTATCACTGACCTGATTCTTGCCGACTTCCATTTATTACTGATTCCTCTAAAAATAACTCGACATTTTTTTATGCTTGGCTTTTTAAAGCAAGGCCTTCTTTTCTTACATTTCATTCAAAATATTGGAAATAAATTATCTTGGCAAAAATAAGGTGTTGATTCATCATAGGTTTTTTTTTTTTTTTAACCCCTGGAGGAAAGAGCAGGTGAATTTTAGGTAAGCTTAGCTTCCTGTATTTTTTTCACAGATAATAATTCTGGATTTCCTCCTCTCACTTGTCCTGGTAGATGCTTTTATCGTGACTTATTCCTACAGATTTCTATTTTTTAGTCTTCTTTAAGAGAATTTATCAAAGCACTGCCCCACGCCCACAGTTAAGTTCAGGTTCGGCTGGAACAAACCACAATGAGTTGGAGCTAACTGATGATTATCTTTTTGGGCAGCTGTGAGTCCCTCTATTTTTTTTTTTTTGATGTGCCCCCCTTTCATTTTCCTTTCATTTTACCCACTATACTTAGGCCTAAGTTTTACATTTCCATGTGTTCTGAACCATTGCAACATTTCAGCATAACTTACTTTTCCTGTGAAATTCTTAGAAATTCTTTGGGTCTCTTTTCTGATCAGTGATTCATTACATAATTTTGATCTGTTTAACTAACTTTATTGTGGTATAATTTCTGTCCAGTAAACGCACATTTCAGACGTACAATTTGATGAATTTTGATAGATATATACACCCATGAAAGCACTGCCACAATCAAGATACATAACATTTCCATTTGATCACTGATTATACAACTGAATTTCAGCTTCTGACAAGACAGTTCTGTCTCATGTTCAAGGCTCATTTGTAACATTTATTTGCCAAGATGATAAAAATCTCTGAAAATTGCTACATTTGGATCACATGCTATTTATCTTTATTTAATATTTCCCAAATACCATTCTGTATTGTCAAGTACTGCATTTGATGTCTTATATTTTAACAGGAAAATCTAAAACGTGATTGTCATCAATAATTTTTAAGATCTGAAAAGCAGGAAATTATTTCAAGATTTAAAATAAACACACCTATGCAATATGCAGGTGTGCTTGCTACTCCTAATTGTTGTAGCACTTGCTTTTAAGTCGTTATAGGAAAGAGATTTGTGTTGTTGTATTCCTAAAATTGTCCCTTGAATGTGAAACAAAACCAAATAAATAATATACAGAAAAGGGAAGATACAAGACCCTTGACACAACAATACTCCTCATTTGAGACGATACTTTCAAATTCTATTCAATTCCATGTGATCCATTGAATGTCTTCTTTGTGTAAAACTCCTTTAATAGGATGAGGAAAGAAACTAGGATGACAAAGCCGTGCTTCCTGGTCTCAGATTCACAAAGTCCTTCAAAGGAAATATTATTATGATTTTACAGAGAACAAAGGTGAGAATAAGTCATTTCACCAAGTGAAACAGTTCAAGTAGTCAAACCAGATATCCATTCTCACGCCGGATGACCATGAACCTCTTGCGTTGCTCGTTACCCCAGGATTTTATGCAGTAGGTCTGCAGTGGCCAATGGGGAAGCCACCACCCACGGGTGTCTGCTAAACACTCGAAAAGTGGTTAGTCCAAATTGAAATATGACCTAAGTATAAAACACACATGAATCTCAAAGACTTAATACCAAAGAAAGTAAAATAACACATTAATAATTTTTATCTTTATTACATGTTAAGATAACATTCCAAAATATTTTGAATAAGTATTTCAAATAGCATTTTAGACATACACGATTAAGTAAAATATGCCACTGAAATTAATTTTACTTGCTTTTTGTCCGCCATTTTTAATGTGGCTACAGGGAAACTTAAAATTGCTTTTGTAGTTTACATTGTAGTTCTACTGGGCAGGACTGTTTTAGAAAGTGCTGTAAATGTCTTACTCAGTATGTTTCAAATTGCCTTTTATTTTGCTTTTACTTACTCCTTTTATCCCCCCAAAATCTATGAAGCTGCATGAATGTGGTCATTAACAAGATTCAGGAAACTTTAATGGACTCAAGAGCAAAGTCTTTCTCCCTGAACGCCTGAATTAGGGGATTTATAACTTCCTGAGGGCTCCTGAAAAGCTTTTTGGCTACTGCAGAGTTCTATTGCTGCCGGAATAGAATTTAAGTGCATTCAAACAAGGGCCAATTTTTGCTCTCTATTTTGTATTACTTCCATAGTTGTCAAATGTATGGGGACATAGCTAGTGAAAAGACAGGTCACCATTGTAAACAGGTTGGTGCAGATGGGTTGACTGTAGCTCGCTCTCTCTCTCTGTGCACCCTGCCCTCTGGGATTCCCTTTATCTCTAGCCTAAAGGGACACAAATTAAAATCAAAACCTCCCATCATTCGCCCTAAATTCCAACCACTTGGGGCAAAATTTTATCAAAATAACAATTTCAAAAGGAAAATAACCAGAGAAGCAGAACGTATTCAGCCTAATTTAGCTTCTTTGATTTCCAGATTAGGATGTTGCTAAAAACAAAACAACTGGCCCAAAATGGATTTGCTTATGCTACGAAGTCTGACGGCCCCAACCGGAGACTTAATTATAGTTTTGGCTCCAGGAGTGGAATCTTTTAAACCAGTCGATCAGGAATTACCTGATTCAGCGCTAGTTACACAATCTGCCTGACAGACCCCTGTCATCCCCTAAAGGACAGTAATCTTGGAATCACCAGCCTGCTTTTTTGCCTAGGGTAACCTCCTTGTTCCTGCTCCCTCTGCCTATTCAAATCTCTCATTTTGTACATGTCCTCAGAGCTCTTTCTATCTGTGAGATTGGACGCTACCCAATTTGAACTGATTTTGCTCAAATAAACTCTTACAATTTTCAACATTCTTCAGTTCATCTTTTTACTTTTTTTAACCTTTTAGCATATATATTTAACCTTTTCAGTTTCCTTGAGCTCATTTCTGATTTAGTCCATCACCCTGAAGGAAAAAAGTTCTACTTTGTTCTTTTTTTCCCTCCTCCCCTATTAGTTGAGGAAATGAGCTAGTCAGGATTCAGAACCGGCTGAGGGCATCATAGCCCTCAGGGATTTGCATACTAAGATTTTTCAGATATACTGATTTCAAGATCCAAATGCTCATTGAACCAATGAAAGCTGATAAAATTTGATTTTTTTTCAGCTGCAGAGACAAAATTAAAAGGAGGCTAAGCAGAATGGAGCGTTGACAACAAGTCTGTACTAATCAGGTATTAATATAACATCCATCAATGTTCAGTTGCAAAAAAAAGTATTTTAAGTGGAAAATGACTTTTACAGAGTATCAGCTGGCTTTCAGAGTCGTTGAGAAGTCTGAATGATCTCTCTGGATCATCACGTGGTAGGTTTGGCTATTCGCAGTAATTTATAATCAAGATGGTTGTGTGACAGGTAAGCTGGCTCCATTATATTAAACAGTTATATACTTTGCTCTTGAAAGATATCTGTTATTATAAAAGCAATATAGAAATGTGTAAAACAAAAAGGAATACAAATAGAATGAAAAGTCTTCTCTAATCTTATCATGAGTGACATCTACTGTGTTTTTGTGCAGACTTCTACAAATGACTTAATGCTGCTTAAAGTCAAAGAATACTTATAAGTAGCATGATTTCATGTAACAGCAGTTTGAAGGTATGTAGTCCCACACCCACGTCTCCATATTTATACTCTTGCAAAAGAAGAAATTAGTAAAATCTAATGCCCCTCATCTATTACCAAATATAAATGAGATTTTTCACCGAAGTAAAACACACACACACTCCAGGACTGTTTTGGGGTACTCTTCTGGTATCCTGCTAAACGGGAGCAGTGGCACCAGAACCAAGCCTTCTTTGCAACAATAAGGATGCTGTGCTCAGGAGCCACCGCAGTCAGGAAGCTGCTGGTCATGCGGACCACAGTGTCTGCTTCCTCTCGTGTGGGAAAAATAGATGCTCAAGTCCTGCCTCTCAACTGCCATGAACCCCCAGGCCTTGCACCATTGCCAGTGCCACCGTGGGAAAACCAAACAGCTCTATAAACAGCAGAAGCAGAAGCAAGGAAGCATAATCTCCACCTCGTTCTCGCCTTTCAACAGGGCGACAGTGATCACACCTAGGACCTTGGCAGCAGGGGCTTCTTCAAAATGGAATTTGAGTTTTTTAGTCTCTGTTGCATAGAAAGGCCCACAAGAAGGAGGGCAGGCTAGACACCATGTGCAAATCCACTATACTCACAACTGAGAACACAGCCATTAGTTTATAAATTGGGAGAATGTTAAAAAAAATGTTTCAGAAAGTGTCTTTGGCATTTAGAAGATTTTGCATGTCTGCTTTGAGCTCTTGGTGCTTTTATAAACCAGAATGGTAGTTTTCTGTTCCCTTACAGATTTTTTTTAAATAGAAGGATAATGGGGCCCCTAGTTATTTATTATTTAATTGACATAATAGCCACTCATCTAAATGCAAGACTTCAAGGGCAAAATACAGTTGGTAATTGGTACTATTTTTCACTTCAGCCAATTAATTAAAGCAGATAGAAGTCCATGGCAAAAAACGATCAAATACAGTTACAAGCAACTTACCAACATTGTTACGCAATGTTAAATTTTATGTACATAAAATCATTTAAAAGTGAAGTGAAAAAATGCAAATCTACTCTCAAGTTTTCTGACAGTGTCATAAAATGACATGAACACAGCTTTCTCAGAAATAAGGGTGGTTTTTTTTGACAATTGCATTCCTACATCTATAATAGAAAATTTTTCGCCCAAATTAAAAAATAAGAGAACAACTTTTTCTTTTCTGAAAATAGAATCACTCTGCAATAAAGCTTTAGCAGTTGATAAATTGGTTATATTCGTGCCAAGTCATAGCAGAGAACTTTTCAAATTTTGTAGTCTTCTGGACTGGTTTTATTTTGTTGTCTTCTATGTGAGTGAATTACCACTTAAAAGCTGCTAACAACCTCTATTTTGAGAGCTGTAGAAATTAAATCACATTTTCCATAGATTTTATTTGTTCAGTGATAGTCAACAAATGGTCCTTTAAATTTGAAAAAGAAAAGATAGGGCAAATATACTAAGAGTAAGAGAATAGTATCGTACTTTTGCAGGGATGTGGGATATAAATGCTGGTGGTGGGTGAAATTAAGTACATTCCATAAACATGAATTTGAACATTTGGCTTTTCTTGGGGGCCAAAGAACCATTTCAAAGGAAAAGATGCAGATCTCAAAGCCTTTCCAGTGAGGTTCAGAGTGCTTCGAGAATGTTCAATGGACTGGTATGTTCCTGAGAGAGGCAGTTGGTAGCTAAGATTGACAGGGGCCCAAAGAAGAAACTCATCACAGGAAAGGCTCTTTTCTAGACAGACCTGAGCTACATGTAAAGACCTCAGGTCCAGAGAGGATACTGAAGGAGCGCTGTGCTGCACAGGACTCAGCCTGCCTGGGATACAGTGACTGTGTTTGCAGTACAGGAGCTAAGCACTAAGAACAACTCTACGTGGGAATTTCAACCTACTTTGGCATAAAATAGCACATTTGAGTGTTCTATCGGGATTAGAGGACCGCCGTGAACCCTGAAAAACTATTGCAACATTAGAAGCAGATCCTGGCTAGTGGACTGGCCATTGTTTCTTGTTTCTTATTCTTTGAAGCTGTTGGGTTGGACCCTTTGGTCTAAGTAAGAACTTTGGAATGAGAAGACATGCAAGTCTTTTGCTCAAAGAAATGCCTGGATCATACCTTAGACCACTTAGGTCCAATTTTGGGGATATATGGATTAAAACTCATTATTTTTCCAAAATATCCTTGGTGCAGCCATGAATAATAATGGATTGGGTTAGTTCATCATAAACTAAGACAGCATCATATCCTTTCATTTCTTGTCTTTTCTCTGTAACCGTGAAATCCTTTTCAAGTGCTAGCTGAACAGAGCTTTGTCATTGGGCGTATACTGAGAATTTAGCTTCCTTCATTTATTTGTTTATATTCACTTGCCTTTTCTTTGAATATTCAGTAGACACGAACACTTATCCTATACCCTCCAGTTAGAGGCTTAAAATAGAATGACAACCAGTATACAGACTCACCCTCAAGGAACCGAGTAGTTCGCTCCAACCTACCACCAGTGCTGGATGGAGCCAAATTCCCATCCATGTCCCTCAAACAGATGGACTTAGTCTTCTCAGCAATGAGTGTAATTCTAAACAAGAAAATCAATTGATATAAAGTTTACTCCCAAATGCTTTTTCTTCTATAAATATAACCAATTTTCTCATGAGACTTCTAGCATTTCCTGTGTCAACCAAGTTTGGGATAACTTGAACTCCTCGTATTACAGTGTATTCTCTTTTTTGTCCATCTTAGTTCAGAATAAACAGAAAGACAAACAGAAGGGGGAAAAAGCATGCTATTCACAGTTCTTCCAACCAAAAAAAATATTGAGAAGAAATTTCTTTATTCAAAAGCAGCTCACTGCTCTTTGTTAGGTAACTGAATTACACTAATTATGTTTAGGACTCTAATGGAGAGAAAAATAGCTTCTAGAGCTTTTCATTTGGAGCCTATTATTTGCAGGTGATGCTAAATTTTATTTTTAAAGTGTCTATTATGTTTCACTAAGGACAGTTCCCTGGTTTCCATAGTGATAGTCAAAATGAGTGTAGGTGCAATCAAAGAGAGTCATTGCATTAATAGCTGGTTTAGTATTTCTGTTGAATATGAAGGTTGCCCAATATTTTAATATAATTGAGCTATTTTTTAAGTCCTCATTCTTTAATGGATACATTTAACATCAGATGTCTTTTTATGAGATGAGTAACAAAGCCCACTTCACTTGAAATTTACAACAGTTTCAAAGATACTGAAAGTTATTCTGGTCATATCTTGCTTTTAAAAAGACCATATGAATAATTACTTCAGGCAACTACTCAGAAAGCAATTTTTAAATAACTGTGTTCAAGGCCACATAAAGAAGATGGGGGAGGAGAAGATGTGTGAGCAGATGCAAAATGAGTTGATTCTTGCCCTCAAGGAGTTTACGTCATTTCCAATCTATCAAAGGACCCTAGACTAATTCCATTTGGAAGTTGATTTCCACTATGGTAACAACTGAAGTCAATGTTATGGACTCAGTGAAATAGGGGGCAAAAAACAGTTTAAGTAGCTCACAAAAAGCCTGCAGGATGCTCTTCTCTCTGCCTATGTACCATGTAGAATTGATTGGAAGCCAGACACCTGTTGAGTCTAGTGAATTATTATGGAATCATTTTTAAAGCAAACAGAATAAGATATTTGTGATATTTATTCAGCAAATAATTATTTTCCAAGCTATTCTCCTAGGATTCTCATAAATTACATGAACAATAAAACTTAGGAGAAAAAAATTAAAAAGCAATCAAACAAACAGACAAAAACTCCCCCAAACCCAACAGCCTGTACAAACCAACTGTGAAAATAACAGATGTCAGCAGATTATCAGAAGAATCGAGTTCAAGTTTGGAGGGAAGAACTTCCAAAATGTTTTGGCTTTTTGTTAATAACATCTTTTGGTTGTTTGGATGTTGTTGGTGATCTTTTAGTGTTCTGGGTTGAGCATTTAGTTTTACAGTGTGTTCAGGAAAGATTAAGAATGGAGCATCAGCAATGTCACTAATTATCAGAGAAATGAAAATCAGAACTACAATGAGCTATCACCTCACACCAGTCAGAATGGCCATCATTCAAAAATCCACAAATGCTGGAGAGGCTGTGGAGAAAGGGGAACCCTCCTACACTGCTGGTGGGAATGCAGTTTGGTGCAGCCACTGTGGAAAACAGTATGGAGATTCCTCAAAAGCCTAGGAATAAACTTACCATATGACCCCGGAATCCCACTCCTGGACATATATTCAGAAAGGACCCTACTTCAAAATGACACCTGCACCCCAATGTTCATAGCAGCACTATTTACAATAGCCAAGATGTGGAAACAACCTAAATGTCCATCAACAGATGACTGGATGAAGAAGATGTGGTATATTTATACAATGGAATACTATGACAACATAACACCATTTGCAGCAACATGGATGTCCCTGGAGAATGTCATTCTAAGTGAAGTAAGTCAGAAAGAGAAAGAAAAATACCATATGATATCACTCATCTGTGGAATCTAAAAAAAAAGAATATGCATACAAAACAGAAACAGACTCATAGACATAGAATACAAACTGTGGTTAAAGGGATGGGGGGTGGGAAGGAACAGACAGGGATTTCAAAATGTAGGATAGATAAATAAGATTATACTGCATAGCACAGGGAAATATATACAAGATCTTGTGGTAGCTCACAGCAAAAAAAAATGAGACAATGAATATATATATGTCCATGTATAACTGAAAAATTGTGCTCTACACTGGAATTTGACACAACATTGTAAAATGGCTATAAAGTGTTAAAAAAAAAAAGAAAGAATGGAGTATCAGTGTGGTTCTCAAGGGGCTAAGAGTTCTCAGTGATTTTTTAAAAGATATATCTATACATTTATATTTATATATCTGCCTAACCTACCTACATATATATTCAGTTGAACATGTATTGAGTGCAATATTTGTTGAGTGTTAGATGCTTTCACTGTGCATAGTGAAATGAATGAAATTTTTAAAAATGAAATAAGTGGAGAGCTATTCCATGTTTATGGATAGGAAGACCCAATATTGCTCAAGATATTAGTTCATCTCAACATGATTTATGGATTCAATACAATTTCAGTTAAAATCACGGGAAGTTATTTTGTGGATATTGACAAACTGATTCTAAAGTTTATTTGGTAAGGCAGAAGACCCAGGATAGCCAGCAAAGTATTGAAGGAAAAGAAGTGTTGGAGGACTGACCCTACTTGACTCCAAGACTCACGGAAAAGCTACAGTAATCAGGACCTTGTGGTATTGGTGAAAGAATGCAGAAATAGATCAATGGTACAAAATAGGAAGCCAGAAATAGACTCACATAAATATAGTCAACCAGTCTTTGACAAAGGATCAAAGGCCATACAATGGGTAAAAAATAGACTTTTCAACAAATAGTGTTGGAACAACTATATATTCACATGCAAAAAAAAAAAAAAAAGAATCTAGACACAAACTTTAGCCCTTCACAAAAGTTAACCCACAAAGGATCATAAACTTAAACGTAAAACATAAAACTATAAAGCTCCTAGAAAGCAACATAGGAGAAAATCTAGATGACTTTGGGTTTGGTGATGACTTATTAGATAAAACACCAAAGTCCTGATCTTTGAACAAAAGAATTAATATACTGTGTTTTATTAAAATCAAACTTTTCTTCTTTGTGAAGGACACTGTCAAGAGAATGAAAAGATAAGCCACAGACTGGGAAAAAATATTTGCAAAAAGATATAGCTGATAAAACTGGTATCCAAAATATACAAAGAACTGTTTAAACTTTGACAATAAGAAAATAAATACCCCAATTTAAAAAATTGGTCAATGACCTTAACAGACATCTTACCAGAGAAGATATACAGGTGGTAAAAGCGTATGAAAAGATGTTTCATATCATATGTCATCAGGGAAATGCAGACTATGACAACAAAGAGATATCACTATACACCTATTATAAAGGTCAAAATCCAAACCATGAACACCATCAAATGCTGGTGAGGGTGTGGGGTGACCGGAAGTCTTGTTCATTGCTGGTGGGAAAGCAAAGTGGATCAGCCACTTTGAAAGACAGTTTAACTCTTTCTCACAAAACTAAGCACAGTCTTCCTATATGATCCAGCAACTGCACTCCTTGGTATTTACCCAAATGAGTTGAAAATGTATCTGAACACACACACACACACACACACACACACACACACACACACACACACACACAAAATGCACAGAGGTTATAAACAGATGTTTATAGCAGCTTTATTCATAAATGCCCAATCTTGGAAGCAACAAAGATGTCCTCAAGTAGGTGATGGGACTTGAACTGGGACTTATATCATTGGCTCTTCTGGTTCTCAGGCCTTTGAATCTGGGCTAGAACTTCATCGCCAACTTTTCTGGGCCTCCAGTTTGCAGATGGCAGATCATGAACTTCTTAGCCTCCATGACCACGTTCGTCAATGCCTCATAATAAATGTCTTTCCATTTACTTGGATGTATCCTATTAGTTCTGTTTCTCTGGAAAATCCTGATTAATACATTATGTAAATTAGATTAACAATTCAGTCACATTTTTTCTCACATCAGTGTGTTGTAAGTAATTTTTTAGTAGTAATGAATTAGACCAAAATTTTAGAGGATTTTTAAAATGTATTTATTTATTTTATTGAAGTATAGTCAGTTTACGATGCTGTGTCAATTTCTGATGCACAGCATAATATTACAGTTTTATATATACATAAATTCCTTTTCATATTCTTTTTCATTATAGGTTACTACAAGATATTGAATATAGTTCCCTGTGCTGTACAGTAAAAACTTGTTATTTATCTATTTTATGTACAGTAGTATCTGCAAATCTCGAACTCCCAATTTATCCTTTCCCACCCCCTTTCCCCCCTGGTAACCATAAGTTTGTTTTCTATGTCTGTGAGTCTGTTTCTGTTTTATAAATAAGTTCATTTGTGTCTTTTTTTTTTTAGATTCCACATATGAGTGATATCATATGGTATTTTTCTTTCTTTTTCTGGCTTACATCATGTAGAATGACGATAATGCCATTTGCAGCAACATGGGTGGGCCTGGAGAACTTTTTATAATTAGAAATCATTCAAGTTTGTCCCTATGTTATTCCCACCAAAATTCTTTAGTATATCAGCTCCAGCTGCTATAACAAATACCACAGAGTAGGTGACTTGAGCAACAAGTATTATTTCTCTCAGTTCTGGAAGATAGAAATCCAAAATCAAGGTGCCAGCAGACTCAGTGGCTAGTGAAAGTCCACTTGTTGGCTTGTAGAAAGCGGTCTTCTGGTTGTATCCTCACATGGCTGAGAGAGAGAGAGACATCATCTCTGTCATGTCTTTTCTTTTAAAGATAACTGATCCTATTCATGAGGGCTCAACCCTCTGAACTACTTATCTCCCAAAGGCCCCATCTCCAATTATCATCTCATTGGGCATTAGGGCTTCAACATATAAACTTTGCGGGGGACACAAAAATTCAGTCTATAGCATATATGCTTTCCTGAAAGAGAAGGAAGGGGTGACATCTTTAGTTATCCTTTGAGAATTATACATAGCCATAGGCATCTCCATAAGACTGTGTCCCAAATTGGAACATCACTTGCCATACTTGTTGAAGTAGGGGTGAAAAAAGTTAAGAGTTACCAGAACTAGCCCAGCTAATGAAGTCTTTATGTTAGAACATGAAAAGTTGTCAAAACAAAATTACTTGGAATAAAATCACAGAACAATGATCACAGAACATGATCAAAGGATTGAAGAAAACCAAGGGTGAAGGTCTGTTGTCATTCACACTCATTCCTGTTCAGGAATCTATTAGAACCCAGGCCCATGCTTGTAAAAAGTTCTTCCTGAAAATAAATTCTGCCCTTTAAGTTGAGAGGAATGTTTTGTGTTTTATGGGAATATTTCTGAAAACTTCAGATGATAGATTTTAAAGCAGTGTCAAAATCTTTCAGGATAATAAAAATCAAACAGAATTACATTTCTTAAATATTTCATTGACTTCATTCTGAGCATTGTACATTTATTTCCGGTTTATTCCTTTGAATGAGAAAAGATGAGGAGGATTTTACCTAGCCGATGAACAAGTATGGAGTAAAATTAGCCCTGTGTCTGGACAAGGATTTGGTAAAATATACTATTAGGAGAAACTGCCAGCCCTTCTAACTCGATGGTTACTTTCTAGATCATACACATTTTCTGTTCATTCAACAGCAAATATATGTTTGCCATTTGCAGCAACTTGAATAAATTTGGAGGGTGTTATACTATACTATACTATACACTATTCTAAATCAAAAAAGTCACACAGAGAAAGACCAGTACTGTGTGATATCACTTATATGTGGAATCTAAAAAGTACAACAAGCACACACTGGGGAGGTGAAGACAGTTCTCCCTTGTTTCTACTTGTTGGAATATAAACAAGCAAAGTTTGGATTTGAGCACCACATACAAGCAACACTTGGATGGGGGTGAGACAGAACAATGTCACTCAAATGTCCCTCTGTCCAGCCATTGGCCATTGTCAAGGTATAAATTCCAACAGAGCAGGGGCCATGTATGCTGTTCACTTATTTTTAATCCCTAGTACCCAGAAATTTTCTGGCACATAGTAGATGCTCAATTAATAATTGCTGATTGAATGAATGAAAACTAGTAACAAGACCAGAAGCGCCTTTGGAAGAACAGTAGCAGAAGATGACAAAATTTTGAACTGCCTAGCATCCTCACGAAGAGGGGAAAATCAGAAACCCTGAAGTCAGAATGATAAAACCAGTGGAAATCTGAGTTTCTAATACTGTTGGATTGTTCCCCATCTCTGAACTGTCGCTAAGCCTGGTAGTATGGGAAAGAAAAACATATTTCTTTTAAAGATACTTTTCTTAAATCCAGAATCAAGAAAAAAATATATGTCTTTTCAGATGTATTTTCCTTTATCAGGCAATGACAACCACAACCATTTTTGTTTTTCATTTGTCTTGTTTACCAAGAAACTCAGGTAGATAGTGTTCAACTGTCAGCACCTGCTGAGCCTCACCTGTAAGTGCAGGTGCTTATACCTTTCCCACTGGGTACAGTTAGGAGTAAGTGTGATAATATATGATGGCAGCACTGCACAGGCTGAGTTACATAGGAGGCGCTCACAGCCTGCACCAACCTTAAATATCCTAGGAACTCTTCCTAGTCCTGGTGTCTAGAGGTAAAACTAACCTGTTATGGATCCCAGCATCCTAGCGGTGTGATAGTAGCATATCACAGAATTGTAAGGGGCTGAAAACTCCAGAGCCAGATAGCCGTGGTTCTAATTCTGGCTCTGTCATTTGACCTCTCTTTGTTTCCTCATCTATAAAATAGGGATAATATTAGTATTCACCTCATAGCATTGTAAAAAACTAAATGAATAAATATAAAGGGCTTGGTGTACTTTCCCAGTACATAATAAGCATACAATAAACATTAACTCTTAATACTCTTGGTTGTAATCAACACAGCGACTTCATTGCCAACACAGCATTGTGATTAAGAGCAAGACCATTGGGGTCAAGTTGCCTGGGTTCATATCTTAGATCTTCTACTTCCTAGCTTCCTTTGTGAACTCAAACTAATGAATGTCTCCGAGTTTAAATTTCCTTACTGCTAAAATGAGAATACTGATAGTATGGACATCATAAGGTTTTGTGAGGATAAATTAAATGATTGATCCGACACAAAATAAGACCTGGCACATAAGTGAACACTCAATAAGTATTAGCCCTGCTCATAATGAAGTCCATACCTCATGGTGTTCACAGCCCAGTAGGAGTCAGAGAAAGAGAAATGCAGCGAGTAATTACAGAATAGGTGGTAAGACTGATAGACATAACTGCAATGTGTAAGGGGAGTATGAGACAGGCTCCTTTATGGGAACGTTAAATAAATTATCACCTAATTGAGAGAGCTAACAAAATGTATTTACTTGGGTGTACCGCAATCGCTTAATTACCTGATTGGAATAACAAATATTGACAAAGAAGAAGAAACCCCACTAGAGAAAATAAGCATTCTTTTAATAGGATGGCTTTGTTTTGATCATAAATGAATTAGATGCATTTTATTTATTCTAGGTTTCATAAAAAAAGTTGTTCAACTGTGGGAATAACAGCACATCTGGCTCTTGTTTCATGAAGGCAGAAAATATGCTTCATTAAGATTGCAAGTTGCAACAACCCCCCTGTAAATGTGCTATTTTCACAGCTTGCCTCACACCTCTTCTGCCAGCACCTGGTAATTCTTTGAGTATTTTTTGTCCTCCAGAGGAAATCACTGCTATTATCTCAGGCTGTGTCTAAGTAGGTTGCATGCACTCAAGATTTCTGTGCAAGTTCTTCACACTCACCATCCCCATCTGCCTACCCTGGTCCTTGTTTTCTTTCCCTTTTGATTTTTTTTTTTCTATGACTATGCTGAGAAAGGTCCAAGAGCAGACACCCATTCTGTAGGAGTGTATTATTGGGATGTAAGTCAGGAGTGCTTCAACGGAAGTCATCAGAGCCAAAGTCAGTCTGATACATGATGGGATCTTACAGTAGTGGTTCAGGATTGTCATTACATAAAATAATAATTCCAGCGCTTGGCTCAGTAGCTATGCTGATTAGTGGAACATTCTGGTTAATGGAATTCTGGGCATTTGAAAATATAGGAGACTATTCTTGATTTTTCTATCATTCTGCTTGCTCCTTGGCTTTTTTGTTGTTTTTCAGTTCAGATTTGGCTTGAAACACTTTTCCCTTGCCCTTTCTTTCCCTTAGAGAGAAATGTTAAAGTTTATAGTCACTGTCCATGTGAGTGATAAAAGGATCACCTCCATCCAAAACACACAGGTATTTCTTTCTCCGTGAGATTACAGACCAATTTGAAGACTTCGTGTGCCAAGAAATCTCTTGCCAGCACTGGAGGACTGTTCCCACTGCAAATATGCCCTGAATCTGGGGGAAGAAAAGACTTACTTTCTTAAAAAGTTTAACATTAGTCAAATTTGGATCCTTCATGAAGCGAGGTCTTGAGAACATGCTTATTCTTTATTGGAGAGGGGGTGATTTTTTTTTTTTTTGGTGGGGGAGGTAATTAGGTTTATTTATTTATTTTTTTAATGGAAGTACTGGGGATTGAACCCAGGACCTCACGCATGCTAGGCACACACTCTACCACTGAGCTATACCCTCCCCCCAGAGCATACTTATTCTCAAGTTTGAGTAGCACTGAATATAAAAGAAGTCACATGTAGTAACTTTGCTACTATATTGGTTGGATTTTTTTTCTGTTCTTCTGCTCTTCTTCTCTCCACTGGCTTCAATCCAGGGTCCATGGGATAGCACAACACCTGCCAGCAGCTGCATCCCTCTATCCTTCTGAGTGCAAAGGCAGTAGAATTTCAGGACCCTCATTGATC
Source organism: Vicugna pacos (assembly GCF_048564905.1). Classification (NCBI taxonomy): domain Eukaryota; kingdom Metazoa; phylum Chordata; class Mammalia; order Artiodactyla; family Camelidae; genus Vicugna; species Vicugna pacos. The sequence goes on from NC_133015.1 coordinate 4,862,467, forward strand.
TGAGCTGAGTCATGCAGTTAAGTTGATGGAACACTCCACTTGATTCAGGCATAGATGACACACTCTTCTCTGAGCCTTAAGCTGAGTACTTAAGGCTTACGTGGGAAATTTAGGGTATTACCAACAAACAAGCAAAAAAGATGAAATGGGATAGTAAGCACTCATACCAAACCAAATGTTATCAATTGATAAGTGATAACATGCCACTTCAAAATCTGTTAACATGTCCTGAGCAGTAATTTTTTGCTAAGTAATGTTGTATGAATGTATTGGATCACAAATCACTTTCTGTGCTTTTCTGTGTTACAATAACTAATAGAATTAAATAAATTTTTTTTCTTCCACTCAATTCAGACCCATACTTAAAAACTCAATATACTTGGCCAAAAATTAAAATAATAGACTATTAGAGCCTCAGAGAGTCTGGAGCTTCACTACAGAGATAAGTACCCCCAGAGGTAGCAGAACATAGTGCAGAATTCTCCAAACCATTTTGATCAAGGTCTTCTATGAATAGAAATTGTTGACAATGTGCGTATTATGAATGAACTACATTCTTCTACCACTGTTTTAATAAATTGTACATATTATAAAATGTACAACAAAACTAGAATTACAGAAGAACATTTTAAAGATGAAATAGATAATATTTTATAGTGCCTTGCTAACCACAACTGCTTCATCTTATCATTTGCATGATACTCACTTTGCACGATTCATCACTAACAGTGATGATGAAAACCCACAGTCCAGATATTCTTTTGATAACTTCAAATATTTTGGCCAACTTATTTCCAGCATTGCTTAAACAGGTCTGTTTAAAAGTCATGTAACATTGTTAATAAAATGCTAGTAATAATTCAAAAAAACTGTCAGTTCTGCCATCTTCTTATTTATTTGTGTCTGGATTATGAATATTTGCTTCAGTTTGCTAAATCATACTGGGTCTGTTTTATTTCTCATGGAAATCTTTGTAAATCACATGTCCTTTCTGTATTACTTTATGTAAAATAAAAAGAATAATGAATTTGTGAAACTTGACTGGGCACTTGTCATCTGTGCTTCATCTGTGCTGAAAGCAGCATCCTCTGTTGAAGATCACCACTCTTTCCTTGGGACCCATTTCACATCTCACTTATGGCTCAGTGAAGGGCAAGCATCAATCTATGTATTACATATTTTAAAAGCTGAATTTTTTCTCATTTTTTAGGTAAAGATAAAAATAAGTGTGGGGGTACCTTCTCCCCCAACCTGTGAACTACTGGGATGGTCTCTGAATTATACCAAGCCCACATGGGAGACCAACGGCCAATGGCACAGAAGGAGGAGCAGCAACCACAGTGCATAGGCTGCTCATCTGTAAAGTGAGGCTTGCAGGACATTTGTGAGGATTACATGCGATATTGATTTCAGTGCTGAGCGACCTTTTCTGAAGGTGAAACAATGTGTCCTGATTAAGACCTACTGTGGTCTTAGCTCAAAAGCCAAGTCTAGAGTTTGCCAGTGGTGTAACCATGGGCAGGTCACTTATGCCCCCTCAAGGCCCAGTTTCACGTGTTAAGTGGTACAATAATATTAGTGGCACAGTCTTCTAGGATTGTTTTGAGGAGTCAATGAGATGATATTTGCAAAGGTCTTAGCACAGTGCTGGATATCAGGAGTCCTTTGTAAGTGTTCGGTCTTGCTTCCATTGTTATTCTAAGGCTCAATTCAGAAAAAAAATTTCCTGATAGTGATTTTTATTCATAATGAACATAACTATATAATTCTTTTGTTTAAAAATATTTATATATATATTATAATGTATGTTATTTATATATATATACATATATGACAAATCCTTACAATTTAGAGTACATATTCCATCATATAGAGTAGCAGTTACAAGGTGAAGTCTGGGACCCTTGGGGTCTCCAAAACCCCTTTCAGAAGCTCTGAGAGGTCAAAGCATTTCCATGTAATACTCAGAAGTTATTTTTCTTTTTCACTCTCATACTTTCATGAGTTCAGAGTGGAATTTTCCAGAGGCTCCATGGGTAATATTAGAACAGACTGAATAAAGAAGCAGATGTGAGAATCCAGCTGTTCCCTATTGAGCCAGATGTTACAGAGATTTGTAAAAATCTTTACCTTTTTCTCACTGAAATTTTATTTTGGATTGGAAAACTATTTTTCAAAGTATGTCATTTATATAATGGGCTTTTTATTTTAAAGCAAATTAATAAATACATAATTTTAAAAGTTCTCAGTTTTAATTTCCAACAAGGTAAATTCTGATAGATATAATCCATGTAATACAATATTTGGGGGGAGTTCTTTTTTATTGAAGTATAGTTGCTGTACAATATTTTATAGGTTACAGGTGTACAAAATAATGATTCACAATTTTTAAATGTTATGCTCCACTTATAGTTATTGTAAGATATTGGCTATATTCCCCATGTTGTACAATATATCCTTGTAGCTTATTTTATATCTAATAGTTTGTATCTCTTACCCTCTACCCATATATTGCCCCTCCCCCTTCCCTCTCCCCACTGGTAACTACTAGTTTGTTCTCTAAATCTGTGAGTCTATTTCCATTTTGTTATATTCACTAATGTATTGCATTTTTTTTAGATTCCACATATAAGTGGTATCATACAATATTGGTCTTTTTCTGTCTGACTTATTTCAGTAGCATAATGTCCTTCAAGTCTATCCAAGTTGCTGCAAATGGTAAAATTTTATTCTTTTTTATGGCTAAGTAGTATTCCAGTGTGTGTGTTTGTGTGTGTGTGTGTGTGTGTGTGTATCTCACATCTTCTTTATCCAATCATCTGTTGGTAGGCACTTAGGTTGCTTCCATAGCTTGGCAATTGTAAATAATGCCACTATGAATATTGGAGTGCATGTATCTTTTCGAATTAGTGTTTTTTGGTTTTTTTTTTTTTGAGATATATACCCAGGAGTGGAACTGCTGGGTCATACGGTAGTTTTATTTTTAGTTTCTTGAGAAACCTCCATACTGTTTTCCACAGGGGCTGCACCAATTTACATTCCCCCAACAGTGTAGGAGGGTTCCCTTTACTCCACACCTTCTCCAGCATTTATTGTTTATGTTCTTTTTGATGATAGCCATTCTGACACATGTGAAGTGATATCTCATTGCAGTTTTGATTTGCGTTTCCCTGGTGATTAGTGATGTTGAGTATCTTTTCATGTGCCTGTTGGCCTTGTCTTTGGGAAAATGTCCATTCAGTTCTTCTTCCTATTTTTTAATTAGGTTATTTGGGGTTTTTTGATATTGAGTTGCATGAGGTGTTTAGATATGTTGGATATTATTTAGGAGGTTCTTAATAGTTTTTGCATAAAGTCCTGAAATTGAAAAGTTTGAGAGTTGTGGATACTGAAGTTGCAGATGGAAAAGTTGACATCATTTTTAGCCACTGAAATTAGCAATACTTTCTATTCTCTCAGTCTGAAAGTAAACTTCAGGCCATAGCATGAGGTTAAGCTGGGTACACAGAGCCAGCTGGGTGAGGTGACTCTGGGATGCTATGTAAGTCACTGAGCTTCCTACCCAGTAAGTACCAAGGGATCTGTAAAAGTGGAGATTGTAGCATAGAATCGTGATGGTTGAAAAGTGACCCAGAAACATTAAATATCTTACTTAAGGTTACTGACTGTTAGTGATGGAGACAGAATACATAATGGAATGTTTGTTCCTCCTCCAATTTTTTACCTGAAGGTGCGATTGCAGATATAAAGATGCCAGAGGTTCTCAAAATTCTCCACCTGTCTTACAATTCCTCTGAGATGTAGTAGAAATAATAGAAAAGAATCATGTGGTCATTATGAAACTTTGTTTAGTAAATTGTAATTTCATTTGAATCTTATCAGGCATCTCATATTACCACTGATACAGAAAAAATGGGGCAAGAGAGGATGGTCATGTCCCAGGCCCCAGGTGAGGCCCTGGGAAATGCCCCATCAAGTGAGGTCCTTGGCTTCAGATAGGAAAGAATTCAAGAGTGAGCGATAGTAGATGGAGGTAGATTTATTCAGAGAGATACACACTTCATAGACAGAAGGCAGGTCATCTCAGAAGTCTGGAGAGGCCATGAGGCATGGGGGTGGATATTTAGTTTAAAGTGAAAGTAGATACTTTATAGACAGTGAGGGCCATCTCAAAGGGCAAGAGAAAGAGAAAGGAGTTGTTAGGTTTTATGGGCCTGGTAACTTCATATGCTAACAAGTGGGAGGGTTATTCCAATTACTTTGAGGAAGGGGCTGGGAATTAGGCCATCACCTGCTTTTTGACCCTTTATGTGCAGCCTTGAAACTGTCTTGGCATGTGTGGGAGGGCCATTTAGCAGCTGTTGTATTACAGTGAGCGTACATTAAAGCTCAAAGTCTACTGGGAGTTGAATTTTCCGCCATCTTGGTGCTAATTGGTCTGTCATTCTTTTAATGGTTGTGCCTTGCCCCCTTCCCTCCTGTCTCACCATTAGCCATGTAACTAGATCTACCAGAGGCACATTATTGGCTTTCCAGTTGTAAACTATAGACTTAAGGACATCATTATTTATCATATTTTATAGGTGTCCTTACAGAATTGCTCAACCTAAAATCTGGATTTTCCCCTTAAAATTTCTTATACAAATGTCACATTGCTCTTTTCCTTCCACATCTAGTGGTATTTAGGCTTTTATTTCTTTATTTATTTATTCTGAGAGAGAGAGAGGGTGTTATATATATATCCCTGTAGGAGCAATGGCATATTTCTTCCCTTCATCTCTCATTCTCAGATAATTGAAGCAGACTGTAACCCATCAACTAGTGAAAATTCACAGCAAAATTGTCTCCATCCTGATTGTAATCTTTGCATGGTTGAAAACGCATGCTGGAAGTTGATTCCTCAACTCTGTTTGAAGTAAACTTTTCAAGATGATTTGTGACTGTTTTACTTCAAGCTGATGGAGGGGGTGGGAATAGTGTGTTTATTTGGGTAGTTTTTCTTTAGTAGAAACTGTGTTTGAGTTTTCACTGTCCCCTTTCGCTCCCATGAATTCTAAGGATATTTAAATAATAAGAGCTGTCAGAACGGCGTAGGAAATTTTGAGGCAGCTTAATCCTTTGCCAGTACAGGCAGTTCTGAAGCAACTAATAATTTGACAATGTTGTTTTTGTCTTGTGAAAGTGGTCTACAGTCTTAATTTGCTTGCAGCTACACAAAATGAATGCTCTTGCTTGCCCCCTGTAGCTTTCTTCTGGGTTACAGTTGTTGCAATGATTTATAGAAAATATTTTTCAAGATTAGGCAAAAGTCTCAGAGACAAAAGTATAGTTGTAGGGGAGGAAAAATAATTTTCCTTCTAGTTTTCCCAGTTCTTGGGTGAGACTTCCCCTGTAAGAAAGGCCAGATTAACAGAAGAAAAAAGATTTAATTATGTACGGAATTCTCGCAAAGATATGAGACTGAAATGGAGGCTGGACAATTGAGACTTGTAATTCTTGAGCTAAGAAAAGTGGCAGGAGCCTGGAACATCAAGGCAAGAAAGACAATTCACCTGGAAGGTGAGTAGATGAAATGTTTGGTAAACAAAGGTTGCCCTGGCCTGCAGATAAGTCTCTCAAGTGTAAAAGTTATCTCTGGTAATGAATCTCTTCTGGTACAAGTCTCCTTTCTAACATAAATTTCTTTTACAAATGTTGCTTTCCCTTACAGAAGGGAACTTTTGCTCTGTTTTCAGAACTTCTGTATCTGCAATTTCTTAAAATTTATTATCAGTTCAAAATAATCTTTATGTCAAAGGGCACATTTGGAGGGGCCACCTCCTGCTTCCCTGCACTGTAAAGTCGGCAGATGAGCAGAGTGTAGCATATTTATGTTAGACAGATAAATGGGGGCATAGAGCAGATAAGGTGGAGGAGAGGAAGATGGTCTGGAAGACAGCAATACACCAGCCTTCAGCATAAAGGGACTTTAATTCCTCCAAATGAGTGCCAGCAAGAAACTGGTTAGAACCCGACAGCTGAAACTGTACAGTAGTGACAAGGACCTAACCAGACAAGACCCAGTGCTCATTGTAACACAGTTAGCATTGCAGTTTAGGCCCCCTCCTAGGTTTTTCTGTGTGCATCATGGGTAAAGGAATGTGCAAAAGGGGACAAACATGACTAAGCACTCCAGGGACATGAGCTGTCAATCAAGAGACCCCCTCAAGCAAGGGTGTAAGAGAAGGGGGCAAACAGAGACCATTGCCATCTGCCCTGGGATCAGCCCATCTCTTATTCTTGGAGCTGCACTTTCCCTTTGCTAAATAAATCCTTTAAAATCTTTTGCTACAGAACGCTCCATCTCCCATTCGAATTCTTACCTTTCAGGTAAGGCAAGAAATGGGGTCTTTTCCTTTCCCCTTTCAGGGTAACAGTTAGTGATCAGACAAGCCTGTGTTATCTCAGTGCCCCTGGCCCCTGTGTGATCCCAGGCAGGTCACTACACTGTCCTCAAACTACAAACTACAAATCACGCTGGTAATAGTTCCTACAAGCTTTGCTATGCAGATTAAATGAAGCCAGGTTTGTTAACTCCTAGTACAACTTTCAACACTTAATTAGCACTACATACAGAATAGTCATTTTCATTATTTCATAGGATATGTTTCTGAGGACAGAGAGATGGTTAGCAAAAGAATGAAGAGAGAAAGTTTAACCTGACAAGAGAAAGACAATAAAAGTTTTGCTTTTAAAGATAGTTTAGTAAACATAGGAATAGGAAAAGGGGTCATTTGACTGTGACAATTGAGAAAAAAATTAATGAAATACTTAAATCAGTTGCCAAAATCTATATTGGGTTCAGAACTCAAGTCAGAGATTTCTTGTCAAAACTATACTGTTTGGACAAGCAGAGATGAATGATTTACATTTATATTTTTCTATAAAGTCTAGAAGCACTGATTGCTTCTGGAGAGGTGGGTTTCTCTGGAAGCTTGAAGTAGAAGGGGCTCCTGGAATCTGCCTTGAGGCGTGGATTCTTGGGAATTTGTCTGTCTAGCTTTGTAGAGATGTTCCACCCCCAGACTCTCAAAAACACTGAAGCTGTTTTCCAGTTATGGTAGTGAAGTTGTAACAGATCTGTTACCCTAATCTCTACCCAGAGGAGCATATGATTTCCAAGAGCTTCCACTAACAACCCGGATTCAAGTCACCATCTTTCTGTTACCACCTCCCCAAACACATACCTAATAGTTAAGGTTTTTCAGACTCTGATGATTACCAGGGCATTTATTGTTCCTTTGAAAAGGGGAAAAAGAAAATTGTTCTCATGTGTTATTTTGTACTTTGGTCTTGAGTAGCTTGGGAGAAAGAATACAATACAGAAGTTTGAATTATATTTGGATTAAACTCCTGGGGCTTTACACATTCTGCAAGTAAAATATGAAACAAAAAAAAGAAAGAGAGAGAAAGAGAGAAAGAGAGAAAGAGAGAAAGAGAGAAAGAAAGAAAGAAAGAAAGAAAGAAAGAAAGAAAGAAAGAAAGAAAGAAAAGAAAGAAAGAAAGAAAGAAAAGAAAGGAAGGAAGGAAGGAAGGAAGGAAGGAGGAAAAAAGAAAGAAAGAAAGAAAGAAAGAAAGAAAGAAAGAAAGAAAGAAAGAAAGAAAGAAAGAAAAGAAAGGAAGGAAGGAAGGAAGGAAGGAAGGAAGAAAAAAGAAAGAAAAAGAAAAAGAAAGAAAGAAAGAAAGAGAGAAAGAGAGAAAGAGAGAAAGAGAGAAAGAAAGAAAGAAAGAAAGAGAGAAAGAAAGAAAGAAAGAAAGAAAGAAAAAGAAAGAAAGAAAGAAAGAAAGAAAGAAAGAAAGGGAGAGAGAAAGGGAGAGAGAAAGAAAGGAAGGAAGGAAGGAAGGAAAAAGAAAGAAGGAAAGAAAGAAAGAAGGAAGGAAGGAAAGAAAGGAAAACAAATCTGACTCTCCTTCCTTGGAGTACTGGAGAAGTGAAAGGGCTTGCTCTTACCTCTGGGAGTTAACTATACAGTTTGAATTAAGCACATAAACAAAGACTTTCTGAAAGTATTCCTGCATACTGCTCTGATTGGCTATTCTAGTTGAACAGGCAGTGGAACTTTTGCATATTTAAATTCTTCATTATCAGATAGTTCATTTTCTTCCCCCTCTATTAAATAATGCAGATGGTGGGAGCTCTACCTGCTGGCTGTCTGCAGCTGTGGGTTGAATTACAATTGGGAGCAACTGCTGTGTAAAATCAGATCAGGTGGCTTCTCCTTGTCCTCTGGGTGCCTTAAAAATAAAACAAGGGAGGCCTTATTTGAGCTTAGCAAACCCTCCAGGAAAACTTGTTTTCCTAGAAAATGAACCGTAAAGAGAATCAAAATGTCTCCTTGGAAACCTGAAGTAAATTGACAGACATTTTCCAATGATGAATAAGCTAGGATCCCTCTACATCACCTCAGCCATTTTTAAAGCAGGTGTTAGAGCAGGCAGATAGCTAGATATGAGCAGAGAAAGGGGGATGCAGGACAAATGGCAGGAACTGAGCAAAAGGAGGAAACCATACCTCATATAAACAACAGGGGTCCCTGGGCAGACAAAGAAAGCAAGAATTTCTGAGCTGATAAGCAGTCACACATTTTGGGGTGACAAGTGGCCTGGAGGCCAACAAAGAAAGGTGAGAAAAGGCAGAAATTTCCAGTGTTCAAATGTAACCTCTTGCTCATTATGCCTTCATTTCAATAAAGTTAGCCTCACAGATTAGAAGTACTCGTTGTGAACCGACATCTTGACACTTCCAATCCAGACTAAAAAGGACAAAATCTCCCTTCCCTTCTACAAGGTGGAGTTGAGATGAAAATCAGGGAATGTGACCCCAAATCCTTCCCTTCTCAATGAATATTCCACCCATTCATTTTCACACTCTATGTAACCAACTTGCCAAAGAAACCCAGGGCAGCTGCTCACCTGAGTCTGCCCGCTCTCCCCTTGAACGGGCAGACCCATCCCTTAATACATCCTGCTTTACTTTCTTAACTTCCATGTCTCATCTCTGAATTTTTTCTGTGGTGAGACGAGAACCTCGTCACTGGCAACAAAGGGTGGGTGAGAAAACACTTCTCTTCTGCTCTTTCATGAACCATTGACTTGTATTGTTTGGCTCAAACTCTAAGAAAGTCATTTAAGATCAAGAAGCTATGATAAATATCCCAACTCTGGACAAGCAGTCAGCCAGTAACATGTCAATGCTCATCCTGCAACATGCCTCTACTCCCAGATTTAGTCATGCTTGCAGAGAGATTTACATGGACTGACTCTGTTCTGATTTAGGTTTAATGGGATTTTAAAAATCCCTTCATGTGTGCTTACATAACACCCATTCACTCATTCAACAAACATTTACAGAGTGCCTACTCTGTGCCCAATGCCATTCTAGCTGTATTGAGTTCCAGCTCCACTGACATCACCAACACAACAGGCTGACAAGACCAAGCTGAGTTTATCGAGTTTATTGGTTAGAGGCATCACCAGCTCGACCAAGCTGCAGCATTACCTCTGATGAGGAAGGCAAGACAGGGCTTTACTGAGAATTGGAAGTTTGATTGAACACAGGCCTCCCTTTCCATGGGAGAGGGAGGCTTGATCAGGATTGGGTAAGGATCATGATGTAACAGTTTAGAACTGGTGGAAAGAGCAAGACTAGGGTTTTTGAAGCAAGGGATTCGAAGAATCTTCAGCAGTGAACTGTCTTTTCTAGCAAAGAGTTTGTAGAGGTTCAAATATGTTACCCTAAAAAGTATGCCACTTTGGCATATTGATTATTTTGAATTAAAGGTACTTGAGAAACAGCCCATGCAAAAATAACACTCAGACCCTCCTTGACACCCTAGAAAGCAAAGGATACATCTCCCATGTGAAAGGTACCCTCCTCGTACCCGGAGAGCAGAAGGCATCCTTATAACCAAAGATAAAGAATATGGGGCCAAGCAGGCTGTATAAACAAGCTTTGTTACTTCTTCACCATTTTACCCAGACCCAAATCCCCTTGTCTTCTCAATTCACCTCAGACCCAAATCCTTGTCTTCTCAATTCACCTCAGACCCAAATCCTTATCTTCTCAATTCTTGTCTTCTCAATTCACAGATTTACTGGGTTTGTGTGTGTGTGTTTACTGTTGTGTGTTTTTGTTGGGGGGGGGGTTAGTCAAAATGGTGCAAAATCTTCCTACTCTGGTCACTTCGAGTTTCCTATTTTTGTGAGGCTCCCACATGTATGTACGCAGTTAAATTTGTTTTTCTTCTATTAACCTGTCTGTTTTCTTTTTCAAAAAATCTACTGGGGGAGGTCTCAGCCAAAAACCTAGAAATGTAAAGAAAATACATCTTTCTGGAAGTTAGTGTAATGAATAATCGAGTTATGTACATGGGCAAGACTCCTCTGGTAGGAGAGTTGTGCCAATGAAGACAGTGGGACAGTGAAGTCATGTTAGTACCATCAGAAGGATGGGGATACATAATTCTCAGGCCCTTGGGAGCCACCCGTGGACAAAAATGACAAAAATCCTTGCACTTGTAGGGTTTACATTCTAGAAGTTTCAATCAAAGTCTGATCCTGAGTTAAAAAAAAAATGAAGAGTTTAAATTATGTGCCAGTTACTGGTGTATGCTTTCCCAGTTCAAACTGGGAATTAGCCAGACACTATTTCTTCATTAGCTCAGTCAACAAGGTTTTGGGGGCACTTCCAAATGCCTGGCCTTGAACTAGGTGTGATGAAGACAGGCTGTCCTCAAAATTTTCACTGCCTCGTGGATGACAACAACTTGTGGATAGATGCCTCGAAAAAGAAGCTAGTACGCGATTGCTGAGAAAGAATTATTTCCCTGAGAAATTAGTATTTGTTTTAGCATAGTGTTCTACTTAGAAAAGATCTTACCTTACATGGCAATGCAGGGAAAGGAAAAGTGAATGGGCTGAAAGGTGAATTCACACATTACTGTATAATCTGGTCCAAGATCATTAACTCTATTTCAAAGGAGTTATGCATTTGAATAAGACCCAAAGTCACTGCAATTACTTGCTCTTATGACTAAGCATGAGTAAATCGCTGCTGTGTCTCCACTTCCACTCCCCCACCCTGCTATGTTGTTCTGCAGGTGGTTTTAACATGGAAAGAAGTTACAAAATTCACAGGAGTTCTACGTCCTGGCAGACAGAGTGGTAAGTGAAGTGATGAGCCAGCCAGGCAGCCTAGGGCAACCACGAGGTGGGAGCTGAGTTTAACTGGAGAGTGTGTGAACACCCTGCCCAAGGGGACTCACATTGCTCTGGGGAGAGAAAGCTCTGTAGTCCTGATTCTGCCTGCAAGTGACCAGCTTCCTAGCCCTACACGTTACAGGGGTTCCCACGTGGTGCACGCGACCTCCCTGTAGACTGAGAAGCATGTCTTGGCTTCCCTGATCCACCAGGGACTTGACCATTTGCAATCCCGCCTTCTTTTCTAGAAATTTCTCCCATACAGGAAGACCTCAAAATATAAAGTCAGCAAAGGTATTATGAACTTTGATTTTAAATAAAAGTTAAAAAATCACTTCACCACGAATCATTTACCTAGAGAAAAATAAAAGAGAAAGCAATCTTTGGGGTTTAAAATATTAGTCACTGTGCTGTAATTAAGATGCATTTAATTCTTTTTTTAGATTATTTTTTCATGTCTCATTTTGAGATTTCTTGTAGATTTATTTTACTTTTATTAGATTTATTTTATTTTTTTTAAAATCTGGGGGGTGGTAATTAGGTTTATTTATTTATTTATTTATTTTTAAATGGAAGTACTGGGGGTTGAACCTAAGACCTCATGCATGCTAAGCATGCACTCTACCACTGAGATATACCCTTCTTCAAGATATATTTAATTCTTATGCATCTTGTTTAATGTGCATCTTCCAAATGTTGCTCTAACTCCAAAATTGTGTTTGTGTGTATCATAAAACCTAAAAATAAAAAGATCTGTGTTTATAAACTATTGAGACTGAAAGAGATGTAATGTCCCCACAGTACCAACAAAAGTCAGAGAGATGGTCAATTTAATCCAAGTCTCCAAGCACATTAGAGATGGAGCCAAAGTCAAACCTAGAGAGAGGTCTTTGCCCAGAGTATACCCCTCTGTCTTACCTAGGGAGTTGTTCTTCTTTGGAAACAGTGTAACAAAGTGGACAGAACATCTTTTCAAAATCGCTTTTACAAATTAATGAAGTAATATATACAAGTTGGAAACAAACAATACAGAAATCTATAAAGTAAAATATTAAAGCGCTAAGTTTCCATTTCCTCATTCCCAGTTTATATTCTTCCAGCTCCCTCGTCATGGACACATATAGCGTATATAATACATGTATACTATTTTGGTTTTAAAATTTTTTTATTATTTTAAAAAAATTTTTATACACATACAATTTTTGTTTGCCGTCATTAAAATGCAGTAAGACTTTTGCAACTTGATTTTTTTCCAGTAATATATCTGGGCATCTTTCCATATACAGACAACTGATTATTTCTTTATCTGCAGAGCATTCCATGCTGGGCAGGTCATGACATTTTCAACACTCCCTTATTTATGGATACTTAGATTGTTATCACTTTGTGGTTAGGATAAAAAATGTTTCAATAAACATGTTCATATATCCTTTAAGGGGTGGCTAAAATTTCAATAGTAGAGATCCCTATACATGGAATTTCTGGGGCAGAGTCTTGGCACTGTGAATTTTGGTTTTAAATTTTGGTAGGCACTACAAATGGCCATCTTAAAAAAAAAAAAAAAAAAAAAAAAAGCTTACACCCAGCAGCAGTGAATGTGAGAGCTCTCTCCAACTCTGTCAAGGACAGCATTTGCATATTCCTCTGTATTTACAGGAAGCAAGTTCCTGAATCTTAAGAGGAACTAAAATCAGCATAAAGGGAGGAATTTACCAAGCCAAATTTGAAAGGGGCAGGAGGAGTCGTACTGGCTTTAGAGAAGTCTGTAACTGGGGACTGGAAACTCCCCAGAGCGCTCCGCATCCCGGCCCTCTCTGCCCCCGCCCACGCCCCTCGTGGGTCCTGCGCGCTAGCTTAGCCGGCTTCTCCCGGGGCCCTCCCCTCCGTTTCCAGGAAGCAACACACTTCTCAGCTCGTATCCTAACGGTTCCTTAAGCTAGCGGGGAAAGAGGCTTCTTCCTCCCAACTTCAGTTTGGAAAACCCCAGGGAAGATTCTGGTTGGCCCAGTTTACATCACACACGCCCACCACCTGGAAAGATCACTGAGGTGGGGGAAGGGAGGTGCTTTGCTGGGATCCCCTGGTCACCCGTGCCCTCCCCACTCCGGTGCTTGATGCCTTCAAATAGGGGAAAGGAAGTGGCGGACTGACTGATATACCCATATATGTATACGTGCATGTGTGCATGTATGTAAATGTGGATAGGTGTACTTATGTATGTATGTATATATAAATAACCATGGCTAAATTTAATGGTACATACATCTAATTTATACCTGTTGGAGATCATGGTTCAGATGTTTACATGTAAAATAACTTTAAAGTTGTTCAGATGTCTGAACAACTGCCCTGGATAACATCTCTTAGCCGACCTAGCATGTCTGTGTTCCCTAAAGGTTTGTTCTAACAAGTTCAGAGTGAAGACAGAACTGCTGATTCCTATTAGAAAGCTTTTTATTAGATTTCCACAGAACACATCTGAGCTATAAAAAATATACATATAAAATCCTAGTCATGGTAAAATTCATCATCAATGCCTTTTTGTTTCTGGCCTTACTGCAGTTTCTTAAAACTTGTCTGTTAGAGTGGAAATCCAGGGTTTGACTAAGTTATTGTTCTGGTACAGTTAATTAAAATTACTGAGTGTCTAATCACGCAGTAAAGACTCATAAAATAGGAACATGGATGCAGAGAGTCACGATGGTTACCTCTCTCTGGGACCCCAGTTTACCATCTCTTCTGATAGAGAGATTGTGGGATCTGGGAGAGAGTGTCCCCTTTGGCTCATACAGTCTATGCACATGGGATGTCAGACAGTGCTGTAGAGACAGTAGGGGCTCTGACTGCAGATTGGCTGGATTTAAATTCCGGCTACGATGCTTACAAGCTGTGTCACCTTGACTAAAATAGTGAATTCACGAGCCTCAGTTTCCCTATCTGTAAAATGGGAATAAGAATGTTAGCCCTCCTAAAATTATTGTGAGGATTGAAAGGTTCAGCAGGCGCAAAGTGACAAGTGCATAGTTAGCAAGGAACTAGTGCTTGTTATTATCATTATTATTATTTTGGGCAAGCTTAAGCCACAATTTCTTTAGGCATAAAAATGAGCTTTAATTATTTACCCACAGAGGGGTTGTCAAGATTAATGAGATGGTGTTTGGGAATTTCTATTATAAACTACTGTAAAAAGAAATAAAATTGACATTAATTGCATACTGACCATGTACCAAGAATTGTTCTAAGACTTCCCATGTGTTGCTTCCTGCATTCCTCTCTGTGACCCTATGATACCATTTTAAAGATGAAAAAATGGAGGCACAGAAAGATTAAGACTCTTGCCCAATATTACAATGCTGGTAAATGGTAGAACTTGACTTTGAATACATATGTCTCATTCCAGAACTTGAGGGCTTAATCCATCTCACTATTATGCCTCCAAGGAAAAACACAGGTAAGGGGCCAGTCATAAGTGAAGGCCTTCCAGCTGTTTTTGCAGTTGCCTAGGTAACTTTCAGATGCCCTCATCCAGGACAGCAGAGGGACAAGGAGTAAGAGAGGAGCAGCAACCTGGATTTGCATTGTGCCCCTCCCTGCCTCTTACCTGTTGTACAACCTTGAGTCAGTTGTGTGAACCGTCACCAGATGACTCGTGAGGATGCCCTCACAAACTCCATGAATGGAGTATGATATACATTCCAGGATCCCTTTACACAACATTGGACCCTTTATAGGACTGGGCGGGGAGAGTGCTGGACTGGACGGTAAACGGTGTGGCCACGGGTGGCAGGGGACTGCCCAGAGGAGAGAAGGCGGGGTGCTAGGGCTATGGAGGGATGGTTCTGGCACTCAGTTAACTTTATTCCATTAAATTCACTCAACAAGCCTTTGAGGAACATGTTATTGTTCTGAAATTACAAACGGAAGAACCAGTATCTCTAAAAACAAATGCAGTGTTTTAAGATTGGAATATCTTTAAACCCACACATGAATTTGAATTTGGGAGAGATTTTTTTTTTTTTGCCATAAGGCACTTTATACCTTACCAGAAACAACATTCTAAAATTGCTTAGCAAATTAAATGCATTGTATGTGCCCAACAGGAAAAAGAATAGAAAGAAAATCTGTTACTCAAATACCTACTTTTCTTAATTTGTTTTACTGAATATATTTTGGAGATAATTCCAAATCAACTTGTGAAGAGTTTCCTTTGTTCATTTGTCTGTTTCATTTTGCTGTAGTTCCCTTCTAAGGATGGGGCGTCCATCTCAGCACTTTCCCCTCTACGTTCTGCCTGTCGGCTTCCGCCACACTGTCATGAATGCTCAGCCCAGTCAGCCAAGCTGGGTGCTTCCCACCAAGCCTTTTGGAGCAACCAACCTGTCCTGAAGCCCTGCCTCTGGTGTGCCAGGGAGTCCTGTCTGCCTGCCACTCCAACTCCATTAACCCTTGTTAGACTGCCATCCTGCACCCGGGGGACCAACAGCTAGCAAGGTAAGACCCTCCCTTCATCGCATCTCTTCCAGCAGTAGCCCTCTTCCTTCTTAATATGAATCAAAGAACAAATGATTATAGTATTTTTCAAACATCTCTCTCCCTAGATGGTCTATGCCACCATTCTAATTTCGACAGAAGCAGTCAGCCTGTCTGCTCTGAGGCGATGAACTATCTGCAGGCATTTATAAGTATACTTAAAAATTAAAAGTGGTATAAACCACTTTATCTCACGTATTAAATGCAGAGTTCCTAGCTTAGTATTTGTTAGTATTTTGAATAATTTATTTTTAAATAAGTAATCACAAAATCCAAGAGGTACAGAGAGTATGTATTAGAGACATGTATCTGCTCGCTCTGTGCCCAGTGACCAAGTTCTCTTCCCTAGAGGCACTCAAAGTTTTCAATGTCACAAATATGAGTCTAAGCATATGTTATATTTATAAAAGCAAGTATCTAATGTATCCCCACACTCACAAGAGAGGAGAATTAGACTCCACCTTTTCTCTTTTTTGAGGTGGGTGGGTAATTAGGTTTATTTATTAATTAATTTATTTGTTTAATGGAGGTACTGGGGATTGAACCCAGGACCTTGTGCATGCTACCCCACTGAAGCTCTATCTTTTCATGAGAAGACTGTCAAAGAATTTGTCTTATATACTTTAAAATCATTCAATGTATACAATCTAATTTTTATTAACACAAATTTAGTACAAAAGCCCTCCTCTTCTCCTTAATTTGTTTACTTAATATATTTCAGAAATAATTCCAAATCAACTTATGAAATATCTCCTTTGTTCATCTGTTTCATTTTGTTTTAGCTGCATATTCCCTTCTGAGGACGGATATGCCATAATTTATTTAAACCAGCCTCTTACTGATACGCAATTTAGTTGCTTCTTATCTTTTGTTCTTAAAAATATTATCATCTCACATATCTATGTAAAATAAATTCCTTGCAGTAGAATTACTGGATCAAAAGGTCTGTGCATTTGTGATTTTGATATAAATTGCAAAATTTTCCTTCTTAGAGGATTTTCTTAGTGATACTCCCACAAGCATTATATGGTAGAAAAAGTATCATTTAGATGAAAAAACCTTTTCTCTGCCGCTCAGTTCAAAGGATCTGAAATTGCAGTCATTATCATCTTCCATAATGACAATGGAGTAAAAACATGAGATGATAAATCACCTTCATGTATTTTTCTGTCATAAGCAGAGCCTAGAGTTTAGAACTATGCAAAGAAATCATTGAAAGGAAGCAAAGACAAGTAAATCCCCACCCCGCCCCGTGCTGGGGGAGAACCTGCCCCTCACATTTGTACATCCAACACATCACCAACTCCCACAATTGTTCCGTGCTACCAGCTGCGGTAGCAGCTCCGTCCCCCAGGCAAAGGTGGAATGTGCAATCGCGCATTGATCCACGCATTAGGAGACGTCTGTCTTGTACTTGCCACATGCCTGGTGGTTCATACCCTCAAGGAGCTTGGACTAAGGTTACTATATATACAGACCAAGGATAAAGCCAAGTCAGATCCCAACACGGATGATGGGAGCAGGACCCTGCTATGGAAAGGAAAGACATCATGTTCTTGGAAACCCAGTGATGCTGGCAGATAGAGGGGATTTTTTTTCCCGTCTTTGCCATCTCACAGCATGGTTGTTCAGAGTGTGGACGTTGGCTTCAAATCTTACTTCTGTATATTTCAATACTTTTGTTTCCTCATCTGTGAAATGCAAGTAAATGTGTTAACTCTCTCATGGGTTATGGTGAAGATTAAATAAAGTAATATACACAAAATTCATAGAATAGAGATTTCCACATATGAAACTCACTAGTAATGAGCTTTCTAATATTATAACTATAATTAACATTGTACTCTTTCATACCATTGTCAATATATTTTAATAGTTTAATAGTATTGTTAATACTATATTAATGGTAATATTATTTAACACTATGACCTAGCTCCTTATTCGTTGTATTAGTTATCCATTGCTATGTAACAGTTACCCTTAAGCCCTGTGGTTTCAGACAACAACACATTATCTCAACTTCTGTAGGTCAGGAATCTGCATATGGCTTAGCTGCGTGCTCTGCTTCAGGGTGAGAGGCTGAAAAAGAGGTGGTGGCTGGGGCAACGGTCATCTCAAGAGTCGACGCAGTAAGATCCACTTCCAGGCTCCCTCATGAGCTTGTTGGCAGCATTCAGGTCCTTGTTATATGTTGGCTGAAGGCTGCCTTTATTTCCTTGCAGCACGGAATTTTCCAGCATGGCATCTTGCCTCGTCAAAGTGAGCAAGACAAGACAGCAAGAGACAGAGAGCTCCAGGAAGATGAAAGTCTGTTTCTATGCATTCATCTCAGAAGTAACGTCCCGTCACTTCTGCCACATTCTATTCATTAGGAACAAGGTACTAGGTCTAGCCCACACCTAAGAGGAGGGGAGTAACAAGTGGGGAGTGAACAGCAGTAAGGCGGTTCATTGGGAGTCATTTTAGGGGGTGGGTACAGCTCAGTGGTAGTGCTGATGCTTAGCATGCATGAGGTCTTAGGTTCAATCCCCAGTTCTTCCACTTAAAAAAAAAAAAAAGAAGGACTTAAAGACAGTAAAAATAATAATAACAAATAGATAAAAATTATTTTTTTTAAAAAAGCAGTCATTTTAGAAGCAGCCTTCCACAGTAGTTCTCTCTATGTCTCTATGTCTTGGGATAGACTGATAAAATAGAGATAATTACAAGCATTATCTGAGTTAAAGATCTTACTGGATATAGATTATGTTGTAGTTTGATGTAAAGATAAATAACCCATTTGTCTAATTTTTTTGCAGAAAAAAAAATAAAGTTCAAGATAGCTATAAAAGAGAGCACATCTGATACTAATCCAGGTATGTATGAAGACTACGCTGTAGCTGTCAGCTTAGTGGTAAATGACAACCCCATCTGGGCATAAGTAACCTCCGTTCTCAAGAGCACTGTGATTTGGTTAATTGCCAGCAGGATGTGGGTGGCTCATTCCCAAGAGAGAAAAGAAAACATTTTATAAAAAGTTAAAAATGCTTTCAGTCTGAGTAAATAAATGGCCACACCACCTGATGCTCATTGTAAGATAGTTAACACCACAGTTTAACCTCCCCATGGGTTTTTCTGTGTGCGTCGCAGGTAAGGAGAGACCGCCTCTAAGTGAGCGTACAAGAGAAGGAGGGAACAAAGACCAGTGCTGTCTGCCCTTGCTTCAGCCCACCTCCCGTTCTAGAAGGCGTACTTTCTCTTTGCTAAATAGACCTTCAAATATCTTTCACTGAACAGTTCTTCCCTCTCCTGTCTGAGTTCTTCTCTTCTGGGTAAGACAAGAACTGGGGTCTTTTCCCTTCCCCTTTTGGGGCAACAGAAAGTGCCCAGGTGTTGTTTGTGGAATGACTAGACAGACATGGCTCCTTAGCCATTCCAATACCCCGTCACCTCTGGAGTTCCCGTTCTTAGGAAAATCAAATTGCTCTACTGAGGCACTGGTGCATTCTGCTCCACGTGACCATCACTTTCTATGTGAGAATTATGTTCCCCTGTTGGGCTCTAAGATTTCTTAAGGCAGAATCTATTCATCATTAAGGGCACAAAATTGAAAGAATTGAATAAATTTGACCTTAAAGATCCAGTACCTTAAAGCATGCAAGCACCAAAATCCCCCAAATAAGAGTCAATCCATTTATTGTACAGTAGTCCCCCCTTATTCTCAGGAATATGCTCCAAGATCCCCAGTGGACGACTGGAACTACAGTTAGTACCAGAGCCTCTACATATTATGTTCTTTCCTACACCAACAGGTGGGTAGCAGATACGGAGTAGAAATGCTGGACAAAGGAATGATTCGTGTTCCCAGGAGGACCCAGCAGGACGGCACATGAGGGCATGAGATCTCATCGCACTCCTCAGAACAGCTGGGGGGGCATGCACTTTAAAACGTATGAATTGTTTATTTCTGGAATTTTCCATGTAATATTCCGGACTACATTTAACTACGGATAACTGAGACTGTGAAAAATGAAACTGCGGATAAAGAGGGACTACTCTGTTTTGTGTACTAAGGGAAAAATAATCTATTGTATCTCAGCAATGTTTCTACGAGGAAACAAATAACAGGGTGTTTTGTTGAGCCCTCATTTCACCATGAAATCCAATTACCTGGTATAATGCCGTTTTGAACATTTTCAGCTGAGATAAAGGCTCATTGGGAAAAAAGAAAAGAAAAAAGAAATGAATCTCACTTTCATTAAACCAGGGAAATGAAACAAAACACACAAATGAGTGCTGAACACATTACAGATATTCAATTGAAAATAAGATCCAAGTCCCCTGGGTGCAGAAAGAAACATCGTTTCACTCAGCATGATAGTTTATATGCATTATGATTTTTTGTTTCTTGTAAAATTCGTGACTGTGTTCGCACTGACATATGTTAGCCCTGGTCTCCCAAACTTCAACATGAGTGTGATAGGCAAAATGACTGGCCACATGAATGAGGCCTTAGGGAGCCAAAAATGGACAGAGCAAGTGGAGTCAGACCAGAGCTTAGAGAAGCCCAGCAGAGGAAAGTCTAGTCAGGCTAACGAGGCTTGGTGGCACATGACAGAAGGAAAAAGGAAGCTGCCCAGGAATTCAGCATCAGAAGTCCAAATGAAGATGAATGTTTCAGGACTTACTGCTGAGATGGGCAGAGCGTGAAAGCAAGGCATTCTGATTTAGATTCAAAAACAGTTCCTGGGAGGACTGTTTCAAACTTTAAACTTTCACAGCAAGACAAATCGTTAGTCGCAGAGCAAATTAGCCTGTGTCTTGGTAATCCACTCAGCGCCCCGGGCACGGAGGAATACGGCAGTTGGGAATTGGTGGTAAACCGTAGCAAAGCAAACCAGTTTTCTAGTCATTGTGCCCAAAATCAGATTGGACTTGATGACTCAAGCCCTGTAACTGAGAAGAGTCACTGATCTCTGTGGATAGAAGAGTGTTCAGAGGTGGGTGGCGTGGAGCTGGGGATCTGCCTTTCCAGGAGAGAAGAGAGAAATGCAAGACTGGAGCGAAGGTCTTGCCTGCTTGGCCTCATGCATCTTTCTCCTCACAGAGACTATTTTGGGGTGAGAGGCATCATTTATCTTGCATACTGAAGACTTCTGTGACTACGAATCCCGGGGAGAAAAAAAATAGGACAGTAGCCTGGACATTGGAATTTCCTTTCCTAGCATTTAGTTTCTTCATTTTTCATGGGCAAGTATTAGACCCAATATGGGGAACTCTCTAATTCAGGAAATGGAAGATTTGGGGTAGAGTTATTTCAATAGGCTGTACATTTAGATCATTCTACAAGGCTCTGCTTAACTTAAACATTGCCCACACAGACAGTGTAATGTCATCTGCTATGAAAAAACTGTCCCTTCTCCCACAACAGGGTGATTACAGAGTTCTGGAAATAAACTCTGTATCAATGTGAGGGGAGAGGAAGAAAAAAGGAAAGCAGAGACTTTGAGATCAGATGCAAATATAAGGTCCTAGTTATGCCGTTTGTATGTTGTTTGTAAATAAAGGAGTTTTGTATATGTTAGCTAGTTAGATAAGTGGGGGGCATTGGGCAGATAGATGGAGGAGAGGGAGGGTGGTCCAGAAGCTGGTGCTATGCCCGCCTCCGGCAGAAAGGGTCTTTACTTCCCCTAAATGAGTGGCAGCAAGAGACTGGTTAGAACCTGACAGCCCCAACTGCATGGTAGTGATAAGGACCTAACCAGATGTGACCCAGTGCTCATTGTAATATAATTAACACTGTGGTTTAACTTTCCCACCCAATGGGTTTTCTGTATGCATCATGGGTAAGGACATGCACAAAAGGGGACAAACATGACTAAGCACTCCAGGGACAAGAGCCGTCAATCAGTCAAGAGACCACCTCCAAGTGAGGGTGTAAGAGAAAAGACACACAAAGACCATTGCTGTTGCCCCTTGGATCAGCCCATCCCCCAGTCTTGGAGGTGTACTTTTCTGGTCCAAATAAATCCTTTAAAATCTTTTGCTACACAGTGCTCTCCATTCCTGCCTACAATCTTGTCTTTTGGGTATGACAAGAACTGGGGTCTTTTGCTTTTCCTTTTGGGGTAAAATAAGGAATATGATTATGTGCAGGTGTGAACATAGCTAGAATTCTACTTCTGATTCAGGAGCAATTAAAGTATGAGTTCTAGAGTATTTCAAGAAGAGAAGACAAAAATAGGGGCAAAGGAGAAGGAAAACTGGGGTGGAGGGGGATCCCTCAAAAGCCACAAGGAAGTCATAAAAAGAGAAAAAGGAGACAAGGCAGGGAGCTTCCAGGAGAGCAGACTGAGGGGCCAAGACCAAGTGAGTGGATGAGACCATGACTCAAGCGAGGACAATTCTAAGCCAGTGAGTGAGCAGACTGCCCAGAGCAAGGCTGAGCTCTGTTCACCCAGAATGTGATGTGATAACTTGTGGGGGAGACAAACTATAGATCAGTGATCCTGTGAGAGCCCCTGCCCCCCTGCAGGATCCCTCAATTGTGTTGGAAGCTGTGTTGGGGTCCTGGGTCAGAGTGGATCAAAGCTGAGTGTTGATCTTATGCACCCTCGTAATGATATAAAGACTTCATAATGGCTACTTTCTGCTCAAAATTATAAACAAGAAGAATGTGTTGAAACTATTTCCAATTGTTTTGTCATTTGTAATACTTGGATATTTTTCTGCCTTTTTCAAAGTGCATTAAAGGAAATAAAACCTAAATAATTATCCATAGAAAATTCTGCCATATTTGCAAGCTGCTTGAGACAAAATTTGTGTTTTACTCATTTCTTTTATATTTCCACTTCTTCCTCAGCACTGGGGACATAGAGGGCCTTAAAAAGTACTGACTAATTGACTTTCAGTTGAGGAAACTGAAACTGTGTTGTATCCAAGCTGTGGTGTTTGTTCTTAGGGTTAAGAAAGTCAGTTTGTGACTCCTAGCTAAAGTCACTGGATCCACACTCTTCCTGAATTCATAGATTATTGCAATTCTAAATTAAAATATTGTCTATTACAGTTTTCAATGAATAGATTAGTTCCAGGAATTTGAGTTATTTTACAATTACATTTTTCTTTTTAGCTCCTTATATTCAAAGTAAGAAAGAGGACTAAATACTAGTGGTTAATAATTTTAAAAAGTACACTTCTACAACCATAAGAAATTTGTTTTCATAGTTTTAAAGGCTTTCATCTCATTTCCTCCTTCCAACATAGGCAGAATATTCTAATTATTTTGTTAGTCCTGTTCTTTGCACCACCCACTCCCTCCTGACTCTTAAACTCATCTCTCTCATGCAAATATTCTTCTTTTCTAACATTTTCTATTAATTTGACAACAATATTTACTGATAACCGTGATGTGATTTTTTTCCCTCTTTTTTATACCATCCTTTCTTCTCCTCAAAATTGATCTTTTGCATCTGTTAGTCATTATTTTTAACTTTACAAAAACAAATCTTGCTTTTCTCCCAAGATCTGGCATACTAAAATTATAACCATTAATTTCCTGATTCATGGAGCTGTGGTTTATGACCTGTGTCTTTACCAGGATGAATGTGTTTTGAAATAGTAGCACCTTGAAATGTCTCTTTATAAGGTAATAGAAACCACTTGTATTTTTCTTTGACTTGTATCTGACTCATCAAGCTAGCTGATCCCTTTACTTCTAAAAATCCTTCCATTGATCAACCCAACTCTGAAACAGTAAGTTTCCATTAAAGAAAAATAAATTTATTGTAGAAAAAAGGCAAGTAAACACAATTTTTAAATTTATCTTTGCAAATGGAGCATAAAAATATGAGAAAAAGATATGGTGAATTATGGGCTGTTTGTTCTTATGAAATCACTTATGTGAACCATAAAAATATTGTCTTCTCCATCCAGTGAATTCCTAACACTCTGAGATTGTTCTCATTTGACGTTCATTAGCTTCCAAACCCTTGCAATCTAATTTATATTTGGGGGAGTGGAATTTTGAGTAGAATATGTAAAGATTAGATAGATAGATAGATTGATTGATAGATAGATAGATACATAGATAGATAGATAGATAGATGATACATCTTAAGTACTTGGAATAAATTAATATTGATTTTTGACCTAAAAGAAAGGCCATATACTTGATGCAATTATGAATTTTCATGAGGTTACTTACAATTAAGTAGTTACAAATAAGCTACCTTCTTTATCAAATGTACTGAATGATTTCCTAAATGTGTCTAGTTTTGAGACAGTTGTATGACTAACTGATGGAATTTCAATCCATTTGCTATTGAAAGTATACAGGTTTTAAATATACAATGAAAGATGAGAGATTTTTCCAAGTTGATGCTATAGTCGTTTCAAAGTGGGATACAGGACAGCTGTGGAGTCCTGTCTAAATCCTTTCTCCATCTTACAAGCTGCATGACTTTAAGTGAGGTGCTTAATCTCTCTGTGATTCAGTTACTTACTTTTAAAATGGGATGACAGGAGTATTACCTCATTGGGTCATTGAGGGTATTAAGATGAGTCAGTAATTGGCCTGTGTGTCTGATACATAATGAAGACTCGGTAAGTGGCTGGTGAAGTAGCACAGAGTCCTTTCATAACCAGCAGAACTTCATGTTACATATCCTGACAAACAGTCAACCCACAAAAAATATCTTTTATGTTTTACTCCTTTGAAAAGCCATCAGGAGTACATTGCAGAACTTCAGGGTCATACTTCTCTTTGTTCTTTTAAACAAACATGATGACATTTTCAAATATATATTATTAGTTTTCAAAGTTTATTTACCTGAAAGCACAAGACTCTGCTGGAGATCATGAAGCCTTTCCCATGCAGCGATCCCTGTGAAAAATATGTGTGCTGATTATAAGGAGTGGGGTGGGGGGAGGGTTGGACCTGTGAATAGGAGGGTTTAAGAAAGCCTGTGATTCGCAAGTATTAAGGACCAAGGTGGAAGGATTTCTAACTCCTGATTGGAGAGCTCTCTCCTCCCTCCTGCCTGTTCTCATAAATGGCAAAATTTTGATTTTTAAAATTAAAGCCTAGGGTATTTTTTCCTTCCCACACCTTTAGCTACAAAGGCAAATATTTTTTTTTCCTCATAGAGGACTTTCTTAATTTAAAGCATCTGAAAATTTAACAAAACCTTTTCTGAATTCCAAGAAAGCTCTATATAGAAATAGATTTTTTCCCCTGATTATTCATTCTCTACTTCTGTGATTAAATGGAGGCGGAGAAGAGGTTTATTTAACTCTGAACTTGAATTTCCCCTTTCCAGAAGGGGAAGTAGGTTCAGTTAGCAGCCCACCAGTTAGGTTTTGCATGGGGGAGAAAAACCCGCAGAATAGATGATACTTGCAGTATAACTTTTTACTTCTCCCTTAGATAACAAGGAAAGAAAACAGACAGATTTCATAGCACCAACTTCACTGAAGGGAATCCCTCTTGAAACCAACCAACTGCTCCCAGTGTTGCATAACTAGTGGCAGACAACAGAGAAAAGAGAGTCCTTCATTTTTTTTTTTCCCTCGTAGAAATAGGTTTGCTCAAAGACTTTCTGGGCCTAGAGATTGAAGTGGTTTTTAGACAGTGGCCCAGTAGAGACAGCAATCGGGAGGCAACTGCTTTATAAACGTGTAACTTCTAGAGCTCTGGGCCCAAGTGTTCTTTGGGTCTCAGTCAATATTGAGTAATAAAGAGAAGAAAAGTCTTAAAGTCCTCAGCTCCTAAACTTTTAATAAGCAAATGTCAATGCATCTCAAATGACATCTGAAATGTAACCCTTACAAATCGACATTTTGTATTCACAGACGTGCTCTTTCTGAAAATATAAATAAGCCAATGTAGCATTAAAAGAAAATAGAAAGAAAACAAATATACGCCAATGTATTTCTGAACTTAAAGCACACTGTCTGGAGAAAGAACATTATTTTATCGTTAGACCAGGCCTTCAGATCATCACAGGCCATGGGAAAAATTAAATAAAGAAGGAATTGATGTCAGTCATGCTAAGACTTGGAATAAACAAAATTCAAATTTAGAAAATGAGGTGTATTCTAACCTTATCCTTAGAATCATTAACCAGGCACAAACAATAAACTGTTATTCCTAAAGCCAGATGTATTTAGTCTGTCTGCTGACCTCATTAACCTGTAGATTCAAATAAGGTCACTGTACATGCAAACAACCTAAATGTCCATCAACAGATGACTGGATAAAGAAGATATATTCAATGGAATATATATAATCAATGGAATACTATTCAACGATTAAAAAAGAATGAAATAATGCCATTGCAGCAATATGGATGGATTTAGAAATTATCATACTAAGTGAAGTAAACCAGAAAGAGAAAGAAAAATACTATATGATATCATTTATGTGTGGAATCTAAAAAAAAAAAAAAAGATACAAATCTTATTTACAAACCAAAAATAGACTCACAGACATAGAAAACAAACTATGGTTACCAAAGGGGAAAGGGGAGGAAGGGATAAATTGGGAGTTCGAGGTTTGCAGATACTAACTGCTATATATAAAATAGATAAACAACAAAGACCTGCCAGTATAGCACAGGGAACTACATTCAATTTCTTGTAATAATATATAATGGAAAAGAATCTGAAAATATATGATGTATATATTTATGTATATGTATAATTGAATCACTTTGCTGTACACCTGAAACTAACATTGTAAATCAATTTCCACTAAAAAATAAAATTAAAAAAAGCAAAACAAAAGAAACAAATGAGGTCATTGTGTTATTTAGACTCATCTTTCAGCTCAATGACATCATTCAGACAATTCTAAGGGTCTCTTTCACTCCCTCTTATCTGTGAGCATCCCCAAGGGTCATCTCCATGGGCTCATGAATCTGTCTGGATCCATCATTCCCATGATGAACAGCAGGTCAGCGCTCATGAGGCTTTACTTAAGCAGATGCCAGTTACATCTCGCAGTGTCCTCAGGACCATTGCTCTCTTGCCTGCTGCCACTCACTGCACACCATCACTTGATGATCTGTTTAAAAACTCCTCGGAAAAAGGAAGAGGCAGCCTCTTCTTCCTCTGGATTAGCTCTGCTGGTCAGCAGCGTCATGTAAGAGTGGTAAGAGCTCACTCAGTTTAAATGCATGCCTTCTTCCCCATAGTGGGAGGAGACTTTCATCTGGCATGAGGGTGGGTTCCAATGACAGCCCCACACTGGATCCAGATCTCCTGCTCCCCTCTGGTTCTTTTCACTTGCAATCAATTCTTTTAGGGGCCCCAGAGTTCCTTCTGATAACTTGCCTTCTGCCATTTTCCCCTCTCCTAGCTAATCAGGCACGAATACACATTGGATCCCAGTTCTAGACAAGGTTCCCAGTCTGCTCACCAGTGCTTCCTCAGTCATTGTAAAGTGAGCCAGTGGGACTAGATAACAGAGAAAAGAGGGTGTCATCTAACCCCATATCCAAAATAGATGTAGGGACTCTCAGCTTTCTGGACTAGATTCTGAAATGTCTGGGTACTAATCTTGGGACCACCACTTACCTTAGCAAATTATTTAGCCTTGCTGTAGTTCAGTTTTCTCACCTCCAAAATTAGAATAATTATCCTTAACAAACATGGCTATTTGACAGAGTTAATCTAAAGGGAAGCTCCTTATTAAAAAAAAGTTCTCTATATAAGGTATCCTCTATGTGGCAAGAGTCCTCACTTGACTTGTCACCAGGATTCAGGAGTACACAGATGTGTCTGAGGAACTTGGCGTCTGGGCCAACTGAAAGAGGTTTGCAAGAGGGCTAAAGAGTCTTCCAAGAGAGACCGTGTTAACTGGAGGATTCAGACACAAGGCACTAGACTCAGTAAGGAAACTTCAGTCTTCAGAAAGAAAGGTCGATTTTCATTCAATATGATGACATAGCTCTCTTTAAGCTCAACTCCTGGGCTCAAATCTCCCCTAAATACTTAGCAAGGAAGCTCTGTTCTTCTTGATCAAGAGTCAGCTTTAGAAAGTTAGTAGGATTTGAATTGTTTCTGTTAAGGTGACTCTATTTGTACTGTAGGTGGTGAGACCTGGGAAAATTAATTACACACATATGTATATTCAGATATATTTATATATCTTAGAAATATATGTTAAATACATTCTACATTTACCAGCCTAGCAAATAGAGAAAGTAAACACTTCCTAAGAACTTATCCTGTATATGTCATCGTTTTATACAATTTTTGCTGAGGTTGACGAAAATTATAGTTTCCATTTCTTTAGCTTTAATCCAGAAAAGTACAGAAAAATACTAGCTTTAGTTGGTCACCAGAAAATGGTTTGGGCACTTACAATTAGCAATGAATTGCTGCTTTAAAGTAGATCTTATATAATGGAAATGTTCTTTCCTTTTTAGAAGCTGACTATCATCTAAGGTGAATCACTAGTAATGTTTATTTCTTCATGAATTGCCAGAAAAAACATGAACAAATCTCAAAGGAGATTGACAAATAGGGTCTCAAGGACATTACTGCTCCTGCCTGAAACCTTATCCAACTCCAAGTCTGAACACACAGAATTCAGAGCTTCAGTGTTTTTCAAATTGCAAGTGGACAAATGTGGAAGAAATCAGGACATTAGCCTGACTGTTCACAAAACAACCTAAGGCAATTACAGCAAGTCAGTAATGTAGCAAAATCTTGAGAGCAAAATTAACATCTCAGAAAAGATAGGTGACTGTCCTTAGGGGCTGAATTGTGTTTTCCCCAAAACTCATATGTTGAATCCTAACACCTATATCTTGGGATGTGACTGTATTTGGAGATAAGTCCTTTAAAATGGTAATTAGAGTAAATGAGGTCTTTGGGGTGAGACTAAGTCCACTGTGACTGGTGTCCTTATAAGAAAAGGGGATTATGACACAGACATACACAGAGGGAAGACAGTGTGAAGACGAAGGGAGAGGATGGCCATCTACCAGCCAAGGGGAGAAGCCTCAGAATGAAACCAACCCTGCTGACACCTTGACCTTTGACTTCTGGCCTCCAGAGCTGTGAAAAAATAAATTTCTGTTGTTTAAGTCATTCAGTCTGCGGTATTTGTTATGACAGCACTAGCAAATGAATACAGTTCCCTACACCAAAAACCTTCCCCAGAAGTTCATTCAAAGGAGGGAGAACCGTGACTCTTTCTCTCAGATCCATGAAGTCTCTTCATTTTGGATTGTGTTTATAATTCTCAAAGCCGCTTCATGTCTATCATCTCCCATGTGCCTCACAACGACCCCATTTAATGGATGGAGAGATTGAGGCTAAGAGGAGAGCCAAGACTTGCCTGATGACAGACTAAATCATCACCAAGCCTCTTGATTCACTTGCAGGGCTGTAGCTAAGGTTGATGAAGGTAGACCAGTACTGGTAGACCAGTACTCCACACTACTGATGAGGGAGGGAAGGGGAGGCACCATGTGACTGGGTGACCTGCCCAAGGCCAGTCAGCAGGAGCAGCCTGCTGGGGCCTGGAGCCAGGTCTTCAGACTTCATCCTGTGATGTTTCCATGAGAGAAAGGCATGCACTTCCTCTTTACCCCCCAAAGGATTCTTAGCTTCCTTTCCCTCCTTCCTCCCTCCCTCCTTGTCAAGGAGATGCCAGCTCTCAGGACTACAGGGAGGATAACTGATTAGGCAAATACTTCATAACTTTTGAAAGAAATCTTTAATACCACAAAGGCAAGTTTATATTTCCATACGTCTTTAACTTCTGTTCCTAATGAGAAAGAAAGGGTCAATCTCCATAAAACAAAAACAAAAATAAGTAATAATAGCACCCCCCTCCCCAAACACACACACACACATTCTAGTAAGCCTTTTTAGGGAGGGAATGGATTGCTCCATATAAAATGCTCATCTGAAAAGACAGACAGAACAAAGTTGAGGGTGTGCAGACATTTGAATAAACAAAGAGAATTTGGGGGAGAAGAAGGGACATCTAACAACAGATTTTAGGAGGTTTCATTTATAATGAATGTACCATATAAACTCTGCTGTGGAATTCCCATTTGAATATCTTCAAGAGCTTTTCAGTAAAGCTGAAATGGTCTGTCTGTCTTTCTTCCTTTTGCATTAATGCCTAACTGGGACTGGTCTTAAAATGCGCTAGTTTTATTTGAATCACAATTGTTTTCCTTTAGTTTGACAGAAGAGAGAGTGAAAATAAGGCTTCAAGTGTTCAAGCTACTGGTAATCGATTGGAAAGACCTGGAACTCTTCAGATCCCAAAATGCGACTCCCATACAAAGTCTTCTGGATCAGCTAATACCTTTTAACAAAGTCACTTCTAAGACTAAAAAGAAAGACTAGACTGTCTGTATGTCTGTCCCTCTTTACCTCTCCTTTCTCTATTACATCCTATCACTCCATCCATCCATCTGTCTGTCTGCTTTCATATCTGTCTGTATATTCTATTGAGATATTTCTATACATTTACTCTCTGGTTTACAAAATTTTGAAACCTAGGAAAGTTCCAAATGAGAAAAACTATCCATAATTAAAATATGACAGTGAAAATCAGAGCTCCTGTTTATTGCTCAAATTTCCTCACTTGCTGATGGTGACTCACTGTCTCTCACCGACCTGAAATAGAGCCAAGGAGTGAAGGAGCTAAGGATGACACAATCTGTAACCAAAAAGGAGGGGGGGATTTTAAAAAGTTCCCAATTATCCTAAATGTTCTGTTAGAATCATCTCTCAGTCTTTTAACATTGTCAGTTCTCATTTATTAGCCAGAAATCAGCCAGAAAGGAACCAAATCCAGCCTGGGATTCCTAGAGAGGATGGGGAGGGTCTCAGTCGAAGGGATGCTTCTGAAGACTCCTTCAGCAAGTCCCCAGATAATTGTCTGAGGATCTCTCTGAGAATTGGTGGCTGTTTGCATGAGACTCACTGAGATTCCAGGTGATCTTCATCAGTTAAGGAGTCCAGTAAGAAGGCCCCAGTGCAGAGTTAGGATGTGCTCCCATGAGAATGTTTAGGCTGTGACAGACTTGGGACTCTGATGTCAGACCCTAGTCAGCAGATCTTGCAAAGTGAGAAGTGGATCTCAAGGGGAAAAGCCCCTGAAGAGAGAAGAGTCAGAATTTCCCAGCCAGCATGGCTCTTAGACTAGGCCCTTTTCCTGTTGTGTAGCTGTGGCAGAGTGAGATCACCCACTGAGCGTGGGGAGGGAGGCTCACCTTTCCAACAAGGTCACTCGTTCCAGTTAGCCCAAGAGCTGTGGGCACCTGTTCGTTCTTTATTTAGTAATAGTCACTTTGCAATCTAGTTACATTCTCAACTGTCTCTTCTATTTTCATCCCTGTCATAAACTGGGTTCACGGCTCATGTGCTGTCTCCACCGTGACCTTTTCACCCACTCCACCCTACTCGGAACATGCCACCATCAATAAACACGAATATTTTTGTAGAATGGCTGGTCGTCCTTGGCTGAATTCTCCTCTTGCTTAGACTGTGTGGCTACGCTTAAATTCCTCCCCGGTTTGACTCAATCATGTAGAGGGCACTCTAGAGCACTTTCCTTAGACACAGCCCACTTTGGAGAATGATAGTCTTAAAATAATTCCCAGTTCATTGCCCATCTTTTCCCTAAAATAGAGCCTCTTCTAGATCTCTAAGGGTTTTCTGGTCTTGGAAAGTATCTCATTAAAATGCAAAAAGTCCTAAAAAATAATATGAAGACTTATTAACAAACATTTTAATCAGCAAACAGTTGAGACAAGTTCTTATGGATGCTTGATGCCAAACAATGGGCTAATGACACTCACATCAGTATTTTCAGCTCATAGTTCTCTCCCGAGCTTCAGACCCATATATACAACCATATAGACAAGGGGGTATTTCCTCCTAAATGTTGACCATAACCTTCATACTCCACATGTCCCAAACCCAGCTCTTTTTTCTCCTCCAAGTCTTCCAATATTCCTTCCTGCTCTCATGGAAGGTATATGTTCTATTTTTTATTCCACTTTGGATATAGATGATGAACATATAAACATGTAAATACATTGTGTCAGATGCTGAGAAGTACCAAGAAAGCAATGCATGGGGGCAGGGGAAAGGGGAGCTGTCAGTGGCCAAAGGCTTCACTGCTAAGTGGCACTTGAGCAGAGACCTGAGGGACCTGAAAGCCAGGTGGACAGTGGGAAAAAAGAGTGTTCCAGGCAGAGGTAAAAACTGCAAATGCCCCAAGAAAAGAGGTGGAAGCCAAGAGGAGTGGGGAGGTGAAATATTAATCTTGGAGGATTAGTTGTTACATAATATTAGAGATCATGGCCAACAATATAAGATAAGAGAAAGGAATATATCATGTAAGAATCCAAAAGTAAGAGATAACCTATTAGAACTAACAAGGCTTTAGAATAACTGCATCACACAAGATCAGTGTTTCCTTGTACCCTGTGGGTTGGCATACTTTTTCTGTAAAAGTAAGTTAGTAAATACTTTCACCTTTGCAGACTTTAAAGTCAATGTGTCATTGTGGCAGGAAAGCAGTCAGAGATAGTATGTAAATGAATGGACATGGCCACATCCCAATAGAACTTTACTTACAAAAACAGGCGGTGGGTCAGATTTGACCTCTGGGTCATAGTTTGACAACCTCTGCTCTTTCAACTACCAACCAGGAAAGGGCACAGAAAATGAAATACTTCTAATAATAGCAACACAACTATAAAGTATCTAGGAATTAATTAAATGACAGTACAATATCTTTATAGAGAATATTTTTAAGTGCTTGAGAGGACATTAACATGTGAATAAGTGGAAAGATATCTCACATTCACAAATGGGCAACTTTCACAATAAAGTGTCAATATTCCTCCATAATAATCTTTAAACTTGTCATAATCCAAATAAAAATTTTAGCAACATTTTCCAAAACTGTGTAAACACTTATTCTAGGATTAACATGAAATATAAAATCCATGAATAGCTCAGCAAGGCAAAAATAAGAGCAGAGAAAGACGCTATTTCTGCCACATATTAGAGCTCTGAAGACTTAGTAACAAAAAGAAAATGATATTGGTGGAAAACAGACAGATAAATCAATGAACGTGAAAAGAGCTAATATAAATGCATCTATATTATGTATTATATAGATATATAATTTTACATGTGTATAAACTTTATGATGAAAGGGGCATCAAAACCAATGGAGAACAATTCATTGTTTAGTAAATTTTGTTGGGAAATCTTACTTGGTATATACAGAAAAATAAACTGAATCTTTGTTTTATACAAATAAAATAAATTAAATATGTACTTAAACAAGGCATATAAGATATGCTTATCAAATTGAGAAATTTGACTATATCAAAATTAGGGATCTCTCTTCCACAAAAAATACTACAGGCAAAGTTGACAGGTAACAGAATGATAGAAGATACCAGTAATACCTAAAACTGCCAAAGGATTAATATCTTAAAAATAGGAAACCCTTGCAAATCAAAAGAAAAGGAAAATGAACAAGTACTAGAATAAGA
This sequence comes from Vicugna pacos, assembly GCF_048564905.1. Classification (NCBI taxonomy): domain Eukaryota; kingdom Metazoa; phylum Chordata; class Mammalia; order Artiodactyla; family Camelidae; genus Vicugna; species Vicugna pacos. Next base: position 4,895,760 of record NC_133015.1, read on the forward strand.
ATCACACACAAAAAAGGAAACTGAATGAGTAAGAAACCCTTAAACTCATCAGTAACCAAAGAAATGAAGATTAAACAACGAGACATCACTTTAGAGCCATTAAAGTAGAAAATTTTTAAAATGTGGATGCTGCCCAATATTGATGAGAACGTGTGTAAACTGAAGTTCTCGTGCATTATTGATGAGAGCAGAGGCTTCGAGTTGCCCTGAAGAACAACTTGACAGCACTTAATGAAACCATCATGCAGAAAGCCCAGGGACCCAGCAACCCACTCTCGGCAATAGATCTCAGGGAGATGCTCTCAAAGTCCATTATGTGACGTTTGCAAGGATTTTCATTGCAACATTTTTTGTTTCCTGGAAATTGGAAGCAATTTAGTTGTCTACAACAAAATGCCACGTATGCACATTTTAAACTCGTACAAATATGTTTTAGAAGGGAACATATGTATCCAAAAATTAGATGTCTATCAGAGAATAGCATGTGCTTGGGCGTCAGGAAAAACATTAATAAAGAAAAGGAGACAAGAAGGGTCTTGACTGCACTAAGCATGAGGGAGCGTCATAAACTAAGGGCATGATCAACTCATCACTTGAGTTTCAATGTGAGAAAATGCACAGACTTTTGTATTACAGCGATGGATTATTAAAAGTCATAGGTAAGAATAATGCAGAAATGTAGGAATGTAAAAAAGTAATTTAGAAAAAATGAAGATTGATTTGTCTGAGTGATGGTAGTATGTGGAAAAAATTTTTCCTTTATTGTTAGATGTTGTCATGCTAATGAGACTTTTCTTTAAAAAGTAAACAGAATACAAAAGACATCCTCATGCTGACACCTTTTATGAGGCTGAAAACTTTCACAGGGGCAGTGGATAAGCAAAATTGATAGTTGGAGTAAAATGAGTACTTAACTATTTATTGGACCTTCTAAAATATTTTTGCTTCATAATACTTTTTACTTTTTTATTTTTAAAATTTTCCACATATATAGCATTAATTTTAAAGGCAATGAATTCAACTGAAAAACTGTAAAAGTATTCCCCCCCCCCACCTTTTTTTAACAACACGAGATATAATTACAAGTGTTTCAGGGATTCTATTCTTACAAGTTACCAGAGTAATACAAAATATAAAAATGAACAGTTTGTTAGCAAAAATAGTTCATTAATATTTTAGTTATAAACAACAAATACGAAGTTGCTGAATTTTTATTTTCATATTCTAACCAGGCCATATCATAATTTTAATAGACTATGAATATCTATAATGTACTGGCACCCTAAGATTAGTCATTAAAGTTGCTTTGTCAAATTCTAGAGGGTTTTTTTTTAATTAATAGACTTTATTTTTTTAGAGCAGTTTCAGGTTTAAATAGAATTGAGCAGAAAATACAGAGTTCCCACATAGCCCTCCACACCAACACATATGTACTCCCTTACCTTTAACATCTCTCATCAGTGGGACGTATTTGGTACAATCAATGAACCACCATGGACACATTATTATCAACCAAATTCCATAGCTTACATTAGGGTTCACTCTTGATGTTGTACATTCTATGGGCTTTGACAAATGCATAATGACATGCTTCATAATACTAATCATGGTAAGTCTTTTGGTCATTTCTAATATGTCATAATAATTTTATTTCATTTATGTCTTTAGCAAAGTTTTATTCACTTTTGAATGCTGAGCATGGTGGCCCCCAGTAATGAGCCTTGGGATTGAGGAAAGGCTCTCTGAGACATGGCTTCCATTCCCACTGGCCCGCAGAGCCTGGAAGCATGAAGGCTTCAGATCTTTTGTGCAAATCCCTATACCCTACACACCAAGTGCAGAAAACCCCCTGGCCCTAGTTTTTCTTGATGAGCCTTGAAACATAAATGGACTCACTCAAGCCCATTAAGGCCCATTTTTCTTGTTAAACCTGCACAGAATGGATTTGTTTATCCTTAGCCTTCCATGTCCAAGAACCTCTGTCTCGTTCTCTGTCACATTTTTTCGTTTGTTTCTTCGTTCTCCTCTTTTCCCAGCCAATCTCAGTTCCTATAAGATATCAAATCTCTGTTCACTACCAGACTAGGCTGTCCCACTTTTAGAAGGCCATCTCTGCCAGCAGCAAAGTTAAAGTTTTCTTGTGGTTGCTGCCCTTTGATAGTCTCGAGTTCAGCACCTTTCTAACGTTTAATCTCTGGAGTTCAGGCATACATAAGGTGGCATCATACAAGCATCAGGTGTCTACTCTTATGACCAATAGATTTAGGACCACTAAGTCTTCCAGAAACCTACTGTTCTTTGGTTTTCAAAGTATCCACTCTTCTTCAAGAAAGCCTTGATGCTGTTTTCCATAAAGGGAGAGATGGTGATTCTCAAGCCCATTGCTTCCTTCACTCCTTGACTCTCTTCCTTTCTAAACTCATGGTCATGCATGGGCCTGAAGCCAGATGCCAGAGTTGGAATACTGTCTCCATCTCTTCTGAGCTGCGTCCCTTTGCACAAACTACTGAACCTTTCTGTGTCTCACTTTCCTCATTTGCAAAATTGGGAGAAATACTAGTAATAATCTCATCAATTTGATGTGAGGATTCATTGAGATGCTTGTCATTGTCACTACATGCCAAACCCTGTAGGCTTGGTGTGAGGGTTGCCACGCTAAACAAGACAGGCATCATCCCTTCTTCGTGTTGCCTCTGGCTTACTAAGGAGCATCCATCTGTTACGTAGCCTCCAAATCCCAGTGACTAAAAGGCAAAAGTCCTAGATCCATGTTCCAAACACTGGGGTTCTTTATTGCATTCCATCACCTCCTTCACTCTACTAGTTGGTACCAGGGCTTTCAGACATGCCTGCTCCCTAATCATGTCTCTTTTCTCAACTCTCTCACCTCTAGATGCTCCTGAATATCATAGCCATCCATTCTAATTTCCACCCTCTGTAGAAGGGCAAACCCAGGAATGTAAGAAAGAGAATACCAGGCAGGAGGTTGTGAGTCCAACTGTAAACAGAGCAAAAACGCGTATAAGCCCCAGGATGGTCAGGTAACAAGTGATGTTGATTGGAATCTTCTTCATCGGACTTTTGTGTTATCAGTGAGGAAGGAGATGAAATGTAGTCAGTACCATTGGTTGAATTAAGTGTGGGAAAGTTTTATGACAAGTTACAAAACTAAATTTGGCTCAAGAAAAGCTGAAAGACAGGGAGTCCAATCAGTTTGTCCACAATGAATGGCTGAAGCAAGGATCCACCTGGTTTAGAGGCATCCAGATAGAAATCTTGTACCAAATGATAAAACTAAGGAATCTTACAGCACTACTGATAAGAAGCCAGCCTCATTGCAGGGGAGAGATCAGAAAAGGAAATCAATTATTTGAAGGAAGACACTGAATAATTCCAGTGAAGACTTGACTACCACAAAGGTTGATGCGATCCCTTCTGGACTCAGGAAATTAACGTTCTAAGGCATACTGTTAACAGTTCAGCCCTGAATGGACCTTGCTTACCTGCTGTTCACCAACCATTGATAACTACACAAAACATCTGTGACGTGAATGAGAGTGTTATGTGTATGTAAATTAATGAATGAAATAGTAATGCAATCAAGTAGTGCCATCAAGACTTTAAAATTTGGAACTTGGATCTCTTGGTGAGTCATATTAAATTATACCCACCCCTGAAGTCTTGTATTTAAAGATAAGACTTGCTAAGTTTGTAGCTAAAATCCTGGCCATTGGCAGTCATTTGCCACCAGATGCCAAAGAGAATAAAATATGGGATATTAGGTTCTATGATGTAGAGAGGGAGTGAGGCAGATCCAGATAATCTGAGAGGCTGGCCTGTCCTAGGGGAAAAGGACTTGGGTCCTGAGGTTAGAAATTTATTTTTAATAGTCCAGGTTCTGGAACAAATCTTATCAAATAGGTATAAATATTTGATATCATTGGAGTCTGGAATCTGCTGGGTAGATAGGTCTGGTGGAATGGAAGAAGGCCCAAAGTGTGCAACTCATTTCTTTTATTAATGGGGTACTGACAGCTGAATGTTATCCTACAATTGTGGGTGTCCAGTCTTGCCTGGGGGCTGGGCTTTTAGAGGCTAATGTGCATCTAGTCACTTATGCGTGTGTTCACTCTCCAACCAAGGACCAAACCAAAATGCTAGATTTAAGTGTTCATCACTGACCTCTACAGATATGGAAATGAACACGTACTGATACTTAAATATTTATTCTTATTAATAATAAATTACAAAAATCTGGACCAGCTAGAGTGGCTCTGTTTATTTAGAGAGACTCCAAGATCAGGCTGCTGCTCTTACAAATATATGAGTTTCTTTACATTGTTGATCAATTTGATCTGGAATTTTAGGTTCCACAAGTGTGATCTCGTCTGCCAGACCAGATTTCCTTTTACTGGCCTAAACGTTGGCTACAAAGAGGGGAAGCACAGGGAATATAATGATAGGGCCCTATAGATGGTTCAAAAAAAGAGAAGCATCGTCCTGCCTGAGCTGATGTCACCAACAGGGCTTAACCACACCAAGAGGGCAAGGATTTGTGTCTGGAGATACCAAGTGTAGATTTTTTTGTATGAATGGACTCCAGTTTTTTCCTTTTTCCCTTTTTCATTTGAAAATACAAACTCTACATCTCATTTTCTGACATTTTATTTTCTCTTTTTCTTGTTATTCTTCCAGTATCTCTAATATCTTTGTCCCCCAAGAGACACACCAACAACAAGCAACTGATTCCCCACCCCTCCTTCAGCTCAGCCTGATTTGATGAAAATGCGAAACAGAGGAATTTTCTAAAGAGACAGAGAGAGACTTTGGAATCTTAGAGGATCAGATCTGATTCTTCAGAAATGAAAACTGTTATAGATAAAAATGTATCCACAAAAATCAGCCATTCACTCTTTGGAATTATTTACTCCCCTGGAAGAGAGCAAGAAGCAAGTGTTGAGCAAAGACACACAAGCATCTTTGTTGCACATATCTTATTTAACCAGTAAATTGGCAATCACCAAAAGAAAAACAACACAGTCAGTGATGTTGTGAGCTTTAATCAACCCCCAGGACAACCCTATCATTTGTAATTAGCACAGAATACGTTGACATGTATAGAAAATGTGTCCATCTACAACTGTTTACTGGGGGGAAATGTATTTCATAACAGTAAACTCAAAAACTAATGAAACCTCCAGGGTATCAAGATGACCTTTTGGAGTGTGCCATGTTGAGAAAATCAAGGGGCTCTGGAAAGTCTAGAAAGGCAAGCAAACAAGAAACTACAAGACCTCAGACCACATATTTAAGTCAACCAAACCAAGCCTGTTTACACCTTGATGAAATTCCTATGCACTAGAAATCATGATACCTTTTTAAAAAACGTCTTAGTTAATTTTTTTGTTGATCTTCTGAAATTGCTTTATGGCATTCTTAAGGAATTACCATAGACTAGTAATTAGATCAACTAGGTCTTTAGCAAACATACATTAAAGCTATTCAACATTAAAATCTTCTTAGATGGGGCAGGCATAGCTAAGTGGTAGAGCTCATGCTCAGCATGCACAAGGTCCTGGGTTTGATCCCCAGTACCTCCTCTAAAATAAATAAACCTAATTACCTCCTCCCCTCAAAAAAAATTTAATAATAAATAATATATTTTTAAAAAACGAAATAAAATTCTCTGAGTTATTTAAATATGTTAAGGCCACTTGCAGGATTTGCCTAGAAGTCATGAAATGATATATGTGTAGATTTGTGTATTTGCATGTGTGTGTATTGAAGTATGTATATATGAATGTAGTATATGTATATATGAATATATGCATGTGTCTTAATGTATGTGTGCATCATGTGTATATAAATATGTATATATAATGTTCAAAATATATATACAAAAACAAAACAAAAAAGTCAAATCCAATGTTTGTTTGGGGCCAAGTTAAATCCAGACTCCCAAGACTTAGCATATCCGTACTTTCCAGCTAGAAAGATCACAGGTCAGAATAATTAAGCATCCTCAATACTTGTAGCTGTATCAAGGCAAAATGAAACAAGAATTCTCAGTGTTAGCTCTGTTGGGTGTTTTTCCTTATCACAAGTCTTTTTCAGGCAACTATTTCTTAGTTTGTTATTTAGACTTGCCACCTATGAGATTTCTTTTCCCCCCTCCAAGTGTCCTATTGCATTTGTTCTAGCAACTTAGCTACAGGGTTGTTTTGACACGGTTCTTCACACAGCCAAGTGGTCAAACAGGCTTCAAAGTCTTCAGTCTGTTTCAACTCTCTGGGTAGCAAAATAAAAGAGATCCAAATTAACAAAGTGCTATAAATACTTCATATTCATGAAGAAGATGATGGAAGCTTTTGGCTTTCTAAGTCCTTCTGAAAGGATGTGGTTTTTAAACAAGAGAGCCATTTCACAACCAAACCCTAATTTTAATTCAGAATGTGCCGCTCAGTGTTCCATGCCTGTCCTACTTTTGTGGGTGTGCAGTTCCTAATGAAAATTCTGGGTGAAGGACATCCCGATCTTTGTCTTTGGAAAATGCTCAGAATGCCCTTTCTGCCCTGGCAGCCTCCATCTGACAGCTCAAAAGCATATACCACTATGAAGCCAAAGGCATGAAAGAAGACTACAATGCCAGTGTTCGGGGAGCAAAGAATATTTTTAAAGAAGCTATGATGGAAAAGAATAGGCTGGATCTGCAGGGAATAATTACAGCTATTTGAAAAAAAATGTAACAGCATCACAAAGGTAGGTCTCCTGTTCTAGTGTTGAAAATGAAGGGCATTTCTTAGCATGTCCAGATGGCAGCCAGCCTTTAGTTCTTGTGCATTTGTAGTGAGCCACTTCCTTATTCACACATGTGCAGCCCCATTGTCATTATCAAACCTTTCTCTTTTAATTTCCACATCTGCTCCCATCTTCACTGGGATAACCTCTACTCACACCTCAGGTCCCACTTTAGCTTTCACTTCCCACAGGAAGTCTTTCTGGCTCCATTCTCTTCCAACCGCATTTCTCCTCTGCAAAGTGTCACAGGTAGTTCCAACTCAGCACGCAGAGATGTGAGCCCACCACAGTCCACAAAACCTGTGCATTGACCTCCTGTGTTCCCTGCCTAAGTGAATGACTCCACAGTGGCCCAAGGCAGAAACAAGGATGCCACCATTGGTTTTACCATTCTGGCTTCCAACATCAGTTTGATCACTGAGTGTCTCAGTCAAACACACCCACTTCTCACCATCCCTACCCCAAGTCTTCTGATTCAGGTGTTACCATCGCGACAATGTCACCATCATTTCTCACTTGCTTAATATGGTCTCCTACCAGGTTTCCCATTCTTGGTTCCCTCATATCCACCCTCTACTCAACTGCCAGTCATCTGCCTTACATGTGAATCTATTCAGTTCTCCTTCAGCTTTAAACCCTTTGCAAATTAAGCCTCTGTAACATTAGAAACCCTGATTTGGGTCACACAGCCAGGAATTGATGGTATTAGAACTGAATTCACATTAGAAGTTTGAATAATGTCTTCAGAAATTCAATTCGGCTTGAATTTATTTTTCCTCAAGAGGTCATGCATTGTGGAGTTCCATTTAACGTACTTCTGATCACATACAGAACAACATGGTTCAATTTCATTAGGATGTTACTTGTTTATAAATTATTGGATCACCCTTATCTGTTATCTTAGTTGGGTTTTCCTGAAAGGACTTGCATGCAGGCAGTTTATCTGGGAGGTGAGCCAGGGAGCAGGGATGGGGAGAAGTATGCGCCACAGAAGGAGCCAATAGAAGTGTGTGTTAAGAATCTTGACACTGCGATGACAGGGTTCAGTTCTCCCCAGAGAACATAACGGATACCTCCTAGAATTGCTACCTGATGGATGGAAGACAGAGAGGATTTTCCATCAGTTTCTGCCCCCCATTGGTTGAGAGCTGCCCTGAGGAAGGTTGACTGTACATAGATACCAACCTGCAAAACCCTGCCAGCACCTGGGCTCTGCGGAGCCCCAAGGCAGGAGGTAAAGGCAGGCAGCACACACACAGGAGCTCTGTGTCTGGGGCTTCTCCCTCCCTTGTGAGCTGAAGCCTGGATAAACCTGTAGACCTGGTACAACAGTCACAGCTGAAATGAGAGATGCTGGCAGCCAGGATAAGTCTGGGCACCAGATGCATCTGAGACACCCACTGCCAGAAAATGAAATAATTAAGAGATAGAATGCCGTTCCATTCACTGGTATTTCTAAACTCACACAAATTTCAAGTAATTGGTTATAGATTAGCACAAATACATTTTTCACTATTTTTTCTCAGCAGAAAACAAAGATAATTGAATTATGTGTAGGTGGTTCTACCAAGTGACTCATTTGTTGCCATAAATTCGAGGTGCTTAGTGGCAAAGCCAGGGCTAATAAATAAATAATTCTCTCTGGAAAAGAGACAGAATTCTCTACTTCTGTAACAGTCCATTTATAGATTTGTTAAATATTAAAAACTCTGGGCTCAAAATTAATCCTACAGAAAATGATTTTAGCTGTATTGTAGAACCTTGGAAATTATATGACTGATAACTTTCACTACTTGTTCTATGTCATTTCTTAAGCTCCTTTACTTATTTATTCAGACACAAGAACTATGTCAAGGTAACCTGTAACTTTCAGAAAATGAAATCCTTCATATATTTTTAGAACATGAATTCTCTCTTTTTTAACTAAAGTACAGTCAGTTACAATGTTTCTGGTGCACAGCACAATGTCCCAGTCATGCATATACATACATATATTCATTTTCATATTCTTTTACAGTAAAGGCTATTACAAGATATTGAATATAGTGGAACAGGAAGTCTTTATATCTATTTTATCTCATTTAAAAATGTATGTTAAATGGATATATTAATATATCCATAGACTGAAGATAAAGATAAGGTATAATTAAAATATTAACAATGGTTATTGTCTTGGGATAAAATTGAAGGAATTTTTATTTTGTTCTTTGTGGCTTTTGGAATTTCCCAAATTTCCTATAGTTCTTACATGTTATTTCTGTAATTAGACCCAATCCTACATGATCCATCCGTTTTCAAAAGTCAAATTAAAAAGAAAATCCTTTGGTAACCATTTTTAATTGAAATGTAGCCCAAGATGGTTTTCATGGAAAATTGTTACAACATAGCTTATGCATGCAGAGAATTTTTCCATCACAATGAAAAAGAATCAACCATTTGATTTTATTCTAAGTTAGCTTCTTTCCAGGGATATTAAAACCTTAGGTCTAGAGGCCATGCATGGAGGGTCTTAGAGGTGCCAAATCACATGTACAAAGAAAGGCGGGAAAGACTGCGTTTTCCTAGTTCCAACGTGGCAAGAATTACAAAATCCACTGACCTTATTTCTGACTGTATGCACACATACCACTTGTCATTTCATGTTTGGATTGGGGATGGCCTACTTTCTGGATAGATTTAGACCATATTCTCCTGTTAGGAAAGTTCTTCTGGCTCCATTCCTCAACATTTCTCCTACTGTACGGAAGGAAAATTCTAGAAAGGTACCAGAAACATCCTGCAAAAGGGAACTGGTGAACTCATTAATCATTAACCACTGCCGTCTCACCAAACCAGCTAGAAAGAGACTGGGACTGATAGGCAGAGCTGATAATTCCAGTAGGGCTCACTGCTCACCACGGGCAAATCCTAGGTGGATCTTTATGTAGTTAACCCTGGGTCAGTTCCCAGGCCTTTCTCCTTTTCCAGAAACTCCGGGCATTGGTCAACTCTCACGACCCTTACAGAGCAGCAGCTCTTTGCTGTCCCTGGCTGTAGAGGGGAACTCCCCTGGGTCACGTTGCTTTCAGTGACAATTACGTGGGCCCTTTCGGTTTGTCAGGGTTTTGGGGATGGGGAGTTTTTTTTGTTTTTTTTTTTTTTTTGCTCTGTTTTGTTTTGCTTTTAATCTTGAGAAAATTGGGGACAACAGAAATCAAGAAGCAACAAACTTGAATTACTGACCAACCGTCACAGTTCTTACCCTACAAGGCGGATCATGTTCCTGAGCGGGGATCTGGTTCCATTCTCTGCTTTCACTCCTCAGCTGGGGTTCCCCAAACAGCATCTCACTCTTTGAGTCTCTCATTAGCGAAGGGAAGGCAGAGTCTTCTGTACCTGAGTCTCCACTTCTGTAGATGCTGGCCAGCAAAAAAAGCCAAACAAGTAGGCCCTTTGTCTTCTGTGGGTAATTTACGTCTCTGTGAACTTCCATCTTGGGTAGCAGAGAGGCCTTATCTAAATTCACAACACCCTCATCATTATATGCTTTTAAATACTCTCTGTTATTCCTTTATAGTAGGATTCCTCAACCTTGGTATTATTGACATTTTGGGCTGGTGACTTGGGGACTAGAACACTTTGACCAGGTGCTATTAAATTGATGGAGAGAGGGAGGTTCCCATGATCTATTACTTCCTAACCAATGACCACGACACTTCAGTGGCTTAAAACCAAATTTCATTCTCTTTCATAATTTCTGCAAGGCAGAAATGCAAGCAAGGTTTGGCCGGTTTGTCCTGGCTCAGGAATTTCTCATCCATTTGCAGTCAGACAGTGGCTGGGGTGGAACAGTCATGGTGGCAGCTGGTGCTGGCCTGGCACCTGTCCCACTTCATGGATTCTCAGGGCCACCTCTGTGGTCTCTGTTATGCGTGGTGGCCTCAGGTCACCCAGGCTCCTTCATGCCAGCTCAGAACCCCAAAGGCAAGTGTCCCAAGAGGACAAGGCAGGCGTGCATGACTCTTTTATGACATAGCTCAGAGGTCACAGAGCATCGATCCCACCATCCCCTACTGCTTGAGGTGGTCACAAAGTCCTGCCCAGGTTCCAGGGGAGAGGACACAGACCCACCCTGACCTCTCAGGGAGAGGAATGTCCAAGTCTCAGGGTAAGAAAGGCCTGTGAGTTGGGAGATAGGCCTGTGGCTATCTTTTGAAAATGCAGTCTGCCTCAGGGAAGAACAATAGAGCTGTAGCCCTTCAGATGAGTTGTGTGTGTGTGAGTGTGTGTGAATTTTTTTTTAATTGAGTTGTAGTCAGTTTACAATGTTGTGTCAATTTCTGGTGTATAGCACAATTTTTCAGTCGCACATAAATATATATAAATTCATTTTCATATTCCTCTTCACTGTGAGCTACCACAAGATCTTGATCTGAGTGCGGCGAGAACTCTGGGACCCCAAGAGGCAGTGGGTCCCTCACAGCTGCCTCCCCTATCACAGCAAATGCAATAGCAGTTGGCTAAGGATGATAAATGCAGTTCCAAGAAGAGAGGGGCCCTGAGACAGCCCCGTCAGACTTCCTGCTGCCTGTAGCTGGGAGAGAGAAGGGCTGAATTTTCCCCCGTTCCTCAAAGATGGGAAAATATGCTAAGGGAGCGAGTGTTGGGTACAAGACAGTCCACATTTTATGAAGAGACATCTTGGTTGTTAAGAGGGATTGGCTTTCTCCACAGGAAAGCCAAGACATGCTTGAACCAGAAGCAGATAGGTTTCAGCCATCTAGGGAAGGTTAGTGTGCTGGGGGGAGGGGTGTAGAGGGAGGGGGAGATGGAGGAGGAGGGTCAAATCCCAGAAGTAGGTATGGCAGTTGTCCATGCCTTGAAAATGGTCTCATATCCTTGAGTAGATGCCAGTTGGCAGACACCAACCAATGGCTTCCCTACCCCAAATCCGAAGCTCTCTTAGTCCCTGGGAACTTACCTGGCATTTCAGGGGGAAAGAAAGAGGAAAAAAAGTCCTGGATTGATTAAGTTTGCCCGTAAGTGATCAGATTATGTTTTTGGCCATCAGACTAAATGGGAACACAGCATATGATCTTAAGTTAGAGAAGAGTGAAGAACGTTACAAATTTGTGGTCATAGCTGAGGTTCGGGCTTGCAAAAATCATACCAACTATAAATAACTATTCCTTAGTCAAGGGATAGTCTTAAATGTCTTTAATTTTTCACCGTAGAAATTATTCTGCAATGACAATTCATACCTGCTTATTTATACACGTCTATTTCTCCAGGAAAGATACCTAGAAGTAAAAATTCAAAAGATTCTTGGAGCTTTTCTTCAAGGAGCTGTCTCACCCAACCATTTGCCTAGAAAAAAACCTTTCTCCTATTACTAGAATGTGTGTTTCTTAAAGACAGAGGGTTTTGTTTGTTCTGCGATTTTTGCACAATAAATATTTGTTGAACAAACAATTCACATTTACATATTAAATAACTCTATGGTCTCTTTTGAAAATATTTATCTTTAAGATAATCTCATAAGCCACTTTTTCTCAAGATAGTTTCCTATTTCCTGAATAAAACTAAAGCCAGAAGCAGGCTCATGAGCCAGCTAAGGAAGTTTGAGTAGGAATTTGAGTGGGAAGGTGGGCAGGCATTCTTGCTCAAAAACATCAGTTCGATCACCAATGAAGCCGCAGTTTTTACAGCATAATTTCTGAGAGTCGTGAAGAGGTTTGGTTTTCTAATAATTGCGCTCATCAGGTACCATAGCTGCCTCCCCACCCACCGCTATCACTCAATTTTGCAGTAATCACTGATAACTTAAACGGGGACTGGCAGGAACAAACAAGATCCATTTTATGAGATTATGAGCTATAGGGGAGTAAGGAGGCCAGAGGGAAGAAGGGACACCAAAGATATAGTCTCCCAGAACTTCATTTTGTAGGGGGCCCAGCTTGCCTGAGATGAGAGAGGACAGAGTTCAGACTTACAGAACCTCAGTTACTCGACAGACTTTTTTATCTGTGAATATCACTGATAGACTGCTTCTCAGGTGTTAGTTTGCCAAACTGTCAGTCCGGGTGAAATAAATTCACCGGATAAGTGCTTTACCTAATTCTGCTTGATATATAAAGCCTGCTACATCATTCGATGCCAGTAAGAGTTAAGCAATATTCAGTGTTGTCATTGAAATGTTCAGTTTTCCCTTCTTTTTAAATCCAGGTCAGCCCAGGCGAGTAGAACAGTGTTTGCTCTCAGTCAGAGTGGAAACGGAATTTTAAAAAGCTGTAACAAATTGAGGAAGATAAAGGCCAGAATTTTTCTACAAGAGATATTAAAAATAGAGATACTCTTTGCAGTGAGTTTGAGATTTAAACTTTGAACTAGATATAATTATAAAATAGATAGACCTTGGGGTAAAAAAGAGGTGGGAGGGAAAAATACATTGCAAGAGAATCCTTGAGGCTGTTCTCGAGAGTTTAAGGACTACAAAACGTCTAGTGTTCTATTCCTCTAAATCAATAAATATAGCAAAATTCTCCCACAAATATCCTCAGAGGGGGAAAATGCAAGACTATTGGAATAAAAAAAAGGAAAAATCTATAGGAAAACTGAAATTGTTTTTCATTCTTATTTCACTCTGTCAATCGTCTAATCAATAGCAGAGGAGTGTATTTCAGCTCTGCCTGCAGACTAGTCACTTAATGTTTTTTCTGAGTTTGGATTATTTGTGTGTTTCTAGTGAGGGAGGCCCTTAGCATTTCAAAAAGGTATTAATAACGCAAGAACATATAGGATTGAACAGACATAAGTGCTCCCTTTCATGTACGGGGCTCGTTCTTAGACAACCTCAGTTTAGATGCCATTTAGGAGCTGTTGGGTGTCACTGTGTGTTGGGCATTCACTGTGTCACAATTTACAGGTGCTATCACAATGAATTCTCATAACAGCTGTGGGACTTGGGCACCAACATTAACCCCATTTTAGAGTGGAGGAAGTTGAGGCACAATGTGCTAAAGTCAGGTCCTTTGCTGTGACACTGTACGTGTGGAATGAAAATACAGGTAGCCTGGCTCCAAAGCTCATGGTTAACTATTGTGCAATTAATCTTTACAAGATAATAATAGTGAGGAGACTTAAAAACCAGACCACCTGGGTTTAAATCTTGGTGCCGATACTGGCTGCATGATTGTGGGCAAATCATTTAGCTCTCAGTAGCTGTTGGCTTGAGCACTAACAATAGTCCCTGCTTCGCAGTGTTGTTGTGCAGATCAAAGGTCAGAAGAAGAGCTTCAGCAGTGCCTGGGATTTGGAACCTATTCAATGAGGAAACCAACTCACAGATATATTTCTTCTTCTCTTTTTTTAAAACTTTTTAATGTTTTTTAAATTTTTATTTATTTTGGGGGGTAACTAGGTTTATTTATTTATTTTACTGGAGGTACTGGGGATTGAACACAGGATCTCATGCGTGCTAAGCACACACTCTACTGCTGAGCTATACCCTCCCTCGCCCAGATGTATTTCTTTCTTTCTTTTTTTAACAGACTTTATTCTTTTAGAGCAGTTGCAGGTTCACAGCAGAATTGAGCAGAAAATACAGAGAGTTCGCACATCGCCCTCCCTACCCACACATGTATACTCCCCTACCCTCAGCATCCCTCATCAATGTGGCATATTCAGTACAATTGATGAGCCAACATGGACACGTTATTATCAACCAAAGTCCATAGTTTACATTAGGGTTCACTCTTGATGCTGTACATTCTATGGGCTTTGACAAATGCATAATGACATGTAGCCACCACTATAGTATCACACAGAGTAATTTCATTGCCCTAAAAATCCGTTGTGCTCCATCTATTCATTCCTCCCTCCCTCCCTCCCTCTCCCCAAACCCCTGGAAACCACGATCTTTTTATTGTTTCTGTAGCTTTGCCTTATTCCAGAATGTCATTTGGTTGGAATTTTAGTTTGTAGCCTTTTCAGACTGCTGTATTTCTTGAATGAAGAAGGCAACACATCAACATAAAAAAAAAACTTTAAAAAAATGACTAAAGTTCTATTAGGATTCAAAGGAAGATCACTTTGTTAATGAAAGGAAAAGAATGACATCTTACATAACAGATGAACATTCTTCACCATTTAGTGCTAAGTAGGATTTTACATATTTGACAAATATTTTCTGGTACACCTTGTGCTTTGGAATCATGATGAATGATGTCAGAAAAAGCTAACTAAATCTCAGAGTAGTACCTCTGACAGCCAAACCACCTGGAGCTTATTTGGGGGGGGTGGTAATTAGGTTTATTTATTTATTTTTAATGGACGTCCTGGGGATTGAACGCAGGACCCTGTGCTTGTTAGGCATGTGCTCTACCACTGAGCTACACCTTCCCCCTGCCTGGGAACTTTTTAAAGCCACCCGTATCCTGGCCTTACCCCCAGAGACTGACTCTTCAGAACTGAAGGTGGGGCAAGGAGTTTGCACTTGGCGTTCGGTTGGGTTGCTTTTGTTCTTTTCACCCTGAGAGTCACTGATTTAAGAGCATTGGACACTGCTTAGCTGTCTGTTCCCCTCCTCTCCTACTTTTCAAGGAATACCAGGGAAAGTCAAGCCACAGCTGCACGGTCACACTGCTACTGACTGTCCTGGGTGACTTGTGTTGTTTCTCTGCCCCAGTTCATGGATTTCCCACCAACCACACTCAGCCTCTTTGGCTGGGGATTAGTAACAACTTAAATTTTTAAAAAAGTATTCCATTAGATACATAATAAGAACATAAAATTTCATTTTATCAGTGATTAAAACTGTGGATGAGATTATTGACCAAATAAGAGGAGAAATGTATTGGTAAACACTAATTTTCTAAGCAATGAAAGCAGGTGAATTACTCAATTCCACTGAATAAGGAAGACACTACTCTGTCTCAGACACCAGCTTATTTTTTTCTTTTCTTACGTGAATTATTCTGCTTCTCATAATAACCCTGTGAGGTGAGCATTATTTTACCATTTTGTTGATTCGGAAACTGACATTCATGACAACTTGTTCAAGGCCCGGGCCAGCAAAAGGCAGACTCCAGGTTCAGGTCCGGATTTCCGAGTGAGTGGTTCAGAGCCGTTTCTCCTTCACTAGACTGACAGGGGGACAATTGTCTCTGCTTTGGTGAAAAACACATTAAGGGAGGGTTTTTTCTAACGTGTTATCAATTTTCCATGACGTTTTTGGTAACCTTACTTTTCAATAGACAGTCAGAGTCTTTTTTGTTAGAATCACTCCACAGCCCCACAATGAGTAGGCAGTGAAAACTGGCAGCACGTTCCACAGTCTGATTTTAGTCAAACATCAATCCACTTGTAAAAGTCCTTAGAAAGGAAAAAAAAAAAGCCTTTAGCACTTTACCAAGCGGTGGAGAGGGGGCTGGTTTGAAGATTATAGGCGCTTTCTTCCCACCGTTCAGAGGAGTGCCTGCACTTCACAGCTTCGAACGTCACCATCTAATTTTTTTTGCTCTCACTGGATCTCTTTTAAAACACATGGAGATGAAAGTTTCCCCATAAGACACTGTTTGCTGGGCAGCCCTCCAGGTCGCCCTCAGTTTCTTGTGTCACTTTGGGTTCGGTGCCTTCTCACCTGACGCGGTGCTGTCACCAGAAAGGGGAACATGTGTAGTTTCTGACCAAACCGCTTCTTTCATGACAGCTCCTGCCCCCCTCCCCTGCTCCAACCCCTCTGCCTCTGCTCATCCACGGAGCCTCTTGACTGAGCAGGTTGAAAAATATCGTTAAAAATAGGACTAAGCATTTCTGACCCATTTAATGGGATCTAAGTGAGATGAGGTGGCTGGGTGACTGGGGTCAGTTTCCAGCTTCACCCCATTTTCCATCTCCTTCCTTCATTTCTTCACTCATTCATTTCTTCAGTCTGTCCTTTCTAAGGGGAGCTGTGTGCCCAGTCCTCTGTGGAGCGCTAGGAACGATTAAGCACCTGCTGTCTGCCCTCAGGAAGCTGGCCAAGATGTGACCTATAAAAGCAGCCTGATCGGTGGAGTGGCCGTGCCTGCGCAGGGCACCCTGCGAGCACGTGGCGGGCGCATCTATTCCAGCCAGGGCCTGGGCAGGGAGGGAGAAGCTTCCTGGGGTGGTTACCTATTGGTTCGTTCTGGTAAGATGGGTGTGAGGAATTGGATGGAGGTGAGAGGGGGCAGTGGAATGGAGCCGATGAGGGGCATTCTAGACAGTGGGACATTGTGAGCAAAGGCTTTGAAGAAGAAAAGCCATGTGTGTGTGTGTAAATGTGTGTGAGTGTGTGGGTGAAAGTGTGTGTGTGTGTGAGACATATAGATGGCGCTGCTTAGGGGTTGAATTGTGCCCCCTTCCAAAATGACATGTGGAAGCCCTAACCTCGCAAGGTAGTCTTATATGGAAATAGGATCTTTAAACAGGTAATCAAGTTAAAATGAGGTCATTAGGGTGGGCCCTAGTCAAATATGACTGGTGTCCTTATAAAAAGGGGAAATTTGGACACAGAAATAGATACATAGAAAGGACGATGTAAAGACACAGGGAGAATGCACGGGAAGATAGATGGCTGGAATAACACATCCGCAAACCAGGGAACACTAAAGATTGCTGGCAAACCCCCAAAGTGAGGAGGATGCAAAGGAGTCTCCCTTAGAGGTGTCCGAGGGATCCCAGCCCTGCTGATGCCTTGATTTCGGACTCCAGGTCTCCAGAACTGTGAGTCAACAAATTTCTGTTGTTTTAAGCCACCTAGTTTGTGGTACTTTGCTGGGACAGCCCTGGGAACCTAACACAGCATGATACAATTTCTTTTATTTAGTGGGTTCTTACAGGTGATCAGATGTCAACACTTCATTATTTACTCAAAATACTTTAAATCATAGGGAAAAGGTATGGAAAGGAAGAGTCAAAATGTCTTTTTTTTTTTTAAAGCTACAAGAGCTTAACAAATTCAATAGAGAGCAACATTTTTGCCTGTGCTTAGTCTCCAGTGGCTGTCATAGTAAGTGCTGATGTAAATTGGGCGAAGTGGCTGCTTCCCCCTGGAATGTGATCAAAACAAACACAGTGCTGGATCACTCAAAGGATGGCAAGGGCTGCTCCACCTTTTCCAAGGGAGAAAGTTGATATGCACCCCAATGGTTAAAGGACTGTTTCAAATGTATGTGATTGTTATTGCGCAAAGTAAAGATCGTAATCACGTGGGAAGTCCCAAGGTTCCGGGACCCTGGATGGGAACTCCTGTCGGCCCACCGGAAATACTAAATTGAAAAGCTTGTGGCCAAAATGAAACATCTAAGCTCATAGTTTTCTTCTTCTTCTCTCCCTCTTCCCCTATATATATATATATATATATTTTTTTTTTTCCCCTTAATGGACGTACTGGGGATTGAATCCCGGACTTCGTGCATGCCAAGCACACACTCTATCACTGAGCTATACCCCCCACCTCCTTAATGGTATTCTTCTTAAGGTATTTGTACCCAAATACTTTGAAATCAACTCAAAAACTCATTAAACATTTCTGTCCTCCAAAGGAACACAAAATCTGACACACACAGTTTGCAAATCACTATCAAGATATGTAGCACTTAAAACACACTCAACATGTAAATTCACTTTAAGCCAAAGATAACTGATTTATCCAATGAATGCATCAAGATCTATTAATTTATGCACTCACTTCATAATAACAAGGATTAACTGAAGACCGTTTCTTCTTAAAAAGAAAATATTATCATTCAAATGCCTGTTAAGATGACATTTTAATCAGACTTCCTGAAAAGTACCCCAAGGTCAGACTTTATGTGTGAGTGGACATTTTAAAGTAGAAACGTATTTCAGTGTTACAGAATTAAGTGGAAAAAAGCCTGTATTTTTTAATTCTCTTTTAAAAAATGAAAGGTTGTTAGATTTTTTTTCGGGTGATTAAAAACACAACGTAAGGAATAATTCTCTAAGGGGTTTAATAAAATGCTAGACAAAACTTAGTTTGTGTTTCAATCCTGATTAAAAACAAAGCAGCAGACTGTGTATAATTGTCTCAGTCCAGAGCCCCTTTTTGATCCCCTGGTATTTGGCACTATTTGGCAAACGAGAGCTTTCATTTTCTGTTCTGTTCTCGCTTAAAAACCCTCCCGTACTTTTCTGAGTCACTGTCACCTTGGACCCCAAATCCTTTCTCCATGAACGTATTTGCCTTTACTCCACGAACTCCTCATGACGTGGAAGTCACCTAGGAGTCTTAGACGTGGCTAAAAGTGAACAAAATATTCCGTAAATTTTTAGCAGGTTGTAACAATGTCTTCTTGATCCAAATTGCCCTCTTACCCTACCCAGCTCTTCCTAAAAGACCTTGTAAAGGAACTGAGGTGATGTGCTGCCGCCCAGCCCCCGTGCTTTCTTGCATCTGTACTGAAAATTACCGCGATGCAGAGGAAGGGGGTGTAACCTCTTTTGCTTTCTCTTTCACGCAGTTTGTAGGTCCTTCTGAGCTGAATACCTTTCAGTGACCATTGCAAGAGCTGTGCACAGTTTTGCATCCCATATGAAAAAACTTTGTTAATTTTCAGTTGCTTCTCAAAGGATGGTAAATCTCCCTGAGAGACCCCTCTGCCGGTTACGTGAACTATAACAATACAGAGAGAGCATTTTCAGTCACTGACTTAATATTTTAAAGGCCATCGGATGGGTTTTCATCTTCAAGACTTTTCAAGTCAATTAACCCTCGAGCAACTCAGATGCATTCTGTTCTGAGACTGTTTTCCACATTCATTACAATTGATTCTCCCTCCGGGTCAGGTTAGCACTGTTCTGTTCCCGCTGAAACGAACATTTTGAAGTCAGTAAGTTTTCTTTCACCTTATTTTCAGAAATAAAAATGAAAAAATTATCTGCTCTGTCCCCAGCACTGAGATTCTGTGAGACTGTGTATGACACATTGCTTATGTTCATCTACCCAAGTCAGGATTAAAGCTGAAACCTGAAACTCATATCATAGTTCAAAACATTGGTTTTCCCTGAAAAATACCTAAGAATCATGGGCTCAGAGAGATTGGCACAGGGAGGCAGAGGAGTAGGAAATGATGTGGTGCCAGGAAGAAGGTAAAAAATCTTCTCCAGAGGTCTCAAGTTTTATTCAAACAATTATCTGAGCACGTGGGTAGAGCTGAATGAAAATTTAAATTAAAAACTTTTGCCATTCATTCTTCCTTTGTAAGTGCCTCTGCGTTCAAGCTTTGTATAGACTGACCCTAAGGACAGTGATCAAACAAATAAATATTAATTTTTCCTCGGCTCATGTTAGAATTAATTTAAGAGAACTGAAGATCATCCCGCTATATTATGAACAACGGAACTAAACCGATTTTTGAACCCTCCTGAGACCTGAAGTCTTAAATAGTATATCTATTTAGATATAATTCATGAACCATAAAATTCACCCTTTCGAAGTATACAATTCGGTGGTTTTTTAAATATTCAAATGATTGGGTCATCATCACCACTCTCTAATTTTAGAACATCTTTATCAGTCCAAGAAGAAACCCTGTACTCATTAGCAACTACACCCCATGCCTCCGTCCCCTAAGCCCCTGGCCACCACTTATCTGCTCTCCGTCTCTATAGATTTTCCTCTTCCAGAGATTCTGTATTCACTCATCATACACTATGCGGTCTTTTGTGACTGGCTTCTTTCACTCAGCATCATGTTCTCATGTGGCACTTCATCTCCTTGGGACGAGCACTTCATTCCTTTTAATTGCCAAATTGCTGACCTGAGAAGATCAAGCTCAGTCACCTACTTGTCAGATGTCTATTACCTAGAGAAGCTTTTTCACAAACACTTGATGTGATTAGCTCAATCTCTGGGTTATGACCCAAGAGCAACCTGGTAAGTGTAAAGTCATGCACGGAAACAGAGTTGGCTACCAACTGGGTAATTGAGGAGAGTTTAATAAAGGGATTTGTCAGAAAGCACAGGTGGGATGTGGACTCTCCATGGGGTAGAGTAATACTCCGGGGCTGGCAGGAGCAAGGGATCTTACCATGCCTGGGCCTGCAGGGCAAGGAAGTGAAGCAGTGATGAGATCCCAGAGAGAGAGCTGTGTGGAGAGGACCACCCAGCAGGAGCTGGATGGTAGGAGATGGAGAGAATCCAAGAGGGCCAGGAAGTTAGGGTGCTGGCAGTGCTGCTCCATCTGACTGACTGTGACAAAACAGGAAGGGAGACAGAATGGCACTGCTTGAGGACCCAAGTGTCCAGACAGAGAAAGCTCTGCAGAGGGAGCAGAGTGTGAGGAGTGAGCCCAGGAGGTAAGAGTGTGTGATCCGTTCCCCTCCAGCGATGCCTCCAGATCGTCAGTAAAGTTATGAATGCCAAGAGATGTTTGCCAAGACCATCTTTTTACTTTTTCTTTTTCATGGAAACCAGAATAGGGCTGAATTGAGAGAGCAAGTTTGGGTGCAGGAATACAAAGAGAAAGGAAAAAGAGAAAATAATATCAAAAATCCACAAAAATCATGAGGAGGGCATTTTTTTTCTTTCCCAAAGACCCCTGCATCTCTCCAAAGGATAAGAGGGCCTGAGTGATATTAAGTGGAGCCTGGGCACATTTATATCTAAGAATAGAGAGCCAGTTATTTTTAGATGAAATTATTCATAATAATAAAAGGTAGCCTTTTTATGATCTCCACAAAAGGTGCTCCCTCATGCTTCTTTAACTGAACCAAATGTAAAATGCATATATTATTATTTCTTAATATCATTAGTTTGTCCTCTTGTTTCATTACTCCTTTAGTTTAATATTGTAGTAACATTGCTTTATTCTCCCTTTCATTACAAATGAATAGTACCACAACCCTATTAGAGAGTAAATAAGTTTTTGCTTGCTATTTTGGAAAACCAGCAACCACTTTTCTCATTTTTGTTGGGATATGCATTATAATTCCAAGTAACAGACTTTAAAATAAACTTTTAGAATATACAAAGCTGTTGAATTTTTGACCTGGTGAATGTTGGCTTTAATAGCTGAATTTGGCTCGCCAGAAGAATAGGTTCAGAGTGAAGGATGTGGGAAAATACAGTGATGAATTTTTGGGGGGAAGATAAGAAATTTAGAAAGGCAATAAATCAGGGAGGGAATTTTGAGTAGTGTTGCCCAGAAGAGAAAGTTATTACATTGAAGGAGGGCAACATACCTGATTAAATATGTCTTATCAATGAATTTGGAAGAATATATTTTTCTGCAAGGTGTTGAGACAAACTAGATAAAGAGATGATAGAATGTTAACATTCTTGCAACCAACCAAAGTGAGGTGGCCAAGTTCATAGGCGAAATTAGTCCAAGTGGAGAGAGGGTGCAGCTAAATTCATTGCATCTGTCCCTTTTCCAGTTACCCAAGTTACTGAGTGCCTCTGAATCTTAATGATTTTATAGTAAGTAAGGTTACACCTTCTCTGATTTTGTAACAAGTAAAGCTATGCCTTCTCCAAACCTCCAAGAGCCAAATAGGCCATAGCCCTTTCCCCCAGTATTTCAGGGATCTGAACTATCCCAAGTTCTTTGCAGATGGCATGATATTATATGTAGAAAATCCTAAAGGATCCACACACAGAAAACTTGTTGGAACTAATAAATGAATTCAGTAAAGTTGCAAATCCACACACAAAAATCAATTGCATTTCTCTACCCTAACAATGAACTATATAGAAAGAAAATTAAGAAAGTAATCCTATTTACAATAGCATCAAAAATAATTTTAAAACTTAGGAATAAACAGCCAAGGAGGTGAAAATCTTGTACACTGAAAACCATGAAACACTGATGAAAGAAATTAAAGAAAAGCAAATAAATGGAAAGACATTCTGTGTTCATGGATTAAGAATACTTAATATTGTTAAAATGTTGATATTACCCTAAGTGATCTACAGATTCAATACCATCCCCATCAAAATCCCAATTTTTTTTTACAGAAATAGAAAAAACAGCCCTAAAATACGTATATGGAACAACAAAAGACCCAGAATAGCCAAAGTGATCTTGAGAAAGAAGAACAGGCTGGAGAATCACACTTCCTGATTTCAAAATACATTGTAAAGTCACAGTAATTAAAACAGTATGGTACTGGTATAGATACATATATAGACCAATGAAACAAAGTAGAGAAGCCAGAATTAAGCCCATATACAGTCAAGTAATCTTTGACAAGGGTGCTAAGACTACACAATGGGGAAAAGATAGTGTCTTCAACATACAGTGTTGGGAAAACTGGATATTCACATGCAAAAGAATAAAATTGGACCGCTATCCTACACCATACACAAAAATCAACTCAAAATGGATTAAAAACCTTACACATAAACACTAAAATAAAACATTGGGAAAATCTTCTTGATATTGGTCTTGGCAGTGATTTCTTTGACTTGACACCAAAAGCACAGGCAACAAAAGCAAAAACAGACAAATGGAACAAGATCAAGCTGAAAAGCTGCACAGCAAAGGCAACAATCAACAGCATGAAAACGCAACCTAGGGAATGTGTGAAGTATTTGCAAACCGTATATTTGATAAGGGGTTAATATCCAAAATATGTAAGAAACTCCTACAACTCAATAGCAGAAGGCAAATAATTCAATTTAAAGAATGGACAAAGGATTTGCACAGCCATTTCTCCAAGGGAGATATATACAACAGGTACATAAAAAGATGTTTGACATCACGAATCGTCAGGGAAATGCAAATCAAATCTACAGTGAAATATCATCTCACATCTGCCAGGATGGCTATTATCAAAAAAACAAAAGACAGCAAGAGTTGAGGAAGATGTGGGGAAACTGGAATCTTCCTACACTGTTGGTGAGAATGTAAGATGGTACGGTTGCTATGGAAGACAGTATTAAGCTTCCCCCCAAAATTAAAAATAGAACTACCACAGTACAGAGGCAAAGCTGGTGAGTGAGCCACTGATCACACTGGACCCACTTTGGGATCAGATCCCAAAGTCAGTTCCCTTTATCGTCATAGTAAAGTGTTCCTTATTAGAGAACTACATGTTTAAATTGTATTGCTTTAGACCTCTCTGAATTATTTTTACTTAAATATGTGAAACTCGCAATGTTGATGATTCTTGTTGCATTAATGAGGACGCATCAGATGTTATTCCCAGGTCTCTTGATCAAAAATGGCTATGGTTCTTCTGAATAACTGTTTTTGTTTTATTTCAAAGACACCAAATTGCATGTAATTGGTCCCATTTTTTTTTCTTTGCTTTGGCCACTAGGAAGCACGGAGACCATCCTTGCCAACCTTTAGCAACTGTACATATGCATTTCTGTCGGCCTGTTTTACCATAGATTTATTCATTTCTTTGTCCTATTTCTCTCATTTATTTACCTTAGTTACTTTTCACTTTATGTATTTTTAAACCTACTCAAATCTTTGGTTAAAAAATAGGCAGAGGATATTAAGTAACTAAATACAGTATATTCAATGTGACTCTAATTTTTTTGGCAAGAGTTTATTAAGTGCTTATTAAGTTACCAGAACTATTCTAGGCACCGTGTATTTACTGAAATCACCAAAATAAAAGCACAACATAACTATATGTTATCCTGATGTTTGAAACATAACTTCTTATTCTACTTATTCTGCTAGCCAAGCAGTGTCTAGCCAAAAATATAAAACTAAGACTCACAGGAACATACTGACTTTGATATTCTGCTTTCTTTTTTACAACATGCAATGGCCTGTAAATCTATTTTTTAAACTATATTGAATATGTTGATTTGAACAGTTTAATGCCTGAACCTTGCAGATCAGTTACAACCAAAACACATTCATGAACGCCGCTGCAACAGCACAAAGCAGCAATGGAGTATCTTCAGCGTCTTTAGAGAGACTGATCCATCCCCAAAATGATTTTCTCTCATCTGAGTAATATGCCAGCAGCTCTAGGCAAGAGATGGAGAATGAATTATACTTTATATGACCTTTTTCATTAGATAAAAATGAAATTTAGTAACAGAAACCAAATGCAAATCAGTTTTCTGTCATGACTAATAATCCAATTCTACAGAGAAAAGAAGAAACAAACTAAGGGATCATTCAGGATTACCCATAACAGACGTCTTTAATTCAGTTTTGTGATCCTTAGAGTTTTATCTTACTTGCTGAGTGTTCTGGCTACATTTGAGAAGGTGATTTAATTATTAAGCAATTTCTATAAAGCTACTTGTCAGCTTTTTCTTTCCACCCCAAGAGCAATGGATGCAAACAAATGAATCGCAGAGTAGGGTGCGATTAAAGTTTCAATTGATTTCAATTGTTGACTACATTTCAGCGAAATTGGGAGTCTAGGATTAGTTTCCTCATCTAAATTTAATTTTCTATGAGAGAGAGAGAATAGATATTTTAAACCTTTTTTGACTATTTATTTGTTAAACATGTATTTCAATGTTTTTTTACACCATGGCAACTATTATCCACTGGTTTTCTATGAATGGAGCCCCTTCCAATTAACAGGCTAATTGATTTTTTTCTTTTTTTATATATAAACTTTTTTTTATTGAGTTATAGTCATTTTACAATGTTGTGTCAAATTCCAGTGTAGAGCACAATTTTTCGGTTATACATGAACATATGTACATTCATTTCCACATTCTCTATTGCTGTGAGTCACCACAAGATCCTGTATATATTTTCCTGTGCTACACAGTACAATCTTGTTTATCTATTCTACATTTTGAAATCCCAGTCCCCTCCCACCCCACTTCCCTGTCCCCCTGGCAACCACAAGTTTGTATTCCATGTCTATGAATCTGTTTCTGTTTTGTATTTTTTCTTAAATTTCGCATATGAGTGATTTCATATGGTATTTTTCTTTCTCTTTCTGGCTTACTTCACTTAGAATCACATTCTCCAGGAACACCCATGTTGTTGCAAATGGCGTTATGTTGTCAGTTTTTATGGCTGAGTAGTATTCCATTGTATAAATATACCACATCTTCTTTATCCAGTCATCTGTCGATGGACATTTAGGCTGTTTCCATGTCTTGGCTATTGTAAAGAGTGTTGCTATGAACATTGGGGTGCAGGTGTCATTTTGAAGTAGGGTTCCTCCTGGATATATGCCCAGAAACAGGATTCCTGGGTCATATGGTAAGTCTATTCCTAGTCTTTTGAGGAATCTCCATACTGTTTTCCACAGTGGCTGCACCAAACTGCATTCCCACCAGCAGTGTAGGAGGGTTCCCTTTTTCTCGCAGAACAGGCTAATTGATTGTTCATAGTTATTCCAGAGAAGACTGATACTTAATTCCATCAAGGCAGAACAGTTCCTTAAATGTTTCAAGACAGGATAATGGAAATTAGAATCTAATAGTAGAATTGTTGATCTGTGAGCATATTTTCAATCACTTTTGAAACATTCTGACTAAATCTCTGGTTGCCTGGTATAATGATTTTAAAATAAGATAAACTACATCTTTATACTAAGAGGATACTTGACATAGACTTACAAGAGGAACCTAATTAAAAATCTTTGTCAAAAGATTTTCTGATGTGCAGAATTCTGTGTGAAGTCATAAAATATTAAATTATGATCCTCCTTAGGCTCTACTCAGGGTAGAGTGGACCTTTCAAACCAAAGAGTTTCTTTGCATGAATCATTTGTGCAACTCTTTCTTAATGACAAATAAACATTAAAACTAGTATTAAATTATAGTTAATACAGGTGCTATTTAGAGCGTTTTCCATTGTGAGTCGTTCAAAACCCTTCCATTTCAAAGAAATAACAGTCTCTTTGGAAATAAGTGAAATATGTAAAAATAAAAGGAAAATTAAGGTAGTTGAAAAGTTTCCAATTTTATGCAAGTACATGTCTCTGATGGTATGTGTAGATGAGTATGTACTACTTAAACAGTCTTACCAGAATTAATCAACATAAATTCTAATTTTTACTCTGCCTCTCATTGGACTGTGACTTGGTTTTAATCTCTCACCCATTTAGATTTCTCCTGTTTATAAAATGGAGATGATTTAGGTGTATTCATTACAATGCATGTTCACCTTCTGCAAATTTCAAACTAAAAATAAGAGAGCTTACGGGAAGGATAGGATTGAGGAAGACAGTTCAAAAGCTATGAAACTTTTGCGAACAGAGCACTAATAAGAACAGTTAACAATCCTAGTAGAAACATGAGCAGAGTTCCATCTCCATGGGTACCTATGTCCAATCAATCAACCTTTGCGACCTTAACCCTTGGTGCTGGTGTTTCCCCTGTGAGGTATTAGGTTATTAACTGAAAATTAAAAATCTAATTCAAAGTGTAACACTCTACATTTTCCATTGGTTCTTTTTTTTTTTTTTTTTTTTTGGTCGGGGGGAGTGTAATTAGGTTTATTTATTTATTTATTTACTAATTAAATGGAGGTACTGGGGACTGAACCTAGGACCTCGTACATGCTAAGTATGTGCTCTACCACTGAGCTATACCCTCCCCCACCTTGCTATTGTCCATTGTTTTAATACAAGGCAAATGTCTTTGCAGACTCTTCAGCTGAACTCAGAGTGCCCAGGAAGCTTGACATAGTAAAAAGTTCTTGAAGAGACTAAACCAAACTCTACCTGCAGGTCTGTAGATTTCCAGTTCTTCCTGAAGTCTCCACAGATCAATAAGGCTTTCTCTTTAATTGAGAGGACTGCCCCTACTCACGACTGACATGTTATATAGACATTATTCTCTGACTTACCAGGAATGAATGGGGTAATTAGTACAGAGAAGCACTCTTTGAAGTAGAACAGATTGTAATTCTAAACCCTTATTTAATTGATGAACAAAATAATCAGCTGGGGCTTCATGAGATCATGCCAGGAAACTTTTCAAATTCTGTGGGACGAATGTATTATGTAGCAATACCCAGTACCCCTTTGGAAGCTCACAAATTACAATTGTTGTGATGACTTCCACTTTTATATTTAAAGGAAATGTGTTAGTTATGGCGACTCCTACCCTGGCTGCCTTCCCAGAAAGTTGTGTGCTAAATATATTCAGGCAAAAAACAATGAAGACTTACTCAAACATTGCTGTTGGAGTTCTTCTGGGCTTTTCAATGAATACCTAACTGACCGAGGAGGACACAGTTCTAACCTGGCAGCTGAAAATGCTTCCACCATGGTCTGTCGTTTTATTTCCCTCTGGGATACGATGTTCAGATACCACTGGGAAAGAACTTTGCTGAATCTAGCATGAATATAAATCACCTCTTTCTAAGGTTACCAACTTGATTCAAAAACTTTTGTAATATAAAGTGTGATACCAGGGTGCGCTGGTAAAAATAAAAAGGAGTGTGCCATTACAGCTAGAATATTTTTAATTTCATTTTTAAATCTGAAACTATGTTACACTTCTAGAAATTGGATGATAACTATGTGGCAACTATGTAGTATTACTATGTAAGGCTACTGTTTCACAATAGGTATTTAGAAGTCATAGCTTTCTGGACAGGTCCTGGGTAAATTTCTATTGTATTAGATGTTATGTGCTCTTAATTCATGTACCCATAAAGTTACAGATTTGTGGAATGTTAAGATAAGTTGGACTTCAGGAATCAATTAGATCATCTGTAGGTTCTTTTAAAAGATCACAAAATTGTTGGAAGAAATAATGGTGAGATATCAGTATTTCTTGCAATACATATTTAATAACTTGTGAGGACATGAAGCCATTATGATTATCTGGCAAAGGGAGATGTGCCCTTTCTAGTTTGTATATTAAATCTGTGAACAAAACTACTTGGCATTTGAATTTACCCATAGCACATTTAGTGCACTTCAAGGAAGATACCTGCTTATCTTATTTCAATCCATCTAAATTGGGAGTTACGTACACCATGTGGTTCACCCAAAAAGACATGCAGAAGGAGAGGAGCAGTGGGCAAGGACAGAAACTAGAGAAGCAATAGTTTGAGAGCCGGGGGGAAAGCTCATGCATGAGCATAAGGGGGAACGAGAAAAGGAGGAGGATGACCAGGAGAAATGATTTTCATGACAGTTAAGAGTTTTTACAAGAAATAATTGGGCAATACTGTCAAACACTACAAAGTGGTCAGGAAAGGTGAGGGCTGAAAAGAACACCTACACCTGGGCAAAAATAAGAACTGGAATATTGGAGATTACGGTCAGGGTGGGATACTGGGGTAGAAGACTTCTGATAGGAATTAGTCCGGGTTATTGACAAAGTCTAGCGTGTGAATCTAGATGTGTGTAACTCAGGTAGAGGGGCGGTCATCTTTGGAGATGAGGAAGTCAAGGGGTTGACTGCAAGGCCAGGTGTCATGTGGGTCACATGCATGACCACGGCAGTCACTGGTATGTTGGCAGGGCATGAGGTACATAAAAAATCTGTTTCAAAATCTTTTATTACTGGGACGTGGGAAGTATACGAAAAGGAGAATTTTTACTAAAGACAGGGAAGTTTTACATAAGGAAGGAAAGGCAGTTGGGTTTAGGTACAGCAACCAGGAGTTAGGAGAATATTAACTCTACTTTTTAACCACAAAATTCATGAGCCCCCGCCCCAATGGTCTACAGCTTTGGGACTGACCTGAAAGGGAACACATAAAGATGAGTCATAAATACAGAAAAAGACAAATACCGTATGATATCACTTATACATGGGATCTAAAAGCAACACAAACTAGTGAACAGAACAGAAAAGAAACAGACTCACAGAGAATAAACTAGTGGTTACCATGGGGAAAGGGAAGTGGAAGGGGCATTATAGGGGTAGGGGACTAAGAGATACAAACTACTGCATATAAAATAAATAAGCTACAAAGATATATAGTACAGCACAGGGTAATAGCCAGCATTCTGTAATAACCATAAATGAAGCATAACCTTTAAAAATTGTGAATCACTATGTTGTACACCAGAAACTTACATAATATTGTACATCAACTCTGCCTCAACAATTAAAAAAAAAAAGATGAGTCATACACAGGAAGCATGGAGCAGTACGGGTTGAGATGGGAGAGAAATCAAATGATTCTTGAGGCTTCATGCTGGGAGAGTGATCAAGAACCAAGACTACCCGCAAGACACTAAGATTAGTGAGGGCAAAAAAGCAGAATCTCAACCCTGCCCTCAGGGAGTCCACAGTATAATGGAGACAGATTTTATCAAGGACTCAGTAAGTGAAAAACTGCTGTCTGATAAGCGCTAGGCAGGGGCAGCGCAAGGGGCGGGGAGAGCAGGCGGCAAGAGGATCGGTCCATCCAGGGAGGGCAGGCTTCCCTTTGCGGAGAGGCGCGGGCACTCACGGCGCATGTGCCGCAGGGAGAGCCGCGCAGCCAATCCGGCCGGGCCCCGGCGGTCACGTGGTAGGGCTTGCCGTTTCCTTCCGGGTGTGCTCTGTTGCCCGGGCAAGAGTCCTCAGACCGCGCTCGCCGCGGCGCGGATGAGGAGGTCTGAACACAGTCTGCTTTTCTGTGCGCGGATCAGCAGGCAAGCAGAGAAGGAATGTATCCTTTGCCCAATCAAGGCCAATGTGGTTCCCACAGTTGACAGTTAACTTCTTCAGAAGGATTAAACAGCCTGCGTGGTGACGTTGCATCCATGGACAAGTCACGGGGGCCAAAACGTCCTGTCACAGCGCTGTGAGTAACGCTGGATCCCCCGCCACGTGCACACGCCACCTCCCCCGCACGGTACTTCCGGCCTCCTTCCCTCTGCGGCCGGACAGCCGGCTCTTCCTGCTCCGGTGACAGACATCTGAGGCGCCTTTGGACAGGGCAGTGCGGACTAAATGGTGTGTGTGAAAATCTGGTTTTGATTTTGCTGAAAGTAAATAAGGAAGAGGAGGTGATTAGCCAAACAGCTGTTTCTAAAAATATCAAGAGACAGGAAGAGAGATGAGAATGAACCTTGAAGGGAAATGAAGTTAAAGGAAACATCTCTGTTCTTATCAGTCTTTAAAACAACTTTTTGAAGAAAAAATTTCAAACATGCATGAAAGTGAAACGAATAATAAATGAACCATCACAGTTTATTCAGACTAAACAATTATGAATAATTATGTTGTTCCATTCACTACATTTTTTTCTTTCTCTTACTCTCTTTTCTGAATTATTTTGTGGCAAATCCCAGAATCATGTTGTTTAATCTCCATATTCTTCACTGTACTTCACTAAAAAAAATGTATTTTTCCTTTATAAATATAGTGTCATAATTATATACAACAAAATTAACAGTAACTCCTCGTTATACTTAATACATACCCAGTCTATACTAAAATTTTTCCTACTGTCTCACAAAAAAAAACCCCAAAATGTCCTTTTATAATTAGTTTTCTGGAATCAGGATCCAAACAAGTTCCAAGCAGTTCATTTGATTGTTGTGTCTCTTGTCTCTTGCAGTCGAAACCCACCTTCCCTATTTCTTTTCATGCCTCAGATTTCTTGATAAAAATCAGTCGGTTCCTGCGCTCTCTTAGTTTTATAAATGAAAGTGAGCTCTCAGGTGCTCATGATTAATTTTTCTTCTTCTTTTTTTTTTCAATATTGAGGAAGGTTTGAGTAAGTTACACACAAAGTAAAAGGAGTCGGTGATGATGAAAAAGTTAAAAATAAAGAGGAAGGCAGAATAATTATTGATGCAAAATTATAAAGAAGTAGAATACAGAAATTAGCTATTGCCAGAAGTGAAATTTTCTTCTGAGACAAGAGACAGAGGTAAGGATGAATAAAAATATTGGTAAATTTTGAAGTGGTGACAGAAACGATATTCAAAATATTGATGAATCTGTTCAACCTGGGGGCATCAAGGATGGGGAACCAACTGATGCAAACAACCTGCGTATATATCAGGTGCATATCAGTCCTGAGTGATGGGGGGAAGTTGTTGTTTGTGCTTAGTGGCTTACATTTTCTCACTGAAGTAGAAGTTAAGGTTGTTTGATGAAAGGGAGAGATTAGAGAGTGGTTGAGATTTTGAGAGTTAAATATTTGGAATGACTGGCTATGGTAGTGAATGGGAAAGTATGTCACCAAGATTGTGGTCAAGAGTTCCCATCAAAATCAAAGAAAGAGGAGGGGAATGGAGTGGGAAGGGATAAATTGGGAGTTCAAGATTTGCAGATACTAACTAATATATATAAAACAGATAACAAG
Source organism: Vicugna pacos (assembly GCF_048564905.1). Classification (NCBI taxonomy): domain Eukaryota; kingdom Metazoa; phylum Chordata; class Mammalia; order Artiodactyla; family Camelidae; genus Vicugna; species Vicugna pacos. The sequence goes on from NC_133015.1 coordinate 4,927,736, forward strand.
TGTATACTATACAGGACAGGGAACAATATTCAATATCTTGTAGTAACTTAAGGTGAAAAAGAATATGAAAATGAATATATGTATGTTCTTATATGACTGAAGCATTGTGCTGTACTCCAGAAATTGACACAACAATGTAAACTGACTATACTTCAATAAAAATACATTAAACTCAATCAATAAATCAAAGAGAGAGTAGCTCAATTAAGTGCCCTGAAGGTACTTGATTGACTGGTTACAGAGACACAGTAATAGTATTAATATTTATAAAAAGATGCTTAGTAATCAGCAAAGAAGATTTGCACATTTACAAGTCTTAGTGATGTCATTTTTCTAAAATAAGAAACTGTTAACAGTAGTTAGAGGATGATGAGAATATGGCTGTTTGTTACAATAGTTTTGGTACTTTTCTATATTCTTTCACTATTTAAAAAGTAATTGACAAATGAAAGCTTGATTACTAGATATGTAAGTTTGAGCTAAAAAGCTGCTTTAGTCAAAGTTATTATGAATATGTACTTCTTTTCATTTACTGATAATAGAAATAATTTTTAAAAGTTTGAAATTACAAAAAAAAAGACTGTTTACTTCTATTCCCATTTTTTCAATGGATTTTTATTTGAGGGGAATGCACTTCCCATAGTGCAAGTTTGTGCAAGTTTTTAACTTAAGAATATATACTTAAAATTCCTATATTATTGTATATATTTTATAACTATATTGTATTAATTATTACCCTATTGAGGTTTTTTTCTAGATTCATCCTATTACAAATCATGTTGGGTGAATGTCTTTTTAAATTAAGGTTTTTTTTGAAAATATAGATATAATTTTCTTTGGATATTTATGAATCAAAGGGTATGAAAATTACCCAGATTTTTCATAACAGATTGAAGCTCTTGCTCCATAATGTCCAGTAATCTTCTAAGAGGATTCAGTTTCTACCAACAAGATCTGAGAATGTTGGTTTCACCACAGCTATTCAGCGTAACTAATAACTAGTAGGTAAATGTTCTAGACCAAAAATTACATTTAAATAATGATAAGGCTAACATTTACTGAACATCTCTCTATAAGCCCAGCTAAGCACTTTATAAACAATCCTAAGATATAAGTCTTGTTTCTGTCACAACCTTACAGAGATGTTGAAATATCCAGGCAGCCAACTGACAACTTTTAATGGGAGAAGCCCCTGCTGTGTGCCAGACACTGTTCTAGGTGCTGGAGATACAAAAAAATCTTACATTCTAGGAGCCAGAGAAATACCATACACCAAAGCATAAATAAATGTAATTTTTTCAAATAGTGGTAAGTTCTTTGCAGGAAATAAAATAGAATGATGCTCTAGAGAGTGATGGAGAAAGAGCGCTGGGGGAGCAATTTTAACTAGGACAGTAGGTTAAGGTCTTTATAAAGTAGCATCATTTTAGCTGAGACCTCCAATGAGAGGAAAGAGCCATTTGAAAATCTCAGAGGAATGTATTCCAAGGAGAAGGAGTAGCACTTGTGAAGCCCTTGAGGGACACACATAAAATGGAAGTATACTGGAATGCAGTAAAACAGGAAAAGAGGCCAGTGAGTTCAAAGGGGAAGGCGGCAGCCAGGCCACGTAGGGCCTGGCGGGCAGGTTTGGATCTTCTTATCAATTGCACGGGAAGCGGTTGGAGGATTTCATGGAGAGAGCCGTAGGATCTGATTTATGCTTTAGATCGACAATGCTAGTGTCCGTGTGGACAATCAACAGCAGAGTGGCCAGAATAGAGGCAGGAGGGCATGTTGAGATGTTATTGTCATCGCTCAGGGAAGATTCCATGATGGCTTGGACAAGGGTTGCACGGAAGGTGTTAGGGAAAAAGAGGAATCAGGTGTGATTTCTAAGTTTTTCGCCTGAGCAATTAGGTGGGAGGTGATGCTGATCTAGAGAAAGCGGAGAATAGAGAAGACTAAGAACTCAGTGGGTCTTTTTGGTCATATGAAAGCTTAAGTTGCCCCTAAGACATCCGAGTGGCAAAGCTGAGTAGACAGTGGGACAGGAAAGGCTGTGGGTCTGGGGAGGGGTCTCGAGTGGAGAATAAAAATTGGGAGCCTTCAACATGTACATAGCCTTTAAAGCTGAAATCCTGGGTGAGATAAACTAAGTGGAAGGTGTAGCTGGAGGGGAAATAGTCAAAGGATAGGTCTGTGGGGGAACTCCATCCATAAAAGGTCTGGTAGAGGAAGACAAGCCAGCTGGTGAGGCTAATATGGGGCAGCAGTACACTGGGAGGAAAACTGAGCGTGGAGGCCTTGAAATCAGTTGAAGTAAGTGTTTTTTTTTTTTTTAAAAAAAGGGATGGTTTACCATATCGAATGCATCAAGATGCCAAGTAAGGTGAGGGCAAGGGGACGTGTGCTTCATTTAATCAGGTCGTTGTAGTCTTAAATCATGCCACTTGAGGGGTTCATTGGAGACAAAATGCTAATTAGTGTGAGCCAAGGAGAGAAGGGAGTGAGGAGGGAGACAGCAAGTGTAAACAACTCTGGGATATTTGCTCTGAACACGGATTCACAGGACGTGGATTTGTAGCTGAACAGGTTGGCGTAACTTGCCTAAGTGTGAACAGATAGTAAGCAAGTAGTTCCTTGCTTTGAACCTCAGAGTTTCTGACCCTAAATAATACATGCTTTAAATCAAATATACTGTGTTTTAATTTGTATTGAAAGAGCTTTGTCTAAGTACTTGCTTAATATTGTCTCTTTAATTTTCATCTTTAACTTAATGTTATTACAGTCAATCAGACTGGTTTGTCAATTGGCCTAACGTTGAGACCTGTCAGAGCCAGTGCTTGGATGAGATGTTTGGAGACACTGGATAGCTGGCAGGGGTCAAAGAATGCACAGGTGTGGCGAAGATCTTATCACTGAAAAGATCCTGGGAAGGATCCTTTTGTGACCAGGAAGAATTAACTGTATCTTGTATACTTTAGGAGTCCCATTTTTAGAAGAGAAATATTTCTCATTTCCCAACCACATGCCTTGTTGTAGAAAGAGATTTAAAAATGATTTCACCGTACTTCATCTGAAACCTTATTTAGGACACAGGGAGAAAATGGTTTCTCTTTGGTTTGCATTTAAGGTCAGCCAGTATATGTGACACAAGTAATGATTGTCCCATGAAGTAGGACTCAAGATAATAAAATATGTTGCCACTTAGGTTTGAGGATGTGGTTCTTGAGGCAAAATTTCAAAGTAGACTTTTAAAGACTGCATGTGATTTTATTGATACCAAGAATTGGAAAGGCAGACGTGAAGGGAAGGAGAAGAGGAAAGGCGCTAACAATTATTGATCAGTCATGTGCCAAGTACTATGATAAGCACTTTAAAAATGTGCTTTTTTCAATGCTCACCAAAGGTCTTTTAAGGTTATTATCTACATTTTTCAAGATGACAAAATTGAGATTCAAGGAAATGAATTCCCTAACATACCATATCAGGGAGCCAGTGCATGGTCTACCCAAACTCCGGCTCCAACGATTAAATAAAATATCATCATCCATGTTAGCAAAAACTTGGTCACAGAACTATGACGTATGCCTTTATTTCTCATTTACATTTACTTTGAAGAAGAAAAATAATGACATTATGTAGGAATTCTTAGAGTTCTACTGAACAGTTCCATTCTGTCTTAGCTGAGACCACAAGAGTCGGGCTACTACACCCCACAGGTTTGCAAGACTTAAACTTGCCCAGCCTCAAGGTGGAAGAAAGAACCTGGAGATGACGTCAGAGACATAAATGGTTTATTGGACAGGGGACCTTACACGTCTGAAGCAAACAGGGTCCTGGAGGGACTCCCCACTGTGGACACAGATGGCAGGTAGGACAGGGCAGCTGTCCTCACTGCCCAGGAGAGGGGAAGGTTACCAGTCAGGGGGAATTGACGTTAGGTCGGCTTATCGATTATTAGGGAAATCAGCAGAGGGGCATGTCCCCCAGCATCCTTTTGATAAGCTATCAAAGTAGAGATGTTCTGATCTAAAGATTAGAACAAGCACTAGCGGGGGCCTGGGGCAAGCACTAGACATTTACTGATTTGGCTCCATCATTAAGAGGGAGGGTCAGCCAGGTGAGGCAGGGATGGGTCTAGCAGGGGACGTAGCAAAAGCAAGAGAACAGCCATCTTGGGTGGTCTGATCACACAAGTCACATGTTGTTCATGTGACTGTGACACATGAGGGAAGATATTCTTACACCCCTGACTCAAAATGTTTGTGATTCACTTACAGGGTCTTTCAGGAATATAGAAATGAAGACTAAATACAGTTCTGCCACCATATTAATGGAAGAGACACATTTAAGTGGTCCCTTGTTTAGATAAGAAAAGAACAATCCATCGTGGATTTCTCTGTGCACTCCTGGAAGACTGGAAGTCTTCAGCCCAGAGCCCAGCACCTAATAGGAAGGACTCAAAAGATATTCATGGATATAAAGTGATCTCTGATGATGTGGATACTAGGCACTCTGGATCATAAAAAGGAAAGGCTAGCTCAGGCCACCTTAAGAACAGGAAGGCTAAGAGTTCACATAAACAGATAGAAACAAAGAGCTGGCCGAGATCCAGACAGCCCTGGGGACCAGCTTCTCCCTCCTCTCTTTCCGGCGTCAAGGTTTTCGCCTTGTGGGCTCCGGGTGCTATTTCCTTCCTGTCTCTCTGACTATTAGACCATCCTCTTTGTAATCTAGTCTAGCCTGGCTTGTAAAGGAGGTCTGACGGATAAGCTCACCTACTTGTGGTTATCTCTTTGGACAGTAATCTTTATTCCAGGCCATTTCTCGGCCCAAATTTGAGCTGGGTAACCCCCCACCACCACCACTTTAGTCCAATAAGTGGTCAGTGGTGCTCAGAGAGCAGTGGAGAGACAGCTTCAGCTGGAAGGGGACTTGGCGGGGTGATCATGACCAGTCCATTGGGTCCTGTGATCTTTAACCTAATGATCCTATTTAATTTGTGAGAACAGTGTAGAGCTTGGCTAACCCTCTGCCCAGGTCACTTCAGTACAAGTCTGCTGCTTTGCTTCTTGTCCTTGAAGAGCAAGGGAAAATTGTAGGAAGTGTCGATTCAGAATTCTTTTTAAAAAGAAACACATCTGAAATCTAGATGTGCCAGAATATTAGACACTTAAGAGAGAAGTTGGAAAATGAATTGTTTCTCCTTAGAGACTCAGTGAATTGACACAAAATCAAATCTGTGCACTACTTTCTACAAAAAGCATTTTTTTTTTTTTAGCTAACAAAGCTATTAGAGTTTTATTTTACCTAAGAGTATAGAAATTTGTTACCCTGGTAGCAATAGGTCATATTCTGATATATGTAAAAATAGCTTTGCCCCAATTGTAGAAGAGCATGACTTGTAACTGAGATGCTAAAATAACAAACATGCTGGTGAAGCACACAAGATGGGCAAGAGACTCACACGAAAGTTTCTAACAAAATACATCTGAAGACATTTGGGACATGAGTGTAGCTTGATGAGTTTTTATTTTTTTCAGTTTGGCACGTACACAAATACTCCACAAATGCCTCCCTCTTGTGAGAGACGTATGTTTACGTACAACATAAACACATGGAAACTCTAAATTGTGCACTTTTTTTGCCCCCCTCTTCTTTTTAATTTTTACAAAATTTCTGCTGCAGGGATTAAAACTTGCCGTATATTCCATAAAGTCCTTTAGAAGGAAGTAACAATAATTAAAGTGTGTGTCCAAATAGGAGATATTTAGGAGCTTCTGAAGAACATAATTTCACTTTGTCATTGAACACAAACATTATGCAAAAGGACATCTAAGTAGTGTTATGGTTAATTTGTGTCTCTCCCCACACACTCAAAAAGGGGATGTTGGGGTCTTAGCCCCGGTGCCTTAGAATGTGAGCTTATATGGAAATCAGGTGGTTGCAGACATAATCAATTAAGATGAGGTCATAGCGGAGTATGGAGGGCCCCTAATCCAGTGTGACCGATGTTCTTATAAAAAGTGGAGGTTTGGACACAGACTCACAGGGGAACACCAAGAGTGTTCGAGTTATGCTGCCACAAGTCAAGGAGCTACCAAGAAGCTTGGTCTTGACCTTGGGCTTCCAGCCTCTAGGACTGTGAGACAGTTAAGTCTTGCTTAAGCCACTCAGCCAGTGGTACTGTACTAATAGAAGCCCTAACCGACTAATACAGAGGCTGAGCCGCTGCTGGTGAGTGGATTTAGGAATCCCCTTCGTTTAAGGAATCCACAAGAATGTTGAGCTCACATGTGTGGAGGAGCGGAGCTGGACAACACCTCACATGCCTGTTAGGATGAATTCATGTTGCTAAGAGCTGAAAATCTGCCTCTGGAAAAGACACAGAAACACTGACCACTTTGGGATTCAAGTCTACAAAAACACGCAAACTGTGTGGCACTTGATTAAAACCAGAATGAACCACGGAAGGAAAAACACTCCCAGGGAAGATGACGTCTGGACCCTGAGTTGCCCACGGCACGAAGGCCAAACAGCCCTGGTGCTGGGGAAGCATCCTGGAGATGATGACTTGTGTGTGTGTGGTGTGTGTATCTGTGTTTGTGTGGAGGGGTGTGTGTGTGTGAGCACAGGCACTTCTGTAGTGGGTGGGACAGCCCCAAGCAAGTATAATGCATAGAGAGGGAAAGTGGTCACCCTTCCCCTTTTTTCCAAGAACATCGCAGCCTGTGTGAATTGAAGGAGGTCTGCACTCAGGCCGTGGGACCATCAAGGCTCAAGCTGGAAGCCCTGGCCAGGCTGACGACACTACCAGTGATGTGAGTGAGTGCCCAGCCCCGATTGCAATGGCAGACTTCCTGTTCCCTCACTGGGAGCAGGAGTGATGGAAAGACAGAATCAGAGACTCTCAGGGGTCCATCACCTACGGAGTCTGCCCACAAGGAATGTCTGATTTTCTGCTCCATTAGCAGGCAATAATAGTATATTGTTCCCAAGACATGTTTTTTTAATAAACCTATGTACCCATCAGGCCCGAAGAAATATTTGGAGAGAAAGAATCTATCGCAGACCAAATTTTCAGCAAGTCTATCAGGTAATGTTGGAGCATCAAAAATGTAAACGTTAATGGAAATGTTTCCTGATTTGTATGCAAAGTTGGACATAGCAATCTTACAAGTACACATTCAAAGTCAATGTATTGTCTTTTATACATATACACAATTCATTATTTCCAGGACAATGGCATGAAATAAAAAACACACACTGTATCCTGATGGCTGTAACAACTTTTGTACTTCCTCGGAATATTTACCTGAGAGGCAGGTGAATGAAAACTAAGCCAAAACACTGAAGGTTTGCTCACTGGCACAGTGGGGAAGGTGGTGAAAATGCTTGGGTGCGACCCAAAAAAGTGCTTCTGGAACTCTAAAAGATCAGCTGAGAAAATAAATGGTGGAAGCTGTCAGCCCTGACAGCTCTATCTCTACCCCAAGGAAGGCATCAGATACTGTGACTTCACAAATTCATTCCATTCCACAGTTAATGAACCGTTTATCGGCTGGATGGCGTCCATCCTTGGCGCTGTCATGGCGCGTGTTCCACAAGTTACACCCAGAAGATGCAGACGTTACACTCAGCTCGCAGCCTGATGGATGTAGCCCCAGTGTGGTTGTTGGAGGCAGCATATAGTCAGTGGCCTCTTCGGTGATGCATTTCCAGAGGGCTGGAAAAAAATCCAATGGATTTCCACGTGGTTGAGTCAGTGAATTTTTAATAACCTCAGCTAACATTTATCAAGCACTTGCCATGAACCAGGCATGGTGATAGAAGTCTTACCTAGACAATCTCTATCTTTTTTTTTTTAATTGAAGTATAGTCAGTGTACAATGTAGCATCAGTTTCTGATGTACAGCATAATGTTTTGGTCATACATATACATACATATATTTGTTTCCATATTCTTTTTCATGAAAGTTTATTACAAGACAAACCCTCTGGATAACAATGATGCCCATGAAATATCCTTTTCCTCAAAGCTGCTAGTTACATTTTCGCATCACAGCAGGCTAAGATAAGCTAAGAAAATGCTCTCAGGGGTAGTTACTTTCCCCCAGTGAGGTAAGTAAGACAAGCAAAAATGCCAGTCTGAAATTGATTTGTTATCTCCTCTTCTGGTTGCATAAGGGCTTTCTAGATTTCAAAGCAAAGGGGAAATTGCTTGTTCTTCATCTATTTAGTATTTACTTCCCAGGGTGATCGGGACACACATGAATTCTTGGGAGCATCATCCAAAAATGCAGTATAGATGGTGTCCCGATACTTAGGAGAAAGAGAGGAAAGATGGTGCATTAAATCGTTCATAGATGCTTGTAGCTGCAGCCTGGTCTGGGTTGGGCTAATACTGAAGACTTTTCATTTTGTGTCACTTTCGGGGTTTATAGCTTCTTGCTAACCGTACCTGATCTTTTTGATTGTTTTCTAAGAATGATGGTATTTCTTTTACATGGATTATCTTACAAAAATCTTATGTGACGCTAATATTAGAACCTTCAATTTACAGATGAGGAAAAGGAGATTTAAACAGATTAAATAACTTGGCTCAATACATAAACAAAAAGCCAGGCATTGAATCTAGACAGTCTCATTCCAGAAGCCATTATAATTAACCACAACATTTGCTGCCTTTAAACCCAACCCACATTCGTGCCAGTCTTGTCTAAGGCCCTATCCATCTTTTAAGTCAGATTGTAATTATCTGTTTTGTGGAAAATATGCCTATTTTCAAATGACAGGGGAGAAGTGAATAATGAAACAACAGCTAAGATAAAAGGAATTTACATTTGACTTTTTAAAAAAACTGTGATAAAATCCACATAAAATTGATCATTTTAATCATTTTCAAGTTTCCAGTTCTGTAGTATTAAGCACATTCAAATGGTTGTGTAACCATCACCAACATCCACCTTCAGAACTCTTTTCATTACATTTGACTTTTAAACACATTTATTCATTCATTCAGCAATATCTGTGGGAGGTCTAGCTGAGCCTCTGCTTTGAGCCAGGCCTTGTGCTGGCAAAGCCTGGCCCCCTTCACATTCTCAAATTCCCCCCCAAGGCTGCCCAGCCCAACCTGGTGAACCCTGTTCCTCATATTTGGCTCCCCCCAAACCTAGCAGTTAAGAGAAAAGGCAGGGCTGGGGCTGGGAGTTGGCCAAGGCAGGGAACAGGCCCTGGGTCATCATGAAAGGAAGCAGGACCCTGTGGGCCTCCCTCCCCCAACCCCGGCCTCTTGTTTATAGAAAAGCTGAAATCTCCCAGCCTCCCTGAGTCATAGAAGAGCAGGCTCACACAGTTGACCAGGACAAGCCTGCAGGCATTGGGGGATGGCAGTGACTCTGACCCCTATCTCAATGATTAACTGTGATCATTTCTTCATTTCCTTATAAAGCTTTCATGGCTGAACAAAATCTTTGGAGGTGGTTTTTTGAGGGGCATGCTGGGTGCACCAGATTGCAGGCATTCTGTTTAAAAGCAGCTTTCCTTTTTGTTATCAAGGCTGTTGCCCCCCAGGATCATATCTTGACCCTCCTTCAGACAGAAACTAGTTACTTTTATCTGTCTCAGGAGGCAGCTGCAGAGAAGAAACAAGAACTGGTTACAGCCCAGTCTAATATGGTTGAAGATCTGACTTCCAGTGGACCTTGAGCCTCATTATGTGCTCATTATAATATATTAGCATGCTAAACGACACACCCACCAGCTCCATGACAGCTGGCAGTTGCCATGACAACCGCCAGCAGAGCCCATACAAGGACTGAAAAACTTGAACAAGACTGATAGTTTCCATCACACACGGAATGAGGACATGATAGTGGAAGCCTCCCATAAAAGTCCATGTGGTGTCGCCCAGGCCAGAGCTCTCCTTACCGCCCACCTTGGCTGACAGCTCCCCACTTGAGCCCCTCTTCCTTGTGTGAGTACTTATCTTCTCCTCTCCCCACTCAAGCACTTTCCTTCCATTTCCCCTTCTGAGCAATAAATCAGCTGTTCACTTCGTCCCTCTGCCTCTGCTGTGTGAATTCTTCTACAGCCAGCGACAAGAACCCACACTTTAGTGGCCTTCCTAATTTGGGGGCCCCTCCATCCGCTAACAGTCAGGTAGCATCCTTCATGCAATTAAGTGGAGGCATGAACATAAAGCTTTTCGTGTTGTTTGCTGTGGGAACTTGGATATATTTCCTGGTCTCCGTGAGCCCTGAAGCCTCCATTTGTAAAAGAAGAATAACTTTGACTTTATTGTGTTGAGGGCATGAAAGATAATACCTGTGTGATAGAAGAGTTAAAAATAGTGACAAGAAAAATAAATATGTGTGATTTTCTTGTCACTTATATGGAGAGTGGATCTGGAAACTTTGCTGGCCTTTAGCATGGTTATCTGTCATACAGTATTAAGAGAGAGATATCTGTGTGTGTGTGCTGATGGGCATGCATATTCACATGTGCATTATGTGTGCATACACATATGAGTGTGTGTGTGTATGAGGAGGGAGGAGGGATGATGGCACTAAATTGTTCTATGTTAGAAAGAGGAGAAGGGGAGGGTATAGCTCAGTGGTAGGGTGCCTGCTTAGTATCACGAGGTCCTGGGTTCAAGCCCTGTGCCTCCATTAAAAAATAATAACAATAAACTAAAATAAATAAACCTAATTACCTCCCCCCCTCAAAAAATTAAACAAACAAAATAAAAATTGGGGAGTGGGAAGGAATAAATTGGGAGTTCGAGGTTTGCAGATGACTGACTACTATATATAAAATAGATACACAACAAGTTTCTTCTGTACAGCACAGAGAGCTATATTCAATATCTGGTACTAACCTATAATGAAAAAGATTATGAAAAGGAATATATGTATGTATATGTAGGACTGAAATACTATGCTGTACTCCAGAAATTGACACAACATTATAAACTTACTACACTTCAATAAAAAAAGAAAAAAATACCTAAAAAAAAAGGAAAAAGAAATAGAGAAGAAAATGAGACCCAAGGGAAGCTGCAGGGACTGGGGACCACAGCCCAGGGAGATGCAGAGTCCTTGAGGACAGAGGTCATGAAATGCTATGCACCATGTGATGTAAACCTCAGTTCTTTTCTCTTTATAACTTCAGTTTGCATTGTCCAGCAAGACTTGAATTTCTCCCTATTTTTGAGGCATACACATCAGGAGTGACATGGGAAGAGATGTAGCAGGAAATCCTGCTTCATTATTGGCTCCTGAAAAAACTAGGTGGCCCAGCAAGAGAGCTATAAATAAAGGATCTCACACATCAGAAACACACATAGACCTTAATTGTCATTGAATATGATTGTATCTCGTGTATAGAAAACATGCTATGTAAGAATGTCGTATAATTTAACATAAATCCATTTAGAGAGATTATCTCGATTCATTCATTTTTAAAGTGCCTTTTTCACAAGTCAGCTGCAAAGTGTGCAATCCACAATATCTGCTATATGTTCAAAAGAAAAAGAAAAATATTCTGTGTGTTTAACAAAAACAGAATTCTCTATATATGCACTGGTCTCAGGGCTGAAAGGCATCATTCCTCCTGCCAGAACTTTCTGAGAAGATATGTCAGACAACAAAGAATGCAGACTTGAAAGCTTTTACAGAGGAGAAACTCAGGTGGGGTGAAAGGAGGGAGAGAAAGACGACTGGTAGCCGAGCGTTGGAGAGCCCTGCTCGGGGAGGGCATGCTGGCTTCTGCCAAAGAAGCCAGAATCCTTCTTCTAAGAGGAGGTCCAGGAACCATACCCTGTCTAAAAACATCCAAAGACCAAAGGTGTGCAGAGAAAATTTTCCAATGCCTGGGGCTGCCGGCTTAGATGGCAGAAGCCGGAAGTTCCTGCCCTGGTGGAGGCGAGTGTGCTGGGGGGCAGGACCCACTCTCTCCACCTGATGCAGTGAGGCCACCGTCTGCTGAGGGCTGGGGATGTCTTCCTAAACCTCCTTCCAGGCATCTCTCCTTCTGAGACAAGTCCTCGACATCGGAGCCACCGTGCATCCATCAGGTACCCTCATGAAGTGATTCTCCCCCAAATCCCACAGAGAGACCCCCACCCAACCCCAGGCTGTCACACATAGGAAGGGAGTGGTATGATTACTTGTGGCACATGAACCTTTCAGTATCAGAGCCTTCAGAGGTCTCCTAATAATTCCTTCAAATCAATTATTAAAAATATGTATATGACAAACGTTACGCAGTACACCAGAAATTGACACAAATTGTAACACAGTTGTAAACTGACTATACTTCAATTTAAAAAAACAAAACCTAGGTGAAATGTAATGATGCTACTTTCTGTGTACATATTTAAGCACTATTTATCTCTTATAGGGAAGGTAGTTTATTTCAGGATTTAATAACGTTTTAAATATAATCACATTAAAAAATCAAACCTTTCAAAAAGTGCAAAATATTAGAAAGCTAGTCAGTGCTATTAATCTTTCCATGCAAACAGTCTCTTAAGCAACACCACTTCTGTAGCTGGGGATATGCATACAATGATACTACCAGAGTTTAAGAACTGGCTTGGTCAAGAGATGGCACATGATCCAACTGAAAGTGGAGCAGATAATATACAACTAAATAAAGAATTTAAATCAAGCTTACTACTCTGTGTAATATACATCCATGGTACCACCGCAGGTGGACAGGCAGATACAAAGGTCTTCTATAGTCACCTGCCCCTCACCACCGGGACAGAAGCACTTCTTAGTACAAAAAAAATGGTGAATCTAGCGAACCAGGGTGATGCTGTTCATCTTTGGTTATAGGAACTCACTCTTGTTTGTCCTTTGGTTTTCTCTTAAATAGTACTTACTCTGTTAATATGAAGAGTAAGTTTAAATTTGAAGACAAGTTGATGAAAGCTTCCCTTTAATATATACTGACTGCTACTTAATTTTCAGTACTGTACTTCAGACTCAAAGTTTATATATTAAAGAAAGTAAAGTATTCCATCTATCTGAAACTTTTTAGTGGCTTAATCAGCATTAGTCTATCAGCAGGTGGCCAAGGGAAGGCCAGGCTCTTTTACCACGGTAAGGTCACATCTTCACAATTTTGGGGATGTAGGCATCTTTGGAGAGCCACTATTCTGCCTGCTACAGTATCATTTATGTTACCCCCCCCACTCTAATTCAGGGTGAATAATTAAGTTAGGGCCTTATTATCTAAATGCAGGAGAAAAATTCAAATATACTTTTAAAAATTTAAACATACTAATTCTAATTATGATATCCATTAAGGTATCAAGGTGAACAGTATTTAAAATTAACACTTCTCCTTGAAGAAATAAATATAATCAAAATCCTCAGTATTTAATATTCAATTGTTCTTTCCTGCCTCCCAAAATCACATTATCAGTCCTTCTCCAACTAGGGCCACCTGAGTCCCTGCAGAAATACCTGATAGCCAGAGAGAACAGTAAGTTGTAGAATAAACATTCCCCCAGTGCTAATTTTACTAATTGTAATAAGCCAGTTAAACAGTTTGTACTAAAAAATAAACGTGGCTATAATACAGAGTAGAAGAGAAATTTTGAATAAATTTAATAAAACATGAGACTTTAAAGAAGCAATGGTTTGCTTCAAACTGTGCTAAGGATATCCTTCTCTGTTTTAAGGAATATTTTGATGGAACATTTGACAAGCACTGGTAAAAATTAGAATAATTTGTGGCACATTACAAATGCAACAAAACTTCTTTGTTTCTCAAGAAAAAAATTGATATCTTCTGATTAAATGTAATTCCAGCTGAGACTGATACAAAATGTTTTCACTGCAGAATTTGGAGATCATCTCTTATGTACCAAGCACGCAATAATCCATCTATATATAGAACCCAATTGTTGACGTTTTTCTCTTGACTAAGAAAAGTTGACAGTCATACACACAAAAAAAATATTTAAAAAGTGTTATTTTTTTTAGCTTCTACTTTATTTTTATTTTTTTAATTCTTGTTTTCTTGGGGGGGTGGTAATTAGGTCAGTCATTTATTTATTAATTTTACTGGAGGTACTGGGGATTGAACCCAGGACCTTATGCATGCTAAACTCTACCACTGAGCTGTACCGTCCCCTCTAAAAAGTGTTATTTTTGACCACCTCTTGTACCCAAGACACTACCTCATATGATTATGAATATTTTGAGTGTTATCCTCTTTGCACACCCAGGATCAGAGAGGTTGAGAAGAGCTAGGATTTAAGACAAATCATCAGACTCCAAAGCTTGTGATCTTTCTCCTACACAAAACTCAGCTTAATTCTTTAGGAAGCAGGTGAGAGCAAGTTTAGAGAGTTTTCTATCTCAAGTAACAAAGAGTTTTTATTCCCTGAAGTGAGGAACCTGAGTCATGTGTTAAACTCGGCTTCCCAGGATAACTCATGAGCTGAGCATCCCATGGTTGGGGCCAGGAGCTAAATCCAAAGCAGCCATACTAGTGGGAGACTGGAATTTCATCCATCCATTCTCCTTCCTGGCTGTAATAGGCAGAGTGTACCCTCCAAAGGTTCAAATGACTCTTTTACTTCTGGTACCACTTGGGTTCACTTTTTGAATTAAATGGATTTTTATTTATTGTCTATCCAAGGAGCATGTGTTGATTCAGGATGCCCACCCTCCCCTCCTCCTGTCTTCAGTTCCTCTCTCTTTTGCGGGATTAATCCTCGTGGGGATCACATGAGTGAGTGCTCAGAAGGCACTTAAAACAGTGCTTGGCAGATAATACATGACCTGGGTTTTTCCTATGACGGAGACTCCTTCAATTATGAGTAAGCCAACGATGATGGCTTATTATTAATAATGAATTAATGTGAATGATAAAAGGAGAAATTTGCTCCTCCGTTCTTACCCACTGCCCAGCATCAAATAAAATCACCCCAAATAGAACTCCAGATTTTTATTACAGAATATATCTAAAATACAATATTTATGAAGTTATGATTTGTTACCTGAATGGAAATATACTCTGTATCACAACTATAACAATTTTTAAGATAATACTTCATTTACAGCTCTGTAAATTCAAAAGTCTCTAAATTACAGCACAATTCCTATTTAAGATAACATTGCTGCAAATAGATAAAAATTAAAAAATTTTTCTTTCATGTACTATTTTGGAATCACGGACATTTCCTTTATCAGGCTTACATTAGATAGCATCATGACTGTTTCACCTGATTTATTCTGCGCAGTTCAGTCTGTCTCATTATATGGATTTGCACTCATTCTATTTTCCTGTGTTTTAAGAACAGCCTTTTAGCATGAGTGCGCCTCACTCCACGTGCTGTGAACGAAATCAAGGCTTTTCTCTTACACCTTATACTATATTCCCTGCTACAGAAAGGCCACTCCCAAAAAGTGAAGCCCCAGTCTCAGCAACTCTTCAAGCATCTCAGTTGGTCTAGGTTTTCACATTTTAGTAGTAAGTATGTCAAGTGAGAGATGACAGGTGTAGAAAATTAGACTCAAAGCAGCCAGGGTCCAATTCACCAAGGTAGATTTGCGCTTAGCTAAAGGGAAACCCAAACACTCCTCATCGGACCCCGGCTCTGGGACCCCCCTACTGGAAGGATGCTCTGACTTGTCTGCCTTTCAGTGGCTGAGTCGGGCGCCAGTTGTCCACCATCGGGTCCTCGGGTTCGCCCCCCGCGCTGAAGCTAAGGGTACGGAATTTCGCCATCTAAGAGACAAAAATCAAAGATGAAAAGACTGAAAGGAAACGTGTCACAACGGTATTCAATCATGTGCTTGTGTTGTCTCTTGAGATAGATTCCCCAACATTCACAGTACCACGTATCAATGTCCAAAATGTAATTTGATTCCCAATAGATAAATAATCACATAGAGACTATATGTGTATACTTTTGTCTAACAAATCCATTTCTGTCAAATACATACAAAATCTTGCTGTCATTTGGAAGGAAATTTTCAGTGAGTTTGTTTTTCCTCTTAATTCTTACAATCACACATCAAAAAGCCTGTTAAATACTTCTGAGAGGTAAAATAACAATAACAATTTTAAATCCAAATTGAAGTTTTGTTTTCTGCCCCAGAGAAGACAAACTACAGCATCTGCATGATCAGGATCTGTAAGCACCGGGCTAAATGATCATCTAACATCTCTGCTTAAATCTACAGAAACAGAAATGAATTTGCCCAGGCTGGGATTTCAAATCCTTTCATTAGTTAATTTTTATTCCCTGATAAATTTGTGTCAGTTCCCAGAGCAATGATGGGACAAAGGCAACTGGTCTCCTCCTTCTCTGAGGTTGTTTTTACAAAGGAGCACGTCTCTTTCCTTAAGCAAGACTTGATGTAAGTGAAGAAGGGTGGTTTGGGAAGCAACGTAGCTCCCCATCAAATCAATAGGCTTGAACCTGATCTCTTTGGTCCAATAATATCCCCTTGGTCACTCCCCAGGAAGTCTGCTTCCATGGCAGTCAACTGCCGCAGTGCACTGATCACTTAACGTCACCACTGCAGGGAATGTACCTGTGTAGGAAACGTATGTGTGTCTGCTCTAAGCTGCTAAGGCCACCTGGAGTGACTTTTAATAGCTACTTTTCTCCAAAGGATGACCCTCATCTTTGTCAGAATTCCGAAATGCATTCTGACATAAATAAAACTGCAGTAAGCTCTTAGGTGAGGGAGCAGGAGGCTGGGAATTATCACCAACACCTATGTACCCTTGAATGCAAAATCTCTTTGTTCTGGGCCTCAGTTTTCTCATAGCTTACAAAAAAAAAGTATTTATTAGGTGACAGACACCTTTCTCATGTAATCCTCAATTTTATCTAATCTCAGAGTGAAAAAAGGAAAAAAACTGCCTAAGGTTACAGTTAATAACCATAAATATGTATTGAGTGCAGATTATTTGCTAAGCAGTGTTGCAGGGGGTGAGTCCGCAGCTAGAAGCAGCAGGAGGAGGATTAAACCCCTCTGTCTGACTCCAAAGGCCAAGCCTTTCTGCCTGGACTGAAGGAATTCCCCGTCTTTAGAAAACAGACCTGCTCACTGCTAACGGCGATGGGTTCTTTGAGCACAATCCAGATCACGCATTCCTGGAGAGGTGGGGTGGTCAGTGAGCCCGGGTAGGTCCAGTAAGAGGCCAGGTTTTGAGGAAGGAGGCCACGAGGATCAAAGTTAGTGAAGTCAGCACTCTGACCCTGCAACGAGGCAAATACACAGGTTAAAAACGACACAAGATCAGAGGAGGCGGGAGGGAGAGGGCTGGGAAATGGAAATACTCCCCTCTGCTAGCCAGAGAACTTTCTTTTTTTCCCAGAGAAATTCCATGTTCAACAGAAAACAGAATGAAAAGAAATTAAACAGAAGACATCGGACAGGGAAACTGAGCTCAGCAGAAATGAGCAAGAGAAACCGACTTAATTTCACGTGTCCGTTTTCTCCTCCTGCCCTCTAGAAAGGGCCCTTATAGTTTTCATCAAGTCATTAACTGCTCATATCTAGTGTTTAAAGTGAAACTGCTGCCCCTGAGATGATGCAGTTTTCGGTTGAGATAACGACAAAGACAGTGTCCCTGATGAGGAGCCATTGTCTTGCTCTCCTATTTGATGGCTCGGTCAGAACGGAAGAACTGAATTCAGTTCTGGACATTATGCTTTCAGAGGAACAAAAGCAGCAGGAATGAGTTACTGGGAGAGGAACAGGAGCTCTGCTGCAAAGAGAAAACTGTCATGGAAGACTAGTTAAAGGGGACAAAAGATAATTAGCCTGGGGGAAGGTGAAAGGCCGACAGAGGATATGGTCAAGTGGGAGGAAGGTTAGGGTGGGGTTTTTGAGGTATAATTGACATACAACATTATATTAATTTCAGGTATACAATGTAATAATTCAGTATTTAAACATATTGTGAAATGATCACCCACAATAAGTCTAGTTAACACCTGTCAACTTACATAGTTGAAGATTTTTTTCTTGTGATAAGAACTTTTAGATCTACTTTCTTAGCAACTTTCAGATACGCAATCAGCATTATTAGCTGTAGTCACCATGCTGTACATTGCATCCTCAAGACTCATTCATTTCTTAACTGGAAATGTGTACTTTCTGACCCTTTTCACCCATTTTGCCCTCTCCCTCCTACCTCTGGCAGCCACCAATCTGTTCCCTGTATCTTTGAGCTGTTTGTTTTGTTCTGTTTGTTTAGATCCCACAGATGAGTTCGTATGGTATCTGTCTTCCTTTGTGTGACTTATCTCACTTAGCCTAACACCCTCAAGGTCCATCCATGTTGTGACAAATGATTTCATTCTTTCTTATGGCTGAATCCATTGTGTGTGTGTGTGTGTATATATACACACACACCATATTTTCTTTATCCAGTCATTTGTTATTGGACATTTGGGCTATGTCCATGTCTTGGATATTGTAAATAATGCCGCAGTGAACACAGGGGTGCAGATATCTTTTTGAATTAGTGTTGTCACAGCAGGTTTATCCTATATGAATTAAGGGGGTCAAGCTAGGGGGTAACAGGTGAGCATTTCAGAAGACAGATGCTGCTTCAATTTGAGCATGAGCTTTACGAAGCCAGGCTGCCACTGGTCAAGATAGCGTTGGAGCAGATGCTCTATGACTTCAGCACCACTATGCCGTGGAGAGGATATTTATATACGGGATGGATGAATTCAAAGAGGTCACAATATAAATCTCCATGAAGCAGGGCCTTATTTGTGGTCTCCACCACTGTATTCACTAGATTAACAATGTGACTGGCAGGCAGTCAGTACTCAAGAAATATCTGCCCTATGAATGAGCGAATAATTTGACCAGATGATCTTTCAGCCTCCTTGTAATCATGAGACTCTCTGACTCTTGCACACGGATGTTCAAATGATGGGGTGCAAGATGAAATTAATACAGGTCTTAAAATTATGCAAGCATTAGGATCAACTCTTGGACAAAGATAAGATAAATAAACACATAAGCAACATTTTCGCTTTATTAACTGCTCATCCCAGCACCACGCGTCAACCGAGGCTATTCAATTGGAGCAAAAGAATTTTCCAAAACCGGTGGGGTATGGAAAATAGATACCGTACTGAGGTGGCAGAAAGGTTCAACTGTACCTTTGTTTTAATGGCAGCCAGCGCATCGACGACTTTCTGGAGGCCTGGTTTAGCATCGCCAATCTATAGAAAGACACGGGGAACAAGATATGGTTTTCCAGTTTTGATGTGGGCCCCTCTATCATAAAATTTCTCCAAATTGTAAACCAAAACCCCCCACCGGCTCCACGCCACCCATCAATCTTAGTTTGATTCCACTGGCACCACACTTTCCTACTTTCATTGACCACCTCCTGCTTCCGCCTCTATAATTCCCCGTCACCAGGGACCCATCCCCCCAACTGCCAAGGCAAAGAGCCCCGGTCAAGTGCTTATCTCACTCTTCTTGCAGGATTTTAAACTATCATCTTCCTTCCTTTTAAAAATTCTCCCTTCCTGTGGCTTTCCTTCTGTCCTCCAGCCTCCCAAATCTCCCTTGACTCCTGCATTTCTTTTAAGTCATTTAATTAGCATCCTTCCCACGGCCTTAGATGCCTTACATTTGGCAGTTTCTCAGGGTTGCTTGCTCAGCAGCTTTGCCCTCTCCTTCTTGGTGCTTTCCTTGGATGATTTCATAAACACCTGTAGCTTCCACCTTGACACGTGATTTCTGGACCCATGAATCTGCTGCCCAGACCTTTCTCCACTGGGTTTACAACCGCCCAGAGGGCAGTTCAACCCTAATATCCCACTGCTGTTGCCTGAATCCTCCAAGACAGAGTCAACTGTTCTTCCCACCTCTAAAATTTGGTCTTAATTCAGCATTGTCTACCGTGATACAGTGCTATCTGGCTTAAAGGTGAATGGAAAAAAACAAAAACAAGAAGTCTAGCATTCATCTAAAGCATACCTCCTTCTCATTTCACCTCACACGTGTATACATCCTTTACCTCGACATCGCCATGGTACCTAATAAGCACCTCTCAGACTGTCCTTTTGGCCTGCATCTCTACTGCTACTAACAGATCGAAATGGAAAATGAGGCTAAAAATACTTCAGAGTCAAAGGCATTTCCTAGGCTCTTTGTCGAATGTCCTGTTTGTGATGAATGTTCTGTCTGGTTAATCTTTCTTGAAAATATGGGGGGTGGGTGGGAAATGAGGCCATCAACTAACCTTCAAAAAAATACCCAAAACAGCCAGTCCATCAGGTTGTTGTACAGCTTTTCCAAAATCCCCATATTTGGTGTTCCAGTGAACAAAGTGAAGCTAAAGCAGGAGAGACAGAATCACAAACAATGAATGATTTACATGATAAAAGCCTACGGAGCTATCTAAGCATCTTTTCTTCGCAGCTAGAGGTTACAAAAGAAAGGGGAAAAGTGGATCATTTTTAACCTAAACTTAAAAAAAAATTTCTAATCATCCACTACTTGGCATAAAAGCAAGTGGTATTATCAATAACTCTAAGACAAAGAGTTGCATCTTTTTGAGAGAAGGCACAAAATTTATTTCTAGATGGACATTAAAACAGGACCTTCCAATCTGAATCCATTAACTTTTTGCAAATGGTATCCTTGGAGGTCACAGAGAAACTTTTGCAGCATTAGTCTTAATATCACAAGTAAAGATTATAAGAAGCAAATGTGAAGGTCTTTGGTGAAAGAAGTGGTTCCTGTGGTTGGAGTTGAATTTACAAAATTAAGTTTTTGGAAGAAAGAAAGTGTAACTTACCTCTGCAGTGTATTTCTTTTTATCCACGGAGTGCTCAGAACCTTGTCCATCAGACGAACCCCAGTGGAAGTGAAATTGAGCCAATCTATAAGTGCCAGTGAGCGGTCCTCCTTCCAGAACTAAAAACAAAAAACAAAAAACCAAACCAAACAAATATATATATACACACACACACACACACACACACATTTACATATATATACATACATACATACGCATACATACATGTGCACATGAAACACACACATACTTGCATATTACCACCTTTAATCCCGCTTTATAGTGTAAAGTTTATGCCTGAAGCAACCTTTTCACTCTGTGAAAATTAAATCCTGAACAAAATCATTTCAACTGTTTTTTTTTCTTTGCCCCTCACTTGTGTTGACTAAAGGATGGAGGCTTTTTTCACCTGTTTTCAGAGGACAGTGACTCTTGTCCTCCGGGTGTGTCCTGGAGTTAGAGGTTTAGTCTCAGAGAGGAAATTGTGAGAGGGACTATCAACGCCTCTGTGAATCACTGAGGAAGTGCCAGTGAAGCCGTCTGCGGATACTGGTCCCCTGCTCACACGAGCAAGCACCCAGGAACCTCCCTGCTGCCACAGCCCAATGCCTGTCCTTCAGCTGGCTTTGCTAACCTCCACTTCCAGAATTTGTGAAATAATAAGCATTCCCTTGATCTTAATAGTATAAACTCAATTTTCCTTACACAGGCTTCCTAATTCTTTAGAATTTGGATCATCACTGCTACCAATGAGCTTTATACCCTTAAAATGTTTTATGTAGCGTCTCTGACCTGAACTTCCTAATCTATAAAATGGGTACATTCAGTTATTTACTACTTCACTGAGAGCTGATTGACCATCTAGGAGATGCAGTGCAGAGTGCTCGCTTAGAATTCTAACTTTAATAACTGTTCCACAATTCTACTGTTCTGGGATTAATGCAACTTTGTTACAGCAAAATCCATACTAGAAATCACAGTCTTAGACTACAGTCTATCTGTGGATAATTAACCAGTTGTGTCTTAAGAGAGGATTAAAATCATAAGAAATCACTGCTTCTATATCCCATCCAAAAAGCCTTTAATCTAACTTACATACATATTAATGAGATTTAATCAATATAGTTAAAAGCTTTTAAAATTAGTTTAGTTCTACTATTTCAATTTTATTTCTCTAGAACTAGGGTTAGAACATTTGTGGCTGTGAGTGTTTAGCTTTGGTTTATAATTCTGTAGAATAAGGAGCCCAAACTTACTCTGGCTTTGTAAAACCAAGGGGCAAAGTCTGTACAACAAAGTTTGTTCACTCAACTTCACCTAAATGTGCTTAAATGGAAGCAGCACTCATTCATCTATTCAAAGAAAAGATAATGCTGGCTGGAAGACGTTCTAGGTGGTAGGGACTTTCTATGGGTCCTGACACAACCTGTGGCTGCCAGCTGTGTCTTACAATAGACCAGGAGAAGAAAAGAATGTGAAAAAAGAGAACAAATTATACATGGTGTTACTTTACAGATCTTTTGAGAAACTTGAATTTGGACGTATTCTGATAAAATCACATCTCTTGAAACGCAAATCAACTTCATGTAAAAGTGGTTTTTGAATCTGACAATTCTGTAAGGAAAGAATTAGCCTTCTATTCCCCCCCCCAAAATAGGTTTTTTCATAAATGAGGAAATTCTCATTTTTCACGATGACATACCCTTAAAACAAAATATATATTTATGAAGTAAACTGATACTGAAATTAATTCTTTTATAATAACTTTTTAAAACTACCAGCTAACTGGCCAATCATAAAAACTGTTTGTAACATCATTAATTGTACTGAATGGCAAAATCAGTTAAACAAAACCATATTGGGGAGGAGGGTACAGCTCAAGTGGCAGAGCACATGCTTAGCATGCACTGGGTCCTGGGTTCAATCCCCAGCCTCCATTAAAAAAAAAAAAACCCTAATAATAAATAAACAAATAGACCTAAAGATTCCCGCCTCCCCCCCAAAAAAAACCCATATTAAACACCTGACATAACTGAAATTATTTCAGAGAAAATTTAGAATTAGGCAAGATTATATGAGCTTTTATGGAACAAGGCTTGCCAATACTAAAAAAAAAAAAATGCTCTGGGCTCAATGATTAAACACATTCAGGGCTAATCTGTCATTCCCAGATACCTGTCTGAGCTCCTGTTAAAATAAAACTATGTTGCCATGTAGATTAGCAGACCATTGTAATTAGGAAAGGTTATTACAGTCTTAAAGTTTAATTGCCAAAAAAGGTAGCATTTCCAATCTTCTTCAACTAATTGGTTACCTCACAGTAAATTCTTAGCATGGAGTTTAGTCAATGAAATCCCCTGAAACACTGTTACAATAATAAATTGCTATAAACGCTAATAAAGGTAGCAGACATCTTTTTATTTGAGAAATACGAAAGACAAGGTTAAAGATAGGGAGCTTATGCTATATTCTGGATGTGCTTTATTTACTTAATTTGATTGACATGTGTCATTTTCCAAACTATCCCAGTTTAAAATAAAATCCGTTTTTCTAATGCAAAAATAATTTTTTAAAATAGCAGAAATTGCTGACTGCTTTTTTTTTTTCCTTCTGTAAAACCCAGCTACGTCAGTGGGGTTCTGAAGAGTCAGTGATTTATTGTATGATGGAAATGTGGTCCACTAGTGATGGAGATACATCACTGTGGTTTTCTACTCAAACACCTTCAAGCCTCTATTCCCCTAAACTTAATTTAAATCCAAATCTCAACACCAAGAGCTCCAGCAGATTTTCATTTTCATGCTCTCCCATCAGTTACACATGTTTTTATATATATATAAATATATATATATACACAAAATAAGCATTAAATATAACATTAGAATCTGTCTTCCTATACATATTACTTATATAAATTATGTCACTTGTGAAAATTAAGAGATTCACTCCAATAATGTTGAATTAAATCAGGTATCTGTACCAATTAAAAACTAAAAATGTAACATTAAAATTTTTTCCTTCTTACTTTATTACTTAATATAAGATGTATCCAAATAACAAACTAATGACCTTAATTAATGTCAATAATCTCCCTTAAATACAAAATCTAAATACACTATTTCCAGTAATCCTTTAATTTAAAACTAAAATTTGAGGGATTTCCTACCAATGCAGTAAATGGATAAGTCTACTAAAAACACACTTCTAACAGATGAACAGTCTTCTCTATGAATACTTTGGAATTCATCAAATCTGTTTTGCTTTTTTTTGGCAGTGGCCAATAATCCTAGGGTTACCTATCAAAATTAAAAACAAAATGTCAATGTAGACAAATCTGAGAAAAAGAAGCCCACATTCCATTGCTTTTAAAGTAGTAGAATGTTTAGCTGTCATTTTTGCTAATGTAAACATAATAAAAATTCAAGAGAACAGAAGTTTTCAGTTTCAGGTGTATGGCAATTATATGGGAGTTTTAAAAAAAAAGAAACTTTGTGACATGCACATAATTAAATACAGTGTTTAGAACGCTTTGGTCAGTTTTACAGACGTTTTGGGCTCTGCTCACACCATTAACATTAATGAAGGACAAGCCTTTTCATTTGCTGTTACCATGTTTCCTTTTAACTTATGACTGTCTGTGAAAGGAAAATGTTACAGCTTCAAAAGCAAGTCCCTGAAAATCAAGCAGGACTCGCGTATGAAGTTCCACTGTGTCATACAGACAGCGAGCGGTCTGCCTGAAATGAACTCAGGTAAACTCAGATTCCTTCTTTCTCTCCCTTGAAGTAATACAGATACAACTATTTCAATTTCTGAAAAAAACAGAAGTGATGTGAGAAATTGCATGTAGGTTGGCCCAATAATTGGAGCATTGGTTTTTCAATGATATTTGCCTCTAACTTTCAATAAAGCAGGAGAGGCTTAAACTCATTAATAGAAGTTAATAAGTTAGCAAGAGTTAATAATTTGACCACCATCCCTTTCTCCCTGACAAAATGAGTAATAAAAGATCTCAAGCAGGGAGAGTTATTTTTTAATTAAAAAAAAAAAACCCTAACAGGATTAACAATTTTTCATTAATTTAAGTTGGTTTATTTTTAAAGGAATTTAGAAGATGGATGAGAGTTTTAACCCAAGCTTCTTGTTAAAGCCTATTAACTCCACATTTAAAAAGAATGCTCTTAAGCTTAAACATCACAAAAAATTATACCAATCAGTTCCTGGTACCCAAGTATTTAAGTTTGGGTTTAAGATACCATTGAGGATATATTTGAAAATCTGAATCTATGAGAATTTCTAGACGACTGAAATCTCACTGAGGGAATAAAGAAAGTAAATGAACTGAAGCATTTAAATGTAGAAGATAAAGGATATCTAAAAATGTTAACATCATAAAAATAACTCCTAATAAAAAAGTAGTTAAACGGTCAATTTTTTTAAAATTGAGTGACCAAAATGAAAACTTATTTTTGTACTTAAATGTACAGAAAAGTATACCAGTTTTTAAAAACATGGTACATACACACCAAATACTAGCTATGATTATTGTTCAAAGATTCTTATTCAACTTCTATTTTTAAGTGATTGTCATTTAGTCTTACTCCAACAAACTAGGAAGGAGATGACTAGTGAGTAACTTAAACTCTTTAGCCTTCTGTTTCTTCATGTTTATTTTAAGTGGGTTTCACTAGAGTGTCTCTACCATTTTTTCTAACTTGAGAGTCTAGGATCTTAAAAATAAAAATCTAAAGGGTGTTTCTCTGCATGGTATAATTAAACATGTTTTGTCATTGTTGTTTTTTTGTTGTTGTTGCTGTGTGTGTATGTTTTTTTAATCTCGTAGATGTGTTTTCCCTTAATGTCAACATTTAATATATTCAGCACTCTGGAAAAAATTCTTCCTTGTTTAGTCAAAACACCTGAAAAAATGTTGAGGATGTAAGGACAAAATTACAAAAGAGCCTTTCATATGTAAAAGAGAACAAGTCTTTCTAACATTCACTCCTCTCTCTTTTAAGGTACCTACCGCATGGCTCTCTCAAGTCCCCCAGGTCTCCTACTTCCTTGGCGTCTCCTCCAGACACTGAAATCCTTCAACCTCGTCCTTCAAGCACAAGCCTTATTTGACCCTGAAAAGTCCTTTTCTGACCTGCTCAGGCTGACTCCAAGCCTGCTTCATGCTTCCGTACGTCCTTGGACTACTTCCTTGTCGCACTTATCAAAGTGCTATCAGAGTCAACTATTGCAGTGCCTTTCTACCTGGAGTATCCCCAGCATGGGTTCTGGGGACAGAGGAAAGGGACCAGGATCCCACCTGCCTTCAAGATGACTAGCTTATCCTGCATTTAACTGCCGTTAGGAGAATTTTTTTTTTTAATAAAAACTAGATGAAAAATACATCTGACTCTGAAGACATGAGTTTGAGCCTCTGTCTGAACCACGTGGTTTTCATCTATTTCACAGCCAGCTGCTCTGGTAATGTACGTGTCATTCACCAGGAGAAGTAGAAGAAGGCGGCTAGCCCTAATCAGTCACTGCTCATGTAGAAATCCATCAGAACGTGACATATTCGTGGTAAAACTTATTAACTATGTAATAACATCATAGATAAAATCAGTACATAGTTTTATATAATAAATGGGATGTTTGGGAAAATATAAAAGTAAAATTTTAAAATACCATCAAGTGATGGGAAGTCATCTAAAAACTAATTAAATACTTCCTTCAAAAATCTTATCAGAGGTGCAGTCGCTACAACAGTTGCCTAATAAAGGCAGTCAAAGGGCATGTAGCCCCGGCAACAGCAGTGGCCAATTATGGAGAAGCTGTTAGGCGCGGGGCAGTGGGCTTTATACGTCTGTCCTAATTAATCCTTCGTCTGTAACACATACTACTCTACTCCAATTTTACAGCTCAGAAAAAGGAAACCAAAGAGGTTAAGTTACTGTCACTCCTAGAAGGGGAAGAAGGAAGAATTTTTTTCAAAACTGTACTGAATCCATTGGCTAGCTACTGCAAAATAATAATCAACTTGATCATAATGATTATAATTACATTTACACAATATGGGAGGAGTATAGGTTATTACTCCATTTTGACAGCATGGTTGAATGATGTCTCTATCTTTCCTCATTTTTGCCCCAATACTCCCCCCCCCACTCCCACATCACCACTACCATCGCATAGAATGTGTTTGTAGTACCGTTCACTCAATGCCTTTCAGAGGAAAGCACTCAGGAAAATAGGACACTGGCAATGAAATCAACCAGTAGCCAAAGAAGGCTGCTACTATGTCTGAAGGGGACTGTTCTATTTCTAAGTAAGAAAAGGGAAGCATTCGATGGGAGTTCTGTAAACAGCTCCACTACAAGTAAGTTGTGGTAATTGGTTTTGTCATTAAGGGGTCAGGTATGGTATGCACTAACTCTGAAACATCTCCATTCGTGGAATGAATTTCTGGGTCGATATCAAGATGTAAGGCCGCTTTTATCACACCAGCTCAACGCCAAGAAAATATTCATAAATACAATGTTTCCAAGACTTTTCAGGATTTTAAATTGTCAGCTTTTCATCACTCTTCTCACTGCTACCTTGAAGATCACCCTAAGATGTGCTTTATATTGAATAGGCATCAATTCTGGAAGACAAGTATGTCAGAAAGAGTCTTAAAAGTTTAGTTTTTGCAAATCTCACCGTCGCTGATCTCTCTTGCCAGGGGACTTGCTGTTTGTGACTTTTCCAAGGCATATCACAATTATTCAGTGCCCTACATAGAAACCAGGGATTTTTCAGGGAGAAACAGTCCCTGCCACGGCAAAGTAATTAGCCTACTTCTCAGAGACTAAAAGCTAATGAAGATTATCAGAGTGTAGTATTAAGGGGGTCCTGACACTGCTCCTGATTCTTCCTGTTAAACTGGGGAAACAGTTTTGGGCCAAAAGGCACAAGTCATTTTTTAAACACTGACCTGCTTTGTCCTGGGAGTCATCAAACTCCACATTGAAAGAGTGACCGTTGTTGACAATTCTCCGAGAAGTCGCTTGATCATAGCGAACAGACAGGGGCTTCAGAGACGGGTCATAAGCGACGGCCTTGGTGTCCAAGTCCACAGGGGACTGGCGGTCTCCGTTGGCATTGGGGAAGTCCTTATGCCAGTGCTCAGGCCCTACGGTTGAGAAGAGACCAGTGAACGCCCCAGAGGGTGTGAGAAAGGGCACACTCAGAGCTCTAGAAAAGGACACTGGTTTTGCAGTCCACCTGCTCTGTCCCAGCTTGGGCTGCACCACTTACCAGCTGAATAACCTTTGGGGAGACGCTTACCTGTGCCTTAGTTTTCTCATCTGCCTTAGGGGGTAATAATAGCTTCTAGGTTATAGAGGTTGGAGTGAGAATTAGAATCAATACACACAAAGCTGTTAGAATAAATCGTCAGCGCCATATAAATATTAGCTATTTTTATGTTCCTTCTACTGAAACTGGGCAACTGATACTGGGCTCGTGGTTAGGATCCGAGGACGTTCCATCTTATCAGAATCCCTTTCTCTTGTCCTCAGACTGGATGTAAGGGCAGAGTCACTGCTCGCGCCGGGCACTCCTCCTTTAATGGTCAGGATCCCGGCTAGCTGGGAAGCCCCAAACCCCCGAAGACGCTCAAGGTGCACGAGACACATCATTCTCTTGATTTTGATGGCTCGGGAGAACCCAGATCTGTAGCCCCGATAAAGCCGGTTCCTGATGACGCCCTAACATGAGAAGTCCAGAGATGAAGAGAAAACTCAGCGCAAAGGATTCAAAGCAGCCCAAGAAACCCGCCCGGGAGCAGTGCTGAGAGACTTAGCCACAGGTGGTGCTGGGGGTGGGGGGGCGGGGAGGGGGTCCCCTAATTTCTCTGCGATCAATAACTAAAATGTTCCGTTACAACCCTTGCTCGTTTGCTCCTGGTTCGGGATAGGACGGCCTCCGGCTCGTGACCCGGGAAGCCTGCCCTTGGGTCCGGCGCCTGCGGCTGCGCGCCCCCTTTCCCGGGCCCTGCGCGCCGCCGCGGGACGCACGGATTCCTCGACAGTGGCCTCGGGCTGGGGCGCCGCGGGCCGGGCGGGGCGGGCGCCGGGGGCGCACCTGAGGCTCCGCTGCCCCGGGCGGCCGCCGTGAACAGCAGGTGCGGGTGCTGCGGGGCCCGGCGGGGCCCGGGGCCCGGGGCGCCGCTGCCGCCCCGCCCGCCGCCCGCACTCACCGTTGTGCTTGCCGTATCCCCAGTGATGGGACATGGTCGCGCCGAGGATCGGAGCAAGGCAGGAGTTGGAGCGGGGTTAGCGGCGGCTGCCGGGGCGCCTGCACCGTGTGTCCGCGGGTCGCACCGTCGCCGGCTTTTATAGGCTCCCGCCAACTTCGTGCTCGGGGGCGGCCCGGGGGAGGGGACCCCGGGTGGACCTGGGCGACGGGGGGAGGAGGTGGCGGGTGGAGGTGATCTCCTGGCGCTCGGGGCGGGCGGGCCGGGCGAGGCTCCGGGGGCGGGGAGAACGCCCTCTCGGCGGGCGCTCGGCCAGGTTCCGGAGCGCCTCTCCTGCCGCCCGGCTCCCCTCTGCCCTCGATCCCGGCCCCCTGGGCGGGGACCAGGCTCCGAGCTCTCGGCGCTCGCGGTGGCGGCTCCCGGGCCCCTGGGTGCGACTGGGGCTGCGGAGCGCCTCCGCGCACCCTGCCCCCTCCCGGGCGCCGAGGCTGGCGGCCGCGCTGACAGCTCGGGACCCGGGCCCGGTGCCTTTCATCCCGTGTCCCCTTTGTGAGAGCATCCCGGGCCTCGGAGCCCTCCCGCCCCGCCCCATCGGCCCCACCCGCGCCGAGGTCTCCAGCCCGGAGGGCTTGCTTCTCAGTGTCCGGGGCCCTGGGCCGACCATCTCGGTTAGGAGCTATGACCTTGGGGCAAATAGGGATACGGTCCTTGAGACGCTGGGGAGCGAGCAGCTTCAGGCTGAGAACCACGCGCCCCCTGCTGGAAGGCCGTGAAATAAACCAAGAAAGAGGAGAGATGGTCTCTCCTGCTCAAGTACAAACCAAGGCGAGCCTGGGAGAACGCCTCACCTTGCAAGCTGTCAAGGTCACGTATGAAGTGCTCATCTCCTAATGCCTTTTTCCTTCTCTTTAAAAAATTAAATTTGAGAGAGAGACTTCCTACGCGAGTACACGGTGACTTAAAGCAATCGAAACGTCTAAAAAAATACTTTTCTCCTAAGAATTGGGTAAAAGAAAGAATTTCTTGCAAAAAGATGAGAACTTTCTTTGGCTGACAAAGGAAACTTGGCATCCGGCACACCTGAGAACTAATTCAAAGCAATTTAAGAGAGGTTATTTTTCAGGCAAGACAGCATTATTGGCTTTCCTGGGTCTAGGCATTTTGACTTTTGGGTCCTTTTTTCACACACACACACACACACACATTTATGGCTGTATTGATATAAAGATTAATATCTTAATGTTATATTTAAACATTTTTAATCTAAATGTTCCATTTTTTTCCTTCTGATTTTAAAAGAAAACATTTTCCTAGATTCCGAAAAGTGTTTTGGGCCAGGGGTACGGTTTTTCCTGTACCAAGTGGATAAGTCAGGGCTGTTTTCAGGTGGGGACACAATTCACTTCCCTCAGGGGACTTTGCCACCCAAAGGGGAGAAAGACTTTCTGTCCTGTGGCGCTCTGTGATCTTTGAGAGCATAGTATTAGAGTTAAAACTGGGGCAGCAGGTCACAGTTTTACACAAGTCTATCAGTCTTAGCATCATATTGCTTATACGTAGGTACATAAAAAGGTAAATTTAACATTAGTGTAAAACTCTGCAATATTGGTCTCAAAATCATTACTTGCTGTTTATTTCAGTCAGTTCCACACAACAAATATGATTCCTGTTTAGATTTACTTGTTCGCATCCTAAGACGCCAGAAAAGTGTGTACCTCTTTGTAGGGGGCCTTTTGGTTGATGCTACCATGAATTCTTAGTCAATGAGCTAGTTTTGGTTTCTAGGACCATCACTGAGTGTAGCTTGTTGTTACAAAGAACCTTTTATTTGCCTCTGTAGCGGCACAGTTTCTCGTGGAGCCCAGTAAAAATAATTTTGATTCTTGGCATAACTTTCCAGTACTTACTTAATTCAAAAGAAGACGACCTTGCTGGTGCTGTGAGACTTCCCTAGGCCCTGGGGATGGAAAGTTGATAAGTGCTAAGGGTTGAATATCAAGTCTATGAATGTAAAGTGGGTTCCAATGATTCTGTGAAGGTAACCAGCCTTCAGATCTGCCGGAGTCCTTCTCTCTGTCACTTTCTGTGAAGCTGGATTGTGGCTTTACTAACATGGACGTAATAGGAGCATATTTTGATTCTTAAATATCTCTAAAACTTTGAATGCCATCAAACTGCAGTGCACCGAACAGACTCTTCTTATTCTGAGGTTCCCCCTTCTCTCTCACTTCTAGAAAATGAAATTTTCAGTAAAGCTGGCCCTCCCCACAGCCACGCTTGGGGAGAATGTCACATGGTCATTGCAGGGCAGAATGTGGCTCACCTTTGGATATTCAACATAAATCCACATTCTTTAATTAACTTTTTAAAATTACAGTGATTGTCTTAGCTCTTTTTCTATATAGGTTTTTCATTTGTTTGTTTGTTTTTTAACGTTGGAGATTGCTTAGTGCCTTCACCATTCAGAATGTACCTTTATTTTACTGAGGGCATTCTTAGCAGGCAGTTATGTTCCAGAGACTTCTCTAAGATTGGATTTTTTAAAAATAAAAATATTAATTATCGCATGCCTGTGTTTCTCCTAGAGGGAAAGACTCGTTCATTTAAGAATAATTCTAAATAAAGAAACTGTCCAGTACCTGAGGAAAGGTACTTTTTTCTGCCCCAGGAGGGAAAAATGTCAGGCTACATATTGTATTGTAAAATAATATACAAACATCTTAAAGTTTGCTTTCTAAGTATCATAATAAAAAAGCCTCTAACGTATTAATCTTGGCACAAGTATAAAATAAAATGGAAAAGTATTTGCTTTCTCCTCCAAAAGTAAAGATATTGTTAGTGTATATTACAAAGTGAAATATGCGTGGTTTATTAAACATTCAACTACAAACTAAGTTAATAAAAAGCCAAATAGTCTCATGGTTGTTACAATTATAGTTTTAAAGTAAATATCTATGGAGGCCAAGAGCCGCTCCTTTCTTGGGTGTTTGCACACATATCCCTTTGTCCTAGGATTTTTGATACCACATCCTAATCAGACACTGCATTGTGGTCATCAGGTTGTAATCCACCGCCCAAGAAGCTGTTGGCTGCTCATTTGTAAAGGAGGAATAATGACACCCACCTCGGGGGTTTTTGTACGGATTCAATCAGTGACTGTGCAAAAATCACCTTGCTACATGAAGGCACTCAGTAAGCGGTGGGTATTCAGTTCATCCCAGGCAGTGTTAAGCTGTTGGAATATAATGGAACGTGCAAATGTAAATACCTGGGCGAGGCGCAAGGGAAGAATTAAGAAGAATGAGCGTCCAGCAGCCTGCAGGGGTTGCTTTGTGGAGGGAGGGAGGGAGGGAGGGAGGGAGGGAGGAAGGAGTGTTTGGGTCATGGAGAAGTCCGTTCCAGCACACTTGCATGTTTGTTTTTCTTACTAAACTGAGCCACCTGAGGTTGGGGACTGCACCGCATTATCCACCTCTGAATCCTAGCTATCAGTACTTTTATCTGGCCTGAGCCCCAGGACACACATAGTAACTGCGGAAGTAATGGGCTTTGAAATTATGAAGTCATTAATCCAAATGTAGGCGTGGGGTGGGTCTAGCTCAGTGGTAGAGCGCATGCTTAGCATGCACGAGGTCCTGGGTTCGATCCCCGGTACCTCCATTAATTAATTAATTAGAGGTAACAGCAGTCTCTCTTTACAGAAGCCAGTCAGTTAACAAATATTGTTGTGCTAAAATTAGAATTGTTTTTTAATCTGGGTCAATAGACTTGCTTTCTGATATTTGGAAAGCTAGGATAATAATAATATCCACCTCACAGAGTTACTGCGATGAGTAACATGTATAATTTGTATGAAGGGTTTAGCACAGTGCCAATGCTTAGAGTGTGATAATACGTACTAGTTATCATTACTGCTATTGTGTGATCTTTGAGCTCCTGTTGTGCGCTTAGTAATTTTTAGGTTCTGCGTAGGCTGTAAAAGCTGCAGTGAGCTGTCCATTCTTTCAGTCAGCAAATCTGTCAAGTGCTGTCACGCGCCAGGCATCAGCACAGGGGCTACAGCCGTGAACCACGTGGACAGGATCCCTGTCCGCATGGAGCTGACATGGGGATGGATGGGGGCAGAATACAGTAAACGGATAAGCAACAAGAAGAGTGAATTTCCAGCAGTGGTAATTAGTCAGAAGGAAATAAAACAATGACGTAGAGAATAGCGAGGGGGTGGATGTTACTTTGGGTGCCCTGGTTATGGAAGACCCATGGAAGAAAGCGACATTTCACGAACCACTAAGGAAAGATCTGGGGAAGGACATTTCAGGCAGAAGAAATCGGAAATCGTAAGTGTAAAAGCCCTGATGGAGGAAGTTTCTAGAACAGAAAAGTTTATGGCAGGAGCACTGTGTGACTGAGGGGGAGAAGACAAGGAGGTGAAGTCAGAGGCAGGCAGGGGCGGCCAACCGGCAGAGCCCTGAGGACAACTACCAGGGAAGGGCTTTGCAGTAATTGCACAGGGAAGCCATCAGGAGGTTGGAAGGAAAGGAATGACACAAATTGTAACAATGTAGTGTTTCAGAACTAAAAGGAGTTCAGGGATTATCTAGTCTGATTATTTTATAGACGAGGAAATTGGTAGAAATTCCCAGAATGCTTCTTGCTATCCCACATCCTTGCCTTTGACCGTCTGACAATGAACTTTCACAGAAAAATGCAAACTCCTTTTCCTGACCCATAAAGCCACTTTAATCCTGACTCTGGCTGTCCTCCTTAGCCTCTGAGTCTCTTGGCATTCTTCTGCCATAGCCTGGGAAGCAGTGTCACACGGTGGCCAGGAGCCCAGGTTTTGTGAGTTTGGATTCAGCTTCTAGGACTTACACCTACTTCGCTTTGGATGATTTATTTCACCTCCTCAAGCCTCAGTTTCCACTTCTGAAATGTAAAAGCATACCTCGGGTTGCTGGGAGTGTTAAATGGACTAATCCCAGTGGTTTAATCATGTAAGCTAGCATGATGCCTGGGATGTTGGCTGCCCTGCTAGGGTTCCTGCTACTGCAGAAGAGAGACGTGGGGCTGTGCATGGGAATCAACGTGGTGAGCAGATGGACCTGAGTTCAGATTCTGGCTCCAACACTTAGAGACGTGCTGCATCACCTTGAACAAGCTAAGCAATTCCTCCAAACTTCACTCACTTTATGTGTAAATTAGGGAGCAAATTCTACTTCCAGAGCATTATGATGAGAGCTAGCACCTGGAAGACAGCAGACACTGTTCTAGCCGCCTTTCTTTATTAAATAAATGGTATAATTATTACTAGAGTACTTCCCATTGTAAAAGCATAAACTGGCTTTTCTGTTTCTCTAACTTGGATGAAAAAAATTCACCTTTCCTTGATAAACATTTTGGGAGTTCCTACTTTTATAAAAATAACACTTTTTGGAAACTGATTACGCTCCCACATTTTGGATGTTTTACATGATCCTGAGGCAGAGACGTTAAGTCAGCTTGGCCCACGCTCCACGGGGAAGGGCGCTGTCAGCTCGTCCTGCTCCCGAGCTCGCGTTCTTAGCCGTCTGCTCTTCGGCCTCACTCAAGGCGTCAGAGTAACGATGCATTCAGATTATGTGCTCAACACTACTCTGTAAAAACAGAAAGTTATAGCGACATACTGATCATTCTTAGGGCTTCCTACCAAAACCCGTCTAAGCACTAAAGTGGCAGGAGATAGACTAACTATGCATCTAATAAACAAATGAATTTAACTTCCCTTAGTGAACTGCTTTTCAGACTTTGAAAAATTTAGTTCCTAAATGTGTCTTTTTCTTTCATGGTAACTAGTGACATTTAAACTTTTCCATAAATAATTAAATCTATTTAGTTTGTTTAAGGGTAGTTGGTTCAATTCAAACATTGTTACCTGGTTTCAATTAACCAGAACTAGAATGGAAGTACTAAGTATGACAATTACACAAAAAAATGCAAATTATATGTTTAAAATATTTTATGTTCTGTGGCAGCTGCCACTTGTGGCACCATGAAATACTGTTTAATGAAAGTCCATCTCTCCTTAGAGCATTGTTTCTCTTTTCAATTGGGGGCAATATTGACACTATCTAGAGACATTTTGGTTGTCACAGCTCAGCAGTGGGCAGGAGAGGGTGCTCCTGGCATCCAGGAATGCTGCTGAACATCCTATAACGCACAGAACAGTCCCCTGTAACAAGGAAAGATTCAGTCCAAAATGTTAGCAGTACCAAGATGATGAAACTCTGCCTGAAGGGCATCTGTAAAGTAATGCTTTTGTAAAAGGTCTGAAAGAGTTCCATGTATGTCCAGCAACACGTGAGCCCTAGGACAGTGCTTTGCTCATAAGATACCCTCACTCACCTTGTGTTGGTTGGATTCAATAGAAAAGCATAAAATCTCACCTCTCCACCTTATTGTTTATTCACTTTGCTTCAGTATATCTCCAATAATGGCTTGCCTCCCCAAATCATGATAGCTTGATGATACCAATAGTAACTTCATCACATGATTAAACTTCTCATTTGCTTGTAAATCACCACCTTGTCCGCGGAATTTCTGACTTCCTTTTAGTAGCAAGAGCAATTTAACATTTTCCACACAGGGGAATTATAGGGATGAAAGTAATTTTTTTCTCCTTAAATCAAGGGCAAGAGTCAGGATTCCCTGGGGATCTTAAACTAGGAGCAAAACATACTTTCCCACCCCAAATTTCAGATTGGAATATATATTTTTTATGCTTTGTTTTTTATGTTTTTGCTTTTGGTTGTTGACTAGGGTGCCCTCAAGTGTCTCCATGTAGTAATGTCTTTTTCCCCAATGAGAACCTAGCCTTTAGCCATTATCTTAAGGACAAGGGCAAAGTAAATTACCTTATGCCTCCAGGACCTCACTCACCGGAGAAGAGCCCACGAAAGGCTTAAATCCAGATAAATTTGGTTTCCTGGAAACTGTCTTAAGAGTATCCAAAGGGGAAACCAGCACTTTTATTATCCTAAAATATATATGAATAGGCCACAGGAAACAGATGGTTACATTTCGTAATTCTACAGCTTGCTCATTTGGTACCTACCCAGGTTAATTCTATAGGTGAAAGTAAGTCTATTTTATGCAAGAAAAGGTATCTTGAAAGTTCTGAACTGCTCAGAGTGAGGGTCTGGGGATAGAAGAGTAGTCTAATCCGAAAATAATTGTTCTTGCCTCTGAAACTCCATAGCATTTTTTTATATTTCTTTGCTTCGTATTATTTATGTGTATTTGTTTTACCACTTTGCAAAAATCGCCTTGAATTTTCAGTTATTGCATACAAGTTTTCTCCATATTTCTCAGTGTCTCTGTCTCTCTTTTTCTTCTCCTTCTTCTCCATCTTCTTCTAATCCTTCTCTCTTCCCCTTGAGGACAGTGCCTTGTGCATAACACACACTTGAATGAAGCAATTAATGTCATGTCTATTTCCATATTTTAATATTTTAAAGGGACAGAAAGAATAACACAGTAAATATCTCTTGACCTATCTTTGGTATGATGGAATACCCTCTTCCTTTCTTCTTTTTCTTGTTTTTTTCCTTCTGCCATCTTTGAGCTAAGAGTTTAAAATCCATTCAGAAAACCACTCAACCCAAGGTCAAAACCAGGCGGTCAAAACGTCCTGCTGCACTTCTCGCAATCCGCCGCAGGGCTTCTTTGCGCTCTTTTTCTAACACGTGTGATGGGATCATCCATCCTACCTCCGCCCTCAGCTCTGCCCCACTGGGTGGGACAGTGCACACAGCAGTGGCCCAGCAGGGGCCCAGCGGTGGTCCAGCAGGGCGAGGAGTCACAGAACAGAGCAAAGTCGATCCGTTGGCAGGAGACGGTCTAACCTGACCTTGCCAGCCGAAGGCTGCAAACCAGCAGCCTCCACGCACAATGCACACACTTCGGGGTGCACGTGAGGGGCCTCTCCATGGCAGGAAGGAAATACAAGAATTTCTCTTTACAGTTGAAAATTTCCATTTTGTTTATATTTTATAACATGTGTAATCATATAATACTGTGTGTATATAATTTGTTTTTAGAAACCCTGTACCAAAGGCTACTGATCTAAAACTGGGCCCCAGTAGCTGTATTGTCCAAAAAGAGTCCATTGCTGGCCTGGAGGGCCTGGTGACCCGGGGCCGGGTTTTGCAGGTCGCTTGTCCCCTTGGTTCTGCTATCTCTTCCTTCTTTCTAATGACCCCGATATCACTGTTTACCATGTATTTCGTGCCCAGTGTGTTGGGCACCGTGGCTGTGCCCGATAAGGCCTTTCCCGCAGCGCCACGACCACGTTTAGCACAATTTCTCTTGAGTCCTGTTTGGAGGTGGCCCTTTTCTTGCTTTTTTTTTTTTTTTCCCTTCTCCTTGGTGCTTCCAGGTAGTTCCTTGACCCACTTTCCTTTCTTTCCTACTTGACACATAACCGCCTTGGAAAAACATGAAATCCTTTTTGAAAGAGGATTTTTTTTGAGTCACTTGTGTTTACTTTAAAACATATACATCAAATATTGAATGCTTTTGCCCAGCTAAAAGCACTGCACTCTTAGCAAGCTGCAAACTTTCTCCTTCATGCCTTGTGGTTATTTCATAATTCCTCTGAAACGCCCCACCCCTCCTGGGGCTTAATCAATGTTTCATATCAATTAAGCTGCTAAGGACAAGAGGCTTAGTACACCTCACGATCTTGACAACAGGCCCTTTGTTAGAGAAAACAAACTGAAAGGAAGAAATTAGACCTCAGATGAAATAGCACTAAACTATTTCTTTAAATTAAAAAAAATTTATAGAGACGACAGAGATTCACACCTCAAGTTACCAACTGAATTGTAAAGGACCATCCCCTCCACCACCACTAAGAGATCTGAGTTTGATTTCTGACAAATTCATTGTCTGAGTGAATGTTTCTGTTGCATAGTAATTTTTTAAACATTTTTATGGTAAGTTATATTATATTATTATTGTATATTATAAAGTAAATCTAGGTGGTAATTACAAGTGTGTGAGGACGTATGTAGCGTGTGTGTCTGCGTTGTTTGTGGAGGGCAGGACGTTTGCTTGAACTGACCACCTATCTGGTTGGGGTTGGGTGGAATGTGTCTGTTTATTGACTTTTCGAAAGTATCCTACTTCACCAACTTCTGGCCAGAACGCATTTGAATTAGGAAGAATTACTTTTATTCTGTATGTGGAATTGCTATGAGCACAAAGCTGAATGAAATGGAGAACCAAAATCACCAGTGAGAAGATCAAGGCAAATTTCTAAAAGTCCCAGGGCCAGCATGCATCATGCCAGTTAGTATCGCCAGAGCCCAGGAACACAGGCTCATTGCCAGCCTAGCTCAATTTGCATATTAGAAGTACGAGTGCTAAAAGAGATAAATATTCAGGTAGAGAATCTCCTTTTATATCTAAAATAGGTCTCTTCTCTACCAAGTTAAATTTGCTTTGAGGATTTAAATTTGCAAGTGGAAAGGTCTGGACATGTGTAAAACTGCTTCTCGTCTGGAACGCACACCCTCCTTACAGAGAAGCCTGGGAGCCGCAACAGAAATCCCTGAGTACTTCCCAGGGCCCTTGACAAGTCAGTCACTGACCTTCCTTGGAGGAGGACATAGCTCCCACCAGCTCATGGACTTGGATGGGCGTTCACTGTTTTAGGATTCTCACTGCCCCATCCATCTGTCCTTCTGTCCATCCATTCCTCCCTTCATTCAACAAATACTGTTTGAGCACTGACTACGTTCCAGATTTTGTGTTAGGTACTGGGGCCTCAGTAGTTAGTATAAGGAGACAGGTCAAGTCCTTACCCTCCGAAAATCTCCCTGCCCTCACTACTCATCACATCCACACACACACAACTTACATCACAGATAGAATTCTCAAGTGTTCTTGTCACTCCTAAAATTAACTAATTCCTGGTGCAAGAACCTGATGCCTACATCTTCACTGGACAGCAGTTTCCTTGTTACTAACTCCTTTTTTTTTTTAATTAAAGTATGGGGGGTTGAACCCAGGACCTCGTGTATGCTAAGGTCTACCACTGATCTAGAACCCCTCCCCTCTCCTTGTCACTAACTTTCTAACTGCACCTTTTTGCACTTGGTTCTCAGTTCTCCCCTGGACTGGGCCCCACCCAGTTTGCTCTGCTTGGCTTGTACAATCTTCTGACCCCTGTCAGGCCCTCTCTTTAGGGTCCTGCCCTCCATTAAACCAATCACACACACACACAGGAGGGAGAAGTGTGGATTTTTTGAGCCCAAAACGTATGGTATTTTCAAACATTCCCATTTGTAATACACTTTCATGGGACCCAAGCGCCCTCGGGGGAATGACTTCCCTTGAACAAATGTGTTTGGAAGCATCCAAATTTCAAATGAGATGAGTGAGCACGATTGAAATATACAAACAAGTTGAAACAGAAAATTTCTACATTTAAAGGCCAAAATCGTCTTCCTGAGCTTCCAGGCTCCTCTTACCTGGGAGTGATTTAAATACAAGGGAGAATCGATTCCCTGTTTTCTGCACCTGGCTAAAATTAGCTTTTAAATCACTGGGTTTTATGCTGCGGTAGTGCGCTCGGTCCCCTGTGACTGCACCGTGTACTGGCTCTTACACCTGCTGATTACCTGTGATTATCAACCTGGCCAACTTGTAAAGTGGCTGCCATTTAATGTTTCAAATCTAAAGGAGTTCATTAGTTCTCTAGTCATTCCCTTGGTCCTAGATTTTATGCCTCAATTTTTTTATTTCGTTTGGTACAACTGGAGTTGAGTTGTCCCCAAATGGATAAACTCAACCCCAGGATGACTTTGGGCGTCTCATTCAGGATTCTGATTTTCATGGCCTGCCCAGACAAGCCCCAAATTAATTTCATGGCAGAAGACTTTCCATACTTATGATGAGGATAGATTTTCCACTTCATGTGACACTCCAAGGGACTCGATCCTGCTGGCATTTGCCGGTCAGCAAAACATAATGAACACTGCGGGACTCCCACCTCTCTATTTGGGTTTAGTTTCTGGATGTTTTGTTGATCATACACTTCCTCAGGTCAGGGGTGAAGCTTTGAAACAGAGCCTTTCTCTGGAAAAATTCTCTGAATTCTCTCTTCTAGCTTTGTGCTAGAATGTGACCATGTCTTGTTTTTCCTGCTACAAAGTATAAGACTGGAGTTATTGTCATTGTTTTGTTTTGATCTCTTACTGAAGTATAGTTGAATTACAATGTTTCAGGTGTACAGCAAATAATATATATATATATTCTTTTTCAGATTATTTTCCATTATAGGTTATTACACGATATTGAATACATTTCCCTGTGCTATAGAGTAGGTCTTTGTTGATCACCATTTTTTAATTTTTATTTTTTTAAGTTGAAGTATAGTCAGTTACAATGTGTCAATCTCTGGTGCACAGCACAATGTCCCAGCCATGCATATACATACATATATTCATTTACATATTTTTTTCCATTAGAGGTTATTACAAGATATTGAACATAGTTCCCTGTGTTAATCACCATTGTTTTTAAAAACCATTTCCCCCAATGCCAAACTCAGAGGGGATCCCATTAGGGGAGCCCAGTATGGTAACTCCTTGGAAGTATCTGAATTGATAAGATGTGGATTCATGATGTTATCCATAGTCAAAGAAAGGAACGTGATTTTAGGTATTGAATAAGCCATTAAAATTTTTCTTGGTTGGAGTAAAATTAATTTACAGAAGGTAATAGTCAACCCCTGTTGAGAGTTTTATTACATGCTAGAATAACTATTCTAGGAGATTTAGATTTATTAGCTTATTTAATTCATTTTAAATTAAATTTTCACTTTTTATACAATTTTCAAAGGTTACTTTCCATTTACAGCCATTACAAAATATTGGCTATATTCCCCGTGTTGCACAATACATCCTTGAGCTTGCCTTACACCCAGTAATTTGTGCCTCCCTCTCCCCCACCCCTTTATCACACCCCCTTCTCTCCCTCCCAACCCCAAAATCACTAGTTTGTTCTCTGTATCTGAGTCTGCTTCTTTTTGTTATATTCATTAGTTTGTTGTATTTTTTTTAACTCCACATGTAAGTGATACCATAGAGTATTTGCCTTTCTCTGTCTGACTTAGGTCACTTAGCATAATGCCCTCCACATCCATCCATGTGCTAAGGAGAGTGCGGCACAGACAGGTCAACTTGCCTGAGGCCACCTTTCTGGCGAGCACTGTGTGATTGGCATCCAGGCCTCCAGAAGACTGATCAGGGCTGTGAAATGTTTGTTTCTCATTTATTTCAATTTTAGTGCAGCAACTACTAACTGTAGACCTCACTTTTGGCAATTAAAATGCTCAGAATTATGTAAGAATCTCTCACTATCTTTTCTGCTGTACATAGCTATTGATGGTTAATATTAAACATTTGAGGAAAGGAAATACTGTGCTCAAAATTTTTTTTTAAATCCTCATTGCTCTGCAAATGGCGTTTCATGTGTCATTTTTGTAATTATTTTGCTGCCATCTAGTGCCCCAAATGAAAAATTTTAAATGTTTTGCCATCATCTAGTGATCTAAAAGAAAATAACATGAAACTTGATTTTGCCTTCTTATTTGCATTTTAAGTCTTTAAGTGCTTTCCTTAGGGGTAGTTTAAACAATCATTAACTCTTCATATATTAAATCTGAAATTCTAAAAGTATGACATTTGCAGTTACTTTTTTTTTCTTACCTCTTCTCACTTACTTTTCCTCAGCTAAAATAATACAATTTGCTCTTTAACAGCAAATAAGAAAGCATTAGAGGAGAAACTAAAATCTAATTAATTTTATTTATGTGTGGTCTCTGTTGTGGTTTTGGATCTATGTATTTCTTTTAGAACAATGTTTTGTGCCAATTCTTATCTGAATAACTGACATGTAAATTTTTCACATGTATCCAAGCTTTACAGTTGATCAGCTTCACCCCTAGTTATTTCATTTCACCCACAGTTGTTTATTTTTTACATGTTCTATGTGGAATACTTCCTATTCGTCTAGTAAATAGTGATAGCACGTAAAGAATTTCGGACCAGTGGTCCTGAGTAGTTATTTACCTCTTCATAAATATATTGTTTCCCCATTAAAGGGGTAGGAACTGTATTTGCACTCTCAGAATGTAACAGTGCCCAATATTCAGTACATTCTTACTGCCCCATTCATAGACTTTTAAGGGTATAGTCATCGGACTACTATAACACAATTAATTCAAATTAGTTTCTGCCCGATGTTGAAATTTTAAAATATCTGCAATGATTATACCCTGAAAAGCACATTGGCAGGTGCTGAAATACGTTCACCACAGCAGCTCCTAGCCACGTCCCCTCCGTGGGCTGTGTGTG
The DNA here is from genome assembly GCF_048564905.1 of Vicugna pacos. Lineage (NCBI taxonomy): Eukaryota > Metazoa > Chordata > Mammalia > Artiodactyla > Camelidae > Vicugna > Vicugna pacos. The sequence goes on from NC_133015.1 coordinate 4,970,165, forward strand.
CCTGAAATGCAACGGTTTGGAAGCCTGTGCATGATTAGAAAGTGACACCCCCTGCCCCACCGCCCACTGAAGGAGGACGCAAGTGTGGTTTCAATATTCCAGGGGACATTTGTAATAACTCAGCACTTTGAGTGCAGGCAGGAGTTGGGAGGAAGTTTTACGTTGGGTGGTAACTATGATCATGGGCAATGACTCAGAATGGTGGTGTCAAGGAATATGCTTTACTGGAAAGCTATCACCTGAAGCTAGAGAGATCATTTTCCTAAAAGGTCTAACTAAATGAGATGAGCAAAAAAGCGGATGAGTCTTAATCATGTGCTGTTCAAGAAGAGGAGCATTTGTCCTGCGTTCAGCTACTTTCATGACATCATTTATGCATTAAATATTTATTGAGTGTTTATTATGTGCCAGACACCGTGCGAGGCAAAAAGGGGAATGTTAGCGTACGCGACTTGTATCTGTGCCCTCACGGAGCTGGTGGCCCAGCGAGAGGCCCTCCTTTGGTTGGACACTTCCCCTTAAAACAGCTCCAGCCTTGCTCAGCCTGTGCAGTTGAGTAAGCACCCCCGTAGCTGGAGTTCGATTATGCTCCCTCCCCCCACAGTGTGTACACTGGCTACATTTTTTCAGTGCTCCCAGCAGGACTAAGTAAGTACCCTCAGAGAATCAGCTTGTGTATTACCACTAATTAATGAAAGCTCCACACCTCCTAATTTCAAGGGATTTAATTAACACATCCAGTTCGCACTGACCAGCCTGCTGTTACTTCGCCCAGGTGGTAATCTATTAAATAACGTTAGCCTCCTGGGACTCGGTCATATGGCTTGACTTCCGGCATCGTGGGATTCTCCTGACCCAACACCACTGTCATTCCTTGGGGTAACTCGCTCATTGCTGCCATCTTCTAAAGTGGTAAGTTAACATGTTAGCCAGTGGTGGGATGAAAGTTGTGTCAAAGCCACTAACGGCAAAACCAGACTTTATGTCTAAAGATATTAAATGTTTTGAGGGTCTCGATGTATAGAGTTTTGCAGGGTTAGATTGGTGTCATCCCAATGCACATTTAAAAAAATAAGGACTTCAAGGCTACAGTCTGACTTGACTTCATGCCACTAAATTAGCAACCATGGTACTGGCATGGACCTCCAAATCCTAAACCAACTTTGAGGCCTCTGGAAACTAATCCACACTCTCAAACATCTACCCAAGCATTCCTCTTCTTGTCTGCAGTTTCCTCACAAGACTTCCACTAATCACACCGCAAAGAATGTCTGTAGCGTCCAGTCAAACCAAACTCAGAACTGGAGTCCATTAGCGCCACCTTTCAGTTATAAAAGCAAACTTAACAAAGTTCGCCCTCCTTAAAAAACACAACACTCAACTTCTGGCATTCACGGCTTTATTAGTTTTGGTGATCAGTACAACTGCGGTCATTCACTCCCATGTGTTCTGGGAAGCATTAACCCCACCCTCACATTAGGAAGATATCAGAGGCAGCTTTTATTTTAATAAGCATGCAAAGATAAAAGGAGTAAAATGAAAAATGAATGGCCTTCCTTCAGGTAAAGAAAGATAATAGGGTAAAGTCAACCATCTTTAGGCAGAAAAAAATTCAGGTATCAGGTCAGACTGGTTTAAACGCCTGGTCAAATGTGTTTAACTTTCATAGATAATCAAAACCAGGCAATCTTTATAGTAGTTAAAATTTTAATAAATGATGGGCCTTTTGTTGGTTTCATTTAAGGGTTAAACGCATCATCTTCTCAATTCTTGGAGTCCACAGTCATTTTAATTTCTGGCTTATGTTGAATTGCTATGTGATCTTCATACACCTCTACTCCTACATAGAGAATTACTCATGATTTCTCGAAGACGGACAGACAGCTCACAATATGAAAATAGTAAAACTGAAGTTCCGTGAAACTCAAGATGCCACAAAAGCGGTGCCCAAGAGCCACTTTTCTCATCTTTGTTCTTCCATCTGTTTCCTCTTCTTCGAAACCTTACTAGAAGTGCTGCTTTTACAGGAAAGATGATTATTACAAAGGCCAGATGCTTTCGTCCTAGATCTTGTCAACAGTAACTGTGGTTTCTCGGCGACTGCATCTCTCACCCTCACTGCTCAGTGTGGAAAACTGAAATAGACTTGGAGGAAGGAGCACCAAAAGGAGGGAGGACCCAGGCTCCGCAGCGGCCGGTGTCCTTTCCTGAAGAGGGCAAGCTCCCGCGGCCTCACTTGAAAGAGGCTCTCACTATCCTGCCCTTGAGAGGCTGCGGAGGGCGCCAGTTCCCCACCAGGGGCACTGGGGGCTCGTTCTCGGCACTTGCGTAGAGGCTTCTCAGCTTGGCCATCTGCAAGGCAGGGGAAACCGTCTGCATGCCATTCAGACCACGGGGACACGTTAAGCAAGCCACCAAAGAGCTAGACGTCGCTGGGTTTCTAAGCAAGACACGCGAACCACAAAACCTGGCTCCGACGCTCAGTCCAGAGTTAGGTGGTTACCAGTTCCGGAGTAATAGAAACCTTCTCTGCATTTGTATAAAAACACTTTGTTTCCTTTCACACAGGATCACCCTGCCCTCTGGTCAAAATCTTTTCCTCTCGAATTCTGAAAGCGTTATTTTAATCGAGGGTCAGTATGAAAGCTACTCCTTATGTGGAAGGGGATGACAGCATTAGTGCAAATAAGAAACTCAATCGGCCGTCACCGTGTAAGTTTATGGAGTCAGCTTAGATGAACACTTAGAAGCAAGGCCTGAGCAGAGAGGTTAAAAGGTACCGGAAGCAGCCAGGCGGCGGACGGAATCTCGGACCCTGCACTTGGCTGTGTGATCATGAGCAAATTACTTAACCTTTCTGAGCCTCTACTTACTTAGCTATGAAACTGGAGAAAGAGTATACACCCCCGAGGATGTTCAGTCCCTTCCATCGGCACCTTCTCCCCAGGCCTGTACTTCTCACCCCATCTCCTAACCAGAGCTCAGTATTTGGCAGTCCTCCAAGTCAGCAAAGACTAACCCATATGCATCTGAGCCCTTACGTGCTTGCAGAACACAAACGCGGTTATTGCTCAGCCTCGCCAACACCTTGACAAGCTCTGCGTTTAGCCTGGTACCCTTTGGAAGTCCAGTTTTAGGAAGTTCAACAGGCTGATCGGAATTAACCAGGGCACACTCGAGGCGCGGTTCGGCAAGCATCCGGTTAGCAGCTGCGCACGTTCAGTTTCGCGTGCACGCGACACGGAGCCCGCGGGCCCACAGGGCCGGCGCCGGCCGCCGCTCACCTGGTCGGAGCTCACGGTCATCGGCTCCTTCAGCAGGATCCACACGATGCACTCCTCGCAGGGCGGCGTGGTGAAGGAGCCCTGGTAGGTCCAGTAGTCCCGGCAGGCGGGGAACAGGCAGGACGGGTTGAAGTTCGTGAAGGGCGCCTCCTTGCCCTGCGAGCGGACACAGCGCCCCGCGCGGTGAGCCGGCGCATGCGCACCGCCCGCCCCAAGCATCCCACCGTTTGGGGAGGATGGATTTCAGATGCAAGAGAGAAAACCGAGCTTGGGAACCAAGTACGCTCCTTTCAGAAATAAAAGGCCGAGAAGGGATGCCGCTTGGCATGGTATGACTTTGGCACAGTCACTGTAACATTTTATTCCTTATACACTGTAGGTAGAGTTATAAAACTATCATTTCTCAAGGAAAACAAGTAGAAACTCATTCTAAACTGGAACAGAAGTATTTCATATAGGTTAATGCTGGGATTCTCGATGGTACAAAGCTCACTTGCATTTTTATCGAACGTTGTACTCAGAAGAATACTTACTTTCTCTGGTGGTAAAGCTATATAGTGTTTGATTCGAACAGCCTCAAAGGCAATTAAAATGATTCTGTTAAGCAGAAGAAATCTACTGTTAAGATTTAAAATATACAGATGCCCTCTTGGGGAGTGATGGAGATGTTAGCTATCTTGATTGTGGCGGTAGTTTCACAGGTGTATATACATATATCAAAATTCATTAAATTGTACATCTGAAGTATGTGTCATTTACTGTACAGGAATCATACCATAATAAAGGTGTTAAAAAATAAAATAAAACATACAGGTGCTGTTCAGGAGAGAAGGGACAACACTAGGATCCAAACATTTGGTACCTCTACAAATGTGTGTGCATGTGGGGTCTGTGTGGAGTGTGTGTATGTGTACGTGTGTGTGTTTGGTGAGGGAACACTGCTCCACCTCTTTCTCAAACATATCCTTAAAAATGTAATTATCTAACAGGCTGATTATGAAGATTAAGTAAGCTTATATACATGAAATTGTTCTAAAAACTATAAACTATACAAATATACATACAGATATAATAGCATTTGCTTTCATATATATGCTTAACATATTAGTCAAACTTAGTAATAGATTTTAGGTGAAAGAAAAACACCTGAAAATATAAAAGAGAAAAACTGCCATATTCTGCTTTATGCCCTAGGAGGGAAAATGGGTCGTTGTTGTTGTTTTTTACCTTTGTCTTAATTTTGTCCAGTGCATCAAGGAGCAATTGGAACTCGCCTTTCTCACGTCCTATCTGTAAAAAAAAAAAGAAGAAGAAAAAGAAAAAAGAAAGAAAGAAAAGAAAGGAAGAACAAAAGAAAACCAACAATTATATTTTCTCTTCTCCATAATTTAGGATTGTCTTAAAAACTGATTTTAATCCATCCACCTTCAACTAGTGTTTATAAATCTGCCAGCATATCTCGTACTAAGCAAAAACATAAGTTTATTCCCCCCACCGCGATTTTAGAGTATGTATTTTCTGAACTAAACTTGGACTCCAAGCCTCTGAAGTACAAAACCACAAAATTACATGTTGATTTACTTCTGCGTCCTTGACCTTCTCTGTGAAGTCATTTCACTTTCTTTTTCAATCAAATTAGAGCTAGGATGGACTCAATGTAACCAACACTAGACTCACTGTCTTTCTGCTCAGACTCACTCAATTCCACTTCCTGTAATACTGTGTTCAAGCACTCAGAATGACCCAATGAATTCAGAACATAAAACAAATTAGGTCATTCAAAAATAAAGAAGATAGATTTTCACCTCCGGCTTGAAATCTAGATTATGTTACCACCAGGTTCATGTGTTAATGACACTAAGTCCTCTCTAAACCATGGCTGGCTCAACAACACACACATTCCAGGTGCTATCTTAGCCTGGGGTCATGTGAGTGGTGGCCACCCTAAGCCGTAGGAACGTCCAGCCAACGTCCAACTTGGCATCGCAGTGGTTCCCAACATTGGCTTTTCTGGTTTCCAGTGCAATTGATGTGGAGAAGCGGAAAGGGTAAAGAACAACACTGCCCATGCCTTCACCTTCACCATCATAAGCTCCTTCAAAGGCTCCATCCCCACCACTCCTACACATACACACACGCGGGCACACACACACACACACACACACACACAAATATATACATCCTGAATCCTGAGAACATTTAGAAGTGCTAGGGGTACTGGAGTATGACCAAAGGTACACTTTTAAGGAAGAGCAAAATATTTTGAGCTGATCTTAGAAGAAATACCTTGACTGGCTGAATGAATACTGAAATTCATTCCTCTCTCTCCATTAAATATAAGGAGGGAGCGAAACTTAAGCATCGATAAGGAATTCAACTTCGAAAAGAATATGGTCAATTTTTACCTTACCTTCAGAAAAATGCCAATCACAGATACTCCATCAGGTTTCTTCAGAGCACTTGCAAAACTGTTATACTTTGAATTCCAGTGAACCAAATGGAGCTGAAACCACAGAACAGAGGTTATGAGGTAAATTCCTAGAATAAGGGAATAAGTATAAAATTGTTCACAATAACCCCCATAATTATACAATCTGTGGTTGCTGAACTCTCTCAGAGAAGTTGATGGAATTCTGAAAATTAACATGCAATAGTTTGGTGAAACTTTGAATAGTTCAAATACAAAGTTATGATAGGTGGAATCAGTGAAAACAGAACTTACATTAGACCAATTCAAAATATGTATTTTAGTTTGTATAAAGGAGGCTCTTTCTGACCAAATCAAACAGTGAAACACAGAGCTGTAAGCAGGAATCTGCTAACATTCTAAAGTCACAATTAATTGGGAGAAGGAGGGGGAAAACAAGAAGACACATCCTTGGGCGGTTTGATAACCATCTCCTTTCAGTAGCAACTGTCCTAGAACCTGGTGGTAAACTCGTCTTAATGAGGTTAAAGTGCTAACATTTGTACTGGCTAAATTAGTCAAACTTCCCACTTTGCCTTAGAGAATGGCAAGAGAATACAATAGTTCAGAGCAGTTAAAAATTCTTTGATTCAAGATGAAAAGTATGAGATCATCCCAGCTTGGCCAAGCTGGAAGCTGTGCCCACATTCGTAAGGAATATTCTAGGCTTTCCCTATTTGTGGGTGAAGGTGTCTGGAAGCCATTCTCAATTACTTTCTCCTGTCACTGGCTTTCTGGGTGGGTTGTAGAGAAATGGAATCATCACAGGCAAGATCTCTGGGTCTCCTCCAGTTTAGTTTAACCAACAGTTAAGCTGCCAGGAAACTATATTCAATATCTTGTAATAACCTTTAATGAAAAAGAATATGGATATGAATATATGTGTATATATATATGCATGACTGGGACATTGCGCTGTATGCCAGAAATTGACACATTGTAACTGATTATTCTTCAATTAAAAAAAAAATAAAGGCTGCCTAGTGATCTGCCTAGCAGAGTGTCTGTAAGTGCCTCCAAGCTTCCTGTCCCAGCTCCTCTGTTGACCAGAGCCTGTCTCTGGGAAAGAGTCTGGAAGTACAAATGGAATTATCCTCACCTCAGGGCATCTGTCACCCCTTGGAGGCTTGGCCTGATACAGAGAACATGCAGCAGGCTTGTCTTATTTCCTTGTAACTTGATGCCTTGATCTCAGCTAAAAATCATGAATTTTCTTTAATGGGTTAACTGAAACAGAGAGCAGTATTTGCTCATATTAAATCATGTGTGTATCTGTATCCATCTGTGTGTGTAGAAGTACTTAGGTACATATAGAGAGTCACACATATACACACATATATACCCCCTTCAACACCGTTCATGAGCTTAGCCAGAATTACTAAGCGCTATTTTTAAAGCACCATACTCCTGTAAAAGAGGCAGTTAAGACACTAGACAAGACGGACCATGAAGCCAGTCTGCATAAGGTAAAGCGCCAGGTCTACCGCTGAGGCTGTGTGACTTTGTTATGTAACTCTCCCATGCCTCAGTTTCCTCATCTGTAACCCATCTCACAGCGTGCTGAGAGGATCAAGTGACTTAACGCTTGTAGGCTCTTAATAAGTGTTACTTATCCCTGTCCTTTCGGTTCCATTTGGGACCTTGGCTTTTCTTTTATTAAGCTGCTGGCCAAGTTCTAAATATAACCTCTAGAGTCTTCATGCACGATGCTAACTCACCTACATCCCTTTAACTGCCTAGACCAGCATGTTTGGCAGCTTCCGTTTATGCTAAACCTACTGCAGCTCTTTTCACAACTCCAGGCTTGAAGCAAAAACAGTGCGTGCTATTCTGCCCTTATTTTTTGTTTTCACCGTGTGAGATCGAGAGTGGGTTACGGCAGCCTCTCCTACCTCCGCAGCATACTTGACCCCATCCACGATGTGCTCCGAGCCGTGATCATCCGACGAGCCCCAGTGGAGATGAAACTGGCGAAGCCGGTAGGATCCAGTGAGAGGACCACCTCTCAGCACTGTGATTCAGAGAAGCAAGGGCAGCAGTGAACTCGATGCTTCTTCTACAGAGCCCTGCTTTAAACACATGCTTTTCTAGCCAAGGCTTGACAGGCAAAGGTGATCCGTCTGCTGGGCTGACGGTGGCATCCCCAAACACACTGGTCTCTTTCTCCCAAAATAAAGTCTTGGGATGTATCAAAAGAAATGATTTCTCTTTTCTGTCTTTCTCATTTTGTTTGCTTGCTTTATAATTTTTTAAAAATGTGAAATAAACATCTATGAAAATAAAACCAATAGATGGGCATTTGATGGGTCTGTTGTGTGGTATAGTGGGGAGAACACGACAGCTGAGAGCCAGGCAGACTTGGGTTCCCCTCCCGGCTCCACCTCCTTGCGAGTTGTGTGATCTCAGGCAAGTTGCTAAACTTCTCTGAACCCGTTTTTGCATCCCTCTGAAGGTGATAATAATACTAACCTTTCAGAGCTGCTGTGAGGATTAAATGAAATTAGGGGCTTTAAATTGTTCATGACGGTGCCCAGGACAGTAATCACCAAGCAAATGTGAATTCTTTCTCCATGGCTTGCCTTCCACCACAGTTTTCTTCAGGACAACAAGCGAGAGCTTTTCACCCACGTCTAATTCAGACAATGTATTCAAATGCAATGAAATAGAAAATTCAGCCGTTTCCCAGGGAATCAATCACTGTGGACAGCTATGATTCTTAGTAGCATGAATTTGAGTTTGTTGTCCAAATACCTCAACCTGTCACTTAACTTGGTTTCACTTCATTCAGCCGGGGGAGTGATTTAGCAGTTCAAATGTTTTCTAAGGGATATTGGAAACTGTTCAGAAATCCTGAAATCAAAAGTTAGCAATATAAGCTAGATCAAAACAGAATCCAGAGGGTAGCTATTCTAGAAAAGACTGGCCAGCTGTTGGTGCTGAAATGACAGACTGAAAGCCACAGTATAGGTCTAACACGACAGAACGAGGCTTCTCTGAGCTCAGTCACGTAGGAATGAGTGGTTTCATTAATTGCAATTTTTCTGTCCAACCAGTAGAAACTGTTATTATGAGTCCAATTGATTTGGGTGAACCATTCAAAATTGTCAATATTCCATCATTTTTATTTACAAAAAGGCATTTTCATGTGATTTGACCTAATAGACACTGTCTGATTTTGTTGTTTATCCTTCAGAATGGAACTGGATTTAAATGGAGGAAAAAGAAAAAAGTAACACCAGCCAGATGATTGTTCAAGAAATATATATATATTTCTATGCTCTTCCTTCCTTGGAACCTACAAGTGGTAGTGTAGGTGAAATAAAGAGGGTTTTTTTAAAAACTGTAAATTTTCATTTTCACACAAGCACAAATCATGCTTTGAGAAGACATGGTCAGGTACTTAAAACACTCACCAAAATGATTAGCCGGGCAAACCCCACTCCAGCATTGAAGGCAAGTCTTCCTGGCTCAGCTAGGAGATCTACTCTCTGCCCTGGATCGGCCCCTACCCACAGACCAGGGGAAGAGAGGACCTACTTAATTTTTTTGCTGTGTTCCTTGCTTTGTAGACTAGAATCTGTTCCACATTTGGGAATGGGAGCCTTGCTCTCCAGGCCGTGGTTAAGAGGCAAAAACCCCCTCAGGTGTAGACCATGAGAGCCTGAAGAACACTCCTTTGGACTCATTACTCACCAACCTGTCCAACTTAATCTCAGGAGTGCATTGCCAACTTTTAGCTTGGGCCTGGGGCCATTTTGCAGCAGCAAAGTGACCAGGGTTAGAGTGAGACATTCCTCTTCAATGCATAAACAGAATCCTCCATGACTAGAGCACAGTCAAACGTCATCTCCATTCTCAGACAAGAAGTGACCCCCTCTTCCCACTAATGCAGCTGCCGCAGTCATAAATCACATTTTGCCAGCATGGACATTAAAAACTTCCACACGTCTCTACTTAAGAGTCATACTTACTTGACCTATCATAAGTGTCATCAAACACAACCCGGCAGGTCTTCCCGTTGTTCAGGATCGTCTTGGCAGAGCCGGGATCATAAGCTGCTGTCCATGGCAGCAGAGAGGGGTCATGACTGATGTCTTTAGTGTGCAGTTCGATGGGCGACTGGTTGTCTCCCTTGGCAATGGGGTAAAGTTCATGCCAGTGGTCAGGACCTAGGAAATCAAATTGAGGGCATTGATTTATTTGGTGGCGCCACCCAAGCCCTCTTTTAATTGACTGAACCAGAAAAACACACAGAGGCTAGGCAGTGATTATCAAAGGTCTTGGATTTCAGATTGGGCAATGCAAGTCTCAGTGTTTAAGATCTGTTCATCGTTTTGTTAATGGTGTACCTGAAAACTATGTTTAGCTCAGTTTATTTCCGCCCCCTGTCAAGCATATAGCCTCAAGGCTTATTTTTGAAATGGACCTCATCACGTTTTACCAGTGCCACGTGGATTTCAAAGCATGCCCATTTTCCTTCTGCAGTGGGTTAGGCAGAGGCTGCAGGCAGAGCGGTTTATACTGACACCGGGCTCAGAGAGGTTAAGCGCTTGCCCGGTATCACGGGGCAGGGGACAATCAGACCTGGACCTCGGTGGTCTGACTTCTCAGTCGGAGGCAGTGTGATCCGGGCAAGTGCCCGAGCCTCCCTGCGCTGCGGTTCCCTCCAGCGGGGAGTAATGCCGCTCCACACCAGGGAGAACGGAGTGAGACCGAGGGCAAAGCGTCGGGGGTGGGCGGTGGCACTTGGAAAGTGCTCGGTAAGTGTTGGTTTCCCTCGACCCCTCCGCCCTCATCTTCCGGCTTCCTCGCCCGCCCGAGCGGCCCGCTTCCCTGCGCGGCGCCGCGCCCCCGCTCGCTCACCGTTGTGGCTGGCGTAGCCCCACTCCTTGGCCATGGTCCTCCCTGTGGGCGCTGGACGGCGGCTGCCTTCTGTCCCCGGCGGCGTCGCGCGCAGTCCCGGCGAGCCCGGGCCTTTTATGCAGGTCCCCCCCACACACTGCATGGCCTTATTCGGTCAGCGAGGGTGGGGCGGGGGGCTAAGCTGGACTGGGGTGGTATTTGGGAGGCGGGTGGGGGAAGCCAATGAATTCCAAGGGCTGGACAGCTGCTGGGATCGGGGGAGATGGGCGGAGTCCCTCCTCCCCCTTGGAAGCGAGTCTCCTGGCCCCTCCAGCCCTCCCTCCCGTCTGCTAAAGCTGCAGGGCTCTCTGACCCCGGTGCCGACGTGCAGAAATGCCAGCGGCTCTCGCCCTGTCCACCCTCCGCGATCCATGCATTGTGTGTGTGTGTGTGTGTGTGTGTGTGTGTGTGTGTGTGTGTGTGTGGAGGGGGCGGGGGAGATGGGCTTGTCGTGGTTGTGTTTAGGCACCGACTAAAATCTGCACCCCGGCGGCGTTTGCAGCCTCGCTTAGAAGTTGCTTTCAGCGCAGGCTGGCGGTCGGGCTGCGGCCTCTGGACGCTCCTGCGGGTTTATTTCGCTCCAGCGATCCGGTTACGGTGGCTGGAAAGAACACATTTGTTTGCCTGACCCACGTTTGACTCTGCAGGCAACTTGTAAAATCCCAAAAGCAAAGGATGAGAAGAAGGAGGCCGGAGGGCAGGTTCTCTGACTCCGTTATCCTTAAGAGATTGACAGTGTCCGGTCCCTGGAACCACACCAAGCAGCATCCCGCAAGCCAGCGGGTCCCTGTGGTCTGCGGGATGCAGAGGGCTGGGTCTCGGGAATCCGGGGAAGGTCTGGATCCAGGTCGCCGCAGAGCCAGGAGCCTGGGGCTGATTTAGCGACACTCCGTGAGCTGCTGTACCTCTGCTCACGGAAAGTCGAGCATATTCCAGAGTGTTGAAAGGCCACGAACACAGAGTGAGTCATATTGTTTAAAACATATGACCGCATTTTCCAAGACATAGTGAAAGATCGGAAGAAAAGGAGGAGAAAATGTTTTCCAGAATTGCTTTGTATTTTTCCTCTCCCTCCCAAGTTATTGTATAATGCAGTGACCCACGCTGAGGGTCACAGAATGGACGTATCCAGTGTGCACATGTGAAAGTTATATTTTTAAATGTCTAATTGTGGTTCACATTGAAGAAGCAGCCTATTAGATATTTGCAGGTCTAAGAGTATATTTTGAATGTTTTTCTTTGTCCCGGGTAAGTATTAATTTTGTTCAAAAAAAAAAAAAAAGAGAGAGAGAGAGATAAGCCTAATTTCAGTACTATCCTGAGCAAGGTTGAGATACATTTTCTTAATTACTTTGATTTTTATCGATGCTGAGATTTTGTATTTGGGGATTACAAACCTTGAAAAGGAAATCTCTCATCATGGTAACGATAGCTCATCCCCAAGGCATGTGGAATGACTGACCACACTCATAACCTGGACGCCAGAGGAGTCACTCCCGGGCATATTTTTGTGACCAGGGATTATTTGATCCACACAATAGCGATGTGGAATCAAGAACCGAGATGGTTTGGAAAAACCGAGCAAACAGCACTGCAAATGCCCTTAGACTCTGAGCTCAAGTGTCTCAGTGTTGGATCAGAAAGTCTGCTATTGAATTGGGATGTCTGGGCCAGTTTTCCGTTTTATGGTGGTAGTGTGGTGTGGCAGTTTGTGGTTAATGGAGGTGTTTCACATTGTGCATAATTATTTCTATTAGTAAATCATGATCTTGTTCCAATTCATTAAATGATTTCGATCTCTCTTTTTCTGGTGTATGTGAGTAGGTCAGTTATTGAATTTCATGTTATTTGATACAATGTTAATAGAGATAAAGTTTTTAATAAAACCTTTATATCAAGCAAAGCCAACAATTTAGGAATTCATCATATTATTACTATTTATGCATAGAAGGAGTTTTTAAAGTGGACTGTCATCAAATTTTTTAAAAAAGACTATGCACAATGCATAAATAATAAATTAAAGACTTACAAAGTAGCACATAATTTCAAATAAACATTAGGTAAAACTTGCAAAGTGAAATAGTAGTTTTAGGCGTATGGTCTTGAAAAATGATGATTGATCTTTCATTGTGCTTTTGTACTAGAAAGTTAATAAAAATTGGAATTTCAAGACAGTTTATGTCAAATCATGTCACTTTAGACCATAATATATTTTTCAGAAGCACAAATTAATCACCTGCATTTTAATTGATTTTACTCCAGCATGTTTGTCTATAAATTTCAAAATTCCCTGTCAACAGAGCAAAGAGATCAGTCTAAATTGTGTCCAAGACACTGAGATTTCTAAAGTTGGCTTTAAAAAAGTGAAAACTGTTAGGCACACACTGAGATAAATAATGCCGGAAAAAGAGCTAAGAATGATTAACTACAAATTATCCCCCAGCATTTTCACAGTATTTCTCCCAGCACTGTTATTGGAAAGTTGATGTATTGGGCAATCTGTAGGATTTATCCCCCTAAATGACTGTGTTCATACAGAGAAAGGAAGAGAGGGAGAGAGAAGGGGAGGAAGGGTGAAAGGGACAGGGGGAGAGTGGGGAGAGGGGCACAGGGGGAGAGGGAGACACATGCTCAGATCAATGAAGGGAAGATAATTTGGGTAAACGTAGCTTGAGGAGAATGGAGTATCTGAATGTAGAAGTTTCAACTAGGTGGTATGTTAAAATTACAAACTTGAAAAATCTAAGGTGATAAAATTGAATGTTCCATGTGCACTGGAAAAGAATGTATTCTGCTGTTTTTGGATGGAATGCCCCATAGATATCTATTAAGTCGTCCAACTGGTTTAACGTGTCATTTAAGGCTACCATTTCTTTATTAATTTCCTGTCTAGGCGATCTGTTCTTTGACATAAGTGGGGTGTTAAAAGTCCCCTTCATTTATTGTATTATTGTCAATTTTTTCTTTTATATCTGTTAATACTTCCTTTATTTAAAGGCTTCCATATTAAGTGTGGATATGTTAATGAGCGTTACATCCTCTTCTTGTATTGATCCCTTTATCTTTATATTATGCCCTTCTTTCTCCTTTATTATAAGACTTTATTTTAAAGTCTATTTTGTCTGATATAAGTATGACTACCCCAGTTTTCTTGTCATTTCCATTTGCATGAAATATATTTTTCCACCCCTCAATTTCATTCTTTCTGCGTCTTTAGTTCTGACATGAGTACCTTGTAAGCAGCATACAGATGAGTCCTGTTTTTTTAATCCAAACAGTCACACTATATCTTTTGCTTAGAATACGTTTGTTCTATTGACATTTAAAGTAACTATTGATAAGTATTTATTGTGATTTTGTTACTGGTTTTCTGGTTGTTTTTGTAGTTCTTTATTCTTTTCTTCTTTTAGTTTCTTCCCTTGTGGCTTGATAATTTTCTTGTTTCCGTTCTCTCTCGTTTCTATGTGTGCATTGTAGGTTTTTGATTTGTAGTTACCATGGGGAAACTACAAATATATGTGTTATATATGTTGACTTATAGCTGTATCTACTTGATTTAGACTGGTAGTCATCTAAGTTCAAATACATTCTAAAAGAGCTACGTTTTTTACTCCCCTCCCCTACATTTTGTGTTTTTGCTGTTAAGCTTACAACTTTGCATTTATCTATTCACTACTTATTGTAGTTTTGGTTGACTTTATAATTTTTTTTCCTTTAACCTTCACACTAGCTTGTTTAGGTGGCTGATTCACAGCCTTTACTGTATAATACATTTACCATTACTTCAGATGCTGTGCCAGGTTTGAGCTGACTTAGTCTCTCATAACTGTGTACCTCCCTTGGCCATGTGGAGCCCTCATCCCAGTGTGGGGCTGGGGCAGAACAGGGGGGCCTGAGTGGGCATTCAGCTCTAGCTGGGGTGCCTGCAGGGGCTGTTGCAGGAAACCAGTCAGAATCCCAGGCAGTTTCAATCTGCTTCCTCTGCCTTGTTTGGGGAGTAAGCAAACATGAGCACACAAGCAAAGTCTAGGCTCTTACAGTCCTCTGTTAGTCCCGTTGGTTTAAACCAGCCAAGGGACTTCTCTGGTGTCTGACCCCAGGGCTGGGGTGCCCTCTATATGGTTCAACGTGCTCACCCCCCAGGGAGGGGAGATCTTCGAGCCCATGTAATCCCTCTGCTCTTCTGCATCTCCTCCTAGAGGCACAGGTCCTGATTTGATCTCTTCTCTTCCCTTCCTGCCCAACTCCATGTGGACCTTTCTTAGAGCTTTGGTTGTGTCAGAGTTTTTCTCCAGTCCCCAGTTTGTTTTCAGTGAGGATTGCTCCCTATGTAGAAGTGGTCTTGATGTGTTTGTCAGGGGAGGTGAGCTCCACATCCTCCTACTCAACCATCTTGATCTCCCCTCTGTTTCTAATTCTGTCTACACTGCAGCGTGCTCAGCACCAAAAATTAAGCTTCCACCCATTACCATATCGTTGATCCCTTTTATCCATTTCTCCCTCTAAAAATCGAATTTTTAAGTTAATCTATTTAACTCTCATATATAACTTAGCTTTTACCTTCCTCCCTGACAATATTGTTTGTTTGTTTGTTATTTCTTTTTTCCCAAAAACATTGTCAAGAAACTTGGCTCACCAATAGGAGCCAAACCTGATAGGCCCAGTTCCTGAGTTTGTCACCAGCAACAGACAGCTGAGTCACTTGGATCAAATCTTAAAGTCTGACTCCTATTCATGGCAGTTTTATAGGAGAACAGCCTGAGAACTTGTCCCAGCTGGTGTCCCTCACTAAAATGTATTGCCCTGAGATAGTCACTTTATTGGAGAGCAGGAGCATGAGTCCAAATGTGAGGCGCCTCCCCCAGATCTATGCAGTAAGATTGGATCATCAGGGTTCATAAATTCAAACTGTTTCCTTCCAAATACAAATTCTTCTTTTGAAATCCAGTAATAGCATCTTAAACTGAGAAAACTCACTAGTTGAACTCTGGGGTACCTTTTCTTAGTATCAAATATAGGTTATCAATTCTAGTTTTCAATAACTCAATGCTAGTATTTGCTTGCAAAATTAACAAGGGGAATTGTGTTTTGTTTTGACATTTCATAGCATTTTGGTGGCCATTTGCTTACAATTTTCTTCAGCCTTAGCCATGTCATCTGTGAAATGGAGAGAATAATGTCTGCCTTACAGGGTTCTAGTGCGGCTTCAATGAGATACTTCAGTGAAGAACTTAGCTCAGTCTAGGCCAGTGTATTTTCACTCGGTGAAGTTAGTACCCTTCTCTGGCTTTGTTCATTTTATCCAATTTCTTTCTTTCTTTTTTAAAATTTTTTTGGGGGGTAGCTAATTGGGTTTATTTGTTTTAAACGGAGATCTGGGGATTGAACCTAGGTCCTGGTGCATGCTAAGCATGCACTCTACCACTGAGCTATACCCTCCCCCTATCCAATTTCTCATTGGACAGTCACCTATCCTGACTAATCCTTGTCCCTTGTTGGTCGTAAACAGTGCCTCTTGTTCATGTCAGAGTGCAGGTGCTAACCCACAGACATCACAGAGATGCAGGATGCATCCTGCTGGTGTAGGATAAAACAAACACCCACGGCATTCACCTTCTCCTTGAACTGTTTTGAGCTGTTCCATCTAATACCAGTTGATCCTTCCCACAGTGGGAATTGCACTTAAAACTTTTTTAACCACAAGTGACCAATTATGTGCAAAATGTACTAATCTCATACAACAAAATTAACTGAAACCCTAAGCACTGTGATAAGAACTAAGAAGACCCTAGTTCCTACAAGGCTTAGCGCTTCTTTAGTATATTATTTGATAAACAAGTTTTTAAAAGTGAAATGCAAAGTCTTCTAAATGGCAACCATGGGTCTTCAGAAGTCTGTCCAACCCACTTTCAGCCTTATCCCCACCTTTCCTTCCAGATCCACCAGCCCTCTGCATCAGCTACAGAGCTGCCTTCACTCCTCCCATAACACGCTTTAGTCTTACCCCTTCTTTGCCTTTTCACACACTGTTCCCTTTGACTCCGTTGTCCTTCCCATCATCTATACCTAATACAGCTAAACCATTTACATCAACAGCTCTACAGACAGTGTAGGAAGTGAGTAAGATTTCACACTGAAAAGGCATCAGTTCACCCTTAATATCTGGTCTCCATTCAGTCTGCTGTCTTTTGATCTCTGCTGCCATTTTGATTCAAGGCCAAGCCACTGTTAGACTTTTTTTTTTTAAACACGTTTTAGTGAGTTATAGTCAGTTTACAATGTTGTGTCAAATTCCAGTGTAGAGCACAATTTTTCAGTTATACATGAACATACATATATTCATTGTCATTTTTTTGTTTTTGGTATTATTTTTATTGGAATGGGCGATTCTGTTTCCAATATAATGTAATTTTTTCTGCTTCCCTGAGAAAAATCAAGCATTAACCTTACCCTTCTAGAAGCTAGAAAAACACTGGTTTCACCTCTGCCTTTCCCTGTGAAGTGTTGCTATCCTAGGCTGGACAAGTAACTTCGCAAAATAGTAGTAACTGCCTAGCACCCTTCACCTGATTATTAACACCAAACACTGTATGTGCAAGCACTTGAAAACTAACACTTTATATTTGTCATTATTCTCACTTTACAAATTTAATTAAATAAATATTTAAGAACTGTGGGGTTTTCATGCAGGAAAAAATTCTAGCATAATTTTTTTTTCCAAATTGGAAGGTACAAACCTGGTAAACCCAAATTCATGTTTTTTAAAAGACATTAAGAGATATTAGAAATTGATTTTCATCAAATTTCTGAATAACAGAGCAGAAGAATATGTGTATTAATTGTTTGAATTTTATAGGCTTTTAATATCATTAAGTATTTTTTTAATTTTTTCAAAATTAAGGAATCAAGACTAACAGTAATCTTTGAATTAGTAGACTACACCCCACAGTTATTATATCATACTTTTTCCAAATAAAAATGGAATTTAAATACTTTATTCCTGAAAGATTTTATATTGGTATAACTGCAGAATTTTCTGGCGTTTTTTTTTTTTTTGGCTTTATTGAGGTGTAAGTGACGAATAAAATTGTAAGCTATTTAAAGTGTACACTGTGATGATTTGAAATACGTGTACATGGTGAAAAGAGCCCTCCCACCTAGGTAATTAACCTACCCACCACCTCACCTGTTCATCTTTTGTGTGTGTGGGAACACTTGGTTCTATTCTCTTAGAAAATTTCAATTACATAACAAAGTGTTATCAACTACAGTCACCATGTTATACATTAGATCCCTAAGGTCTTATTCACCTTATAGCTGAATGTTTGTGCCCTTTTACTAAACTCTTCCTATTTCTAGTTTTCAGTATTTTAAAATAAAAATTCCTTCTATAAAAAATGGTACTTAATATCTTGATTTCCACCAATGTAGGTACTATTAATCTTAGGATAAATGATTATTTTATGTCCCACTTAGGGAAAAAATGCCGTTAATTAAACCATCATGCACTGCTTTTTAAAAAATCCCATCAGTAGTGTCTCAGCATGCCTCATACCCTAAGACTAAAATACAACTAATTTTTATCTTCTGTCTTTATTTTTTTAACATTTTTATTGAGTTATAGTCATTTTACAATGTTGTATCAAATTCCAGTGTAGAGCACAATTTTTCAGTTACACATGAACATACATATATTCATTGTCACATTTTTTTCCTCTGTGAGCTTATCTTCTGTCTTCAGAAAAAGTTACTTGGACACTTCTGATTTTGTCTCTAAATGATAAGGACTATCTTGACATTGTAAAAAAATGTAATTTCTGATAAATCCATTGCCATGTGTCTCACATTTCTTTATGTGATAGAAAATTCATCTCACAGTCTTAGTTTGAAAATATAAATGAGCCACTCATGGAGCTGGTAAATAAATGAACTTCATAGGGAAACCCAGATTCCAGACTCATCCTTAACTATGTGTGTAACTTTGCAAAGTTGCACAGCACCTCAGGTAGTGTTTTCTTGTATATAAATGAGAGGATGGACTAGAGACTGGGAAAGTCCCTTCAACTTTACTATCTATGATCACTGAATATCACATATAACAGTTGAATTCTCTAAACAGGTGGACCTTAATTTAACATTTGGAGGAAATATTTCTCACAAGTAATAAGGCTACTAAAGTGCATGCATTAAAAACTATATAATGCTTGTTTTCATGAGAACCAAAATTTTAAAAATAATAATAGCAAAAAAAATGTAATTTCTGTTCCAATACAGCTTTATAATATTGTCTATTATTTTGTTTAACTCAACTTAATGTATCCTCTTGATTTGCAGTAATGTGGAGAAAAATTAATTATTTACTGTGATATAATATTAATTTGCCTTATAAATTACAATCAACTGACATCTCTGGCATGCAATTTGGTCTTTATGATTCAAACAACTTAAAACCAGTGTGAAATTTTGAGGGAAATGTTCTCAAACCAGAAACATCTTTAGTTAACCATTATCACTGTAAAGCAAAATGAAACTATGGCACACAGTATGGTAAGCTACAGAGTCTGCAAAGCGATTCTAATATATGCTCATTTTTATGAAATGTAAAATTAAGAAGGAAAAATTTCATTTGGTTAGTGAACAGCTGTACTGAACTATTGCTTTCATGTGGTAACTTGCTACATAAAATATCTACCTGTTTTAGCAGAGGAAGGTTTAGGATAAAATTTTAATATATCCTCTGTGAAATGTTAGCTCAGCATCTCCCAATGAAAAAAGTATAGTATTCTCTGTGACCTTGAGAAGAATAACACAATATAATAGCTAATCATGTGAAACCCTATAAAACTAAAAGTGTTGAAAGAGATCAATAAAAATATTGATGTCTACAACGAATTTGATTTGTTACATGCTAGAATGAATATTTCCTGGAGCCAGTTCAGTGTGTAACTAGAATTGAAACTTTTGGAATTAAAGTTCCATAGCAGAATTAGCTATAGTAAAATGTGTCTTTTCTTCATACATCAGAAGTATCATGTGACTTCAAAAGCCTTTAAGGAATTTATATTCAACACTAAAATAGTTTCTTTTGTAAGATCCAATATATTTTAACCTTGAAACAAAGTATTACTTAATAGAAACCAGAATTAGTCTTTACAACTTTAATTTTTCAGAATATCCTATTGAAAATGGAATATAACTGAATGAAAAGTTCTTGTACGACATGGAGAAGAAAATTTCATATGGAGAAACCATATTCTTTCTCAGGGCAATGGAAGCATTTCACATCCCACTCGTCAGACCAGTGAACCTAATCATTATTAGTTAGCGTTTATGAATGTCAGCAAAATGGAAAAGTTGGAAAGGCTTCAAGGCCAAGAAAGTTTCGTCTAGACTTGATACGTAAGTGGGACAGACAAGAAGCTATGGGAAAGCAGTGGGTTGGATGGGTAACACTCTGGTCAGAGACCAGGAGCGTCCTGCTCCTGCTTGGAGATCTATCCTGCCGCCTCCCAGTTAATCCCTCGTTAAACAGCTATGTTCTACTGACACTGACCCTTAGGACAGTTTATCCCTCTGTACTGTCAGAGCTTGGATCCTCAAGGGTGGCCATTCTGACCAGATTTGTGGTTTTCAGTTTCACTCACAGTTACTAATCATTGATTATTGACCTTGAAGAAAGACAGTCTTCTTTTCAGAAGGTGCTCGGGACAGGGTAGAGGAGTCAAACAACTCACTCAGAGGAATCTCCATTCAGATGAGATGGGGGAACTTTGCTGTCCCTCTTGGGCAGAAGCACACACGTGAATACCTTGCTCACAGCCAGACTGATGCACATGGCGCTTCCAAAATAAAC
The DNA here is from genome assembly GCF_048564905.1 of Vicugna pacos. NCBI lineage: Eukaryota > Metazoa > Chordata > Mammalia > Artiodactyla > Camelidae > Vicugna > Vicugna pacos. The sequence continues at coordinate 4,990,671 of NC_133015.1, forward strand.
AGGGCTAGACTCTCTATTTGGCAACTATTGCACTCCGACTCACAATTTCTTTTCTAAGGTATTCTTTTTTCACACAGGGATCAGAACTGAGCCTGAGAAGAACAGCTGGTCAGATCTTTTCATCTTTGGCCTAAGTCATCAACTTCCCGGATTGATATTTGATTGAGAGGATGAGTAATGGGCATTGTTGTCCCGGGTTCAGTACTCAGATTGCAACCGGCAGCCCTACCTCGTCTGGGACAGGGTGATGAGAGAAACGGCAGCCTAGCGTGTCTGATACTGCACCAACTTTCTCCTCACCATAATGAAAACATGACATGAGCCCAAAACTGAATTAAAAAAAAATGAATCCATCCATTCTGATTCAAGGACAACCATTTCTTCACACTTTTCATGATGCTGAAGTGTGGCATTACTAAAATCTTTTTTTTTTAAGGTGCATTACTTAAGGAAATAAAGAAGGATCTCTCTTTTGCAGTGGGAACCTCGAAAAAGCTGTTTATTATTACTTGCCTTGGAAAGAATTGTATTGTTCTCTTAATGGGGACAGAGTAATTTTAAAAATCCAGAAATATAGTATTGAATTACATGGAAAAATATAAATTATGATCACTTATTTAATAAATTTAATATACTTTGATTTGAGCGTCTTCAACCTAGATTTTACTACAAATATAGATAAATGATATGTCACATATGTTAGCACAAATCCTATCTCTCAGAAATGGTTTCTTTGCCAATCAACAGAAACTTCTGAGGTCACCACATTTCATTCTATAGTTTTCAAGTCATTACAGTGCAGAAGTGTATTTAATTTGTTCAATGACTGGCCCAACACTGTTCTCTAGCCTGTAATACAGTGACACATCACAGCAACTAGTCCCTCTGAAGTTCCTATTAGTACATTTAACAGCAAATTCAATGAATTCCAAATGGAATAGTATTTTCTCAAAACCCAATAGGTTTTTAAAATATATCTAAATAATATAATGGAAAGAATATCACTTATTCATGCATTCAACGTGGGCTTTTAATGCCAGCTATGTGCTTCTATCAGCTCTGTTCTAGGCACTGGAGATATATTAAGGAGCAAGAGAGATTGTGCACCTCATTGAGCTTACATTCTAGTTGCGTGGTATTGACAATAGCAAGGAAACAGACAATAACCGTGTGGTTTACAGGGAAAAATCCACTGGACAGATTGGAAAAGAAGGATCTTCTTTAGATATGATAATTACGGAAGAGTTTCCTGAGGAGGAGAAATAAAAGAACTAAAGCCTGGAAAGGTATTAACTATTGGAGGAATTCAAGAAAGAGAATTTCAGGTGGAGAGAACTCCAAGAATACTTGGGCTGGAGGGAGGTAATCAAGGGAGAGGGTGGTACAAGGCGAGGTTTGAAAGGATGGGAGATGCCAGGCCATGTAGGGCCATGAAGGTCTCAGTGACGAGTTGATCTTCAACTCTGGTGCAGTGGCAAGTTTTTGGAGAGAAAGTGCTGATGAGGGATATGACCTGATTCACCTTTGCAGTCACTCTACCTGGAGTGGAAATGGAGGTAGAAAGTAAGAGGGGAACAATCATTTGCATTTTTTGATTCTAGTGGACCATTTCTTCCTGGGATGAAGCTACGGATCTCAAATAGAGTTCATAGTACCATAGTGAAATGTGTGTGGCTGAACATGGAAAACTCAATTCTGCATTTCAACCTGGTTACCATTAAAATGAGTCAATGGAAATATGGAAAAAATGCCTTGTTTTCCTTCACATTAGGAGACAGGGAATGGCGTTCAGTTCAAGACTCAGGTTCCCTGATAGGTTGTTGATATTACCCCGGCGATCTCCATTTTATGACTTCTCTTGCACTGGATCTAAAATGCGTATAGACCAGAGCAGTCTGAGAAAGGGGGGTTTCCACCCAACTAAAGGAAGATCAGAGAGTCAACTGTAGCTGGAAACAGCTGATGCTTGAGCAAGATTTTATTTGTTCATTCATTCGCTTTTATTTATATAGTTGTTTAGTTTTAAAACAGAATTAGAGAGACCTCCAAAGCACTGCAGTTATGAGCTGGAACTCGGAATTCCAGAGAGCTGGATGCCAACCTCAGCTCTGCCACTTACTTAGGGCCAGAAACTTCCCTGAACTTCAGCATCCTCATTGGTAGAATGGACAGTGGGTTGGGGTGGGGGGATGTGTTTGTTTTAAGGATTCATTAAGATAACACTTGTAAAGTGTTTAGAATATTGCATGGGGTTAATAAGCATTCAGTAATTACTAGTTTTAAAAATGCAGAAATGTAAAAGAGATATGATTTTGTCCTGGGTTAATTACCTCCCAATTAAATGAAAATTTCATGGAGGCAGAAACCAGGACTGTTTTGCTCATAACCACATGCCCAGTAGCTAGCCCAGGGCTTGACACCAAGTAGCCAGGTAATCCGTTCCACTGAAGGAAGGCAGGTGGGCAAGAGGGAAGGAATGCCAGGAGGAAGGAAGGAAGAGAGGGAGGGAGTCTCTAACTAATAGAAAGTGATTCTGTTTTGTATTTATGTTCTTTTTTTTTTAGATTCCACATATGAGCAATCTCTTATGGTATTTTTCTTTCTCTTTCTGGCTTACTTTACTTAGAATGATATTCTCCAGGAGCATCCATGTTGCTGCAAATGGCGTTATGTTGTCATTTTTATGGCTGAATAATATTCCATTGTATAAATATACCACATCTTCTTTATCCAGTCATCTGTTGATGGACATTTAGGCTGTTTCCATGTCTTGGCTATTGTAAATAGTGCTGCTATGAACATTGGGGATTGTTTGAAGGAGGATTCCTTTCTCTCTCATAAGGAAAAGAATTGCTTATTCAAGACTATTTGATAAAAGACTGAAACATGTTGACAATTTCTTGAGATTACAAAGAATGAGGATAGGGGCTCCAGAGAGATTTTTATGCATATATGTTACCCCTAGGATATTGCATATCTGTATAGTTTTCATTCTTGTGTCTGATCTCAATTTCTAAAATATCCCTGTGGTTTATCCATTTGTTTCCATTTTCACTGCTATCATCCTAACCCAAGATACAGACATCCTTTATCTGGACTATTGCCACCTCTTCTGTGAATGCCTAGAATATATTAAACTCCTTCTAGCCCTGAAGCCTTTCTGCTTGCTGTATCTTCTCCCTAGAATGCTCTTCCTCTAGACCCTTTCCCACTGCTCAGGCTACAGCTTAGAAATCACCAACTCAGAGTGCCCTTTCTCATCCAAGAAGGTTCTCCCTCATTTTTATGATAGCATCATATACAGTGCCTTTCTTCTACTTATCAAAATCTGTAGTCATCTATCTGTTTGTTTCCTAAAATGAATGCATGCATGAATTTATTTCTGATTTGACATTCCCCCCAATATTCTGAACTAGACTAGAATTTATTGAAGCAAAACACTACTGCTCTTCGTCTCTTCCAGACTTAATTGTGGTGGGACCTCCATGTTGAAATTAAACACGTGTTTTTCCAGACATATCAGAGAGCACCTGTTAGTCACTGGTTCACTATTTATAGGAAATTAAAACCACTATGCAAGTTGCAGAAAAGTCATCTGCCTACCACAAGAGTAAATACGGTAATTTCCATCCCTTGCTCCTTCCATTCTTTGGTAAGCATCCGCTATCATGGCATGCATATTGAAATCCCAATTCAGGAATGAAAATCTGAAACCAAGCTATCTGCTTTTGTGTACTCTGGCGCTGTCTCATTTGAAATAATCCAAGAATGAAAATATGAGCTAAGCTGTTTGCTTTTTTAAACACTGAACGTGTCGATCCTGAAATTCCACTGGATAGCCTTTTACTCTCCACAAAGATAAGAGTTCCTGTTGACCTTGAATTGTTCAAATGCCTAACCATATAATCCCCTCCAATAGGTTCAGGCTGAACAGATGGAATTTGAGCCAAATTATCTCAGAATCACAATCAATCTATTACAACTCTTTCAATAACAGAGATTAAAAGAGTTTTTAAGAAAGTGTTAAATGCTGAGGCTCTGAAATCATAGCACCACAAGTCATGCATCCTTAGGAAAATTACTCTACCTGTCTAAGGTCCCTGTTTCCTCATCCATAAAATGAAGATAATAAAATATTTCAAGTAGTTGTCAAGGCTAAATATGATAACAAACATAGAATATTTACAATAGTAGCTTTTGCAATCCATATTCGCTGATACCATGATAATGATTATTATTATAATTGCTATTAGATCTTTGACTTCAAATGAGTCTTATAAGTCTTTGAGTCCAAACTTCAATGAATCCCCAGTGTACAAATGTTTATCCAAACTTTTCGTAAATAATTTCCATGAGTAACTGCTCACTAAATTACAAGGTAGATTATTCCCCTTCCCACCACGGCAATTATTTGAAAATAATTTATAAGCGCATATCTCTCTTCCTATTTCGTGTGGGTCCTAGTTCTGTTTGTTAGAGAAAACAATTAAATTAAACCATCAGCCTGAAGATATCCTTTCAAGTCTTTGAAAATGGCTGTTATTCCCTCTCCCACCTCCACAGCACTGGTCAGTTCTCCAAGTTAAACTAAATATCTCCAGTCCTTCACATGACACAGTTTCATTCTGCTGACCTCTCTCCTCTGAACATCTTCCACTTTGTCAGTATTCTTAACACTAGTGGAACACAACGGAACAAAATACTTCAGCGTCTGTCTGATGAAAGCAGTGGCTAGAAGTCCAGTTCCATCCCTTTTCCTGGACACTAATTTTCTTTTAATGCAGGCTAAGAATGCCGTAGCTTTTTTGGCTCACACCTTTAAATCATATTGAGCTTGCTCTCAATTAAATATCCAAGTCTTTTTCATGTGAATTCCAGTTAAGCCAGTTCTCCCTGCATCCTGCATTACATCAGCCCAGAGTTCCAGTCTGATGAAATCTCTTTGAATCCTGAATGTTTCTTTGAACATATTAGCTATCACTTCCAGCTTTGTGTCAACTATAAATGTGGTCAGCCTGCTTTCTGTGTCTTCATTTGTGTTGTTGATAAGACTATCAAATAAGATCCATCCATAGGAAGAACCCTTTGACCCCTGTGGGGATGTCCCTCCAGGTTGCGATCAGTCCTTGAATTCATACATAAATGTGTTTATTCTCTGCATAGAGTTATTCCACTCTTTGTAAATCTCCTTAATTACACTGTTACCTAGTTCTTATTCTTGCCTACAATGAAGCTGCTGTTGGAAGTGTGAAGTAATGGAATATCATTGGCATTGGAGCCAAATATAACCGGGTTCAAATCTTTGCTTTGTCACTGACTACCTGTGTGACATTGGGCCAGTTATTGAACCTCTCTGAGCTTCTCCATCCTACTTTACCAAACAGATCTTAATTAGGCTAGTTCCATGAAGAGCTGCGTCATATTGATCAATGAATCTCTAACAGCCAGCGTACTTCAGGCCGATTCTCAGTAAATTTGCAAAATGAATTACTGAATAAATAACTAAACAATGATATGGTCAAATTACCTATTTATATCAAGATACTTTGTCTATGTTTATGTCATTTCTCTGATCTATCTGTCTAGCCCACTTATGAAAAAATGGTAGTTAAAGAGATTATGAAGGTATTATTTATTCTTAAATGATCCACTGCTAGCTCCTAATAACCACCGTATCTCTCCATTTTTATCGAGATGTAATTTAAACATAAAATTCACCCTTTGAAAGTGTACAGCCTAGTGACTTTTAGTGTATTTGCAGAGTTGTGCAAACATCGGAATCTTATTTCAGAATATTTTCATCGTCTAGAAAAGAAATCTTGTATCCATTAGCAGTCATTTCTCATTTTCTCTCAAACCGTCGGTCCTAGACAACCACTGATTTACTTTTTAGTTCTTAACATTTTAGATAAATAGAATCATTTAATAGGTTGTCTTCTGTGATTGCAATCTTCCATTTAGCATAAGCTTTTCAGTGTTCATCTAGACTCCGTCCTATATCATTACTTCATTCCTTTTTAGGGCCAAATAATATTGTTTGGATGTACCACATGTTACTTATTCATTCATCAACTGATAGGCATTGGTGTTGTTTCAATTTTCTGACTATTATGAATAATGCTGCTACGAGCATTTGCATACAAGTTTTGGGGTGGACATGTATTTTCATTTCTCTTGGATGTACACCCATGAGTGTAACAGGGATACACTGTTAAACCTTTTTTTTTTTTTTTTTAATGGAAGTACTGGGGATTGAATCCGGGACCTCATGCATGCTAAGCATGCACTCTGCCACTGAGGTATACCATCCTCCCTACCTCCCACCCCGTTTAACCTTCTGATGAATTGTTTTCAAAAGCAGTCGCACCATTTTATGTTCCCATCAGCAGCATAAGAGGATTCCAACTTCTCCACATTCTAGCCAACACTTGTCCTTGTTCAACATTCTGATTATAGACATCTTAGTGGGTGTGTAGTGGTGTCTCATAATGGTTTTGGCTTGCATTTCCATAATGACTAATGCTTTCGGGCATCTTTATGCGTGCTTATTGGCCATTTGCACATCTTCTTTGAAGAATGCCTATCCAAAGTATTTACCCATTTTTCAATAGTGATATTTGTCTTTTTACTGTTGAGCTACAAGAAGTCTTTTATATTCCGGATCCTAGTCCTGTATCAGATATATGATTTGCAAATATTTCCTCCTATTCCATGGGTTATCCTTGGATATCTTAGGCAAACTGTTGACTAATCCGAGGTTATAAAATTTATGTCTGTTTTCTTTAATGTTTTCTTCTAAGAGTTTCATAGTTTTAAATTCAGGCCTTTGACCACTTGGAATTAATTTTTGTATATGGTGTTAGATAGTTGGTCCATCTTCATTCTATTGCATATAGATATCCAGTTGTCCCAGCATAGTTTGTTGTGCAGGTTTATGTTTCTGCGTTGAATATTCTTGGAACCCTTGTTGAAAATCAGTTGACTGTAAATGTTTATTCCTGTACTTTCAAATGTCAGCTAGTGTCCTATATGTCCTTCCTTATGCCAGTACCACACTGTTTTGAATACTACAGCTTTGTAGTAAGTTTTGAAATTGCTAAATGTGTGTCCTTCATTTTTGTTCTTTTCCAAGATTGTTTGAGCTATCTGAGTCTCTTGCATTTCTATCTAAATTTTAGAATAAACTGTCCATTTCTGTTAAAAAATAAAAAAGACAGGCTGGGATTTTTATAGGAATTGCACTGACTGTGAAGATCAGTTTGGGGAGTATTGCCATCTTAACAATATCAGGTTTTTCAATCCATGACATAGGATATCTTCTCATTTATTAAGCCTTTAATTTCTTTCAGTGAAATTTTGTCATTTTCAGCATATAAGTCATGAACTCTTTTTGTTGATTTTACTTGTAACAATTTTATTCTTTTTGAAGCTATGTAAATGGAACTTTAAAAAATTTCAGATTTTTCATTGCTAGTGTTACAGAAATATAACTGATTTTTGCATAATTACATGTATACTGAAGCCTTGTTGAACTTGTTTATTAGCTGGAATAGGTGCTTTTATCCTGTCTTCCCTAGGATTTTTCAGATATAAGATCATGTCCTCTACAAATACAAGTAGTTTTACTTCTTCCTTTCCCTTTCGTGCTTAATTATGCTGATTAAAACTCCACAGTGCTGAACTGTATGTTGAATGTTGAAGTGGTGAGAATGGATATCCTTGCCCTATTCCTGATTTGGGGGAAAAGCTTTCAGGCATTTACTAGTAAGTATGACGTTAGCCATGGGGTTTTGTAGATGACCTCTATCAAGTTGGGGAAGTTTTCTTCTATTCCTGATTTGTTAATTTTTTTTTTAATCATGAAAGGATACTGGATTTTGTCAAATGCTTTTCTGAATCTGTTGAGATGATCAGGTGTTTTCTGCCCTTTATGCTATTAATATGGTGCATTACATTGATTTATTTTCATATGTTGAAACAACCTTGCATTCTGGGATAAATCGTATGTGGTCATGGAATATAATCCTTTTTTTGTTTTTAATGTTGTTGGATTCGTTTTGCTAGTAACTCAATGAACCAATATTTTCCAAATGGCCAAAGGATGATATTACAAAATCACACATGGGTAAACAATCTATTTAAAGTACAAGATAGGCCATGAATTTTAATATAACTATGTGAAGAACTTATTAATATGCGTTTAGAGTCTACATTGAAGTTAATCTTTAAGAACCTACTATTTGTTGAGTTTTAGGGTAATCTTAAAAATTTGCCCTAGTTATACGAAAAATGTATAAAATACAATCAGTTCTGCTTTAATGCATGTTTTGAAAATCTTAAGTTATTCCAACCGGAACTGTTAAGTGAGTGTAGTAGACTGCACTGGGCTGAATGGAGCTGTGTAGGGATGTTTAAAATGCATACAGGCACATACTTCATGACTACACTGGGCCACATCCATCCAAATCTGGTGTTACAAAGTTCCTTTTAACAGCTGTCACCACTTCTCGGAAACTCTCAAGCTATAAGCCTTTTGATGGCCAAAGCCACGTGGCTCCTGCCTTAACCTCTCCTTAATATTCCCATTGCCTCTCAGCTTGTTTTATTATTATTATTATTATTATTATTATTATTATTATTATTATTATTATTATTATTATTATTATTATTATTATTTTCTCTGTTTTCTCTCTTACTTTGCCTTCTTCCTCTGGTACACGTGGTGATGGATCTGGGAGCCCAGACAGGGAAACCTGCTGGGAGTGCAGGCACCCACTTCTGTGAGGGCCCTTCAGATATTTTTCAAGGTAAAGTACAATACGTATTACAGTATTTATCCATTTCTTAATCTTAATATCTGTAAGACTATGCTACCAATTTTATTCGACTCCTATTAGTTTCATAAATTATATTTCTACCTGTTTTTAATGTGCCACTGAGGGATTTATGTGTTTGTATCCCAAACCCTATTTTCCTATCAGCTTTGCATGTATTTTTACTGAGGTAAACTTCACCTAACATAAAATTCGCCATTTTAACCATTTCAAAGTATACACACCAGTGGCTTTTAGTACATTCTCAACACGTGGAACCATTCCACTATCTAATTCCAGAACATTCTCATCATCCCCCAAAGAAATGCCATATATATTAAGCAGTCCCTCCCCAACCCCTCTCCCACCAGCACTAACAATCACGAATCTTCTTTCTCTAGATTTGCTTACTCTGGACATTACACATAAATGGAGTCATATAATATGTGGTCTGTCATGCCTGGATTTTTCATTTAGCTTAATGTTTTAAGGTTCACTCATGTAGCTTGTGTCAGTACTTCATTCTTTTTTATGACACACTAATATTCCATTGAATGATATATGGCATTTTGTTTATTCATTGTTGCCCATTAATTGATGGACATTTGGGTCTTTTCCATCTTTGGCGATTATGAACAATGCTTCAATAAACATTGGTGTAAAGGTATCTGAATCTCTCTTTTCAGTTGCGTTGGGTATATACCTGGGAGTTGGATTGCTGAATCAGATAGTAATTCTGTGTTTAACTGTAAACATATATAATTATATTGAGGAACAGCAAAAATATCTCCCCCACCTTCAAAGATTATTATAGCTATCCTAGTGAGTGTGAAGTAGTATTTCACTGTGGTTTTGATTTCCATCTTAATTCACAAGGGACAATGGTCTAAGTTTTCTTTTCTTGTTATCTATTTTTCTCGTTTTGGTATCACAGTCTTATAGAATGAGCTTGGAAGTTTTAGGAAGAGTTTGAAAAGATTTTACTTTTTGATGAGTTTTGAAAAGGCCTCGTGTTAATTATTCTTTAATGTTGGGAAGAATTCACCAGTGAAGCCGTCTGGTCGTGAACTTTTCTTATTGGAAATTTACTAGTTACTGATTCAATCTCTTTACTTGTTATAAGTCTATTTAGATTTTTCTATTTTCTTTTTTAGTTATTTTTGGTAGCTTAGGTCTTTCTAAGAATTTGTCCATTTCTTCTAGATTATTTAATTTGTTGGCACACAGCGATTCATTGTATTCTTTTATAATCCTTTTATTTGTTCTACCCTTTACAATTTAAAAACCACTCCACTTGCCAAAAAACAGAAGCTGATCGTTTTCTAGATGCTAGCATGTACTCTAAGAGGTAGCCAAAATCTTTGCAAAGAATCCTGGTTAGTAAAAATCATAAAGAAACATGGCGTACAATTACATTTGACATGTCAGGCATAATAGCTAACATGTTGTTCTTTACATTTTTCACAAAGTTTAGCTCATTCCAAATGTTAATATAATGTTAGTACTCCTACATATTTCTTAATTTTACATGTCTTTGCCCTTTTTGGTGTTTCTCTTAGTTAAGTGACTTTGTTTTTATCTTTAGCCAGAATTAACTGGCAAACAAGACTACGGTTGCCTCATATTCATTGAATAATAAAATTTTTAAATTTTTTACTAATGTTCATAACCAGGTGCTTTTTATGTTCTGTCCCTTTGCAGGGGGAAGGAGGTGAGAATGAAGATGAGAATGTGTTCCAGAATATATGGCACATTCACCTCTCTCTTTCTTGTGTCTCTCTTCTCCATGTGACCTTGCTCCTAGTATTTGTGTTTCCCTCTCTGATTCTTTCTGGAGGTTAAAATCACACCGTTCTTTGGTCCTTTTATATCTGGGGCATGCACACTGCTATTTTTGTATGTATCGAATGGAGACAAATACACCATGTCAGTAATACCTACATCTGCAAAGAAACACAAATAAATAAAAAGCAAAATGCCCCAAAATCAACTTAATGAAGGATTCACTCTAAGAAATCTTTTGTAGGCATATATTTAGAATGAGAATTTTCTGGTTTTAGAGATCTTCTATCTACCTCATATTCTGCCAGAGTTTATACATGTGAGCATGTAAGACAATAAATTTTGAATAAAAACTGCCTGTGAGATTTAGCAACAGCATGCCTTGTTTATTATCTGTCTCTCAACTAGAATGTAAACTTGGTGGGGTCAGGGGCTTTGTCTGCTTTGATTATTCCTATGCTCTCAGGTCCTAGAACTGTACCTGGCGTGTAGTATGTGCTCAGTAAATAACTGTTGAATTAAAGAGTGAAAAACAATTTTTTGAATAGAATTAACATGCAATATTCCTTTCTCCTAGAAGATACCATATTTTTCATCCTAAGATAGTTGGTTTACATGGACATTCATTCATCATTCATTCCTTGACAAAATCAGGATTACTATATGCCCCGGATATAAAAGTAACCAAAAGAAAAAATGGACAGTCCTTGCCCTCATTTATCCCAGCTGGGGGAGATGGACAACACACAGAATTGATAAGCAAATTGTATAGCACAGGGAACTATATTCAATATCTTGTAGTAACTTATGGTGAAAAAGAATATGAAAATGAATATACGTATGTTCACATATGACTGAAGCACTATGATGTACACCAGAAATTGACACAACATTGTAAACTGACTATACTTCAATAAAAAACATTATCAGTACTTTCGAGAAAAAAATAAAAAGATGAGAGGTTAATAAAAAAAAGGGTGAGCGGTGTTAGAGCATGGGTGGTCGTTTTCTTCCCTGCCAGGGTGACATTTGCACAAATAACTAGAAGATATTTCCCTGATTTAGTTTCTCAGTTCCAGTTGGTGTCATCATGTTCCCCCTTCAAAGTCTCCCTTTCACATGCAGCACCTGCCTCTCTGCCCCCCACTGTTTTTGTGCTCCGTTCTTCCACTTCCAACACCTCCATGCATACTTGTCCCTTTTCCAGTCCTCATCAGATATCTTTCCACTGGGCTCCCAATGGAGTATGTTCTCCCAGCAGAAGATCTATCTGTTCCCTCTAAATGACATTTTTAAAAAAAGCATTTGACTTATACCATGAATGTCTTATAATCAGTATGTGTCCTCTAAAGAATTTCTGCTTTTGGACATACTCTCCAAGTTCACCCTTCTAAAACTGTCTCACATGCTGCAATGTATTTCTTCCAGAACAAAGTGACAGTGTCTACTATTTTTACGTGGCCAGTATTGTCTATTGCTAGAGCAACCTGTCTTTTTACACATTTTAAAACCTTTTTACAAAAGTAACCCCAGCTAATTTTAGAAAGCTATATTTAAGTTAATTAACAAATGTTTAATCTAATACTTCATATGTACAGATAGAAACAGCCTACCAGTTTTTCATGTCCTTAAGCTAGACAACTTCACTGGAATTAGCAAAAGAGTCCCCAGATCTGAAGCCTAAAGAACCACTGGTGTCACTCCAAGAGTATTTATGTTACTTAAGGATATTTATATTCAAAGATTTCTTTTATTATAGGTAGTTTCATGGGGGTAAAGTAAAATTCCTACAATTATAGAATCAAAAGATTGGGACAGATATTTTCTTTAGTAGGATGAGAAGAGAAAGAAATTAGCATGAGTTGAGTATCTACCAGATATAAAGGCTTATTATGGTCCTCGCGACACCATAAAGAGCTAGACCCTAATATCCTCATTTGACAAATAATGCAACTGTGGTCTGAAAAGTAAGTAACCTACGCCAGGTCACACAGCTATAGTCTGGCAAAGCTCAGACTCAAAACTGACCTGGAGACCATGGTCTGTCTTTCCAGTAGTTCATGGAATGAAGTTACATTCAAACTGGGCTCTTTCCAAAGAGCAGTTAATAAAGAAATCCAACCTAGTAACCAAACAAAGAATGGTTGAGTAACATCCAATCTGTAAAGGACCCAAGGATGGTTGATCAATGAGCCATCAATTTTCATGAAAAACCAATGCATAATTTATGACAGGAAAAGAGACTAGAGGCTTAAATCCCTGCCCCCTCCAACCTCAAGCAGAAAAGGTTCTGTCCTGGTAACTTTAAAAATTCTCTTTAAAACCTTTATTTTCAGTGTATTTTAGGAAGTATGACAAATATTTAACGAATACTTGAGAATTGAAGTAACACTGTGTGGAAAATTCAAGACTGGCCTGCGAATTTTTGTTCAGGTGCAAAGTGCACAGACAGGGTGTCTCTCCTCCTCTTTGCCAAGGTTGCAATTATCAAGCTGTGATGGGGGTCAGCTTCCCTCTTGGGTAATGCAGGGGAGTAATGGGTTCCCATGGTCATAATCTCCACACAGACAAGTCAGCCTTGCTCTGAGAAAAACTTGGTTGCACGACCACAAACAACACTGTTTAAATTAGGCTAGGCATTGTGAGATTTCACATCCCTGATCATAAGAGGGATTGTGCAGCCTAGTGGAGATAACTTTGAGCCCACCAGAGAAATCACGACTGGAAAGCCAGCTCAGTTGCTCATGTTTAACTGAGGATCTCCCATTCACACTAGTACGGTGACTATATAATTTATCATCCGAAGTCGTACTCTTTTTTTTTTTAATTTTTTATTGATTTATAATCATTTTACAATGTTGTGTCAAATTCCAGTGTTCAGCACAATTTTTCAGTCATTCATGGACATATGCACACTCATTGTCACATTTTTTTCTCTGTGAGTTATCATAACATTTTGTGTATATTTCCCTGTGCTATACAGCGTAATCTTGTTTATCTATTCTACAATCTATTCTCCACCCCCCTGGTAACCACAAGTCTGTATTCTCTGTCTGTGAGTCTATTTCTGTCCTGTATTTATGCTTTGTTTTTGTTTGTTTGTTTGTTTTTGTTTTTGTTTTTTAGATTCCACATATGAGTGATCTCATATGGTATTTTTCTTTCTCTTTCTGGCTTACTTCACTTAGAATGACATTCTCCAGGAGCATCCATGTTGCTGCAAATGGCATTATGTTGTCAGTTTTTATGGCTGAGTAGTATTCCATTGTATAAATATACCACAGCTTCTTTATCCAGTCACCTGTTGATGGACATTTAGGCTGTTTCCATGTCTTGGCTATTGTAAATAGTGCTGCTATGAACATTGGGGTGCAGGTGTCATCCTGAAGTAGGGTCCCTTCTGGATACAAGCCCAGGAGTGGGATTCCTGGGTCATACGGTAAGTCTATTCCTAGTCTTTTGAGGACTCTCCACACTATTTTCCATAGTGGCTGCACCAAACTGTATTCCCACCAGCAGTGTAGGAGGGTTCCCCTTTCTCCACAGCCTCTCCAGCATTTGTCATTTGTGGATTTTTGAATGACGGCCATTCTGACTGGTGTGAGGTGATACCTCATTGTAGTTTTGATTTGCATTTCTCTGATAATTAGTGATATTGAGCATTTTTTCATGTGCTTTTTGATCATTTGTATGTCTTCCTTGGAGAATTGCTTGTTTAGGTCTTCTGCCCATTTTTGGATTGGGTTGTTTATTTTTTTCTTATTGAGTCGTATGACCTGCTTATGTATTCTGGAGATAAGCCTTTGTCGGTTTCACTTGCAAAAATTTTCTCCCATTCCGTAGGTTTTCTCCGAAGTCGTACTCTTTAGAGAGGGGTGTTACTAACAAATACTCTGGGATAACAGACATAAACTGGGGGTGCACCAAGATGTGGAGGACTTGTATCACCCTACTTATTAGTATCGTCTCTGTAAATAAAAAGACAAACACCTCAATTGTGCATACACACCATTTAGTGTCACAGGCTCTCGGGGATCATTTTGGAGGCAAGAAGCACAAGTAGTACCAGCTGGAAGCATCGTCTATCGCCTGGGTAACGGAGGTCCGTGAGTAAATGAGCCTCAGCACAGGTTAGTGTGCAGAAAGCGGGAACACTGTTCTGTTTTGCCTTTTGTCCCAAGAATATGAACTCTGTGACAAAAAGGCGGTAACACACGGTAAACCAAGCCTCTGTCCCCTTTCCTGGGGTCTCATGGCACATTTAGGTACCAGCACTTAACAAATTCTGTGGCCCTTTGTCTTACTCTGTGTCTGTCTGTGAACAATGCAAGAACAGGAGCATATTTTACCCATCTCTGTAGCCCCAGTATCCAGCATAGGGCTGTACCATGCATCTTCAATAAATGTAGGTCAATCCATTGAAAATAGTAGGATCGAGGTTCTTCATCCTAAAAACTATTGGATTTAGCACATTGACCAACATTGAACTTAAGAAGTGAATTTTCCCTGTTGGTTGTTAGAAACCAAACTGATTGAGTTTCAAGAAGACCCTCCTATGAAAATCTGAGTGCTTCTAACCCTGGCTTCTACTTGACTTTGCTTTCATATGCAAATACAGAGTGAAACCAAACACAGATCTTTTCAAGTCTGTTCCAGCATTAACAACAGACTGAGAGCCTTTGCCAGTCACTGGTTCAGTCTCTGCAGAGGCTTTTTGGTTATTTCAGCTTTGTTCTCCACACAGGGTATCGGCGTTACCAGCCTATTTTTGTGTCTGCTAAGCAGAAATGATTGCAGCGTTTCCTAAGATGAACTGGAATGGCAAATATTCTTTTTGAACTCATCCTGCTTTGCCATACCTTTCTTTCTCTTCAGCCACCATGCAATCAGAGTTCTAAATAAAGAGCTTACATGTGTTTTTAAGCAGCCAAATTCACCTCTGTTTATTTCACCTCCAGGAATACTCTGGCGAGAAGCTCTGGGAGTTTCATTTACTGGTAGCTCAGCTAAGACAGACAACGACATACTTCCAAGATGATTTTTTGGGCCGGATTCAACTAGAGCTGCTTTGAATTCCTTTCAGAAGTAGACAGGGCATAAATACACATATTTTTGATAGCAACTATGGAAGAGTTGTGGCATCATATCTTTTTTGGAATGAGGTGGGATATAAATAAATAGATAACTATGCAGAGTTCCATCTCAGATACTTGTTTACAAGGAAAAGGTCTGACGCCTCCAATCCATCCTCTTCTTTGCTGCCAGAGTTATTTTCCTAAAGTGAGAAACTTATCCAGTCACTGCTCTGTCTCAAATCCTTTCAAGTCTCACTTGACCCTCCAGTTCGCGTTTCTTACCTCCATTTACAAGGCATGGGGTGCTACAAACTTTCCAGCCTCTCCTTCTCACGTGCCCCTTCCATTCCTACATGGTGACATAGATTGACAGCAAAAAGTGACCCTATTCCCTACCCCGCCACACTCTGCCACGTGACTCTGCAGTGCCTCCTGACTTTCCTACTCCTCAGATCTGTGCTGGCCCAGTCACTTGCTTTGCCTAATAGAACGTGATGGGGCAGTGGTTCCATATCCAGTCCTCAGAAGTCCTCGTGGTGCTTTCATTCTGTCTTAGAACCTGGTCTCTGCCACAAAAACAAGCCTTGGGCAGTTTGGTGGAGAATCAGTGTTCACACAGAACGGAGACAAGCCATCCTAGCCGAGGCCATGGTAGACCACCAGCTCCCAGCTACACACCAGAAGGTCACAGATGCAAGAGTGAACTCTGTTTTGATGGACAGAATGCGGCTAGATGAGCAGAACCCCTCAGTTTTCCCATAGATGCATGATGAATAATACATGGTGATTGTTTAAGCCACCAGATGTGGGGTGATTTGTTACAGAGCTTCACTGTGGCCAAACAGAAAGCACAGACATACTATGTGAACCGAATTACTTGTAGTTCCTGAACCCAAATGTCCTTTCCCCTCTTCACTCTGTTTTTAAAGCTGCTATTCTCTCTGTTCAAAACAAGTCTCAATTCAGTTAATTAACAGGTCACCCGCATTCTCCAACATTCACCTCCCCTGTCTTTGTCAGCCAGGGACAATTCTACTCTCTCTGAATATTTCCCACCTATCTCCATTCTAACAGTCTAACATTATATTGAATTTATTTTACATTTTTGTCTCCTCCACTGGACAGTAAGCTCCTTGAGAGGAGAGGACAGGCTATTGTAGAGAAGCCAGGGCCGAAGAAAGGTCTACACGTTTTAGCCGCATGACAGTATTAACTTTCTATTAAGAGTCTGTTTCTTATAACTGAATTTCTATGCTTTTTAAAAATAAAGTTATGGAAATATTATACAATATGAACGAGGACAAAGTTTAAGTTAATTTTCAATCATGTGTTAGCACTATGCCAGCATTAAGGAAATAAAAAGTAGGCTACAATTAAACTGATAAAGGAAATGAGGGAAGGTCATTGTAAAGATTTGTGGCATAGGTAAACCTTAATTTATCAAATTTTTACTTTATTCAGAAACCAGAAGTTATAGTCTCATTGGAACTAATGCACTCAAGAAGGAAGATATGAGGCAGAAAAGGGTTTTCATTGTATGGGAATTCTGTCCTGGCAAACATATTTGATGACTATATATGATTCTTGCTCAAAGAGCATATTTTCTGACTAGGAGAGATGATTTGAAAAATTCAGAAAATGGATTAAACTTGTTTTAATACTACAGGGTGCTCTCTCCTTTTTTATGACACCCATGTTCAGCAGCTTCTTTTGGATACTTTTGGAGGGAATAAAGACCCCATCCAGGTAGCTCAAGTGATGGAGAGTAATTGTAAGGATACCGAGACCAAGGCCAACAGCATCCTTGTTTGAAACCTTCTGAAGACAGGACCCACAGGACAACTGTGCCACAGAGAAGGGAACCGGAAGGATGACAGCTATATGATGTCGTCCATGTCTTCCGGTCGGCTGACTTTGAAACTTTCTGCTCATGAAGTATTAATGCTTTCTTCCCTGAAGCATGGAATTGGCAGTGATATAAAATGGTCTGGCTATGCTCTGATCGTTCTATGAAAATCCTCTTCTGTTTCCTTGCTTATCTCTCTTTTTTTTTTTTTTTTTTTTTTTTTTGCTCTTCACAACAATCTTGCAATCTCCATATCTTGCCCGAGACCCGTTTTCAGAGGAAATGAAGCATTCTGGCTTGAACCTCTTCAACACTTCCTAGCTGCAAAATTACCTGGCCCTTTTCCATCCATATCTTCTTTCCCTTTGTCTCGCTCTCTCTCTTTCTCTCACCAAAAGAATTTTCTCTCCCCCAACTAAACATAATCCTTTTAGCTGAGCTCTGAACCTCAATCTAACCCACATGTTTTTCTGTTTCCTTTATGTCTTCAATAATTTCCTATTCTATTTTTTTTTTCTCAGCAGGTAAAAAGCTTAATTCACTCACATCTGAAAACAAGCAAATTGGAAAGCCTCCAGTTATCGTGCCTGAACTCCCTCCTCCCTTATGGCCTCTCCCCTAGAAGCAGCAGGTCTACCCTGTCATGCTCCCTTGCCATTTAATCTTCTACCCACTGACCTTTGCACCCTTACTCTTCTGCACCTGCGTTCTCTAGGGTGAGCAGTTATCCTCCAATTGCAAAATCCAGTGAATACTTGTCAGCCTTGTTATGGCTCTATTCAGTTGCTTCCAGTGGCTCATTTTGACTTATTTCCCAATTTCGATCCCACCCTTAACCTTTGGCCTCACCCACTGGTTTGGCCCTTCTGGCTCATACACATCCCTCTGCAGACTCTTCTCCCCTTGTTCTTTCTCCTCAAGGCTTGAGGAGGGCTGCTCGGACCTTGCTCTGGTGCTGTGGCGTTGACCTGCACGGTCGACACATTAGTCCAGCCCACCCTGGCCCCACTGATGGGTTGCAGGGTATTTTAACTCGGTACAATCTCACCAGAACACTTCATTATAATTTATCCATAAATATGTTTTATGCATTGCATCCATTCTGATAGCTCCTTTAATAACTGATAGGAGAGGAATCTGAAGTGACTTTTTCCTTCTCCATGAGCCTCTGTTACGCCAGGGTAGAGAAAAGAGCCGTCTTTCCATAGGCCATGTTAGATGATCCTTCTCTGTCCCCTCTTACCCTCACAATGCCTTATACAGCCATTGGCAGGCAACTGCGGTGGTTCTGAAACACCTCCAGGGCTGGCAGTGTCCTCTTCACTTGCACAAATCCGATTTCTCAAACTTCTGACACCCTGTGCAGGCGGCTTCCTAGAGTACAAAGCAGGTCCCTGTGCCAGTACCTTTGAGCATGCTCCGCTAGCTACGCTAGAACAGAGCTTAAACCTCTGAGCACTGGCACTCCTAAGCCAGAGAGTTAAGTGGAATGGGTAGCCTTTAAAAAAATTATAACCCAGGAGAAGATTCAAGGGGCACATGCCTAAAGGGCCTTCACTGAACAAGAGTTTATTAAACAGTTACTGTTGGGCCCCAAACTTTGCCCCGGTCCTGACTTTGATCCCAAATGTGCCTGGATGAATTCACTACTCTCTTCCCACTCCCTTAGTGTAAATGGAGGGGGAAAGCCTTTCTGTTTCCAGTTTTCCTAGGAAAAGCAAATATATCTACATTGTCCAGAAAGAATGAGAGTTCACTCTGGCATTTATTCCTGGCCCCTTCCAATTACGGACTCTATCTTCAAACCAAGTGACCTTGAAAGGTTGATTGGGAGTTTGTCAGTCACAGAGAGCTTCAAGAGTACTGAAAACTAGAGAAATGGGGAAAAAAATAAAAATAGATGTTGTTAGTCTTGGCAGGACTCCAAGTACAAATTTGGTAATTTTATGAAGGATATTCAGAATTTCTTCTAATTTTATATACTTCACTGAATTGTTATGGGGCCACACATAGAGTTATACTCACAGTATAAGTTGTTTGCGTCTAAATTATTTTATTTATTGTGCCCCAACATATCTTGAAGGGTAGAGTTACAAGAAAAAAAATAGAGTTATAAAAGGCAACCCTCCTACACTGCTGGTGGGAATGCAGGTTGGTGCAGCCACTGCACCAAAACAGTATAGAGATTCCTCAAAAGACTAGGAATAGACTTACCATATGACCCAGGAGTCCCGCTCCTGGGCATATATCCGGAAGGAACCCTCCTTCCAAATGACACCTGCACCCCAATGTTCATAGCAGCACTATTTACAATAGTCAAGACATGGAAACAGCCTAAATGTCCATCAACAGGTGACTGGATAAAGAAGATGTGGTATGTTTATACAATGGAATACTATTCAGCCATAAAAATGACAATATAACATCATATGCAGCAACATGGATGCTCCTGGAGAATGTCATTCTAAGTGAAGTAAGCCAGAAAGAGGAAGAAAAATACCATATGAGATTGCTCATATGTGGAATCTTAAAAAAAAAAAAGAACATAAATACAAAACAGAAACAGACTCATAGACATAGAATACAAACTTGTGGTTGCCAGGGGGACAGGGGGTGGGAAGGGACAGACAGGGATTTCAAAATTTGTACATATTGACAGGCATACGCAGAATAGATAAACAAGATTACACTGTATAGCAAAGGGAAGTGTGTACAAGCTTTTGTGGTAGCTCAGAGAGAAAAAAAATGTGACAATGAATATATGTATGTTCATGTATAAGTGAAAAATTGTGCTCTACGCTGGAATTTGACACAACATTGTAAAATGACTATAATTCAATTTAAAAATGTTAAAAAAAAAAGAAGTATAAGAAATCACATAAAGAAAAACAATAAGGTTGACTACTTCCTCATCTGTGCACTTTGCTGGATCTAGAACAAACCTCCACAATAAACATTTTTATAATTAAATAACAAGAATTTGCATTCTTGTCCTCTCCATTGCTTTCCCTTCTCACCGTGGGCCAAGTCAGGGCCTGATTCATCTTTGTGTACCAGCATCTAGTCAAGTGCTTGACTTCTAGGAGCCACTCATTAAATAGTTTGTGAAAATATAAATACAAACTTCCTAAGAAACAAAAGAGAGAAAGAACTCTTGGGGGTGGGTATAGCTCAGGGGCAGAGTGCGTGCTTGGCATGCACAAGGTCCTGGGTTCAATCCCCGGGACTTCCATTAAAAAAAATTGAGAATTCTTGCCCTCAAGTCTCATACATGACACACTTGTGGAGCTCCTGGAAGGCAAGCCTTGATGCCCAAGGTGATACTTGTCAATTTTGGCCATGAGAATTGAAGGAACTACAGATGAGGAAAAGAACAACTTAGGGGTAAAATTGGCCCGAGCAGGGTTTCACTGTGGGGAGAACTGAGGCAGATCTTAAGGGGTAGGTTTGAATTGAAGAAAAGGAATAAGAACTTTCCAAGTAGTGATGAAAACTAAACAAGGTTATGGCAATGGAATTTGATAGAAGATATTAATGACCATATTATAAGTCTGTTGGACAGAGTAGTGAGAGAAAGGAACATGCTCTTGCTTGAAATCGCCTCGATTTCCCCTCTTTTCAAAATGTACATGAGACCATCTTCAAGGCCATGTTCACGGCTCACTTTCCTTTCCTAATAACCCAGCCCTAATCTTGCTCCCTTTCTGAAAACTTCTTCCTTCACTCTTTTTTCCTGTGCCATTTGACACCTAAAATATACTGCACTGAAGTAATGGAAAGTAGTGGGAAAAGGTCCCAAAAATTGGAATTCCAGTATTACTAGCTCTTCAACCAACTGGCTTGGTGCCTTTGGCTAATCATTAAACCCCTGTGGACCTCAGTTTCCTAGTTAATTTCTAAGGTCCTTTCCAGGTATGGGAATCTTTTTTTTTTTTTTTTGGCCTTTTTAGCAGTGAAAGGGAAAAGGGCCTCCAAATACTATCCATTTTCTAAAGTCTTAGGTATTTTCTAACACAACCCATGTCCTGCCCAGGTGGGCCAGGTCCTTTGCAGCCTTCTCTAGCTATACGGAGTATTCATTAAAAGATTTCCTCTCAAGTCTCTCAAGTCAGACAGCCTTGCTTTGAATTCAAGTCTACCACTTATTTGCCCATGGCAAGTTGCTTAAGCTCATTTTTACTATACACAGAATAGGGCTATGAGAGTATCTACTCCTTGTGGGGAGTCTTAAAAGCTTGTTGTGAGGATTAAAAGAGATAAGCCATGAAGAGTTTAGCACACTTATTCCCAAGAGAAAAAAGCAGAAAGGAGTGATTTTCTTCCCCTCGTCCAGTGGGCTGAAACCCTGCTCCAAGAATCATGTCTATCCCCCACAGACACCTGGACCTTCAACATCACCATCCCTGCCATACTGAGAGCTGGGTTCCCCCACCTTCTTGGTCTTTCTGTTTCCAAGCTGTTTTCTAGATATGCATCAATAAGAAATGTCCGAATTTCTTCACAGGTATTGGGAGTGAGTCCGGAGAAACAGGCTTAACACGTATATTCAACCCCAGATTTCAGTTTTCCCATTTCTAAAATGTCAGAGTGTGTCCCGTAAGTGCCAGAGCTGTATTGTTTTATGTTTAAGGTCGTTTGAAGTAATCAGTCCCAAATTAATGAGGCTGAGACATTCAGACTGAATTTAATAGAGAGCAAAGGAAAAGCTATAAATTCTTAAGAGACGAGTGAATAAGGAGATGATACTTTAGGAAAACTGAGCAAACATTGGGGTATAAGAGGCTCTGAATTTAAGGACAGAAAAGACTTCTGATCCACAAACATATATATTTTAATGGGATTAGGGTGTGTTATTTTTGAAAACACTTGGAAAATATGATCACACCCAAGTGTCAAAAGTCTAATTAGTAGAGAGGGGAGGGTATAGCTCAGCGGTAGAGTGTGTGCTTAACATGCATGTGGTCCTGGGTTCAATCCCCAGTACCTCCATTTAAATAAATAAATAATAAATAAAACAAACAAAAAAATAATAAACTTAATTACTTCTCACCACCAAAAAAAAAATAGTCTAATTAGTAGAGTTTTACTCTCAGAAACATGCTTAGAAAGGAAGAAAGGAAGGAAGGGAGAGAGGAAGGAAGGAAGGGGCCCAAGAGGTGCTTGGCTTCTTATAAAAAACCTTTATTTCTCTAATTCCTTGAATAGACGTTATAAAGGGAAGGGCTAGTTTCTGACCTCAGCACATTTCAGGTAACAAGGTTTTCATACATGCCTCGCTTTTAGAATCCACATTGTTATTTTGAAATCAGTGGTGAGGGGTAAGGTCGGGTGATGGAAACCATTGTTTCTTTAAGAGGAGCAAACAGACTAAAACCTTTGAACCAGTAGGTTTCACCTTCAGTAACCTGTCACTGAAATACCCAGTGGGTGACGTGTATTTTGGAAACGGAAGCCAAAATTAACTGACTTTGGTTAAGCCTATAATAGTTAAACAGCTACCCAAAGGGTGAAAAGATAAAACTGCAAACCTCAACAGATCTACAAAGAATGAAGGGGACCAAGAGGAGGACGGGTAAGTCAGAGGGATGACAGATCTGCCAGGTGAGAGCAGAGCTGTCCGTTCAACATCACCCTCAAGAGGCTTTTAGATACGCACCGTCATCAAAAGCATTCGGGTGAAGGGGGGTCAAAGGGTACAAACTTCCAGTTATAAAATAAATAAGTCGTGGGGTGTAACGTGGGGCCTGGTGACTATAGTCAATAATGCTGCAATGCATGCAGCTGGGAGAGTGGATCTTGAAGGATCTCATCACATGGAGAAAAATATTTTCTTTTGTGACTGTGTATGGTGACTAATGTTGAAAAAAAAGCATTGGGGAATATGAAGGAAAACAGTGTCTAGGCTCAGAGCTGGGACAGTGGACACACGGGTATCAATGAAACATAGCAGTTTAGGAGGGATGTGATCGTGGGCGAATTCTTATTTTACTTACTATACATGTGACTGTCCAGTAGTTTTTGTCTCTGTCTGACTCATCTCGAGATGATCACTCTGATGCACATTTCAGCATTTGTATGTCAGTTCATTTTCACCCCGTGGGCCGGCAATGTCTCTGTTCAATAGAGTTGACCCTGTTTAAGCCTCTTTAAATGAACTCAGCTTGTCCATGCAAACATACGTACCTGGAAGGGCCATTAAGTATTCGTCTGCCAGCTTTCTTAGAGATGAACTGTCATGGCCTGAGAAGGTAGAGTCACTTGCCTAAGGTCTCAGACCATTGCCTGGAGGAGGCCACATTTCCAACCCAACGCTCTTGCCTATTGTAAGTTTGCCTTTATCTTACATGAAGCATTAATGAGGTTGTATCATGGATTCATGTCTTCACACTGGAGCGCACAGCCCTCAG
Source organism: Vicugna pacos (assembly GCF_048564905.1). Lineage (NCBI taxonomy): Eukaryota > Metazoa > Chordata > Mammalia > Artiodactyla > Camelidae > Vicugna > Vicugna pacos. Next base: position 5,014,594 of record NC_133015.1, read on the forward strand.
GGGTACGTGAAAACAATGCAGGGACACAGAGAGTTTTCCGGGAATCAGTTTCCAGATTCTTACCTTCCACATCTGCCTTTTCCTAATGTTCGTTTGCCTGAGCATGTACCTGTGGTTGAAACCCCAATTATTCTTTCCCATTGTCACTTCCATAATTGACCATCTCTTTATATATAAAATACCATCTCTTACTTTATCTCTCACACTTCCTGATTTCACCATGCTTCACCCCCACATATAAAGGGACAATTCAAAACATTGTTATCACCCAAACTTCCTTTATATCAAGGCAGCAAATAGCACAGGGAGGTTTTGTGTCTTTCCTTTTCTTACATGTATTTCTGTTAAGAGAAAAATATGGTGTTAGCAAAACAGAAGTTTTGTCTTCTGTTGCAATATTCTACACTGAATATGCTATGAAGTGGGAGTAAGCGATAAGGTTTGCTAATGAGCTCTTCTGTTCTGCCCTCCAACTGTTGCCCAACTATTAAGTTTCTTTTTTTTTTTCTAATTTTATTTTATTTGGGCGAGAGTAATTAGATTTATTTATTTTAACTTTTTAATGGAGGTACTGGGGATTGAACCCAGGACCTCATACATGCTAAGCTCATGCTTTATCACTGAGCTATACCCTCCCCCTTTAATTTTCAATTATTACAGAAGCACTTACCCTAAGGGAAAGTCTTCTGAAAGCAAAGCAAAGAGAGTATCTGTAAGAAAAATTCAAGGTGATGTCTTATAGGATTTAGGTGACAAACTCCTTGCAAGGTTCTGTGCTTTATCTGTCTCAGAACTGAAAATCAAAAGTAAGATTATTATTACAAACATCTGTATTAACACACTAAAATTGAAAAATGAAGCCAATGTCGGTTACTAGTCCTTAAACTGCAAAGAGGTAAAGTAAACATGGCAACGTGGGTATCTTTTTATTTTTTTAAGTCTGCCTTTGTGTTCTCCTTACACAGGTTTTGCAAATTTCATGTTGAGTTTATTTCTAAGTGTTATATCTTCTCTTGCTATGTAAATAGAGTTTATTGTATCATTTTATCACTTATCTGGCTATGTTTCATGTACATGAAGGTTATCACTTTATATTAATTTTGTATCCTGCTAAATTACTTAATTTTTTATTGTTTGAATCAATGGACATTCTTTTGAAAACTACACACTACACACATTTTCTTACAGCAGACTTTTCCTAATTGACAATTTCTTACTTTAGTCAAGAGCATATGATGTTATTATTTTAAAGTTAAAGGAAAGTAATCTATAACAATATTGAATTTTGAAGATATTTGTTTCAAGAAGAGGTCAGTACACTTCACGATTTCAATACCTGCTACAAACAATGGTGGTGAAGACAGTGTGACACTGGTACAAGGACAGACATATGTATCAAAGGAATAGAAATGAGAGTCCAGAAGTAAACCCATATATCTATGGCCAACTTACTTTCAACAAGGGTGTGGAGACCATTAAATGGAGAAAGAATAGTCTTCAACAAGCGGTGCTGGGACAGCTGGATAACCACATGCAGAAGAGTGAAGTTGTACCATCATCTCACACCACAACAAAAATTAACTCAAACTAGGCAAAGACCTAAATGTAAGAGCAAAGCCTACACAACTCTTAGAAGAAAACATAGGATCAAATCTTCATGACACAGAATTTGACAAAAGATTCTTAAATACAACATGAAAAGCCTGAGCAACAAAAGAAAAAATTGGTAAATTGAAGTTCATCAGAATTAAAAACTTTTGTCCTTCAAGAAGCATTCTTAAAAAAGAGAAAAGACAGCCCAAAGAATGGGAGAAAATATTCACAAATTATATATCTGACAAGGGGCTTATATCTAGAATATATTAAGAACTCTTACAACTCAGTGATAAAGACAACTAAGCCAATTGATCTAAAATGAGCAAATGATCTGAATAGATACTTCAGTAAAGAATATACACAAATGACTAATAAACACACAAAAAGATGAACAATATTAATCATCAAGGAAATAAAAATCAAAACCATAATGAGATATCACTTCACACCCACTAGGTTGTCCAGAAACAAAAAGTCAGAACAACAAGTGCATAGAGATTGAGGAAATGAGGAAACAGGGAAACAACTGCATGTAATTTTTGAAAAGAAAAGAATTTGAAATTAACATGACTCCATTTCAGTTATTTACAGATTAAAATTTGTATATGTTTGTCCCCTATGCCTGTTAACCTCCATTATAACAAAGTCAAAATATATTAGTGATGTTACCCCCCAGCACAATTCCAAATCTTGTAGGTCATCTGGTCCAGCACTCTAATTCAATAATTCCTTCTCTACAGTTTGTGGAAAGAGGAAACAGAGGGCAAGAGCGTGGTATTTGTGAAATCAGAAGGACTGGGCTTGAAACCTGGCTCCAGCCCATTCAAATCTGATGTTACCTTTGATTTTAGGCAAAATACAAACCACTATAAAATGATTTTTCCTGCATCTATTGAGATGGTGACAATGATTTTTATTTTTCCTTCTATTAATGTGGTACATTACACTAACTGATATGCACGACTAATACCATAGAAATACCAAAGATCGTAAGAAACTACTGTGAGCAATTATATGCCAACAAATTGGTCAATCTAGAAGAAATGGGCAAATTCCTAGAAATATACAAATTACCAAGAAACATACAAACTACCAAGACTGAATAATGAAAAAACAAAATCTGAACAGATAAATTACTAGTAAGGAGATTGAACCAGTAATTTAAAACCTCCCATCAAAGAAAAGCTGAGAACAAGATGGTTTCACTGGTAAATTCTCCAAGCATTCAAAGAGTTAATGCCAATTCCCAAACTCTTGTAAAAAACTGAAGAGGAGGCAACACCTCCAAACCCACTTTAAAGCATTACCCTGATTCCAAAGCCTGATAAAGACACTACAAGGAAAGAAGCTACAAGCCAATATCCTTGATGAAAATGGATGCAACAATTTTCAACAAAATATTAGCAAAACCTATTCAACAGCACATTAAAAGGATCATACACCATGATCAAGTGGGATTTGTTCTTGGGATGGAAGGCTGGCTCCACATAAGCAAGTCACTAAGTGTGAGCCTCAAGGCTCAGCGGGCACCCAGTTGTTAAAAGACTCATTTGAACCTATATTTCTACCACCTAACAGTCTTTCATCCTATTCAAGCTATAATGGGTGGATGGTTCATCCAGTCTCTCAGTCTCAGTCCCTCAAGGAAATTGAAATTATTGCTCCAGGGCCATTTCCACAGATGACGTGGACTATCAAGACATAAGCAAATCCATTTGATTAATGGAAATCACCTTTAAAAATTATGGTAGAACCAACACTCTACCCCACCACGATAAAGCCAGAACCTCCTCCTTGGTAAAAATTCACTCCAGAGAGAAAGAAATACCAAGCAACGAAAGGCCTTTAAGATGTAGCTGCACACCACTGTGTTGGATCTTGGGCTGATACTTGGTCTTGGTCTAGGTGCTTTCATTGGTTTGCAATCTGGAAACCCCAACTCTTTAAATAAGCCATTATTTCAAACCAACATAGCAAATTCTGAGGTCCAAATGTCATGAATTTTGCTAATGCAAATGTTGTACCCTCCCCAAATCTCAGTGGCTTGTCCATCACCAACCAACAAAGAAATAGCAGATTCCTGTGACAATACAACACAAAGGTGAGTTTCCAAAGATGATAATGAGCACCCACCTGGAAACAGGATTTCTTTAGTTTCAGATTGCTTTATAGCATTGGGTTCTTTAAGAAAAAAAAGAAAGAAAGAACTGAGACTGAAAAATCCCCATAGGAATTGGCTACATTGGAGGGCTTGTCTGAAGCTAAACACTGGAGCTCCAACCTTGGCCATGGACATTTTAATTGTCAAACAAAAGATACAACCAACATCAGTCTGAGTGGTTATCTACATGGGAAGGGTAGCACCATATCACAGGGCTTCTGTCCAACAGCTGGTTGCTAGAGATGATTTCACCTCTGCCTCCCAACCAGCTACCAGGAATTCCAACCACACCAGAGCTGGGAAAGCCTCACCACCCACAGAAGACCCAGACTCTTGGTTTTTCAGTAATTAATTACTGTTGAGTCCTGCTTTAAAAAGTGGGACCCACCAGACTGGAGTGGCTTCCCAGACATTGTAGTTTGCTTGTTGCATGACCCAACTCTCCTTTTTAATACCTGCAAAACAATAAGATCTTCCCTATGATTGTAATTCAGCCTACACCATGTTACGCTCCTATGGGACCAAGTCCAATGTTTCCACAATGCTTCCAAGATTCAAGTTGCTGCTAATACCATCCACCTCTCCTGACTAAAGGGCAGCCTTACCGAGGTAACCACACTGTGTGCTCTGCTAGCTGTAACAGGAGAATTCTGCTGGCCTTTCAATATTCAAACCACTCTTTCCCCTTCATCCTCTTCCCCTCTCCCTCCTCAATTTTCAGCACCCACACCCTCATCTTAGTCTCTCGTATCCTAATAATGTCTATCCCTCTTGCCCTCTGAGAGACTACGAGGTGAGTAAAATGCAAATCCGAAGCCCCAGACTCTCGAAGATTTACACAGACATCTAACAGGTATGTCCATCTGACGGAGGTATCCTCTCTCGCATGGACTATCCACAACCCTTGGATTTGCCGTCCGTCTTCTTCCACATATACCATACCACACATTTATCCAGTGGATATCCAGCCCAGAGAAGGAAAACACTGGGAAATTAAAACCTGTTGCAAACTGTCGTCTCCTCTGTATCTGGGGTGCCCCCTCATGGCAAGTGGCAACTGCTCTCATGTTTCCTCAGTACACACCACATCTGAGAAGTATGAACTCCTCACCCTTCCCATACGCTCAACAAAAATTGCGGTCTGCCTACAGCCCCATTCTTTGTAATTCCCACTTACCTAAAGCAAGGGACAGGTTTTCAGTCTAAAGATGACACCCAGGACTACACTGTAGCCCAACAAATGAGGGGGCTCCGTTCCTCTACTCTGCCCCTCCAGTACCTCCCAGCCACAAACTACATGGGTGATCTTTCCATTTATGCAGACTTTGATCATTTTTCCCGACCCTGGCCAAACATCACCAAGGTGCAGGCTCCTACCTGTAATATGGGGACTCACCACTCTGCTGGGACTTGCTGACATGGCCACAAGTTTAGGCCTAACAGTCAAAAATCATCGACACTAACCTACCCATGTCCCAAACTCTAGAATCTCATATTTCTAAAGTGCAACAAATATTGGGTCTGCTTAATCAAGGCCGAGGAATGCTGGCAGAAATGGTTTTTGACAGTAGATTTGTCTTAGCTCATCAAAGAGATGCTTGTAGTATCATTAATACTACTTCATGTCGTGTGCGGGGTGACACCACCAATCAAGTGGCCACTCTCACAAAGCCTGCTCCACATGAAATCATCATCATGATTTTCCATGCTTCTGCTTGGTATCCTCCTTTTTACTGTCATAATAAAATGTTTTCTATGCTGTTGAGGGCAACTCTTCCTCTCTCAAATTCTCTGCTATTCCGACCATTCAAATACCCCCAGTAATGGAGCTCAAAACTGATGTCAGACATTAAGGAGTCAACTGAGATATATATAGATATAGAAGTAGGGTTTGTTTTTTTTAATTTTGGGGGCTGTCTTGACTCAGTTCTGAGGACCTGGCTAGAGGATAATCAAGAGGGGAACTGTTCCTGAATGACTGATTACATCCACACCTCAACCTCTTTCCTTATCAGGCTTGTACATCGTGAGGCCACTATTCACTTATCCTAATCTCTACCAGGCCAGCCACCAGACAGCTAGGGGCAACCCCATGCCCCAGGGCCTGCCAAAATTATTAAAATCAGCCAATCCATAGGGAGCCCGGGAAATCCAGCTAACCCCGCCCTGCTTGCCATATATAAGCTGTCCCTTTCAGATCCCGGTTGCTGCCACCCTGTCCCCAGGTGCAACCTGCCGCATGGCCCTGCCTGGCAGCCTTCTCTTGTTTGGAGCTGTAAGTAACCAAAAGTTCTTTCTTTCAGTGTGTTGTGTCCCGCCACCAAAGGAACCTTTAAATCTTATAAATCATACTTCTGCATAGGTTTTCATTACCATTGAATGTATTAAAGGTGCCAGGTTTAAAAATTCATTTTTCTAAAGCATTGATATTTAACAAACAAATCTTTATAAATCTGGAAATTTAGGTGGAAAATACAAATGATTACTTATACACAATCCTTGATGAACATTCAATCTAATGTTAGTTTCCCTAGATAATTAAAGGAATGGATAGGCATGGGTCATTAAGTTGCTTTAAATATTTTAAAAGATATCAATTATAAATTTAGTCTATCTGAGTCTCTCAAATGCCTGAGATGTCAGTCTCTGACACGCCTGACAAGTTAAAGGAGTGGGATGGGACCAGGAGGATTTTCTAATAACTAAAGTAACCAGTAAAAGTAGTAAATCAAATGCATGCATTAGTAAATTATGGCCTCTTAAATATTTAAACACTGTACAAACTTAAAGTTCTCTTATACCTTTGGAATTAAATGGTCCATACGTGTAATATTCTAAAATGTCAAGTTCTAGTAGGTGTTTCAAACACCTTAAAAATAGTATTTCATAGATTATTCTAATAATTCAATAATTCCCCAACAGTACGAACGTGTTAATACTGCAGGTTTGATTAATTTCAACATTCCTGTATTCCCGGTTTTGCAAAGTCACTTACTGACATAAAAAGAAGAGGCATGTGATCTCGTTGGGCCGAGATTACTGTATCAGAAGATCAGGATCAAGGTTGAAGTGTCAGTTAGAGAATTTGAGAGAGGAGCAGGGACCTAGTTAGATACTAAAAAAGGCCAGGGGGACTTCTCATGAGGTCACCACGTGCACTGTCTCCTTGAGGCAATGGAATTTTTCAAGCTCACACCATTTTGTGCAACCTGGTACATTATGTGTGTCTTTCCCCAATATTTAACTTTAATCTCTCTTACAACTTTTAATTGTCTGATCTTTAGTTGACACTTCCTCTATAGGCTAATATTCTTCACCACTTGACTACATTTAACTTATCTCTTCATTGCAGGATTGGAGTCTGTATGGTTTTTATACTTTCCATATCTGGTTCATTATGGACAATCCTATTGCCGTTTTATTGGCTACTCCTTACCTTATTAATACTATCTATTTGATACGTATTTTAGAATATTGTTTGGATTTGTATCTATAGCTCAACCACGCCCACCATTCCATTTCTGCAATTTGGGCTCGCAGTTACCAGGATGCAGTCCCTGTGCCCCAGTCTCCACTCCACCTCGGGGTTCCTGGCTGCTGTCCCATCTTGTCTGAACAACCCCTCAGTGCCGTGTGTCTTATTCCTCTTGAAGTTACATAAATTCATTTGCAGCATGGAGCTCTTTCCTTGGGAAGTTTTTATCTTTTTTGTTCTTTGGTTCTGTCATGGCAACTTTTGTTTTAATCTCTTCGTTTGTTATAAACAAGTGCTCCAATCATAATTCTTTAAAAAAAAAAAAAGAAAAGAAAACAGATCTTTTCTGGCACCAATGGGCAGGATAAGGCAGGTAGGCAGGATGTGGAATTAGATGCACTTAGTGTTAATTTTCTGAAAGTGAAGACAAGAGGCTTAATACGCAACAGTGCTATCTTAAGACAGGCCAGCACAAGGTAGGTGCTGGTTCTTCACTCGGAAACCTTCCTTAGTCCAGGCTGGTTTATGCGTCCTTTGTTGGTGCGTCTTTAATCTCTAGTTAGGTTTCTCTTGTATCCCTTGCCTCAATACTTTATAACTATCCGAGGTGGAATAGTATGTGTTTGAGAAGGAAAATATTGAGACTTAGGTAGAGGTGGCATTTCTGTGAAACTATGACGTTTAAGCTTCAGGACATGCCACTTGCTTGAACCCACTTCCAAAATCCTGGAAAGGCCCTAGAAGTGCCTTCATGTAATCACAGGTTTATACAAAATTTACAAAACATACTTAACCACAATTTAACGTCTCACCGTCATCAGATTTCCTGTGTCAGATGGTGTTAGGAGGCTGCAGGCATTTTGTGATCCAGGTGAGGGGCTGGTGGATTTTAGTTTGGGTTTAATGGGAATACTTATGTGGTTCACAGTCATTTCTGTATACTGATAATTTATGGGTAGCCGTTATGGGTAGCCCCAACTCTGCCAAAACAAATATGCAGAACCCAGACTCTTAGCAAAGTGCAAAAGTGTTCTAATGGCTCCCAGCTCTGGAAATTGGTAAGTTGTTGAAAGGAAAGAGATTGAGAAATGCAGAGACCAAGCAAACTGTCAAGAAAAAAATTTTTCAATCACCAAATGTGCAAAACTGTAGACAGAGAAGTTACTGCCCATCCTAGTCAAGATAGAAATTCCTTCCTCAGGAATACAACTGATAGTGCCTTATATAAAATTAAAACCATATCATGTTTTTGAAGGAAAAATGCAAAATTAAATTTATGAGAATCCTGTGTTTGTAAGGCACAAACATGAAGCAGTACTTCAAATGTGTGTGAAGTTTTATGCATCCCATTCTCAATAACAAAAAGAAAACAAATTTTAATCAACCATGCTAGAAGGCTGGAAGATCTTTCCATTCTCTCTATTGAGCATGATGTAAATTTTTTTATCATATGAATAAATAATTGAAGATTACGAAACCAAAGCATAAGGAAAAGGTATTACAGAGTTGTATTAGGCAGTTTGTTAATATAAAACTTTGTATCATTTTTCTGGATTTGATGATATTTTTGATAGTTGTCAAATTTTTTTAATGTTTAATTTGTTATGATTCTTTTGTCCTAAGTAGATATTACATTAATAATATCTTAGTAATGAATTTTTATTATTAATTCTGTGTTCTTTTTTATGGTAAAATTAAATTTACCATTTTAACCATTTCAGATGTACTGTTCTCTGGCATTAAGTATTTTCCCATTGCTGTACAACTGTCACCACTGTCTCCAACTCCAGACCTTTTTTGTCTTCTCAAACCGAATCTCCATACCCATTAAATAGTAAGTCCCCAGTCGCTCCTCCCTCAGCCCCTGGTACCACAATTGTACTTTCTGTCTCTGTGAATTTGGTACCTTGTATAAGTGGAATCATATTTGTATCGTTCCTCTGTCCTTTTGTATCTGGCTTTTCCCATTTAGCATAGTCTTCAAGGTTCACCTATGTTGTAGCATCCTTTATGGAGGCTGAATAATAATCCATTGGATGTAGATACCACATTTTGTTTATCCATTCATCTATCAATGGACACCTGAGTTTTTTCCACCTTCTGGTTATTGTGAATATTGCTGCTTTGGACATGGGTGTCATAAGCATCTGTTCAAGTCTCTGCTTTCAATTCTTTTAGGTATATATTCCCAGAAGTGGAATTACTGGATCATATAGCAGTTCTGCATTTAATATTTTAGGCACTACCGTACCATTTTCCACAATGGCTGCACATTTTATATTCTCACAAGCAGTGAACAAGAGAGTCCAATTTCTCCTCATCATCACTAACATTATCATTTTCTGGGGTTTTTTAAGTTTCATTTTGCTTTGCTTTTGATAATAGACAATGAATGGGTATGCGTGGTATCCCATTTTTCAGAGGAGCTCCCCCGAAACTGGATCTGCCTTAGACTCAGTTCTGACCTTCAGCTCCACCATGATGTTTGGTCCATTTACTCAATTTCCCTGTGCTGTTTGTTTCCTCATTTGTAAAATGAGGATAGTAATAAGCCTGGCTCTGGAATCGTTTTGCAGATTTGGTGAAATAATACACGTGAAACCCTTACCACAGTGCCTACACTTAGGAAGTAGCCGTACCTTTGCCATTATTTATGTATGCATCTTTCTCTATTTTGAGCTCCTCAAGCATGTGTTTTCTCTAGAAAACCTAGCTTGGGGCCTGACACATAGTCAGTGTTTTATAAATGTTTGATGGTTGAGCTTAAAATAGTCTGTAGAACACAGGTCATAATTTTTTCAGCCACTGTGAATATAGGAGTTCAAAATTTCCTCAGTGCAGAAGAACAAAAAGTACATATTAGACTTTTGCTGCTCTGTAATTCACTGTGGGCAATTAAATTCTTATCAACCTAGTAAAGTCTTTTAGTGTACTCCTCCTCCAATGCTCACTCATGCTCGGCAAATGATTTTATTTTTATTATAAAGTTGTAAGCTAAAGAACTCCTCTGGGTATTGCTTTAGACAAATATTTGTACTGGGTGGACCCCAGCTGACTATTGCTGAAATGACTTTGGTGCCCCAAAGGACAAGATGGGATCAGCAGCAAGTGTTTCAGGATGCTGCCTCAGCGGGGCTGACTTCAGCTTGGGTGTACTATCTGTGACATTAAAGCCAACACGTTTTGGGGATCCCATTCCTAGGTGGGTCTTAAGGCTCATACAAACCCTGAAACTATATCTGAAACTGGGGAGGAGGTATGTGTCTGAGACCATCTTCGTTTCTGAGAGACACAGATACAACTTCTATTAGAATCTCAAAGGAGCTCATGACCACAAAATGGATTAAGAATGAAAAACCTAGAAGGCCTGGGCACCTGACCCCTTATCAAGCCAGAGTCTTAAATTTAGGAAAAGAAATAGTAATCTTTATACAAACTGTGATATAGTTCAGGTCTTAGGCAAGATAGAACCCTAGATCCTAGCACTAAGCCACAGAATCAGCTCTAAGGGTCATTGAAACTGGAAGGATAATTTAAATCTCCTTTGAACTCCCTCTGGCTACACACAGGATTGATCCAGGGTCTGTAGACTGATGCTAAAGATGGTAGGAAAGTCATATTAGCCGGGGACTATCCAGAGGAGCATGCAGGGATCACACAAGTAAACGTAACTTCCAATCAATAAGAAATAGACTAACAGGAGTAACGGGCTGGGGGATGGACCGAGGACGTGGAGATCAATCCATCACAGTGTCAGGGTGCCCTTTCATTTTCTCTTCAAGTAGAGGATGAGAGGATACTTTTTAAAAAGAACATTGTTCATTTGTTTCCTGTCAAGTACAACTCTTACAGCTTTTCAAGTCGGAGTACCTGTGATGATGTGAGGGACACTGAGAAGCTGCTCTGACCAAAAATGCCTCCTTCTCTAGCCTGTGCTGTTCCCTGAAAATGTATTCCTGGGGAGAGGATACAGCTCAGTGGTAGAGTATATGCTTAGCATGCACAAGATCCTGGGTTCAATCCCCAGACAATCCTCTAAAAATGAATAAATGAATAAATGAATAAATGAAAAAATCTAATTACCTCCCCACTGCCAGAAAAAAAAAGTTTTAATTCAAAAAAAAAAAAAAAGAAAATGTATTCCTTCATTTGGGTTTAAAATCACCATATAAAGTACAAGTGTGACTGAAAGAAATCAACATATTAAACTATTTTCTGCCATTAACACACTGATGAGAATTCGTTTCAAGATGACTGACCAGCTAAGGCTAGAAAAATTGGGATACGGGGTTGGAAGCCAGAGAGATGTGTCCTAGGCAATCCGACATCCAAAGTGGGGCAGACAGGTCGCAGCAGGAAGCCGTGAACTTGGGAAGGAAAGAATACCATGAAAGATGAAATGGATGTGAATTAGGAGGAAGGAGGCAAAGCCATTTCACAGATATGTCAACCAACAGCAGTCTTGACCTCTGGTTTCCCTCGAGTTATGAGTAAGAGCTTTCACTAAGTGAACGTGCTATTTTAAAGTGGTGTCTGAGATAGCAGTGCAGTTACAATGTACAGTTTAACTGGAGCAGGGGAGAACCTCAGAAGAGCACAGAGATCAGGGTACAAGCTTGTGGGAGGAGAGAAGTGGCTACTTGCTTGAGGATGTTCTTAGCTGTCCTGCTCTGCCACTGAGCTGCAGCCTTCAAACTCCATCTTCACGGGAAGCGTTTTCAGAGCCTTCCTGGAGAAAACCCATGACCCCAAAACCTTCCCCTTGAAGCTCTGTCCAGAGGCTCAGTCCTGGCCCAAGAAGAAAATCTGATTTAGTTTCTGGGAGGGAGGACTTCATTGGGAAAGTTGTAAGATTGACATGATGGTGACAAACCTGGAGCCTCTCGGCTTTGATGCACAGCTATTGGGCCATCTTAGGAACAGGACACTGCTCCCCCTAAATATTACAAAATTCTACCTGGAGTGTTTTTTTTAACATGTTTCTTTAAAAAAAAAAGTTAAAATTTAAGAAAGACAGAGAGTCAGTCTTGAAAAAATTATAGGGAAACCCAAAAGGGCTTATTGTGCATGTCAACTGTCTCAGTCACAATAAAACACAATTATCAGAGGGTATTTATATTTGTTTTATACCAAAAAAATGAAGAAAAAAATACTTCCATATGCATAAAGCAGTTATGCCCTACAACTAAAGACAGACAGGATTTTTTAAATTACAAACGCAATTTACCGATATTCTGCCTTCTTTTTTCCTCCAACGCTCTGTCTTTTTATGTAATTTCAAATGTGAGTAGCTGTAAAAGTCAATAGTCTTTCATCCCTTGTCCTTGCCAATCACAGTCCCTTCAAGGCAACAAATATTACCAGGTTAGTGTTTCTCTCTCCACTCACTCGTCACTGAATGCAGAAGCCTGTATATAAGCAAAAAAGGGGCTGTATACAAAATCAGGCTTATATGATGCTGTTGCTCTGCATTTCGCTTTTTATTTTCAAAATACGACAAACACAGTTGCCCAGCTTCATTATTTCGTTCATCTGCCTTTAGTCGTATTTTGAAATGCCTACACTTACAAACTCTGATTCAGTTGGCATCCTTGTACGTATACATCAAATCAGTCAACTCTTCAGTAGCATGGAGTTCTAAACATGAGATCTGAGGACACAACTCTACCCATTTGTAATGCAAATGAGTACTGCCAACTCATAACAGTAGCAGTTTACGTTTCCATAAGGAATGTCACCAATGTTTTGAATTTTGCCTCCCATCCTCTTGCTTTCTCACTATTTTGAATTTCATCTTCCTACACCATGGTCACCTAGAATATTTTTCACGCCCTATTGGCCTTTGGTGAGCAGAGTCTAAAAATTTCTTCTTTTGGAGGCAAAAGGAAAAAGGTGACTTCTTGGTGTTCCAGATGACAAAGGGCACAGTGGGCTTCTCCCCTCCTGCACTGTGTGGATTAGCCACTTCTGTGCCACATTGCAGTTCTAAGATCCCCACAGTTGCTAAAGTTGACCTGCAGAAAGAAGGCTGCACGCTGGAAACTGGCAGAGCAAGTTTTCTCCAAAGGCCAAGGGGGAATCCACTGGCTTCATTGGTTGTCCCCAGATCAGGGAGGTTCTGAGTTTCCCACCCTAGGCTAGAACATCAAGCCTGTTCCCAGGCTTCCCCTCCGTTCTGTAGGCCCCACCCCGTGTTCTTACGACTTCGTACTTTGGAGACCCACAGGCCTTGCTGATTCAACTGGTTGAACCTTGCCAGCAAGGCATTGGCAAGGAGAGGGGGTCGTGGATTTGCAATCAGATTGTCAGCTTTCCCAGTTTGTTGCATCTTCTTCCTCTGTGTGCTCAGAGACTATGGCCACAGCTGTTCGCCAGGAACTTTATAACAATCAAGTTATGTTTCAGGGATCCTGAATGCTTTGATTTTTGTTTTCTAAAATTGGATTTCATTTTCCCTTATAATTTCAGTTTATCCAAATTTTGTGTTCCATACTTGTGGTGTTTGACTGTACCACTGACTGTTACAGAAATTCAGTGTTGTATGTCTCTCTCTGCACTGTGGTGCACCTAACTTGTGGATTTGTTTATACTAAAAATGTAGAATAAAGACTATTTTGAAGATTGGAATAAAGTGATGAGGTTGAAAAAAAAAGAAATATTTCAAAGCATTAGATATTAAAGTTAAATTAACAAGTCCAGGCTACATTGAAAGTGAAGGGGAGAAAAATATGTTTAATATTAAAAGTGTATCAACCCTTTATAAATTTTTTTAGAATTTGAAAATGTATTTTTTTAATTGAAGTGTAGTCGTCAGTTACAACATGTCAATTTCTAGTATACAGCACAGTGTCCCAGTCATGCATATATATACATATATTTGTTTTTGTATTCTTTTTCATTAAAGGTTATTAGAAGATATTAGAATTTGAGAATTTAAAATTCATGGAAAGTCTATTAGGTGATTCACCAATTCTTCCAAATGCTAGTCTTAAACTAGCATCTTGCGTACAGATGGGTGCAGGACACCATGGCATGAAGACCATATTTGGTTTCCTCAGCCTGCAATGTGAGAAATTCCTTTTACCATAATAATATTAGAGAGGCTTTGTCCAGCCAAGCAGGGTTCGCTTTCTTAAGTCATAGAGGTTTATCAGGTCAGGTAAAGTTTCAGAATCATTTAATCTCACCTTTCATCATCCATTATGGTGAAGCCGAAGCAATCTACTTCTAGATTTATGTGCCTGTAATTTTCTCATGTTGCTCCAAAATGAAGCGCCTGTAAGTTTACACCCCGGGTAATCCTGTGTTTCTGGAATATAGAAGTTATCTTTTTCCATAACTGATGCAACATAGTCTCTCGAGCAGATATGATGACTTAGTTCAGAGATCACTGCCGTTTTACAGACTGAAGACCATCCCCTGAATCATCCCATTTTGTGTGGCTCAGCGGCATCTCCAAGACCAGAGTCCTCCTGGAACCCCCGCCCCATCTGTCCACCTGCCTCCCCGTCTCATCTTGGATCTCTTAGCTGTTGGAACTTTTCTCATCCATCTCTTGGCCATAGAGGGAGGGCAGAGGGCTGCCTTCTGAGCCAGATGGCAGCTGTTGCTGGCAGTACCATGACCAGAAGCTGAGAACCCACCCCTCCCCAGCCTTCTCTAGCTGCTCTCTTGTCACATGCTCTTAGGATGGCCCTGCGGGGTGGCCAGTGCTTAGGCTGATTCAATCCTTTCACCTCTGCCACAGTTTATGACATATTAAAAATTGAAACATATTTATTCTTCAGGTTTTAGGTTTCTGGTACTAGGATTAGACCAAGTCTTAAGAGACGGTATCTCTTTCCTGAAAACAGTGTGCTAAGAGTCTGGTCCATTTTCCTGAGAAGAGACAATTCATAGCCTGGTGTGTACTGCAGCAGCCTTACTTGATTGAAAATGCTGTCATTCCAGCTCCAGGTGGGCTCAAATTCTAATTAACAGCATCACAAATGTCCCATGGAAATGAGTTAACAAGCTCAACTCACTTTTTTATCCATCCCAACATTTGACAGATATTAACTGAGTATCTGCTAAGGATAGTGGGAGAGTCCTAGACCCTTATCATGCAGTGGAGAGACAAGAATACACATAAATATAGCAAAGGTTTGAATATGAGAAGCGTCTTATATAAGAAAGAAACAAAACAAGTTCTGTGGCTGCACAGAGACCTTTTCCAACTTGGGAGAGTATGAATTTCATCAAAGGCTTCATTAGGGAAATACTTATGAGTTAAGACACACTTTGAGTAATAGGTTGGATTTGCACAAGTGGACATGCAAGTTTGGGATGAGAAGTTAGGTGTTTCACACAAAAGAGCAGCACGTGGCCAAGCCTGAAGGTGGAGAGAGACATGGAATCAATCTGCGGATAACGTAGTCCTGTTTTACTGAGACGTAAGCAATATGAAGGGAACTAGCAAGATATAAGACTAGAGAAATAGATTTGCAGCCCTTGAAGGCCAGGCTGTGTTGTTCACCGTGTTAGGCAAAGCATGGGGAAGCTGTTGAAAGTTAACGGACCAGGAGTGAGCTTATTGGAACAGGGCTTCAGGGCTGTTATTCTCACAGGCAGACTTGAGCTGGATTGGAGGAGACAGAGGCTCAGGCGGGATACAACTGGATGTCATCAAGGAAGAGGCAATGGCAGTGAAAAGGAAAAGGAAGGAAGGAATGCCAGAGGTGTTGGGGAGATAAAATTGATAAGCATTCACCTGTGGAAGTCTAAGGAAAAGGAGAAAGAAAGAGAGGACTCCAGGTCTGTGGGCTTAGACCCTGCCCCCTGGGTGACGATGGCAACATTAACTGACATGTTGTAGGCAGGAGGAGCTCCGAGTGTGGAGCAAGTCATTCCGTGAGGGCTAACCCTTTAGCGGAAAGACTGAATAGTTGAGTGTTTAGTTAAAGGAGTAACATTTTCACAGATATGCCTTGCAAGCAAGCGTGTAAATCTACATTTCTTAAACACTTGACAACACTTACCACCTGCAGGAACAGAAATATTTATTGTGCTGTGTCCCTGTGTGTGGAGCTAGAAAGATATGCATAAAGGTTCATTTTTAAATGAACTGTTCAGAAATTGGGAGTTTCTCTTGTTAGTAGTAAAAGCAACAAGGGGCTCCCTGAAGAAAAAGTGTTGGGAAAGGAAAATGTTCACTGTCCTTTTCCCTTAAACTGTGAGTGGAAGGACATGCCACAAAACACCAGCCATGATGACTCAGCAAAACCGTGTAAATTTAACAGCTCTTATAAAATAAAACTCACTTCAGAATCAATCTGACTCACCTTCATGCTGTTGTGCCACTAGGGAATGAAAGGTGAACAGTGCATGTAAATGACTTTATTGGGAATCATTTTGCCAAAACACACATTTTCAACTCTTCTTAACCACTCCCCCTCATGTATGTATTACTGACCTCAGCAGTGATATTTTCTTCAAAATACAATAGGGTATATTATCAACCTAGAAAACCCAGTGGAATCAATGGATGACCAACTGGATCATAGAAAATGCAGCAAGCTCTCCAGATGAAATAACAACGTGGAAAAGTCAGCTCCTTTCTGCTCTATCAACCACAGTCGACTGAAAAATATCCAAGAACAATACTCTTTATAGTAGTAATAAAACTATGACTATCACTTCCTCCCCACTCCTGCTTCCTCCCCACCCCCCCCCCACTGCACACAAAGACACAGAATTAAACCTGCATTTTAGAAAGCAAATTCTGTGGATCATTTTAAGCTCAAGATAAACCTAATTTCTCTGACTCTCCTTCCCTAAATATGCCAATCCCATCATGCCCAGGGCTGAAATTCATCCCTTTTCCCCATCTGGCTAGTTTCCTCCTCAATACCTCCCCTCCCCGACCGATCTCTGTCACAGCTTAAACTTTGAGAAGCTGCTGTCTGCTCCCGACCAGCAGTGGGCTGGATAATGCTCCCCCAAAGATGCCCACGTCCTTATCCTCAGAACCTGTGAATTTGCTACCTTACAGGGACTTTGCAGAAGCAATTAAATGATGGATCCTGAGATGGGAAGAGTATTCTGAATTATCCAGGTGGGTCTGGTATAATCACAAGTTTCCTTATAAGAGGGAGGCAGAAGAGCAGAAAGAGAAGAGATGCTAAGCTGTTGGCTGTAAAGATGGAGAAGGGACCATGAGCCAAGAGATGCTGGCAGTTTCTGGAAGCTAGAAAAGGCAAGGAATCAGATCTTCCCTAGAGCCTCAAGAAGGCATACAGCCCTATCAACACCTTGATTTTAGCCCCTAAGACTTATTTCAAACTTCTGACCACCAGAAGTGTTAAGAAAATAAGTCTGCATTGCTTTAAGCCATTAAAGCATATTACCTCTATGCATCATTTACCATAAACCCCATCCATGAAGCTGTGGACTGTCTGCTCAGAGAGAGGTAACTCGTACGATCAATGCATATTTCAGAATGACAGTAGCTGGAGAACCAGTACTAAGAGCACTGATTCAGAGAAGAAAGGATGAAGTTGGATCCAAATGTAGCTTCTAGCAGTCAGCTCCCACTGCGTTTCAGACACTGTGCTAAATGCCTTATATGTTATCTCTTTACCTTTTTCTCTTCTATTATCTCTTTAAAGACGTTTGAGATACACAGGGCTTGTCTTCTTGAGTATTGGTGGTCTTTGATTGTGAGCTCATTATTTAATCCTTATTTGTGGGGGTCCTAAATTCTCAACTAGGCAGTCTTTCCTTCAGAGAGGTCAGTATCCAGTGACCATGGGACAGTTCAGTTCCCTTGAGAGTCTTGGCTCATCAGGAGAGTCATGGGTTCAGATTCAGTGGCCCAAGCCTCAGAACTGTCATTGGCACCCATTCTAAGGGCAAGGCCACACCTATCTCTAAGACCCAGCTCTCAGTCTGGGGGATTTTGTTAGGAGGGAGCGTGTGCATTTCCTGAAGGGGTCAGTTACCTCTTGCATGATCCACATTTTCTCCAGGAGTGCAACCTCTCCAGGGCCTGGTGGTTCTGCAAGAGAGGCATGGTGGCAAAGAGGGTGGTGCTGTGAAGTTGAGGGAAAGTAGATGGATTTAAAATATATTTAAAAAGAAGAAAATATTAAACTTGCTCATGGTTTGATATACAGGTTTTGTGGAAGGAAATACTCAAAGAAGACTCCCAGAGTTCTTCCTCAAGAAATAGGGGAGTTGATAATGCCACTTACGGATGTAATTCTGGAAGAGTTGTGGGGGTTGGGAAATAAGAGTTACATTATGGATGTGTTAAATCTGCTACCTTCTGCTTTATCCTAAAAAGAGCTTTAGTGTTGAGTGTCCAGGCCAACGTTTTCAGTAAGTTTCACTGTACAGCACTATAGTTCAACACCTGTATACAGAGTGATCATCACAAGTCTAATTACCACCTATCACCACACAGTTGACCCTCATCACCCATTTTTCCCACCCACCCAACCCTTTTCCCCTCTGGTAACCACTAATCCATTCTCTGTATCTATGAGTTTAGTTTTTGTTTTATTTTGTTTATTTCTGGGGTTTGGCTTATTTTGCCTTTAGATTCCATCTAACAGTGGAATCATATGGTATTTGCCTTTCTCTTTTTGATTTATTTCACTGACCATAATATCCTCACGGTCCACCTGTGTTGTTACAAATGGCAGAATTTCATCCTTTTATATATCTGAGTGGTATTTCATTGTATATATACCACATCTTCTTTATCCATTCATCCATCGATGGATACTTAGTTTGTTTCCATATCTTGGCTATTATAATTAACACTGCAGTGAATATAAGGACATGTGTCTTTTTGAATTATTTTTCTCATGTTCTTTGAATAAATACTTAGAAGTGGAATAACTAGGTCATGTGGTAGTTCTATACTTAAGTTTTGGAAGAAACTTCACACTGTTTTCCATAGTGGCTGCACCAATTTACAGTCCCACCAACAGTGTACAAGAGTTCCCTTTTTTCCCACATCGTCTCCAACATTTGTTATTCCTTGACTTTTTTTATTATAGCCCTTCTAAATGGGCAGAGGTGATATCTCATTATGGTTTTGATTTTCATTTCTGTGATAGGAATTTTGGACATATTTTCATGCAACTGTTGGCCATCTCTATGTCTTCTTTGGAAAAAAAAAAGTCTTTTCAGGTCTTCTGCTCATTTATTAATCAGGTTATTCATTTTGTGTGTGTGTGTTGGTGAATTGTATGAGTTCTTCATATATTTTGGATATTAACACCTTATTGAATGTATGTTTTGCAAATATCTTTTCCCGTTCACTAGGTTGCTGTTTCATTTTCATTCCCCGTTCAGTAAGTTTTCCTTTATTGTGCATAAGCCTTTTGGTTTGGTGAAGTCCCATTTGTTTATTTTGGCTTTTGTTTCCCTTGCCTTTGGAGTCAGATTGACTAAGAATGTCACTAAGACTGATACCGATGAAGTTACAACTTGCACTTTCTCTTAGGAATTCCATGGTATCAGATCTCACATTCACGTTTTTAATCCATTTTGAGTTAATTCTTGTATACGGTGTAAGTTAGTTGTCTGGTTTCATTCTTCTGCAAGTGGCTGTCCAGTTTTCCCAGCACCATTTATTGAAGTTACTGTCCTTTCTCCATTGCACGTTCATTTCTCCTTTGTGTAGATTAACTGTCCGCGTGTGTTGGGTTTATCCCCGGGCTCTGCATTCTATCCCATTGATCCGCGTGTCTGCTTTTGGGCCAGTACCACACTGTTTTGATTACTATAGTTTTGAAATTTGAAATCAAGGGGCTTGATGCCTCCAGCTTTGTTCTTTCTCAAGATTATTTTGGCTATTTGGACTCTTTAGGATTTTCATATAAATTTTAGAATTATTTATTCTAGTTCTGTGAACTATGCCATTGGCATTTTGATAGAGATTTCTTTGAGTAGTATGGACATTTTAGTAAGACTATATGTTTTTAGAAATTTAACCATTTCTTCTAGGTTGTCCAGTCTGTTGGTGTATAATTTTCTTGTGATAGTCTCTTCTGTAGTATTGGTTGTAATTTCTCTTTTATTTCTGACTTTATTTGAACCTTCTCTCTTTTTTTTTTTTGATTAGTCTAATGCATGTTGATTTTGTTTGCCTTTTCAAAGAAGCAGCTCTTAGTTTTATTAACATTTTCTATTGTATTTTTAGTCTCTTATTTATTTCCTCTCTGATTTTATTATTTTTTCCCTTCTACTAATTTTGGGCTTTGTCCTTTTTCCAGTTACTTTAGGTATGAAGTTAAGAGTGTTTACGTGGAATTTTTGCTTATTACTTGAGGCAGCCTGTATTGCTAGGAGCTTCCCTCTCAGAACTACTTCTGCTGCATCTCTTAGATTTTGGTATGTTGCATTTCTGTCCTCATTTGTCTTTAGATTTTTTTTTTATTTCTTCTCTGATTTCTTTGACTCACTGGTTATTTAGTAGCACATTGTCTAATCTCCATGTTTTTGTGGTTTTTCCAATTTTTTTCCCTCATTATTGATTTCTAGTTTCACACCATTGTGGTTGGAAAAGGTGTTTGATATGATTTTAACTTTCTTGAGTTTGTTGAGAGTTGTTATTGAGACTAACATGTGATCTTCAGCCCACCTCCTGGGCCAACTCTGATATCTAACTTTCACCTTACAGGTTGACAAGAGGAGGTGAGTATTGTCTTTAGAACACATGTATGCCTATTTTCAGGGAACACTGGTATTTCATCTTAAAATAAAATGGCCGACTAAGTTTTCTATTTAAGATACGAAGAAGTGACTATTTCAAGCAAGTAGGGTTAAAGGAGATAAAAAACTGCAAAATCTCATGTTTTTTATCCTCTTGGAAGGATTTAATTTGTTCCCCAAAACTGTCTGACAATGATTTAATGTGGCTTAAACTATTCTTTCTGTGTCTTTATATCTTGTTTTGTTTTTTAATATCCTCCACTTAACCAAATGCTGCAACCAGGAAATCTAATCTGTACAGAACGTTATCACATGCTCTCCATGCTCCTCCAAGGAATGTGGTCTCCACATTGGTAGGTTGTATAAAATACCAGCAAATGGGTTTTGAGCCAGTTGTGCTTAATTTAGGACTCAGTTTTCAGAGAATCTGGATTTTCCAGCGTAATTGAAGGAGGCCAGTACTCAGAGCTAACGAATATGCCTCCATCCTCAAGGGCCTTGGTGAAGTGAGCTCTGTTATAACTGCCACTAAGCTGGGAACTAGATGTAAAGGACCATTGCAAGCAGCTTTCACTGGGTTCTTGCACAGGCGAACAAAAAAGAAAATAACCTTTGACAAAACTGGTCTTCTGTGTCTCTAGCTTCCCTTGCTGCCCCACTTCTATCTGCATGTCAAACCTTCTTTCAGTCTGAGGGCCAGTGTATTTCTCCTTCCAAGCCCTCTCCACCCATTAACATAAGAAAGGTCCTGATGTGATTGTTCACATTTTGTTGAATCGCATTTTGACTTCTTTTAGCTCTTCCAGGTGTTTCTCTTTTTAAGTGTAACTTCTGTTTCCCTAGGACTCACCTATCAACCAATAAGTGAGAAATTAAATCATTGATTTCTTGATCTGACCTGCTGGCATAAGATTCTCTACACTCCCATGCCGATCAAAACCTCACCCCAGTTCATCCTCAGAGTCCTTCAGGACGGTCTGTATACTCAGAGGCACATCTCTTTCTGTTCTTCCGTCTGGCCTTCCAGGGATGGCCTTACTTACCTCAAAAGCAATTTGGAAGGGGTACCGCCCCACTTCCTTGGCTGCCGATAACCTTTATGCAGATGGTACCTCCCTGACTAGGGTACAATCTGTGCACTTTTTCCAACTGCACAACTTCAAGGTGTCAAGTTACATGTCCCTTCTTTCAGTTCCCACTGTGTTTAAGGTGGTGTTTTGTGAACCAATGGGTTGAATGTCCCCAAGTTGTTGCAATCTGTCAACTGGGACTTCAAGCAACTTTGCTTTGGCCTCCGATCTCACAATATCCATCTTGAAGAAAGTTCCTTTGGCTTCTACTGACCGTTTTGCTTTGTGCTGTTTTGTTCTGTTTTATTTTTTTAGGGAAATAAGAACTTACTGATACAGTTAAAGCCTATAGTCTACACCTCCCCATTTTCTTTCTCGTTTTCCCTCCTAGAGGTGACTGTGATCACCTGAAATTCATGCTTACTTTTCTTAAGTATATTGTCTGTTATTACCACATAGTATAAATGTATAAATTATACGTTGCATTGTTATGTATGTTTTAAACTTTATACAAATGATATTATACTATACTCATTTTCCCCCAATTTAACTTTTTTGATTAGTTATGTTTTTGAGATTTATCTGTATTGATGCATATAGTTTGTACTCCACTGTACAACATCACAATGTAGTTGTCCATTCCTCTGTTGGTGGATATTTGTTTCTAGCTTTTAGCCATCAGCTACTGCAAACAATGCTTCAGTATTTTTTTTTCTTTTAAAGGGATTTGAAGCAATTGCAGTGAGGAAAATTTAGAATAAGGAAGCAGTCTTCAGAGATCAATATAGTTATAGTGTCACTGAAGGTCAGAGTGTTTGAGGTGGGGCACGGTTTGGGAGAAGGTGGTAAGAAGAGTTTCTTTCTCCCACCTGGACTATCCCTTCCTTTCCTCTTATCTCCTCCCTAACTCTAACAACTTTTTGCCTCCTTTCTTTCTGCCACCAAGACTCTCCTATATTGTCAATCCAGAGCCCATCTGATCTCTTAGAGTAGACACAGTCTGCTTTTGGAATTAGATAGACCTGAGTTAAAATACTGCCTCTACCTCTCTGAAAGTTTAAACAAAGTGGTATAACGCATCTAAACTTCTTCTCATCCATAAAAATTAAGATGATATCAACGTTACAGTGTTACTGTGATGAGTAGAAGATAATATCTGGGACCTTGGGCAGACTGGTCTCTCCAAAGACAGCTGGAGTATGTCCCCTCCTGTTGAATCTGGGGGGCTCAGTGACTTCGGGACCTTGACATGATTTCTTCTGCTGGGCAATCAACTTCTTAAATGCAGACTCAGGCCTCTGAGAGAGAATCCCTGGAAAGAGAAAGTAGAAACTGTCAGTCTCAAGGGCAAGCCTGGAAATCAGTATCAGTGCAGAGTCTCTTTCATCATCTTCCGTTAGTCAAAGCAGCAGTGGATAACTGGACAGCCTCCTAGCTGATCTCTCCTCCCTTCAAGCCTATTAATGATCTCCCATTGCATTTAGTATAAAATAACTCCAGGTGTAAGGCTCTGAATTTCTCTACCCCCATTTCATACCACTTTCCCCTGCTCAGTATGCCTCAGTTGTGTTTCAGTTCTTTTGCAGATAGCAGACCACCCAAAAACTCCATGGTTTAAAGCAACTGTTTTCTATCTCACAATTCTTCACTGTGGAATTTCAAGGGAAGAGGAGGGTTATTCTTCTGGTTTTGCCTGGACCCATTTGTGCAGCCGGATTTAACCAGAGGATTGGTAGGGAGCTAAGTTCCACTGGGACTCTGGGATGACCTGGTTTTCTCTCCAAGTGGTATTTCCATTTGAAGGAGGCAAAACCAGGCAAGGCTCTTTCTCATGGCTCATCTGTCTCAGATAAGCACTTACCAAGCTTCTGTTGTGTGTCGGCATCCCACTGGCCCAAAAAGTCACAGGACCAAGCCTGGAGTCAGTGAGGGAGGGGGCTTCACACAGGCACGGGCACCAAGAGGAAGGATTCACTGGGGAGTCATTAAAAATGTGACAGGACCCAAAGGCCTGATTTCATTTCCTAGAACACACCAAGTTCTTTTCCACCTTAGGGTCTCTGCAGATTTTCTTTATTCATTCAACAAATATTTAGATACCTACAGGGACTGGACGAAATGCTCAGGGCTCTTATGAAGGTTTCCATCTAAAGAGGGGAAACCCACAATAAGCAAGAAAACAAAGTAATTTTAGGTGGCAATAAGAGCTCTGAGGATCAGCAAATGGTGTTGGGAAAACTGAACAGCAGCATGTAAAGCAATGAAGCTAGAACACTCCCTTACATCATACCCAAAAATAAACTCAAAATTGATCAAAGGCTTAAACATAAGACAAGATACAATAAACCTCCTAGAAGAAAATATAGGCAAAACATTATCTGACATACATCTCAAAAATGTTCTCCTAGGGCAATCCACTCAAACAATAGAAATAAAAATAAGAATAAACAAATGGGACCTAATGAAACTTACTAACTTCTGCACAGCAAAGGAAACCATAAGTAAAACAAAAAGACAATCTACAGAATGGGAAAAAAATTTTTGCAAATGAAACTGACAAAGGCTTGATCTCCAGAATATATAAGCAGCTCAAATGACTTAATAAGAAAAACAAACAAACAACCCAATCCAAAGATGGGCAAAAGACCTAAACAAGCAGTTTTCCAAGGAAGACATACAAATGATCAATAGGCACATGAAAAAAATGCTCAATATCACTAATTACCAGAGAAATGCAAATCAAAACTACAACGAGGTATCACCTCACACCAGTCAGAGCGGCCATCATTCAAAAATCCACAAATGACAAATGCTGGAGAGGCTGTGGAGAAAAGGGAACCCTCCTACACTGCTGGTGGGAATGCAGTTTGGTGCAGCCACTGTGGAAAACAGTATGGAGATTCCTCAAAAGACTAGGAATAGATTTGCCATATGACCCAGGAATCCCGCTCCTGGGCATATATCCAGAAGGAACCCTATTTCAAAATGACACCTGCACCCCAATGTTCATAGCAGCACTATTTATAATAGCCAAGATATGGAGACAGCCTAAATGTCCATCAACAGATGACTGAATAAAGAAGTTATGGCATATTTATACAATGGAATACTATTCAGCCATAAAAACTGGCAACACAACGCCATTTGCAGCAACATGGATGCTCCTGGAGAATGTCATTCTAAGTGAAGTAAGCCAGAAAGAGAAAGAAAAATACCATATGAGATCGCTCATATGTGGAATCTAAATAAAGACAAAAAAACAAACAAATGAAGCATAAATACAAAACAGAAATAGACTCAGACATAGAATACAAACTTGTGGTTGCCAAGGGGGCAGAGGGTGGGAAGGGATAGACTGGGATTTCAAAAATGTAGAATAGATAAACAAGATTATACTGTATAGCACAGGGAAATATGCACAAGATCTTATGGTAGCTCACAGAGAAAAAAATGTGACAATGAATATATATATGTTCATGTATAACTGAAAAATTGGGCTCTACACTGGAATTTGACACAACATTGTAGAATGATTATAAATCAATAAAAAATGTTAAAAAAAAAAAAAAGCTCTGAGGAAATAAAGCAGGGTAGTGGATAGAAAGTGACTGGCCAAAGAGGAGAAGTTAAGTTTAGCAGGTCAGGAAGATCTCAGGGGATGGCACCGAATCTGAAATCTGAATAACGCGAAAGACTTGCAGACAAGGGGTATTCCAGGGACAAGAAACAGCTCATGCTCCTCCACCCCAGCTGCCTCCTGCTTTCCTCTTGGCACCGCTGGTACCTTCTCATCTCAGCCTGAAGATCACTTCTGTTTATAGGTTTCTCTGTCTGCCTAATCTAAAGTAGCCCATTCCTGCCCTCACAGTCCCTACCTAGCCTAGTCCTTTAAAGAATTTACAATTTTCAGTAAGTTGCTTCTTGTTTACTTGTTTGTGGTAAGTCCCCAGTAAGCTATAATACCCATGAAAATAGGGGCATGTCCCTCTGTTTCTTGAATATTTTCATAGAACTATGATTATTCAACATTCAAAAATAATTGCTAAATGAGTAAATGCATGAATTAAAATAGTTTTCCCAGTCCAGAGGCTGAAAGTGTGACCACAAATGCCTGGAGTGGGACAGGTTCCTATGTCCAATTCCTGATGGGTCCAGACCACTGCTGCCCTTCTCGCTACAGGCTGGGTTTAGGGCCATCCGCTTTCCAGACGTTTCATTTTCAGAGGCTCTTTGGAACTTCCTGGACTCTGAACTTAGGTCAGTGCTGCCTTGTCCACCCCAACAAGTTGCCATAAATTCAAATCCCAGAATGAGAGACTTTGAGGTACTGGTCCTTTTTCCTTAAAGAACTCTCTTGGGATTCTTACACAAAATTTTGTCTTTGTTTTGGTTGTTTTTAGGACTCCCATTTTATTCTTGGTAACTTGATTGTTTGGTCATGTCCCCTAATAAGTGAAATGTTACACTGGAGTATTTGTTTAAACGCCGCAGCTTCAGATATGTAAGTTGATGAATGATTTTTGCTAAAGGCACACATTCGATAATTCCTATAATGTGAAATCTCAGCCAGATTTAATGTTCCCTGGGAATCACTCTGAAATTATTACAGACACTCTGTATTCCACTCCCTGGGCTTGGAATTAATTTCAAAGCAGAGTAAAAGTGCATCCATTTGGATGCCTTGGAGGAGTTCAGATGGGTAACATTCCATTCATCCTGAAGTTTCTGAAGTTTAAAATAACTTTTCACTTTATTGCATTTGATCTGGGTTCAGTAGGTACAAAATTCTACCTCTTTCTCCTACTACTGTCAAATTCTTTGTTTTGTTTCTTTTTGTTTGTTTTGGAGGTGAGGTAATTAGGTTTATTTATTTATGTTAACTTTTTTTTAATGGAGGTACTGGGGATTGAACCTAGGACCTTGTGCATGTTAAGCATGCACTCTACCACTGAGCTATACCCTCCCCGCCTCAAATTCTTCATTTAAAAAAATTTTTTTAATTGTATTTCATTAGATTCCACCTCCTATGAACAATGACAGCAATTGTCAATTGTAGTGTGTTTACCAGGTACCAGACACTTGAAACACATTGTCATGAACCCTCACTACAAGCCTGCAAGGTAGGAATTCTTTTCCTACTTTTCAGATTGGGAAACAGTTAAGCAGGTAGAGTAACTTCCACAGTCCCATCCAAGGGGTGAATTGTAGAGCAGGTACTCAGATCCCCGAGTCTAGATTTGATGGTTTTCCTTCCACCTCTATTGCCTTCGTGTTGACCCACTCATCATATGGCTTGCTTCCAACCCTGAAACCCAAAACTTTCTGAAAACCAAAAAACTTTCTGCAAAAATCTGACCTGACTTGACCTGAACTCATTTGTGAGGCAAACTTGACCTGACCTGATGTAAAGCCCATTATAGTCCTTATTTATTCTACTTATTATGACTATTCATACATTTTGCTATAAAAATAGTAATGTGTTCAATTACAGGGTGACCCACCCAGGCCTCCTAGGGACATTACTTATATAATCTTTGCACTGTAATGATCTTATAAGATCTTAACAATTTTAAACTCTGAAGCACACGTGGCCCCCAGGGTTTCGATCAGCAACTGGGAATCAGTAAGAAGTTATATTTGTGAATGACTCTGTAGTTCACAAAGCTTTTTAAAAGTTGAAGTCATTTTATCCTATTTTCCTCTCATGCATAAGGAGGAATTTAGGGACTTTTAAAGTATGCCTTATTTTCTTGCTTTCTCTAAAGCAGCTTCATTCTGTGATTTCAAGGTATTAGCTGCTCTTGAATCCAACAGAAGTGTGAAATTATTTGTTCTCGCCAAAAGACATTTAACTTTTAAATTAAATAACATGTTACAGAGAAAAGGTGAGGGCCAAAAAAGTATATATAGAATAATACCATCTGTATTTTTTGAAAATGATAAGTATGGTTCTCTCTGGGATGATGGGAGGGAGTTTGTTTCATTTTGTACCCTTTCATATCTTTAAGTTTAGAAACATGTGAACTTATTACCATTCAAAAAATTAAAGTCACAAGTTAAGATATCCATGAATGATTTTTCACAATGTGAAAGGCTCATGATACAAACGCTACCCAAGTCAGCTGAGTTCCAAGTGCACACACAGCCTGGTGTTGCTCACAGTGGGGCACATAGTTAATGGCCCATGTTCTTCTTGCTTTCACCTTTTTCCCATTTAGGCCAGATGTTTTTCCACACTTTTTTTTGATTGAACTATAGTCAGTTGCAATGTGTCAATTTCTATATTCAATATCTTGTAATAACATTTAATGAAAAAGAATATGAAAATGAATATACATGTATATACGCATATCTGGGACATTATGCTGTACGCCACACATTTTCGACCACCAAAGAGCACACACTGACCTTTGTTCTGGCCTGTGCCAGCATGCCCTCTCCCTCTGTTGCTCATATCCCCGGCCTCAACTCTCAGCCTCTGGTCCAAGCAGTCATATGAGCCTGAACTCAACTAATGGTCAGTATCAGCTCACAGAACAGGGTAGAATAAGGGGATTCCAGACTGGAGGCTGAGCTATGCTGGCAGGCAGGGGATGGGCAGAGCAGAGACAAGACTCCTGAGGCAGGCAGCAGTCAGACTGTGATGACCAACCCCAGACAAAGACAAGGTCAGAGTCCAAGTGGGAGGGCTGGGGCTGAGGTTCAGAGGGCGGAGCTGCTCCAGATGCCACCGGACAGAACTGACCCGGGCATACAGGTGTAGATTTGACATTCAAGCTGGGCACTAGAAACAGAGTTCAGCTTCCAGAAAAGACAGGTTCACACATGTCTACTCCAGAATGAAACTCTGACATTCCCCTTGGACTGGCTTTCAGCACTTTTCCTGCCGAGGACAAATCAGAGAGGAGCAGGATTCTGTAAGTGCTGCTTGGAGCATGTGGTTCTCTCCCCTTGCACATGCAGTGATGTCTAGCCCAATTTTATACCCTAAGAAGACATCCCAACAAGCTTTTTCCATCCATCCCCTGGAGCTGGGTTGAAGAATTTGAGGGGCAGCCCTGATGGTTAAGGAGGTGGGCTGGTGACCTCAAAGGCGGTGTGTGAGTAACTGTGAGTCACAAAAATCAATCCATCGTTAATTTCAACAACCAGAAGTTGTGGTGCTTTAAGCAGTGCCTGACCACCATGGTACCACTTGTCTTATTCCTTGTTCATACCGTAATGAAGGGATTAAGTTGTGCTCAATTTAGCTTTGCCCAGACACTGTGGTTCAAGTTCTCCGTCAGTAGCTGCATTTCTATCCTGCTCAATTTAGTAGGTTTAAACATCTCTGAGGTACATCCATTTATCATCAGTCTTTGCACTGGTTCCGTAACAGCCTTACAAGTAAGAAAAATAATTTATCAGTTCCTCGCCTCTAGGGTCTCGGCAGAGATCTTGAAAAGAACCGGATTTTCAAGCTCACTTTGGGAAAGGCCAGCAGGAAGGGGACTGAAAGCAGATTGTAAATCAATTGCTTTAGGCAGGACACCTGCCCTGTCAGTCTTAGCAACATCCAAATGGAAAAATGGGTGATCTAGGATTACCCTCGCGCAATGCCAATGACCAAGGCACTGAAAGGTCACATCTATTATTGTTGGCGTTTCTCTCCCCACTGGGCTGTTTTTTGAGTGGATGTCATATTCATCTCATACAGAAGGCATGTGCATCGTGCCAGAACATTGCTGCTAATATTTGATCTAATAAAAGACACCCTATCTTTTCTTCAAACTTTATGATGTCTAGCTGCCACTAAGGAATGGTTCCTTTCTTCGTCACCACTCCAATTTTATGTTTTAAGGACTTGAATCCTTAAGCAAAGTTGCATTTGCCACCTCTTATCTTAAAGTTAAAATATTCCTTTAAAAAACAGGGTAACCAGCTAATACATGGCACAGTCAGCCCAATTTCCAGAAGTGACTTGATGTCAATAGTCAATGCTCCTTTGGAAGGAGCACTGGTATTTACTAATAATACCATGTTCACCAAAAAATAGCTTGGCGCTTTATAAGTAGTATCAGAAGTGGGAGAAGGATGAGCAACACAATCTTAACCAAAAAAAACAAACAACAAAATTAGGACAGAAAAGGCTAACAGCAGCTGGTGTCGGCTGCAAGCAAACACACAGTTGAATCCTGCCCGACTCTGCAGGCGGATCTCTGAGAATTCTTGCAGTCTGGGACAGAAGCAGCAAAAGGCCGCATTGTAGGAATGTCAAATGTAAGCCCAGCTAGCTGGCACCCCCAGAAGTTACCAACAGGGGGAACTGATAACATTTGCCAGAAAGTCATCTTCCCCGATCATATTGTTACATAAAATCAGTCTTGTTTGTTCTAGGAAATCCGTGCCCCTAAGCTTCATTCTGCCTGGACCTTGATTCTTAGTGACCAAGGCCCTTGAGGGCTCCATTGGCCTCTGTGGATCTCCTTTCTGAAAGTGTTATTGACTTGAACCTGGGGTGGGGGTGGGGGCGGTTCCTGGAGTTCTTTCTCACCAGACTGGTTCCGGCTGCCTCCTGGGTGATGATGGAAAACTAAGGCACTTGCCAGCATGTCCTTCCCTTACTTTGTGATCCTCAGGCAGGGGCACGAAGGTTATGTGGAACTTTACCAAGTAGTTAAAGGCAGAGTCCAGGGCAGTCTTAAAGGATGTTGGGCTGTTACTGCAAGGCCAAAGTGTTGCATATTAAGGAAGTCCACTGCAGGGCCGGATAAACGCGGGATGAGGAAAGGCTGTCAACACCTTTTTCACTCTTCGCCCTGAAGGTTGGAAGCCCAAGGTGTTTCAAGTCGCAGTTGAGAACTGGTCCCCAAAGCCTCTCCAGTTTTCTGATTTCAGAAAGGAGCTGTAAGAGACCCCCGGAAAAGTCCCTGTGCACTCTTGCTATGGGAGTCGTTGCTGAAGGAAGATCGTATTTTATCAGAGATCTTTAAGATTCCTTAAAAGTCATCACTAACTTACAGCCAAATCCATCTTAGAGATCAACTTAGTGTAAGATATGTATTTAGTTATGCATTTATCTCATTTGCCTAGAGCAACATGAAAAAAATTTAAAGAAAAGCAGAGAAAAATTCAGAATAAGACAGATGGCCTCTAGCAACTAACTTAATCATGCAAGTAAGCTTCCGCACAGGAGAGACTGGATCTGGAGGGACTTTCATTAAAATCTTGCTATTTTGCCTTTAGCTAAAAGGACAAGAATGTCTCTGAAATCTGGTTGGAGGGAAACTAATGTAAATTTACTTTTTCTTCTTCCTGCCTGAGCAACCTAAGACCAGAGGATCTGTTACATTCCATCCTGTGTTCTGATCCTTTAGCCTTAGGACTAGAAGAAATTAAGCAGATTTTGGTGGAAATGTGGAAATATGTGTTCACCAGCAATGCTGGAACCAGGGAGTTTTGAAATCATGTGAGAAATGTGGGAAGGGTGGGCATCAAAGGAGCCTCAGGAGGGACGTATGACAGTTCTGTGGGCCTGGACAGGCTGGCTGTGGACATGCAAAAAAACCCCACAGCATCCAGTCACTCAGGAGAGATGACGGCCCATATTACACCTTGACACACACCCCTCACCCCTATGGACAAAACCGAGCATTGTATATGCAGACATTAAGAAGCCTATTTTAGGGAAACTACAAAGACTGTTTTGGGATAATAACTAACCTTATCACTAAACTCTTTTTTAATAATGGAATGTAAAGTGATGAAAGAAAAGCTATTTTTAGTTAGATTTTATAATGTGTCACTGGAAAGGATCATTAACACAGAGTTGGAAGACAATATTCTAACACGTACACCTGACTTTGGGTAAGTGGCTTACCTTTCTCATCTGGGAAAGCCTCTTTGTTCCTTTTAAAAAGGAATGCTAACATTTGTTCCCAGCTCACGATCTTCTTAAAAGTTCTAAGATCATGGGAGTCAAAGTACAGTGAGTAAAATCTCCCATTCTATGGGCAATTTTAGAGGAAAGAATTTCTTTCTAGAAAAGCTTCTGTAATCATTCCATTCATTCCTTACCCATTTCTTAGAAAAAGCCTGAGGGAGGGTACTGTTCCATACTTTTCAGGCTGACTAGCCTGTATACTTCATTAATCAAAGTCTTGGAAGGTCTGACACAAACCTGTGTCCTCAACTCTTGGGGGCACTTAACTCTCCCATCCTATTTAATCACAACCCATGCCATTTTCCATTATTAATAGTACACTGAGTGAAAAAATAATAGCTATCTCTACTGTGCATCTGTTATGTGTCTTTATCTCTAATCCTCATTTTTTGAAAAAGGAAGACCTTCAAGGTGAGTACGATTATTAACCCAGTTCACAATAAAGAAATAGAATGACTCAGAGAAATTGGGATAGACAGATAGGCAAGGTTTAGAGAACACTAACACCTGAAAATCGAGGTGAAGCAAAAGAAAGTTTTTAGAGACTGAAGGAGCATTGTAGCTACTGCTTCATCCCTGATGGGTAAAATTAAGACTGTACTGTAAGCCTTTTAAGGCCAATAAAGAGGTTCTCTGTAATGTACTTCTTCTGTGCACCCTAAGTCATTCTGTAAATTACTATTTCAATTAGCGAGCTCGCCACTTTCCTTAGGTAGACCTACTTGGACAAGATCAGTGAAGAGTGAATTAAAAGAGTAACTTCCTGCATACACGGTGAATATTTCCAGCTAAAGGGCACTTGGTTATTACACCTGAGTTCACTTAATCTTGCATTTGACTTGAGCATTTGATTCAAAAACCCCTGCAGAGCAAGTCACCACCCAAGTAACAATCCTGTTGTTAGCCTGTTGACCCAACTGATAAAAAAAAAGCACAAAAAAAAAAAGAATGAAAAAAAGATTTTCTCTTCTAGAGTCGGGTACTCATAAAAGCATTAGATGATTTTTTTAAATCTTGTGGGGGGATAAAACTTGTAAAACAGTAAATAGTTTTTCAAGTGGCTACTACGATTGGACATTCTTCCTGAAGGAGGAAAGCATGTCAGGACAATGGCATGCATCTTAAGAGTGTTTGTAAAAGGGTCCAAACGTGTTTTAAAATGCCACCTAGAGGGAAAGAGTATAGCTCAGTGGCAGAGCACATGCTTAGCATGCATGAGGTCTTGGGTTCAATCCCCAGTTAAAAAAAAATTTTTTTTTAAATGTAACCTGGCAATGTTTGTTAAAGCCACACATTCTAAGGCCTCCTATGCAGAGACTTTGATTCAGTAGGTGTTTCTTTGGTATAAATAATGTGATTGTTTATCTAATTCTTAATAGGAATGCTTAATAGCATCCTAATAGGGAGCTGGCACCTTCAAAGGTGACTGCTTACCATACTTACAGCTAACTCAACACTGAAAGTCTTGTTATTTACTATAAAGGATGATAGACATAATATTCTGCTCATGAAATTAGAGGTATCAAGAGTAGTAACTGACTAGGAAATTTTTCTGGACCCGTAGTTTTTTTTTTTTTTAACTGCTGCTAATTCTTTCATTTTTTAAATTTCATTTTATTAAGTTATAGTCAGTTTACAATGTTGTGTCCATTTCCAGTGCAGAGCACAATTTTTCAGTTATACATGAACACACATATATTCACTGTCACATTCTTTTCCACCATGAGCTACCACAAGATCTTGTATATATTTCCCAGTATAATCTTGTTTATCTATTCTATATATACCTGTCACAGTATCTACAAATTTCAAACTCCCAGTCTGTCCCTTCCCACCCACCTCCCCCCTGGCAACCACAAGTTTGTATTCTATGTCTATGACCTGGACCCACAGTTCTTGCTTGAACAAGATACATGAGTGGACAAGTCTAACACTTGAATGCCATTGATGTAGTGTGTAAGTCTAGGCGCCATTGGGCCCCAGTGGACCCAGCTGCCTGAACCAACAGCAAAGATCACCAGTCCTGATGTCATCAAAGCCTGTCTGGAATGAGTCCTTCATTCAGGGTGCTAGTTAAGGAGCCTCACTTACAGACAGTCTTTCTAAAACCACAGGCAAGTTGCAGGACTATTTTGTGCCAATTTGCTGCTAATGAATATACAACGGAGGGGGTTTGATCAAAGACTTGCTTTCATTGAAACGTTATCTTTTGGTAATTGGATTGTAAAGGTAGATTCGTATAGCCCCCAGATACATCTTAAAAAAGCTAATAATATTTACTAAAAAATCTTGATATTTGTTAGCAATCTAAATTGGCTCAGGTCAACTCACCAAAGTAAGGGATTGGATGAAACATACGCATATGCACTTTTTTCTAGGATAGATCTTTTTTTTTTAATTGAAGTATGTAGCACGTGCATTTAATTCACGTATATATGAATCTGAGGCAGGTGAGCTACAGACTACATGTTAAGAAACACTGGTGTAAGAGAGGACACATTCAGCTGCAAATGTGCTTGAGAAATCTAATCTTTGATAAATGAGTTGGAGAGTTAACAAAATTACTCAGGGAGTCAGCAGAAATTGCTTTTAAATCTTCAGGTCACTTTTCGGTAGATGGACCCCAGAGAAGGTTGCATGAAGCATGTTACGGCAAGGTGACTGATGGGACTGACCTTCACCCCCTTAATATTTACATTCGAGACTTATCTCCTTTCCTGTTTACATATGGGATGCCGTTTCATCTGCA
Source organism: Vicugna pacos (assembly GCF_048564905.1). Taxonomy (NCBI): domain Eukaryota; kingdom Metazoa; phylum Chordata; class Mammalia; order Artiodactyla; family Camelidae; genus Vicugna; species Vicugna pacos. Next base: position 5,049,271 of record NC_133015.1, read on the forward strand.
GCAAGCAGATTTCTGTTACACAATTGTTTGAATTTCAGGCCACATGAAATCTTAAACTATTTTACTTTATTTCATGCCTTTATATTATCTGTTTACCTGAGAGTTAAAAATCAAGCTTTTTTTTTTTGAGGCTGAAGTTAATCATTTACATTCGTGCAGTTTTTATATGGCTCATAAAGCATTCTGCATAGTATTTTCTTTCTATATGAAAAATATTCCTTAATAATGTCATCTGTTATAGAATGACTCATCAATTCCCCAGTCACAGGACATAAGCTTTAAATGTTATTTTGTCAGTTTCATAATTAATTAATTAATTAATTAATTAATTAGAGATTGGTACAGTTAACCTGCTCAAGTTACCCACTTATCCCTAGAAAAGATTTCTAACAATTGGCTTAAAATTGCACAAGCCTATGCTTTCAGTGTGTAAAGTACATAAATCTTTCCAACCAGCAATTTCAATACATATGACAATCAGCTAGATATGTTTAAAATTTAATGTTTTCGGAAGCATGAAATTGTAAGACACTAAATGCCTCTTTGCTGTGGATTAAAATAGTTACTATGCAAACTTACTTAGTTAATCAAAATACTCATTAGTGAATTTTTAAATTGCCTTCAAAAATAAAAGTAAAATATTCCAAAGCAGGAAATAGAAGGTTGAAAGTTTTTCTTTCATGACAGTAATAAAATCCATATAAGTTACGGGTTTTTGAAATTTGTATGTCAAAAGTTCAAAGCACATTTCAAGAGTTAAATTTTGACACAAAGTGTCGAGAAATTTGACACTTAATAAAGACCAGCATTCTCACTCTCCCAGCAGTGACTGACAGACACAGACGGGCCACTTCATTCCACCCATTAATAGAACTGAGAGGGGAAAGGCTCCTTCTCCTTAGTTCCAAATACGAACATGAGTTCAGCTCCAGCAAAGCTCATTCACACACCCCTGAGTTCAGACCCATGAGATTGGGTGGGTGCAGCCCCCGATGAGGGTTCTGCTCTCCTGAGTCTTTACCAAAATACAATCATTGAAGTTAAGAATGACCACTTAATTGTTCTCACTAAAATATTTATTGAACACCACTGTTTTCCATGCATGTTGTGACTGAAGTGAACAAAATGATTAAAAAAAGTAATAAAATGATTCATCATTTTGGAAGTGTCATTATAGAGATGGTTATTGATATTAAGCAATTAAGTGAATTTCTGACTGTGAAAAAGAATAAATTCAGGATGCAACAAAAAAAATGCTACGAAAGAAATAAGACAGAATGAATTAATAGAGTGACTGAGAAGAGGAGGATATGTTAAATTTGGAGGTCAGGAAGGTTGTCTCCAAGGTGATACTTGAGCCTGTGCGAAGATCTGGATACAGAGCAATCTGGACAGAGGAGACAGAAAGTGCAAAGGTTCTAAAATGGGAACAAGCTTGGGATGGATGGAGACGAAGACATCGTCAAGAAAGGGTAACGTTGGTCAGCCATCTTGTTGTAAGTGAAGAGAAAGACCAATTTGGAGGAAATCCAGACAAATCATCATGCTACTTAAACTGATTCATCAGAATTTCCAATTGTCTTACTGAAGGAATGTCCAGGGTAATATTAACATTTTCCATGATCCATTGCTCCACTGGAAATAAGATTTGTCCAGCCACCTTAAGCAATACCAATTCTGGAGAGGCAGAGAAATTAGGGAGCAATGTGAGAGTTATGCCAAGTTTAATTGTTAAACATGACACTTGATTTTCACTACGTGCATTTCCTTATTTTAGGGAAAATATCCCAGAGAAGCCAGTTATCCTTGAGGAAGTCGAAGCATTATGTAACTGCCAGTGCCTGTTGGAATTTCTTCTCAGGGGCGTTTCGCAGATCTCTGCTCTAACTAGACACCAGCACTCTTTCACAGTCTTTGTTCCTACTATACCAATTAGCTATTTTTTAATATTATAAATGTAAATTTGAAACTCATCAGAATTTACATGCCTTTGTAAGAGTTCATGTTTTCAATTTTAAATTATTAAAGTAGAAATCAGAGGAAAATGTTCATTTAAGAGACTAGGAGAAAAAAATCAAATAAGAAATGCTAAGCCTTTTAAATAGAATTTAAAATTGGCTAAACATAATTTTTAAATTTTGTAAAACACTGAGAAAATGTCTCTGCTTTTTTGGAAAGCATTTTAGGGCATGAAAAAATCTTCAGTAAAGTTAATTGACAGTACTCAATAAATAAATGTAATAAGCTATTAACTAACTTTAAAGCAAATGTTTTAAAAACTGTGGTGTGATAGAATAGAGAAGAAGATGCCCTCATGGGTTTGAAAGTAACCAGAAGAGGATTCAGATCCTGGTTTTTCTCCTTGAATTTTCTGAGCCTCAGTTATTCCTTTTAATAGTGGGGTAAGACTAACCGAACCCCTACGTCTACCCTGAGAATTGAATTAGATCATCATTTCAAAAGGCCCAACAGATGGTAATTATTCAATGAATGACAGTCTTTTCTAGCCTACACCAACACCCCTAGCATGAGGACACAGTGATAGTCTTGTTAATAATATTCGTAAATCTTTTAGCACTCTTCATACTGTTGTTTGTTTGTTTGTTGCAAGAATTTTATTTATTGAAAAGGAAGGTCAAGAGATAAAATTATGACATAAGGTTTAGGGTGGATCCCCTTAAGATAATATCAATATTTTATCTTTCAAATTTTTTCAGTAATATTTGACCTCTAAAATTCCATTCCATAAAATAATAGAAGGTATCTTTCTCCCTCCCCCCGGTCCATTAATACATTTTCATCATATTTACAAATTAAACCAATGTAATTATTAAAATTAAACACTCTGCACATTATTCTTTCAACATTTAAAAATCTCTATTTAAAGTCCTACATTTTTTGTTTCTGTTTTTTTTTCTGTTTTATTGACATATAATTGATACTACTTGATACCTCTCTGTGCTACCAATTAACCAATTCTCTATCAAAATTACTTATGTACTTTTGCATGGCTTTTTTTAAAAGAAGTTTTTCCATCAGCCTAGCTGCTCCTGATTCAGTTTCAAGTACATATGGATTTATTTGGAACATTCTAACAGCGGAGGGAATGTCTTTGTCAGTATGTGCTTAGATACAGTTTTAGGGAATAAACTGTTAGATTAAGAGAGTAAAGATTGTGTAAACTGGTCTCCTTGGTATGCAAAAGCCCAGAGATTATAAGAAGAGGTCACTACACAGAGGCTCCATGTGAAAGGGAAGTGAACACAAAATGAGACATCTTGGATTTAGCATAGATATTAAGTTGAAAGAGGCCAAGTTTGTGAGCAGAAAAAAAAGGCTAAAGGTAAATGAGAGGAGTGTTAGGACTTATGAAACTGTAAGCGCTCATTAAATTTTACATCCTTTCTCTATATAGTTTTCTACTCGTGGGAGTACACGAACACACCCTGGGTACATAGTGGAACAGAGGGTCATAATAGTTCGGGTTCAAGGTAATTTTGTGCCTAAAACTTTAAATAAATTACCATCCCATATAAAGTTAAAACCTTCATGTGATGAATTATCATGTAATCATGCAATGAAAAGGGAGTTGTCTTTTTCTTTCAAATAGATTGTTAAATACAGTAGTTCAATTTAAAGTTTCTGTTAACAGGGTGTCAATTAGGAAGCAACTTATCTGGCAAAGAATAGACAGCTTTTTTCACGGCATGGGCTTCTGGGCAACCTGAGTCTCTAAGTCTGGAATGAAGTATCCCAAGGATCAGGTCTGACGATTGGTCATCTTGAGCCAGATCAGACCAGATCAACCAATCCAATTCTCCACATCAAGTGGAGGTCGATGGGCATTTGTTGACAGTTGAAGGTTAAGAAAGAGTGTAAGCTTTGGGGTTAGGCAGATCTAGGCTTAAACCCTAAGCTTACAAGATGTAAGCAGCCGCTTATAAGCTTTATATAACCCTGAGCAGTTGTCTTCAATTTCTTCTTACACAGAATACAAATTTTAATGTTTAATTTGGTTATTGTAAGAATTAAATGAATTAATGCATATGAACTTGTTAGCATAACATCTGAGACACATTGGACGCTCAATATAGGGTACCTTTAAAAAAAAGTTCTTGTTTAGTTCCTTCTGCCAACTAAAGCGTGGATGGAAGCTTGGGTCACTTCCCACTCTGCATCTGAGCCAGCTGGCTATCGTTAGCCAAAAGGGACAAACGATGTGCCTCTAGTCAGCCTGGCTAAAAATTGTGTTGGATCCTCTTCTTTTGGAAAGCCCAGGCAGCTCAGACAGTCCCGGGGGAAAGGAGGTATGACTCTCAGGGCATGGACGCTTAATTTTTCAGATTGGATTTCCTCTGAGCATATTTAGAGCCTTGGAAATGTGGACCTAGCCAATCTGACACATGCTAATCAGTTTCCTTCACTTCCTTGAAAAGTCCTGTGGATCTTCTCATCACTCAGCAGGTGGCAAGTCTCACCTTGGTCCAGGCTTCAGTTGGGCTTAAGAGAATTGTGGGCAGAGAAGGAAAACTGAGGGGTCACCCACCTCATAGCTCACCCAGTGTGGCATTCAGCAGAGATGTGGTGAAGAAAACAGCTAGACTTGGAGGCTGAAGTTTTGGCTTCTTGGCTTCTTGCTAATTGTGGTGAAGCCCCTCAACATCTCTTAACTGCAAAACAATAATTCTCACTGTACAGAATTTGTGTGCATGTGGTGGTGGTAAAATAAAATAATATTAAATTACTTCATAAATTGTACAGAACTATACAAAAGAAAGGCTTCTATTCCAAGAGGCCTGCATTTGATGGGTAAAAGCTACATTGGGCCATATTTAATTTCAATATTAATAAAATCTTCTCCATTTATGAATTCCAATATTGCTCTAAGATAAATGACTTTATTCTCATCTTGTGTGTCTTTGAAATGTACTGTTATGAATAATACATATTACAAATGATTAATGATTCTGTTATCTGATTTTAAATTAGCATCATGATACCAGTGCCAATCAGCCTGTAAACATACAAATTACTCTCCTTACTAAATTATATTGCCAGTATCACTTAAGTATCCAGCAAGGGTAAAATTAGAAATCTCAATTTTTAATTAGGAAATCCAAAGACTCTTATATGATAATATTCAGTCACATCTGCTAGGAATATAAGACAAACAGGGCTTGGTTTTATAAAACCTAGGATTTTGATACTTCTCTTTTACAGTATGAGAAAATAAAACAATTGGAATTGGCCTCACCCTTGTGGGCTTTTTTTACAACATCATTTGTTTTATATGTATGTATTTCCTGATAGGTAGAGATGATGAAATAGGCCTATTAAGGGCAGGGACATTTCCATATAAAAAGCCCCAAGGGATGGTTTCCGTTGTCTACTGTGGGTTCAACTGCAGTCAGGTGTTATCTCTGTTTTCAGAAAAAAGAAAACTGAGCAGAAGATCATGTCAAGTCCTGACTGGGGATATGATGGCGACAATGGTAAGTTCTTCTGTTCATGTCTCTTTTCCAATTAAAGAGGTGTTGAGCACTTAAAATAACTGTGCAGTCATAGATTAATGGTTTGAATTGACTGACTTTGAATTATAAAAGCTTTGCATGTATTATTAGCAGTTGTCCTTTGAGTCATGGTTGTCTACAAAATGTTTTCTCTCTCTCTCTCTTTCAGTCTCTCCCTCTCTCCATACATTTATATTAGAAATCTATTGCTAACAGTAAAATATGGATAATCTGATCCCATAGACTATTAATACTTTACTTGTGTTGGCAAATAGACTATTTTACAGTATAGCATAGATAAGGGGCATTCTTACAATAGAGAAAAGACAGTCTATTTGGCAAGTGGTGTTGGCAAGCGGACAGCCGCATGTAAATAAATGAAGTTAGAGCACTGCCTCACACCATACACAAAAATAAACTCAGAATGACCTAAAGACTTAAACGTAAGACAGGACAGCACAAATCTCCTAGAAGAAAGCATAGGCAAAACATCCTCTGACATTAATCATAGCAATGTTATCCTAGGTCATTCTCTGAAGGCAATAGGAATAAAAGCAAAAATAAGCAAATGGGACCAAATCAAACTTATAAGCTTTTTCACAGCAAAGGAAACCATCAACAAAATGAAAAGACAACCTACAGACTGGGAGAAAATATGTGCAAATGATGCAGCTGACAAGGGCTTAATTTCCAGAATATATAAACAGTTCATACAAATCCATAACAAAAAAACAAATAACCCAATCCAAAATGTCCATTGACAAAGAAGTTGTGGTATACAATGGAATACTACTCAGCCATAAAAAATAATAAAATAATGCCATTTGCAGCAACATGGATGGACCTGTAATAACCTATAATGAAAAAGAATATATATAAGTAAAACTGAATCAGTATGCTGTACACCAGACACTAACACAACATTGTAAATTAACTAAACTTCAATTAGAAAATAAATAAATGGAAAAGGGACATTCTGAAACATTAAATTTCTGTTAAGTTAAACAGAATATCATTTAAGATACCTGAATAAATCCTAATCTAATAAACAAAGTTATACTCCTAAAACTTGGAATTGAGCATTTGATCAGGTTTTGACTGTAAGCATATGTTTGTCCTTGTAGGTCCTGAACAGTGGGGCAAGTTGTACCCCATTGCAAATGGTAATAACCAATCTCCTATCAACATTAAAACCAGTGAAACCAAACATGACACCTCACTCAAACCTATCAGTGTCTCCTACAATCCAGCCACAGCCAAGGAAATCGTCAACGTGGGACATTCCTTCCATGTAAACTTTGAGGACAATGATAACAGATCAGGTGAGCCAAAGACTCTTCTGATTTTTTCTTTGACTTTCCTGGGGAAATTAAAACAACAGGTCTTTAAGAGTGTTTCTTAAACACAATGCCCATCCTTAGTCTTGTGCACATGTATAACATCGCTGTAATCTGGTGAGGCATCTTGAACTTTTAGAAAATTTCTAAATGGTAAAGATGATTTGGGGGGCTCCCAACTCAGTCTTTCTTCTCAGTGACAGTGTCCCAACTCTTCCAATTTCCAATGTCTTCATGCTCACTTCACATCCTCTGAATGAACAGTATTTTTTTTCAAAAAGGTCTGTGAACCATCATGAATATAAAAACTGAAAATGCAAATATTTTCTAATTGAGATAAGGATGGAGGAGCACAGTAGGGAAGAAAAACAGAGGTGAAGAATATATTTATCTTTTGTGACCGGAAAAAATGGCTCTATAACTGAGAAGTGCCTGGGTACCAGTAAGAAAATGGCCTTGCATGCATCTTTTTTGGGGGGAGAGGGGACTGGTAATTAGGTTTATTTATTTACTTTTTAATGAAGGTACTGGAGATTGAACTCAGAACCTCATGCATGCTAAGCATTCACGCTAACCCTGAGCTATACCCTCCCCCATGCACCTCGCATGGAACAACTTTGTGCATAAGTATACTTGCCTATCTTCCCCTCTCCCTGCTAGACCGTAATGACTGAATTATCTTCATACCCCAGAGTCTAGTACATTTCCTGCTACACAGTAAGACTTTCAAAAATGTTTACTGAATAATTTATTAACTGACAATTTCACAAAACAACTCTACTGACAAAAGGCAAAACTTGCTTTAGCACTTTCCTACAAGGTTCTGAGCCTAAATTTTAGACACCCTGGGGCTATGTCCATTGTTAATATTAGATTAGATCTGATATTATGTGTTTTATTAATCGTATGATTGAGTAGACTCTCTAAAGAAACATGGTTCATTGTTAAAATTTTCTAAGTGATCCTACTGCCCCACTGACACTTTCTTTTAGTCCCTGGCTAGGGGTTCTCTACAAAGCTGTCAAGATACCCTCTAGTGTCTTGATCAGTTACAAGGTATGTGATGAGTAATTTGTTACCAAAAACTAAATCACTGAAGATCTTGATGCATACTTCCCATTACTGTCTTTGTTGAAAGAATAAATGAATGGACTTGCAGATTAAAGCAGATTCAAGGAAAACCCTGTAATCATATAATTCACTCATCTCCCAGTATGTTCTACTGAAGGCAGGAAAAGGTAAAACTACAGTTCATGCACTGAGAATTGTATATAACTCATGCATTATCTTAGGGTGCACAATACATATGAATGTCATCAATGTGGATGTGCGGGAAAAAAAAAACCAAGATGGAAATTCTGGTGCTAGTGTTTGTTTTCATTTCTCCTCAACCCAATTTAATGTTAATTTATATTACATGAGAAGGTAGACTGGAATTTATGATTGTAGCACTAACATACTAACATTGTTTCCTTTTTCTTTTAGTTCTGAAAGGTGGTCCTCTCTCTGGAAGCTATAGGCTTCGTCAGTTCCATTTTCACTGGGGCATCACAGATGACTATGGTTCTGAGCACTTAGTGGATGGAGTCAAATATTCTGCAGAGGTAATGTAACTCAGTGAGTGAGAGATAACTACACTGGGAGTATTCCCAGAAGCAGCTGCCTTACAACATAAGACACCCTTATAGTGGCTCCAAAGGAATGAGCATTCTAGTCCACGTAAGGGACTCCCAGGCTCCATTAAAATCAAAGGCAGACACACCATGTTTGGCAATAGAGGAGAATTTTTGGTGTGAAAGAGGCAGCTGAACTTGGAGCTGAACTCCTGAGCCCCAGAATCCTCTCATTTTAGAATGCCTCAAAAACTGTTACTGTGACATCGGGCTACCCTCTGGCCTCTTGCCCACATGGAAGTTCGTGATCTAGTTCAAGGCATTTTGTCTGTGTATCCGTGGAAAAATCAAGAACATTTGCATCAGGTTGTTAACAGAGGGTCTGGTTGAAAAGAAGAACTTCTGCTCTTTATATATAGGAATATGTACTACATTTGTAACAGCATAGATAGGTTGGCTTTTTTATTTTACTTTTATAAAATGAATTTGTAATATATATAGTTTTGAAACATGCTTTTTTCCCCACTTACCAATTTATCAAGATCATTTTTCCAACTCGGTGTAATTCCACCTCTTTTTCTAATATCTGTACAGTATTTCAGTGTATGCATATATCAGAATTTATTAACTGACCCCTACATATGGACAATTACAATGCCTTTTGCTTTTTGTTCTGTTGGAGTTTTTTTCTTTTGCTTTTACCAAAAAATTTTGCAATAAATGCATCTGTCCATACATCTTATGCACTAGTGAAAGCAATTATGTAGGGCAGATTTTCATTAGAGGGATTGTTAAATACAGGGTAGGTGCACTTTTCATTTTAATAGAGGACACAGGAATAGTATACAAATATAACTTACTTTATGTTACATTGTAAAGCTAGACTAATAACTTTCAATGTTCAGAAATCCATTAAATGCCTTTTCCTATTTCTCCTTCATAAAATTGTAGGCAGACTAAAGTCAACTGGACTGAAAGCCTAAATTAGTATTAGTAGATCTTTGGGGGAGGATTTGGTTGTATCTAAGAAAACTAAATTGGTGATTCTCTCCTCTAATTTGAGAAAAATAAAATTAATCCAGGCTTGAAATGACAGGCACTTAGCCACAAAGTTCAACACATGACAGAGGGTGGGAGGGAGAAAGGAAGGGAGAGCAGGAGGGAGGGAGAGGTGGGGAGAATGAGAGAGATTCGTGGCATGGAGAGAATTGATTTGATTTAGAAGGATATGAGTGACCAGATGATCACTTTCCATTGGATGGTCAGAAAAGGATTCTTTCAAGAATGGCATCTGAGTTTAGCCCTAATTCAAGTCAAAATCCTCCCATGAGAGAACTATGGGGAAGGTTCAATCCCCAGTACTGCCTTTAAATAAATAAATAAAATTTAAAAAGCTGATTACTTCCCCTTGCCAGCAAAAGAGAATTTTTCGGTCATGATTCCCAGATACTTCAGGACCCCCTTTTCATTAAGTTAATAAGAAGTATCTCAAGTGAGAGAAAGTTATTTCAATTTTTGTCTCAAAACTGGTTAGTCAGAATTCCTGACCTAGTTTTCTTCTGTAGAGCAACAGGGAACTATATTCAATACCTTTAATGAAAAAGAATATGAAAATAAATATATGTATGTATATGTATGACTGAAACTTATGCTGTACGCCAGAAATTGACATGTTGTAACTGGCTATACTTCAATAAAAAATAATAATAAAAAAAAGAATTCCTGATCTCACACCAAAGAGAGATTTGTTTTTAAAAAAGAAGTAATACTGAACAGTTAAGATATTCTGCGAAAAGAAATTTCTTAGTGGTTCCAAAATCTGCCACTTACCCACTCTACTCAACACACAGTTAACCCTTCTTAAGAATGAAAACATAGCCCTTCTCACGCCCAAGGTAAAAGTTCACATAGTTTTATCTTTCTAACCCAAAGTACATCTTCATATATTAACAAATTAATGTATGACTTAATTTTTACCTTCACAATGGTTATAAATAACTGCTTAACCACATTATCGTTTCCAGTTTCATATAGTTCACTGGAACTCTGCTAAGTACTCCAGCTTTGCTGAAGCTGCCTCACAGGCTGATGGTTTGGCAATTATTGGTGTTTTGATGAAGGTGAGTTACAGAGAGTTACAGAGCTCTACTAAAATTATTTTTTTACCAATCAGACCTCAAAATAGGATGAAATAAGGCAAAAAAATGTTTGAGTCTTTTCTCTTTTTCTGGAAAGTTCTTTACTAATGATTGACCACACGTGACACTGTTCCCTAGTAGACTGTGGAGTTGTATTGGGGTTTTTTGGCTTTTCCCTCTTGAAGAGAGAAATAAGTTTCAGGCAGAGACAAAATGGAAAGGTATTAAAGATGGAATGAATTTTTATTTTTCAGCTCTTCCACATTGCCTTTCTTCCTACATCATAGAGTCAGTTTATTGATTTAACATTTTATCAGGAAAAAAAATAAAGAGAATTTTTGTCCCATAAAGAAAGTTTAACTGATATTTAAAATGGCAGGTTTGTTCGGTTCCTCTACAGGAGAGTCCCTAAAAGTTCTAAAGGGAAGTTACTACTAAATTGGGTATATTTGGGTGACTAAATTTTGGAATTACAGTAATTCTAGTTAACCTTTGTTGTTTATTTATAACATGCCATTCACTGCACCAATTATAATTAATAGATTTGACCAAAAGTTAAGAGGTTTGTTTCTGTATCACAGTTTTGCTGAATTTCTGGATTTCGACTTGCATATCTTTGAACATCTTACCCATATTAAATTAAAAACAAGATTTTTATTTGCCACTTTATCTGTGGTTACACATTATGAATCATTTACAGAGTACAAGGGCCCACAAAAACAAACTTATAGCAAAATTTCCTCCCCTAAAGCAAAAATACCTTACTTTTCTCCAGCTACTGTTTTTGATTGAAAAAAAATTAACTAAACAGGACTTAATAATAATTTTTATCTCACACTTTATTTTTTTTTTAATTTCCAGGTTGGTCCAGCCAACCCAAACCTGCAGAAAATATTGGATGCCCTAAAATCAGTTAAAACTAAGGTAAACATACTAATTAAATTAATTTAAATCAGAAAACAGGAATCCATAGAATTAGGAAATGATTTAATTGTATATCTGATATGGGGAGTAGGAAGCCAAAGCAAGGGCCACCAATCTGAAAATCAAGGTACTACTAAGATGCTCCTCGCTTCTGAGAAGATCTCTGACTCAGGGAGTTCTTTTATTTTGTTTTTTGTTTTTCATAGTTATTGCTTATCTATTTCAGCAGGACGAAGCCTATAGAACAGGTTTTATAGCTGCTCAAATTTGTTTTAAAAACTATATCCAAACAAAATGTGATTTTTTTCCCATTTCATGAAAAGATATCTTTATTTCTTTAGCAAGATAACAATGCAGAAGTTAAGGATATTCTTTTGAGATCTCATTAAAATGCAATATCTCATAACCATGATTTCACTGTCAGCTAAAAAATCGATTTTCTAATATATTTAACCTTAGCTTCCCTGTTTTAATAGTAAATAGTTAAATCATATGTTAGAGATTTATCACTTTCTTTCACAGTATGGAGAACTGTCATATTTTTACATAAAATGAGTCTAGTTCATGATGATTCTAGAAAGCACTAATCTTTAAATGAGTATATTATAAAGTGAGAAAGTCTGAAGATAAATAAGCACTCAAGTCAGGAATATAAAAAACGATATATGAAAAGAAAACAGAAGGAAATAATGAAGATGAAGCAAAAATTAATCAAATAAGAAAGAAAATGAAATATAAGGTAAATTTTTATTATGAAAATAAAAAGTTGATTTTTTTGGAAAAACAACAAAAAAGCACACTTTTGGCAAGTTTGATGATGAAGAAAAGGTATGCTACAAAAAAACTACTAGAAATAAGGAAATGGATCATAATTAAAGATGTGATAAAAAGGTTTAAAAGAGAAAAGTTTGTACAGTTGACCCTTGAACAACATGGATTTGAACTTTGAAGGTCCACTTATATATGGACTTTTTTCAATAAACACACACTACAACACTACTCAATGGGCAGTTAACTGAATCTGCTCATGCACAACCGTGGTTACAAAGGGCTGAAGTTATAGGTGTATTTTAGACTGCATGGGGGTCAGCACTCCTAATCCCCACATTGTTCAAAGGTCAGCTGTATACCATACCAGTAAATTTGAAAATTTAGAGTAAATGGGTGAATTTCTAGGAAAATGTAGAGAAACTGACTCAAAATGTGTTGAAAACCTAAATAGGCCAAAAATCTGAGAAGAACTTTTAAAAATAGCCAACAAAAAAAATGTACATAGTAAAAGGAAACTCTAAGCCCGGAACATGTTATGGGAAAGTGTTACACAACTTACGAGAAATAATCTTGCCATTGTTAACTAAACTGCCCAGATGAGGGACAGAAAACTTTATATCAATTTAATTTAATGAAACCTAATACCAAAACTGGGTAAGAATACCTCAAAAAGGAAATCATAGGCAAATCTTTCTTAGGAATATAAATAAAAGATATATTAAAATTGATTACAGCAAATCATATTCAACAGTATAAAAAGAGTAACACTTCCAAACTAGTAGAGTTTAATCCCAGGAATGCAAGGATGGTTCTATATTAGATCATCTCCTAATAGAATTCATTACATTAACAAACTAAAGATGAAAAACTATATTATAAACTTGTTAGAGTCTTAAAAAGCATTTGATGAAAACTCAATGCCAATTCCTGAGGACAAAAAAAGAAAGAGAAGAAAGAAAGAGAAAAAAGAAAGAAAATTCTCTGAAAACTTATTGAATTTAAGAAAGAATATCACATAGAAACTTGTATCAAACATCAAATTTAGTAGTGAAATATTTTAAGCATTCTCATTTCAATCAAAAACAAGGCTAGGGTGTCAACTATGAACACCACAGCTGAACATTGCAATGAATGTCCCAATCAATGTAATAAAATATAAATAATTATGGAAAAGAAATAATAATAAAATAAAATAAAGAAATAAGAGTACTTATTAGGGTAAACATTAGAAAGTAAAGACAAAACTGTCATCAAGTGCAGAGGATCATTGATATCTACCTGGAAAACTCAAAACTAACAGCTAATAAGCAGAATCAATATGCAAGTCTAGTAAAGTTGATGACATAAAATATTATCTATAAATATCAGTTCCTTTTCTATACACCAATAATAACCAATCAGAAAAGAAAATAGGAATAAATAGAATAAAGCTAAAACACACCAATACACATGTCAATAATATCTTCGCCAGCAGAACAGTATCTGGTATCATTCCTAGAGAAGCAATAGATGCTTTATATTGAAAATTAAACATATTTTAAAGAATATAGATTATAAAAAAATTTTGAACCTTTGCTTATCCTCAACCAAATGAAGAAGGAGGAAGATTGCTTAGTCAAAATTTCAATGTAGCATATTTTCAGTCTTCTATTACTTTTGTTTATATCCACAAACATACCAGACATAAAATACTATATAGTAGAAAAGATTAAATTCTCAGCTAAGATCTATACATACATACATATATATATATATATATATGCACATACACCAAATAATATGACATATATGTCACACATGTATGTGGTATAAGTATTTGATATCATGGTATAATAATATATTACTTTTCTTTTTCTTTCAGGGCAAAAGTGCCCCTTTCACAAATTTTGACCCCTCTGTTCTCCTTCCTTCATCCCTGGATTACTGGACCTACTTTGGCTCTCTGACTCATCCTCCTCTTCATGAGAGTGTCATCTGGATCATCCTTAAGGAGAGCATCAGTATCAGCTCAGATCAGGTAGAGTATGAAAAGTAGATGAGTGAGAATTGGGAGAACAGAGCAGGAATATCATTCCAATTCCTGGTATTAATGGGAGAAATCATTATTTCAATAAGATTTTGAAGAGTTCATTTTCCCTTCCAATTGTCTTTTTCCAATACTGAAAAAGATGTAATTTTGACATAAGGTCTATTGAATAATAAACAAGAAAAAGGTATTATAAATACTTTTTTTTTACTTTATGTAGAAAAATATATATGAGATTCAGAACTCCTGCTCTTCTTTTCAGCGTAATAAGGAAAAATCCAACCTTGTTAAATATCTTCCTAAGAGTTTCAGAAACAAAGAAAAAACTGTCACTGGAAGTACAATTAAGACTTTGGAGAATTGTGACTCTCAAGTCAGCCTTAATAGTCGACATGGTTTTATTTGTCCTTTTATGAAGCTTAAGTTCTTAAATATTTAACAAAATATCTTATTAACTACTGTTTATAAGTATGATAATAATAACTACCTTTGATTGAGTGATTTCTTTTATTAGGTGCCTTACATATGTGTTGTCAGTCAATTCTCATAACAAACCTTTAGGATAGGCAGTGTGGCGTATTGGTAACTAACACTTATTGAGCACATGCCAAATGCCAAACACCATTCTAACAACTTTATATGAATGAATCCATGTAGTCTTCCCAACATCTCAGTGAAGGGGTCCTCTATGGAAGCCGAGGCACCAAGCAGACAGGTCTCTTACCTGAGATAGTCCAGCTGGCCAGTGAGACAGCTGGTATCCTAACCCAGTCTCCCATGGATAATTTAAGCCAAGGGCCTAGTGCAATGAAAGGGGAAGGAATTTTTGGCTTCCTCCCTTTTTATCAGTGAATGCACTGCAATCCTCAACCTGATTTTCTAAGTATCAGTGCATTAATTACACTAGGGGAAAAGGTGTTTTGTGTAATTTTAATAGCTTTTGACTCTTTAAATATTTTATCCTTCCTCTAAGCTGGCTCAGTTCCGCAGTCTTCTGTCCAACGTGGAAGGGGGTAAAGAAGCCCCCATTAAGCACAACAACCGGCCTCCCCAGCCTCTAAAGGGCAGAACGGTGAAAGCTTCATTCTGATTGGCCCACGAGGAAATATCCTCCCTCATGGAACACAGCTCTGCTTCTGCCATAATCCAATAAAGCAAGTTTTAAGAAACAAATTTATCTCAACGCTAGCAAGACAGCACACCTGCAAATTTAATCTGTACAACTAAAAACCTTTAATTTTTGCTCTTCATGCTTAACTGAAATAGTAATCTGCGAGCTTACACACTTGTGCTTAAATTCAAGTATATTTTGTGGAATTCCTTATAATTACAATTAAGGAATACTTAATTTCTCAGTGATTTGTATCTCTTTTCATTATAGTCGGTTTAATTGAACCAATAAAATAATTTTACCTCTTTCTTCTTGTCTAATATGCACTCTATTTTTAAAAAGCATTAAGTTGCTACCCCATTTACAGTCAAAAATCTTAAATGCTGTATTTGCAGTATTATTTTGCCTCAAATGTAATAACCTAAGAACATCTTGAAATGAAATATTGAGAGTTCATTTGCTTACTCTTGGCGACAAATATACAACTAAGATGACAACTAGATTTAATATTATTATTCCAGCCCAACATTGCTACTATTTGTGTACTCTGTGATAAAACTAGAGTTTTATATAAGAAATGATGCTTCTGGTTATTACTTCCACTTTTCCTCCCCCATTAGCAAAGTGCTTTTATTTTTTCCATTGTTATGATTAGTTAGCTTGCATGGAGGCTCTGTACTTCAGATTTGGAAGAAAAGTCACCAGTGAATTGTTTATAAAAATGAAGAAAGTGTTTGTCTTAAAACTATATAAGAACATCATGTAATTTTCTAGTTAGATGTGTACTTAACCTGAAGCCCGTTCCTCCTGAAACCACATCTGCATTCAGAATTCTACAATTCTTGTGTCTAGTATCAGTCTTGTGATGCACTTAATTTCTCTTTTCTGAGAAACCATATTAGAGAGCAAAGCCCACATTCCTTCCAACGTTCTAGTCTTCTCTAATGTCACAAAATCAGTCAGAACCTCTAAGTAACTGTAATCATAGTCAAAAGGACAGACAAAGCAGATTCTTCATTGCTCTGACAGATTTTTTGTATAAAGGCTGTTTATTTATTTTTAAATTTAAAAAAATTATTTTTAAATAACATTATTATTTGTACCTAAAAATCATGCTGGAAGACGTCTTTTGAAAATTTTTATTGGGGCCCAGAAATTAAGTGAATCCTCTTTATTAAAAAAGTGATGGATCCAAATAGCACTTCATTTAGCTCTGATGTGTTCTATAGAAATACTATAAAGCATTCTATAAAAATAAATTACTTCCTTTGTAAAAGTAATCCGTGTGAATTAACATGTGGTTGCCAGATACTGAGAAACCTTGAGTGACACCTGTCCTATGATCTTCTTATTTCACGTGAGTTACATTGATAGGATTTTAATCTAAAGTTATCAAAGGTCATCATGAGCACCAAAGAAAGAGGAGTATAAGTTTAATTTAAGAAATAAATCTGCAAAAGGTGCTCAGGGCCTACAGTGTTTGAAAGTATTTTCTGAAAAGAAATTGAGCAATTTAAAAATAAGTTTCATGGCAAGGACCTGGAAAATACTTGACTTGATAACCCATATATATTTTTTGAAGAAGGTTAAAGTGGATTCCAGGATTTAAATATAAGTCTGTAAGTCTTATTATGGAAAGGGCAAAGAAGTGACAGAAGATATATGATGGTCATCACGCTTTATCCCTAAGCTAAATGCCAACTGGGGAACATGTTTCCCCTTACTGCTTCTGCCAGAATTTCACATATTTGGCAGAACTCACGAGGTGCATTATGGGAGCTTTCCACATTTCTCTGAAGTAGCCGATAAAACAGCTGTTGGGAGGAGATATGTGGACAAGGCACCGGATCATCTAAGAGTGCAACTCATATGTGTCTTTGACTCACTCTCCTGCTCTGTGCCCTCTTCCCTTGCTAGCTTAAGTAGAGGATTTGAACATCCTTCAGGGATTCTCTGTCTTTTCCGTGATGTTTAGTAGCTGGCTTCTTTATGCCAAGATATTTTCTAAATTATTCATTTCTATAAGCTTGAGCAAAATAACTCTAAAAACATTAAATTCCTCAGAGAGAATTGGGGCAAAAGACAGAAATATCTTCTTTTAATTTTCCAGCAGGACTCAAAGAGAAAATTTTCATTTATTATAATTCTGGTTAATCTATGTCAGTGGTTCTTCACCAGCTTGTTGTCACAGATTCCTACGAGTTTGTGTTAAAAGCTATGAAATGTCTTCCTGCCTCCCCTCAACATGTAAATTAAATACAGCCAAATTTTTGCATGGAGTTTTAAAGTTCTCAGCAACTTATGCCTTTTCTTTCTTCCTTCCTCATAACAAAGTCAATCCTGGACCCCAAGATGAGATCCTGACTCTAAACTATAAAAAAATGAGCTAAAATGGATTCCAGGTCTCTCTTGATCTCACTTTTTCATTTAACATTTATTTTTGCTTTTCCACCTTATTGTTTATAGCAGGTCCCTAGAGGTGGAATGACAGTATACTTCAAGTATAGTTTGTGAATTATCTTTTTGTTGTTTTTCCATATTCCAAATATTATTTTGAGTTGGTATGAGGTTCCATTGTAAGAGAGATATAAAAAGACAAAAAAAAATAATCCAAAGCTTAGTGAATTGCTTCATTTATTAGTGGGTAGGCTAACAAGAAGTCACAAATGAGAGTTAAAAGGGACCTAGAAGAAAAAAAATTGACTGAGGAAGATATCACCAGATTGATAATGGGCCAAAATCACCCTGAAAGTCATCAACACTCTTTGTATCTAAGACCATGAAAGCATAAGGAAATATTTATTTTCTGAGCATTATCTTCATAATTATCTATAAACACCAAATGCTTATTTACTCCCTATTCTCTGAGGCATTGGACTGGGATTTCCTGATTACTCTAATTAGATCTGGCTATTTTAGATCTCATTAGATAGACAAAGAGACAGATAGACAGACAGACACACAGACATAAATATAAATGAATAAATAATTGCATTTATTCCAGGACTACTCTACTTAGACAAAATGGAAATGTAGGTGTGAGTATTGAACCTACTGCAGGAAGATACTTGATTTTATGTCCCTAAGCGTATGTGGACACATTTATAAAGCTAAGGGAAAAACGCATAAAATAAAAAAGATTTTAATGGCAATATAACATGCTTGAAAGAAGTTAGGAGAAATGGCCTCAAGCTTTCCTGCTTACAAATCTTGCTTTCAATAAGGAAGTAACTCATAGGAGTAACTTAGAGCCTTAAAGATATGTGCACACTCCCATCTTGTATCTTTACAAATATCTTTATCCTAAAAGTAAACTGATGGACAAAGGGTAATGTTTGCAGGCATGAGAATGCTCAGAGCACAAGTGCATTTACTGGAGGTTTCTCAGAATGGCAGCTGGGCTAATCCCCTTACTATGAGGAGGTAGAAATAGCAATTGTGTCAGAGCGCAAAGAGTTTAAGTGGCCTTATTTTTTTTCCAGCAAAGACTAGAGAATATACCTTCCCCAAATCATCAACAAACTTTTTTTTTTAATTTTTTAAAATTTTGTCCAACTATTTTCTTTATTTTTATTTTTGTTTTTGTTTTTGTTCTGGGCAGGAGAAGGAATTATGTTTGTTCGTTTATTGATTTATTTATTTTTAAATGGAGGCACTGAGGATTGAACCCAGGACCTCGTGCATGCTAAGCATGCGCTCTACCCCTGAGCTATGCCCTGCACCCCCCAACAAGTATTTTAATACCCTTAAGAAACAAACACCTGTTACTCTATTTGGATGTGGTATTTTCCATCATGTTATTAGATGACCTAAACTTCCAGCAAGAATAAACATGCATACCATGCAGGAATAATGTTTAGTTACAAAAAAAATAGTTAAACCCTGATCTCACTTGTACACCAAGATAAAACCAAGACGGATTAAATTTTTCAATAAATATTTAAATATCTGGTTGGAGAAGAACTGTTTCTCAAAACACCAAAGGCACAAACCGAGAAATGACAGAATAGTTGATTGAACTATAAAAACCTTGAATTTGTAGATCAAGCAACAATAGCAAAAGAACTTTAATGATAAGGAAAGTGACAACTGGGGAAAATTTTTCAATACAAATGACATCCACAGAAACAAGGTCCTTGCTATAGAAAAAGCTTTCACTAGTTATTAACGTAAAAATTGAATTCCCAGGAGAAAGTAGCAAGCAGAATTGAAGAAACAGTTCTGTAAAGAAGAAAGAGAAATCATCAATAAATATATTAAAAAATGATCAACCTTATTTTTTGATGTCATTTGCATTTTCTAATTAAAAACAAACAGTACAGTAAGGAATGTTCTGTCCAGCATCTCACACTCAGGAAAGAATGCTCAGTCTTAATAATCAAAGAAGTACAGTTGTAAACAATGTGTTCTGATTCTTTACATACAAAATCAGTAAATATTTTAAAAATAATACACAGTGTTGTCAGTGATGCAAAGAAATGAGAACTGTCATACATTGCTGGAAAGAGTACACAGTTCTACAGTCTGTTCATGAGTAATGCAAAAGCTGTGTTCGAGAAGAAATTTTATCATCGAGAATTAGGTAATGAAAGTATAGGTTCAATGTAGGAAAGGAAGTGTAACTGATAGAATTTTAGACTTGCTACAATATGAGTATCTATTACCCTTATACCAAAATCTATATTAATTTTATTTATTTACATTTATGATCCCCAAACTTATATTTTCATTTGAGATCAAGGTTCAGATGCCCTCATTTAATTGCCTGTTTAATGTCTCCACTCAGTTGTCACAAGGACATCTCAATCTATTCAAAACCCAGCTCTTAGAACCCACCCAGACCTTGTGCCCACCCGCCCCAGTGCCCACCAGCCCCAGTGCGCACAGCAGTGACCAGGCAGGAGGATTTGCTCACTGTCCAGGGGCCAAGTGCAGTGTGGAAACAAGCTTCGTAGTGATCAGGGAATCTAGTGTCAGTCTTGTCTCCTGGAAGAGGAACGTGCTAGGAAAAGAGACTGAACTCAATGCGTTGAAGAAAGGCCATCTTGACATGCAAAGTAAAACATATAAAAGTTAAGACAACAGACAAAAAAGAGATGAATCACAAGCTAATAGCATTTGCTGGAGAAGACCAGAACCTGGTGGATGATTGGAATGTGGTCACAGAATCAAGAGACCCAATCAGAAAGCTGAGGTTAAGGAACCAGGCTTCAATTCTGGGTGAAATGAAAAACGGACTAACGCAAGCTATTGTCCATATCTCAGGAGAACTGAGCTATCACCGCCTGGACTTCCACATAGAGTGTGGGCAGAGCAGCAGTTATCAAAGCTGGAGCACCATGGTCAGGAGCAGGGTCGGCAGGTGCACAGCCCCAGGCTAAGACTAGATTTCTTGTGTCCCAGTATTTAAGATCAGGGTAAGTTTTAGAGAGCAGCAGAACTGAATTTGCATCAAGGGGTCCATAGCCCCAGCTATGATGAGAAGATACATAATAAGCATGAATAAGAAGGAATTTTTAAAGAAAGGTGTAAAAAAGATAGCATAAATCTCATTGTCTGCAACTGTCAAAGCTCCAGGCCAACTTCAAGCTACAATCATTATAAATCTCCTCCCAGTCAGTTTTTTTTAATACTCTGATATTTATTTTTATTTTTTAATTTTTTATTGAGGTATAGTCCGTTTACAATGTTGTGTCAATTTCTGGTGCACTGCATAATGTTTCAGTCACATGCAATCAGCTTTGAAAGGTTACATGAACTCAAATAAAGAACAACAAAGCAACCAAAAAAAAAAGCCTTTTTACGTTAAACTTGATTTAGAAATAAGTGATTCAGCACTTCAAAGAACAAAGGGAACATTCTGTCAAGTTAGAGTCTATTCAGAAAACTCAAGAAGGATTCCAACCATTTCCCACTGAGCAAAGTAGACGAAGAATCTTACCAAAGGTAGCTGAAGGGCAATGTGTGATGTGCAGAAAACTTGTTGATGAGCAGTATATGTTATAACCTGATTATCTATGACCTGATGGACCTGTGAGATAAATGTCTTGGACTCAAGGGGCAGCAGCCAAGACACTGTTCATGCTGGGACTGAACAGTTGCATAACAGCATCAGAGCAGTTCCACCGAGAACCCCTTGATACTGACTCTCGGAATCAATCTTTCCTTGGTAAGAATGGACCCACTTTGCAATTCAAAGTATTAAAACAATATATTCAAATTAACTCACAGCTAAACCAGGGCATGTGATAGGGCAAATAGTTAAAATGCTGGAGGCACTGGAAACAGGAACACATTGTACTTCAGCAAATATTTACTGAACCACTACAATGTGCCAGGACCACCCAGACATCCAGCCTTCTGCCACATCCCAAATCCCTCTCATCTTCTCTCATTATCTCCATTTCCACCACCACAACTTTGTCAAGATCATCCTCGTTTCTCGCTGGGACAACTGTCATCCCATTGGTAGCTCTGCCTCTGTTCTCGTCCTTCTCCAACTATGCTCCACAGCAAAGTTCAACCTGAACAAATTCCTCCCCTGTATAAAACCCTTTAAGGTTCCTCCTTGTTTCGGGGTAAGCTCCAAATAGCTCTTAAGACCTCTGCAATGTGTCCAGTTTGTCTCTCTGGCTTCACCTCCCACCACTCCTCTCAGGCCTCCTGTGCTGCAGCCATACAGACACGGTTGCAGTTTCCTGAACCAGCTACGTAACTAAATACTCCAGTGCCTTTGTACATGCTGCCAGCAACATGCCCCATGATGCTCTACTTCCTTCAAGATGCAACCAACTATCTGCATCATCTAAAAAATACCTTGGTCCCAGAGGTAATAATTACGCAGTATCACCCTTGGACCATATTTCATCACAGCAACTGAGCAAGAATTATGTACAAATATCATACTCATTTTACAGATGAGGAAACTGAGGCTTTATAGCCTTGTCCAAATCCACACAGCTCGAGAGGAGCAACGCTAGGATTAGAATTCTAATTTTGTGGCAGTGGAATCTGAACACTTACCCACCAAATGAACTTTCTTTCCAGATACAGTCACTTAGAAATGTATGGACCTAAAGGCATATATAAATTATAAAAATTTAAGAAAAGTGCTCTTTCTTCAAGCTAAATTTTATTTGATTTTTTTTAATTGTCATAATGTTCTGAAAAGATTTCAAGGGGAAAGATGTTTTAAATCTAAACAGTAAATCAACATAAGTTTAGTAGGCAATAAGTCAAAAGAGTAATATATTTTATTGCAAAATGTGAATAAAAGAAATTAGCTTAAATATGTATGTCATTAGCCCTTAGAAATACAGCATGCCCCTCCTAAATGACCTTAAATATTGACGAAGTTTATGAGCATTATTATATTTATTCTATGGTATAGGAAGTACATGAGAATCACAGATATCTTCCTGGTGGAAAAAAAATGAAATAAAATTACTTCTCTCAGGTCCTCTTTGGAGCTAAGACAATGACTTCCATGCTCGTTCCTAAACAAACCAAAATGATCTTAGCACCATAGATATATATTACTAAATGACTTCACAGGATTGGAGGGTGTTGTCACTGTGATTTATGCTAGCAAGCTTATAAAGTTTTTATGAGACATTCTCTACCCTCAAGGATTTTATAATCTAGGAGGTAAATAAAACAGCCAGGCACAAGTTTTATAAAAAGTACCTGCTAACGTGGCCAGAAATGGTTTATATTTATAAACTTGGGGATGGGGTCTAATTCTGGGTCTCCCTGGCAGGCTGAACTAGATTGTACAGTTAGAAAAACATACTGAAAAATCGACCAAATGGCAACAGAGGAATCAGACCTGAAGGAAGACGAGGAGCCACTGGCCCCGTTGGAGCAGGAAGCGGCCACATCAGTTGATTTGGTCAAGGTGGTGATGTCCCAGTAGAAATGCCACAGATTTGCACTATTCCAGAGAGTAACTTACCAAAGGGAAAAGCTGAGGAAGGCTGCTAGAATTGAAACAAGGAGAGATACATGGACAGAGACACAACCAATATTATGATTCTGGGGATAAAATGGACTCTCCCTGCCCCAGGCTGTTGCTTTTCTATCCTCTGAGCACATGCTGTACTGTTTACATGTTCATTATATATTCGTTAAGAATTCATTTGCTGCGCAGAGTGAGTGCAGAACCTAGAACACAAAGGCAAAGTAACAACATTAATTATTTTTAGCAGCAGTTATTTATTTTTTACTGAAGTATAGTCAGTTACAACGTGTCAGTTTCTGGTGTACAGCACAACGTCCCACTCATGCATATTCATATATACATACATTCATTTTCATACTCTTTTTCATTACAGATTATTACAAGATATTGAACTTTGAAGGGGAGTAGTTTAAGGAAGAGAAAGAGAGACAACAGTAGAAGGTTCCACCTGCCCTACTTTCCAGCTTATAATTACTGATTGGTGTTTGAGATTCCCATGAGTTCAGGGGTCTTGTTTATCATTTCACTGCCATATCATTTCACTGTTACCTGACACATAGTAGGTACTCCACAGATATTTGTTCATTGATACAGACAATCCACTTGGCAGTCGGTAAGTTTGTTTTGATTTGGTTCTGAGTGAAATTGTATTGTTTTTGGAGAAGAAAAAAATTATACAGAAAATGTCTGCCAGAATTCTAATTTGGTGTAACAAGGCAATACACTGGTTTTCTTTGTTAACTTCCAAAATCTTCCATTTCACAGATGTTATATATGGAACGAGTCCACTTAGAGGAACATGACCAACAAGAAGAGGACGGAATCGAGCTGGGCACGATAGGGAGGGAAAACCAGTATTAGCCATTAGGATTGACTAAAGCAGCCCTCTGGACCCCATCTTTTCACGTGCAAATTGGTGATAATTTTTGAGACTATTCTGAGACAAGAATGATTTTTAAGAATATTCGAAGATACCAGATATTAAAGAATCATATACAGAGTCCACATTCAATAAATGTTGTCGAATCTAATGAATAAAAATACTGTCCTTTAGAAGAGATGTTTCCAGGAGAAAGACTGTTGTCTCAAGTTCACATGAGAACTAGGTTATAGAAAACTTTACGAGTCCATTTAAAAGAACTTGCTAAGGGACTTCCCAGATCACCGTACCTAAAGAAATTTCTTCAGTCTTTTCCCAACTTGCTAGAATAAAGAT
This sequence comes from Vicugna pacos, assembly GCF_048564905.1. Lineage (NCBI taxonomy): Eukaryota > Metazoa > Chordata > Mammalia > Artiodactyla > Camelidae > Vicugna > Vicugna pacos. The sequence continues at coordinate 5,073,877 of NC_133015.1, forward strand.
ATTCTTTTCTCATATACCCTCAACCCGACTGAGTGAAGAATCTAACTCTTGTCAGTGCAAAGTTTCAGTTTTTAAGCACCTTCCTCAATCTGTGACCTGAGGTCCTTAGATCTGTTTATGATTGACTGGAGGACCTCGTTAGTGGGAGCCTCTGGAAAAACAGGCTTCGAGACCAAACACTTGCTCAATCCAACCCCTTGAAAAGCATTTCAAGAAGTAACTTCAAAAATTAATTTTAAAAATGTCTGCATTTCACTCTGTGGTGTAAAATCTTGAAAATTCAGTTTATTTGCATCTTAAAAATGAGTGTCAGGTGAACTCAGGAATTCTGGGCTCAGTCCTACTCCTGTTCCTTAATGACAGCATAAAAGGTAATTAGATCATCGGGTCCTGTGAGTCTCCATGACACCAGTAAACTCTGAAAGCCAAGAATGTAAAGTGTCAGTGTGGAAAACACAATTTGGACATTTTATTAACAAAGCAATGGAAAGATTATACTCTGCTGAAATTATCTCTGAGCAAATGCCTTTATAGTGCATTACAGTCACCAGAGCATCGTTTGCTTATTTCCTGAACAAATACATGACCCATAAGAATGAATTCTGTTGGCCAGAGCCAAATCCTTATCAAGCAAAATTTTTAAAAGCTGGTAGTAATCACACTGAGCTCTGAATTTGGATGGGCGTGCCGTGTTGAATGCTCTGGCCTGGAAAACTTGCTCTGATAATCCCTGAGCTAAAAAAACGATGCAGAACACAAAAGGCATCCGGGCAACGGGAACTGGCAACGCTCCCCATTCTGGGTGACCAAACCGGTACCATTCGTCACTGCTGAACCATCTTCACTTCTGCTCTCCCCATCAGCGTGTGCTGCCTTGTAGCATTCTCTCTCTCCGGTCTTTAAGAAGAATTTAGGGCTGTTTTTTAAAGCAGACTCAGAATATCACCTAGTTTTCTGCATATGTGGAGACAGGAATGTGTGATGCTATATGTGTGCAGAAGAAGCAGCCCCTTCGTAAACAGCATTGTGAAATTGCCACCATCTGGCATTTTCCAGGATGTGTAGGTAGAGGATATAGGATTGTAATGGAGGTTCATTGTATAAAAATTATAAAATACAAATCATCCTAATGCATGAATAAAATTTATCTGTAATCTTACCACCCAAAGACCACTACTCAGATTTTGTTATATAATCTCTAGAGAGAGAAACCTGGAAAGAGAGAAAGAGAGAGGGGGGGAGGATGTGAAGAAGAGAAAGAAAGAGAGAAAGGAAGAAAAGAATGAAAGAAGGGAGGGAGGGAGGGACTACAAATTGAGAATTTACTCTTTTGTGATTTGCTTGTTTCACTTGTCAGTTATTTTTGAATATTCTTCCATGTCAATTAATACATTTTTATAAGGACAAAATAGTATGCTAGTCAGTAAGTGTGCCATAATTTATTTCACAAATCCCCTACAGTTTAGACATTTGAGCTGTCAATTTTTTTGACAGGTGACTTTGCTGTGATCATGTTGCACAACATGTACATAATATTTGCACACTATATTAATTTTTTTCTTGATATAAATTTACAAAAGATGAAAGGGTGTGCATTTTTTAAGCTTTCCTCTAAAAGGCATACCTGATGTCATAGGGACAGTGAGGGGTGCTCCTCCATGTGGGATTACAGTCGCCATTGCTCAGGGACAATCAACCAAAATTGGGCTCCAATATTTTGATAATGACAATCTCCTTAAGGAAAAAAATAACATGAGGATTTTGCTTACTTTTAAGGGAAACTTTATCTTTCCTAAATCTCACAAACCAGCCTTAGCACCCACAGAAGATCCATTGGGCCATTGGACTGTGTACTCACGTCTGATCCTCTGTGGCAGTTGAAGGTGGCTTGGGGAAATGGGTTTCCCATCTTTAAAAGGGTTTCAGGAGCTACCTCCCTGCCTTAGGGAAAAAGAAAGGGACAATATCATTCATCATTCAGTGGATTGAAGGAATCCAAATCCATCCTCTCTGCAATAAAGCGTCAAGTCATAGACTTGACAGCTCCGAACCATGGCTCTTCCAGCTGTGACATTTCACAGAGGGCAACTGCTTAGCACTGATCATTTTCTCTATCACCTTTCCATGAATACACCCATGTTTCCTCTCTCCTACATAATTTTTATAATCCTTTATAAACTATTTGCCTCTCTGTAAACACTTCCTTTTCACCTTCTTTTATATACCACACACATTTCCCTATTGCACAAAATTCCTACATCTATAGCTTACTCCATGTTCCTGAGCTGCCTCCTAGATGAACTGGCTAAGAAAGGAGAAAAGCTAGGCTACTAATGATCTGGGGGTAACCTGGGGAGTGGTAGCAAACGTCATGGAAAAACAACAAAAATGGTGTCTGCTCATTGCAGTCAAATTTTTCAGCCATTGCTTTAAGTATAAAAGTTCATTTACACAAAGTCACAAGAAGATACCACATCACACCTTCAGGATGGTGTCAGTGAGGATGCCGAGAAATTGGAACCCTTGTACATTGCTGGTGGGAATGTAACATGGTGCTGCTGCATTGGAAAACAATTTGGCTGTCTCTCACAAAGCTAAACATAAACTACCATATGATCCAGCAATTCCACAACTAGGTATACATCCAAGGAACTGAAAGCAGAGACTCAGAGACTTACAAGCCAATTTCACTGCAGCATTATGCACAACTGCCAAAAGGTGGAAATACCCCAAATGTCCATCAACAGATGACTGGATAAACAAAATATAGTGTATATACACAATGAAATATTATTCAGCCATAAAAAGAAAGTTCTGATACATGCTGTGACATGGATAAACCTTGAAAACATTGTGCTAAGTAAATGAATCAGACACCCCAAGAAGCTCCGCTACATGAATTATCTAAGGTAGACAGATCTATAAAATCTGACCAGAGACTAGAAGTTACAAAGACTGAGAGGAGGAAGGGTTGGAAGTTACAGCTTCATGGTTACAGAGTTTCTATTTGGGGTAATGAAAACGTTTTGGAAAAAGATAGTGGTGATGTTGCACAACCCTGTGAATGTAATTAATGCCACTGAATTATACACTTACAATGGCAAACTTTATGCATATTTTATCACAATTTTAAATATAATATACCAAAAACCACTGAATTTTATACTTTAAATGGGTGAATCGTATGGTATGTGAATTATCTCCCAGTAGTGCTATTTTTTTAAAAAGTTCACTTATGCAAATTCCCCCTTTCTGCATCTGAATTATTGTGATTAAGAAGAAGGCATAAAAGAATATGAAAATGAATATATGTGTATATATGCGTGACTGGGACATTGTGCTGTGCGGCAGAGATTGACACATTGTAACTGACTATACGTCAATTAAAAATTTTTTTTAAAGAAAAAAAAAGAAGGCAGAGAGAAATCTAAAACACGTTTAACACTTTTTGAATTATGTTTCAGTGGCTTATTTTCCTTTTTTCTGCTTACAGTCCCTGCTGGTATAGAAAAATGCCTTACCTGCACTATGTTATTCTTTGACCATATTTGTTAACAAGAGCATCCATTTTTGTATGTAGCTGTTTAACATATATTATCTGAATTAAACAATAGTTGATACTAATGGTTTCCATCAGAGGTGGGCTTCCTGCTGTGAAAAGGGTGAAAACTGCTGTCAGTGAAGCTAAGCAAAAATCAGCTAACCTAAAGCTGAGATAAAGCCAGTATTTTAATTTTTAAGTTATGTTCAAAGACAGTTTGGGGAAAATAATGTCTATTCATTTTTGCATCATCTGTAGAAAATGAAACACAACTTTTAAAGGAAATCTTTATCATGTGTCAATATTCAAGGATATGGAGAAAGACTAGGAAAGAGAATGATTCAGTCTTATTGTGCAAAACCTTCTGTTTTGAGGATGAGGGAGAGTCTGCCTGGTATTGTGATGGGCTTTGAGTCCTTCTTCCCCGGCTTTGTGGATGGACCATTTAACATCTTATCTGCAGTTTCTCTCAGCTTCTTACCTGCAGCTTTTCTTCTGTTAAATAGGAATAATACAAATCAGGCTAGTTGTGAAAGCAAATGAAATATTTTGTAAAGGGGTCAATAATATGTCAGACGTACAATGGCCAACAGGTATACGAAACGGCGATAATCATCAGGGAACTACAATCAAAACTGCGAGATACCACCTCACACTTGTTAGGATGGCTATTGTCAAAAAGATAATAGAAAACAAGTACTGGCGATGGTACAGAGAAAGGGGAATCCTTGTGCACTTCTGGGGGGAGTGTAATTTGGTACAGCCACCATGCAGAATGATTTAGGGATTTCTCAAAAAATTAAAAACAGAACTATCGCATGATCCAGCAATCCCACTTCTAAGTATATATTCAAAGGAAATGAAATCAGTATCTCAAAGAGATACCTGCACTCTCACATCCATTGCAGTGTTACTCATATGAGCCAGGATAATGGTGGATATTATTCAACTATAAAAAGAAGGAAATTCTACTATTTGTGACAATGTGTATGAATCTGGAGGACATTCTTTTTAAGGATATTAATTTTCTTATGCTCAAACACGGAAAGACAAATGCTGTATAATCTCACCTATACAGAGAATCCTAAAAAGTCAAACTCACAGAAGCTGAGAGTAAATTGGTGGTTTCCAGGAGCTGAGGGACTGGGGAAACGGGCAAATGTAGGGCAAAAAGTGTAAGATTTTTGTTATAAGATTAATAAGTTCTGGGGATCTAATGTCCAGCCTGGTTAATAATAATTAATCTAGTTAATATACTTGAAATGTGTTATATACTTGAAATTTGCTAAGAGACTAAATTTTTAGTGTTTTCACCACCAAAAAAAAAGGTGATGGATATGTTAATTAACTTGAGTGTGGTAGTCATTTCACAATGTATACATATATTAAATCATCCTATTATACACCTTATAAAATCATGTACAACTTAAATGTATATAATTTTTATTTGTCAGTCATACTTCACTAAAGCTGGGGAAGAAGTTACAAAAATGTTTTTCTAATTAATAAATACAAAGCACAAGTGAAATAAACCAGCATCTTTCTGACCTTCCTTCTTTAGTCACGGCTTTCCAACTACAGTCAGAAATGGTTCTCTGCTTTTAAAAGTGTGTGTGATTGGCTTGGACCCGCCTAGATAATCTGGGACAACTTCCCATCTCAATGTCTGTTCCTTTATTCACATTTGTAAAGTCCTTGCTGCCATGTGAGGTATCGTATCCATAGCTTCTGAGCATTAGGGTGGAAGAATCTTTCAGGGACACTTGATAATAATGAAGATATACACCTCCACGCGATGCCCACTCTGACCACGCTTCTCCCTACATCCATCCCATAGAGTGCTCCGATCTCAGACCCAGTACCTCGTCCACAGAAGCCCTGGTGTAAGTCACAGTCTTTCATTACCAAGCCGAAACTTACCTGTAATGTCATTGTGCAGGTCAACTTTTGCAGGCTCCAACATCAGAGACTGACAGACTAAGTCTCCAATGTGCCTGCTCCTCTTTTTTGGAAAATAGTAGCAAAAGGCATCAGACCTTTCTGGAAGCTGAGTTAAACTTTGGGAAAGCTGACAAGGGAGCAAAGAGAAACAATACATTAAAATAGTTGAAAATAATACCAGAGGACAACTGGTAAGTAATAAATATTATTTATTATACAATGAAGAGCTTATTGTGTCTTATCTTAATAGACTCTTGATGCTCCAGGAACCTTGTGTCTGTAGTTTTGCATTTGCACACGCAGAGCCAATACTCACCCCCACACCCTGAAGGAGATGAGTGGCTCACTTCCTCCTACTGGGGGTGACATCTGTTTATATAGTCTCCTCAAGAGCGTGCACCTTACAGCATTGTATTGTATCACATCCTAATGCAATAAACCCAACATTGTATTATCTTTCAAAATTAAAAAAAGCTTACTCTCAAGAGATGAACAAAGGAAACCAATAGTACATGTAAAACTGCAAAATGTCTTTAGAGTTCTTTGCAGGTGTTAACTGAGTCATTTGCTGGGAAAACATTTGGCTTCCAAAATAGGATCTGGTTTATTGAGTTCATTCTGTTTCTCTTGGTTTTTCTGAATGACTGAATGTCCTCCTTCTCAGAGGCAAAGGCTGGACTGCCTTTCTTCCTAATGTCCTTTCTAGTCTGAAGAGTCTATGCATCTGGATCCTCCTCCTCGGAGAGTGGTTGAATGATTATTGCCTCTGCACAAGTCCCTTTTTTAAATTTAAAAAAATTTTTTTCAATTTATACAATTTTTAAAGGTTGCTTTCCATTCACAGTTATTAAAATTTTGGCTGTATTCTCCGTGTTGTGCAATCCACCCTTGAGCCTGTCTAACACCCAATAGTTTGTACCTCCCACCCCACTCCCCTATATTGTCCATCTTCCTCTCTCCCCACTGGGAACCACTATGTGTTCTCTACACCTGTGAGTATCTGCCTTTTTTTTTTTGTTATATCCACTAGTTTGTTGAATTTTTTAGATTCCACATATAAGTGGTATCATATAGTATTTGTCTTTCTCAGTCTGACTTATTTCACTTTGCTTAATTCCCTCCAAGTCCATGCATGTTGCTGTAAATGAGAAAAATTTGTTCCTTTTTATGACTGAGTAGTATTCCATTGTGTGTGTGTGCACGTGCGCATGTGTGTGTGTGTGTGTGTATATATACCACATCCTCTTTATCCTTTCATCTGCTGGTGGACACTTAGGTTGCTGCTACATCTTAGCTATTGTAAATAATGCTGCTATGAACACTGTGGTGGGGGAGTGTATCTTTTGAATCAGTGTTTTTGTTTTTTTTCAGATTATTTACCCAGGAGAGGAATCAGTGGGTCACAAGTCCTTTCATAATAACCTCTGAGCTTTACCAAATGCCAGTTGACTATCTCAGGTTGTCCTTTTATATGTTATGGTTCATTAATAACTGGGACTCCTTGTGTCACTTGGCCAAAGTAGATGAAGGCTCCAGCAAACCCTCACTCCAAGCCAATGACATAGTTTATATTGAAGACTGATGCAAGACTATCTTCTGGTTATCTTGTTAAACTCTGTTTTGTCTTCTCACTTTACCAGAAGAAGGTTAAGGGTGTTTGTGGCGATATCATTGCCTTGCTGCTAGTGTTATGGATTCCTGGAACAGTAAAAAGTCTCAGCAGGGCTCTGGCAGTGAAGGATGCAATCTCTCTCTCTCTCTCTCCCCGCCCCACCCCCCAACCCACCCTCTGTATTTCTAGCACCTCTGCTCCTCTCCCTGGCAGTACAACCAACTATGGGGATGGCTGCCTGTGGTAGAAAAGGAAGATTCTAAATTCCCAGCACAACCAGCAGAAACAGCCAGGACTGCACCCTTGCTGGTAAAGGAAAGAGGAATCTCTTAAACACATCTTTTCTGAGTGGTGCAGATCAGAAATTAAATATAGCTTATAAAAGTCTGCTACTTCAACTCTTAATATGCCACTACTCACTTGAAATTCATGCAGGGGAAATAAATCCAAATTTAAGAACCTTTTTCTATTTTACAAAATAAAGAAATGAATGTACTCCATGCTCACCCATCTATCTCCCTCACAAGGCTATGGGACCCCTTTCAAAGCAGGAGCCGTGTCTTCTTCATCTTTGAAAACCAGTGCCCATCACAATGCCTGGCACATAGCAGGGACTCAGGAAAGAATGGGTGAATAAAAAATAGCAAATATTGGTATATAACCACGTTACTTTTCATTGGTTCACTAGTAACTATAACCTATTTATAAATAAATGAGTTGGTTCAAATATACACAAGCACTTACAGCGGGGAGGGTATAGCTCAGTGGCAGAGGGCATGCCTAGCATGCACAAGGTCCTGGGTTCAATCCCCAGCACCTCCATTAAAAAAATAATGAATAAGTAAATAAACCCAATTACCTTCCCTCCCCCCAAAATAAAGTAAAATAAAATCTACCTCTCTTTGAAATATATATATATATACAAACACTTACTACATGTCTGACACTGTGTTAGTTCTGGGGATAAAAACATGAAACAGACATACCCCTGCCCCGGAGGAGCTGCCGTCTGCCCAGAGTGGGAGAAGCGAAGACACAGAACTGTATGACCAGGTGGGCTGCTGAAACTAAATACATCAGAACAGAGCTGGAAAAGCCCGTAGCTCTGCCCAGCAGAGAGAGATAGTAGAAGGATTCAGAGAGGAGGCTACGTATGTGCTGGTCCTTAAAGGACAGAGGAATAGAGAAAGGGAATTTAAGTGGAAAGGAAAACGCATGAGCAAGAAGAAAGCTCGGCGAGACCAGGGCTTGCTTAGTGCCTGGCGAGGCTGTCTGCAGAGACCAGACGCTTAGGCATGGGGTTTGGGGGGGGCTGCCAGGGAGTGGCTGGAAGTCAGGCTGGAAAAGGGGGTTGGAGCCAGAGAGAGCGAGCTCCTGAATGCAGAGGCTCCTGAACATTGCAACTCTGCCCAGCTTGGCTGGCGGTGCAACCCTGATCAAAGGTGCGGAGCCGGAGGGGGGGCCACACCAGCCCCGCGTCGTAGAGATGATCAGTGCAGGGGTGAGACATTCAGACTGGAGGCCAGAGAGTGGGAGGTGATGACAATACAGATGTGAACTGGGCCAGTGGGTGTGAGCAAGAGTTCCTGCTGCCGGAGACCCTCGTGTTACACACACGATTTCCAGGTTCACAGATCTGTATGAACGTGTGAAGAACGGGTATTCAGTGTCCCCATTGCCCAATCCCTGTTGCGTTCCACAGAGCCAAACTTAAAACGAATTTCCTGTGCAAAAAGGCAAACATACGACTTTTGTCAGTTAAAATCCTGGCACCTCCTCCCACCTATATTTAATTTTAAAAAGACATATTCTTTCCTTGTTTGCTCCTTCCTTAATGCCGGCATCTGTGTGACACCATAGACTGAACGTCACTGCTTTATGAGAAGAGAGATTAGCACCATGGGTCACCGTGTGACATTCTTCAGCCATTTGCCACCACCGGGCCACAGATGATGTCATGTGGAGGTGAGGAAATCATACAATCTTTCCTCCCCATCGCCTCTGCTGAGCTAGCAGGCAGAAGTGCCAGCTGGAGGGTTTATACGTTTGACTGAGGAAAGTAAACTAGTGCTTTTGGATTAAAAAAAGAAAAAACAACAGCCTTTATCCTGCATATTATAAAATACATCATAACTTACTGCAAATCTGGGATTTACAAGTACGGAGTCACACCCAACTCATCTGGCTCCTTCAATGTTCCAATTTCTAAAAAGTAAAACAAATTACTTAAACTTTATAAAAGTAAGATGCACTGAAGATTCTTTTCTTTTTAACCATTTATTTATTTATTTATTGGAGTATAGTTGATTTATGATGTGTTAACTTCTAGTGTATAGCATAGTGATTCATTTCTTTATATATATTCTTTTTCATTATTGGCTATTCATTACAAGGCATTGGACATAGTTCCCTGTGCTATACACAGCAGGACATTGCTGTCTATTTTACATATAGTAGAGATCCATTTTTCTAATCCCTAAAAGGCAAAATGGTCAGAGCGTTATTGATGTGGAAGTGAGAATATGAGTGATTTTTTCTTTTTTTTTCCCTTGTCTTTGAAAAATGATATTTTAAAGCCATTATCCACATGCTGTTAAATGCATTAACATTTTCCTAAGCATTCTGCATGCGCTGCAACAATTAAATTCTGCCCTGTCTAAGTTTCAGAGGCAAGATGTATTCTGGGAAAGTCCAGTTCCCCAAGTCGGGGTCCCTCTAAGATGGCCCCTCACTATTCCAGGGGACCAGGGTCTCTTCCTTTTCTATGGTCCCTGAATAATCCTTTGTAAAAGCCTTCTGGCAGTCTCCTCCTTCCACAGGCTCCCTGTTCAGGTAACACCGTTTTCCCAACAAGTTTCTGGCCACCTGCTACAGCATCAGTGAGCCGAAATTCTGTGCCGCCCATCCAGCTCAGCTGCGGTCAACCTCCATTGCTTGGAGGCACCTCCACGTGCCTCCAAGGTGAGTCATGGCCTGCCTTTTAAATTAAGTTGATTTAAATACATTAATTCATGTTGCTGATTTTTGTACTGTTTGGGGTGGTGTTTGATTTTTGCTGTTGGGTTGTGGATGAATTGCTTGTGTGCCCACATTGCCGTGGGCAGCATAAATTGTAAATTGCCTAGAAAGGGCAGCTTGGCAACACTGCCCAGAATGCTTACAACTGTCCCTGCCCTTCAGCCTAAATCAACTCCTGGAAATTTAAAATAAGGAAACAATTAAAAGGAAAAAGATGATGTGTGAGCAAAGATGCTCTGAGCAATATTATTTATAACCATAAAAATGGAACTAACCTAAATGTCCAACAATAGGGGAATTATAAATAATTATATGATTATAAATTAATTTAAACTTTGGCTGCAGGAACCTCTCTTCGTTGAAACTATACATAAGCTAAATGTGAAAACTGATATAAAATATTTTGTTTTTAAAGAGCAACAGCTCCAGCTGAAGCAGGGGTTATGGGTCGGTCCCGTGGCCTTCCTGTGTGTGTCCCCACCTACGCTGCACTCTGCACAGGGTCCCAAACCCCCTCTGAGAAATTCAGAGGCACCGTGGAGCATGATGGAAAAACCACTGCTGCACCATTTCTGTGGTCACTAAAAATAAGGGAATGGCCACATACACAAAATGCTTCTGAGACAATGTCATAAAGTGATGATAAATGAGGAGAGTGGAACACAGGCACGCTATACATATGTTACCCCAAAAGCAGAAGGGATAAAGCCTCAGTTCTTGTCTTGCCCAAAGGACAAGAATTCAGACAGGAGATGAAAGTGTTATGTAGCAAAAGATTTAAATATGTTATTAGCAAAGGGAAATTACACCTCCAAGAGCAGGAGGCAGGCTGATCCCAGAGTGGATGGCAATGGTCTCTGTTTGCCCCCTTCTCTTACACCCTCACTTAGAGGTAAGCTCTTGATTGATTGACAGCTCTTGCCCCTGGAGGGCTTAGTTATGCCTGTCCTCTTCTGCACATGTCGTTACCCATGATGCACACAGAAAAACCCGTGGAGGGAGCCTAAACCACAATGCTAATTATATTACAATGAGCGTTGGGTCATGTCTGGTTAGGTCCTTGTCACTATTGCACAGTTTCAGCCCTCGGGTTCTAACTGAATTCTTGCTGGCACTCATTTAGAGGAAGCAAAGACCCTTCATGCTGAAGGCGGGCACACTGCCATCTTCCGGACCATCCTCCTTCTCCTCCACCTATCTGCCCGGTGCGCCTATCCTATTTGTCTAGCTAACTGATAGATATAGATATAGATATAGATATAGATATAGATATAGATATAGATATAGATACAGATATAGATGCATACACCTGTATAAAGTTTGCATAATTAAGAAGACTGAAATGATGGTAGATAGATGAACATCATTGGTCTAAATTACAAGGCTGCTGTAGAAACATACACCTCTACTTAATGGAAATGCATTTTATCAAAGTCGCTAACTAGTCCTAACGCTTTAGGTAATTAACCCGACCTCCCTCAGCATTCCCATCTGTAAAATGGCAGTAATGATAGTTCCTGTGTCTGGGGTCACCATGAGCCTCAACTGAGTGGATCTGTGTACAGAGCTTGGAGCAGAGCCTCAACAGATTTTAGCTGTCCTTGGTAACATCGTCATTCCCTTACACTCGGTGGTAAAATTTTTGAGATAAATTGTAATAGAAAAAGAAAAAAAATCAGATTTATCCAGTAAATGCCTACCCACGCTGGCTATGAAGGGCCACCCCTGAGCTGAGAGTCTCCCTCACTGTAGAGGGATCCCAGGAAACAGTGTTTAGGAAACTTTTAGATCTCCACCCAACTCCTTTTAATACTTGATTAAAATAGTATTTCCCCCTCAAACCTCTAACGCAATGAACATAATCAGTACAATAACTTGAAACACCAATTCTTCTTGTGTGTATACTGAATTCGGGAATTTTTGCTTTAGAATATTTTCCTTAATGGGATGTTCTGTGCACATATAGATCAGAGAAGGTATTAAAATAAGGCTTCAGTACTTAAGTACATGGACTAAATATTTAATGGGAAGGGAGAGATCCGTATTTATATGATGTCTCCTGTCATATAAACTCAGGTCAGTAGAATGCTTTATGTCCTCCTGTTTTTCTTTCTTCTGTTATTCTGCTGTTGGCTAACATCCCCTCCCCACCTTCTCATCCACGCCTCTGACTTCTGAAGTCGATTCCCTTGTCTTAAGCCTTCCACCAGGAGCAGCAGCATCTCAAATAGAGCGTCAGCATTTACTTTTGTATCAATTTCAGTCAGTTAATCAGCAAACCACACTGGCATCCTTGATGTTCAAAGAGGCTGACTACAGTCTAATGACTTTATAAGGCTGACTGACTTTTAATATAATTAAAGGAATGCTTCTGAGCCCATGTTCTTAAGAAAGCAGTCTCCCCACCCCCCACCCCTTTTTCCCTTTAGAACTTTTCTTTCATTTGAGAAGTACCGAACGTCGGCAGTGACCTCTAGTGCCCACATCTAAGAGGAATCTGAAGGCACGCCCCCTTGCTGACAGATGGTGTTCACTCCAACAGTGAGATCTGAGTGCACCAGGCCCTGTGGCCGTTCCTTTCCGTGCTGCTGCTGGTCTGAGACGCCCCGCCAGCTTACGATACCAGTACTCTTCCCCTCCTCTTTGTGCGGATTAGCAAAGAGAGACCTGGCGCAGCTAAGAAACTTGCCCACAAGCCACTGCGCTTTGCCCTCCTTCCTTCTGACTAGAATCAGGGCTCCTTGGTGATCAACCTCCATCAAAAAATGTGCAGAGTGAAGTGTTCAGATTGGCCTCGGCTGCTCCAGTGTGGGAAGGTAGGGCCAGAAACCCTGAAGGCTTCTCAAAAGCCTTTATTTCTTCTTTTTTACCCCCATTTTTAAAATTGAGGTATATTTGATTTACAATATTGTATTATTGTATTATGTACAATATTGTAAAGCTGCTGGTGGACAGCACAGTGTTTCCATTATACATACATATATACATATATACTTTTTCCTTGCAGGTTACTACAAGCCATTGAATATAGTTCCCTGTGTTATACAGTGGCACTTTGTGGTTTATCTATTCTGTACATAGTAGTTTGTATCTGCCAATCCCAAACTCCTAATTTATCCCTCCCTCCCACCTTTCCCCGCCCCCAGCCCCTGTAACCATAAGTTTGTTTTCTATGTCTGAGTCTGTTTCTGTTTTATAAATAAGTTCATTTGGGTCCTTTTTTTTAGATTCCGCATATAAAGGATGTCATATGCTGTTTATCTTTCTCTGACTGACTTATTTCACTTAGTATGAGAATCTCTAGGTCCATCCATGTTGCTGCCAATCTTTTTGAGAAAAGATAAAGAAAAAATTGCTATTCTCTTATACGAGAAAGCAATAACCTGACTTCTCTAGAATGTTATGGCTAAAAAAAATCCTAGTCATGCTCCCCCAACTTTTCTGTGAACTTTTTTGGTAAATTCCCCTGATTGCAAGAATGGCTTCGGAGGAGAGGAAGTGTGCGTAGAGTAGATGGACACACAGGAGACCTAAGGGAAGAAAGCCAGACTGAGGCAAAGGGAAGCGGTTAGACTGCCTCCAATGGCATCTCTGAGGCCTGAAGGCTGGAATGCGGTCTTGACCCAACAGAGAATGAGGGTTCTAGAAAGACTAGCAGCTGCTTCCTAAGCCCCCCAGGAATCTTCACAGGAGCGAGGCGCTGCCAAGGAGAAGGACAACGTGGTGGAAAACACAGATACCTTTGTAAGTAAGCGTCTGCTGAGAAAGCTTTTACTAAGTCTCTTCTGTCTGCTTACAGATGCTGAGCAGTGCTTGAAGACCCCTGGTCTAGCCCATCCCTTCTGCATAGAAGAACAACACTCACAGATGGGACTCTGCCTCTTGTAGGAAACAGAGGGAAAGATGACACGTTCATAGAAGCACAAGTGAAGAGCCACGCAGCGTTGGAGCAGCGTGGACTCCAGGAAATCTACATGCAGACTTGCTTCCACCTGAGGCGGCCTGCCCTGATTTTGTGCTGGTAGAGGTGGACCCAGAGGGTAGGAACATCGCGTGTTTACAGGTAACGAGTACTTCCTCGGCCTTCTCTCCCCGGCAGGGGCGGAGACACAGCCCAGAGGAACCTGTACGGTGCCTGGAGGATTAAGGGATTCCCAGAGCAGGTGGCAGGGATGCGCCCCGAGGGACCGGTAGCCGGGAGATGCACCTGCGGGACAAGGGGGCAAAGGAGGCAAGAACAAACGAGAAGGAATCACAGGGCACCAGGTGTGAGCTGACTTGACTTACTCATGGACGCAATGAGACCCTCTGTCTCACACTGAAAAGTAAAGGGCACAGGAATCCAGCACCAGGAGATGGAAGTAAAGCGGAGATCTGTGTTTCACGCTCTTGCTGCGCAGCCTCCGCGCCCGCCCCTCCCAGGAGAGCGAATCAGCTTTCCTTCTCCGACAGCGCCACCTGGGGGTGAACGAAAGGAATGCGTCCCTGCGGTCCTATGCCTTCCTCCTTTTTCAGCCTTTAGGGAGATTATGCTCACATAAAATTTTTCCTCTTAAAGCTTTTTTGTAATTCCTGTTAAAATGCTCTTTTTCTGGGACTGCATATCCTCCCTTTCCAACACTGACCATTCACTGAGAGAGCATCTTTCTCCTCCCTATTCTCTCCTGTGCATCGTCCCTCTTACACCAGCAGTGTTGTTCTGGAAGATTCCACGTCTGGGGCCAAGGGACCACCTGAGTTTGGAAATACGGCATCCATGAAATTGTGAGGGAGGGTTTCCGTGTGAATCAGCTACTCGACAGTAAGATTTAGACCTTTGTACATCACTTGAAAATTCGCAGAAGCCTTTCAGATACTGCAGCACTATTGTTTGTGAAAATCTGTGTATATGCACTGTTGCACTAACTCACGTCGTGAAGTCTGCAATATCTTTTACAAGTTTTTTTTTTTTTTAAGGAACACTGCACACTCTACAGGACACCAAGGCTGACACAGAGTGACAAATCTACACCCAGTCTTCTACAGCAGCACAAAACTACTCCAGAAAATTTAAGATTGTGAGTCTCTGTGTTATTTTATTTATTTCTGACCGAGATACAACTGACGTGTAACACTGTGTAATTTTAAGGAGCACCTTGTGTTGATTTGATACATCTACATATTGCATTAGCTCACACCTCTCTCACGTCCCATAACTATCATTTCTTTTTTGTGGTGAGAGCGTTTGAGGTCTAGTCTCCCCGCAGCTTTGACGTCTACAGCACAGGGTTGCTGACTGTCACTATGCTGTGCCTTCGAGCTCCAGAGCGTCTTCATCTTCTAGTTGCAACGTTGTGCTCCTTGACCAACTATGCATGAAATATGCATGAAAAAATATCCATTTGTTCCTGAAATAAGTATGTATTGATGTCTATTGTGTGCCAAGGACTATTTAGATGCTAGGAACTCTGGTTGACAAAACGAACCCCTGTTCTTAAGAAGGTTAACATTCTAGTAGGAGAAGTGGATGGATGACTTTAGAAATAAACAATGTTATGTAATGTTAAGTGCTATTAACAAAAATAGTCAAGCAGAGTAAGGAGGAAGTAAGGAGTAACTTCGGGGAGCGTGGTCAGGGAAAGTCACTTTGAAGAGGTGACATTTGAATAAATAAGGGAGGGATTCCTGTGAAGATCCAGGGAAGGGCTTTCTAGGCAAAGAAAATATCAGATATAAAGGAGGAACAGCTAGGAGTGTGGGGCTCAGTGGGTGAGACCGTAGTAGACAGTGAGTACAGACAGACAGACAGCCGGCACACAGATCTGCAGAGCCCCGCCAGCTGTTGTAAGGACTTTGGTTTTTATTCTGAGGGAGAGAAAGTCACCCAAGTGTGGAGCTCAGTGGAATGCAACACTTTGCCCTACTTTTAAAAGGTTCGCTCTGGCCGCTGCGTGGAGGAGATGGTAAGAGGAAAAAGCAGAGCAGGGAAGCCAGTTGGGAGCTGTAGTTTAAGAGCAGGACTCTGTCTGTAGGACTCGCTGACAGACTGACGTGGTTTGAGGGGAAGAGAGGAGGGAGAGCTGCCTGTGAGTCTGGAGGAGATGGTGGTGCTGTTACCAAGGCTGCTGCCCCCAGGATCATATTCCCGCCCCTCCCTCAACTAGAAGCCAATCGCTCTTGTCTAAGTCTCAGGAGGCAGCAGCAGAGAAGAAACAAGGACTGGCTAGAACCCACGGAGTCCAAGAGGGCAGAGGAGCTGACTTCCCGTGGACCTTGAGCCGCATTATGCGCTCATTGTACTGTCCTAGCGTGCCAAGTGACACACCCACCAGCACCAGGACAGTTGACCGTTGCCATGACAACAACCAGAAAAGTCCACCCAAGGACTGACGGGCTCCATCGCACCCGGAAGGGGGCATCCGGATGGCAGAAGCCTCCCGTAAGAGCCCACGTGGCCCGCGCTGGGCCAGAGCTGTCTCCACCACCCTTCCATGCCGATGGCTTCCCGCTCGAACACGTCGTCCTCGCGAGTGCGACTCTTTCCTTCTCCCTGCTCTGGCACTTCCCTTCCTCTTCCCCTTTTGAGAAGTAAAAGCAGTTTCACTGTATCCCTCTGCCTCAGCTGTGAATTCTTTCCAGCCATCAGGCAGGGACCCACACTTGGTTGGGTCTCCTAATTTAAGGGTCTCACCATCGGCTAACTGTGCCATTGGCTGAGGGTCGCTGACTCCTGGGAGAAGGGGTGGGTGAAGAATGAACGCGGGTCGTATCTGTCTGGACACGTTAGCTGTGAGACGGCCATCAGAAATCCCATGGAGCTGTCGTACGGGCAGTCGGCTGTATGAGCCAGAAGTTCAGGGGAAAGGCTGGGGCAGGAGATAGAAATATGGGTCTCGTTGGTGTACCTAAATGTGGTTGAAAGTCATCGGGCTAGAAGGACATATCCCAGAGAGAAGATGAGACGAGAAAGAAGCAGCTGCAGAGGACGGAGGAACCAGGCAGAAAAGTGAAGAGATACAGACACGTGTGTATATGGGTAGGTGTGTATATGTGCGTGTGTATATATGCATGTGTGGCCACGTCTAGTAGTAAGTAATTAAATTCATAATGAGATATATAGTATTTCTCTGATTGTGGGCCAAGAATAAAGGGGATTAAAGGAGGTGGGGGAGAAGGGGCACAGACAGTTTTTGGCTTGATTTATGTCTTAGTCCCAGAACATTCACAGGTAAGCTTACCTGTATGAACCTATCCCAGAACAATGGAATGTGATTAAATTTTACCAACTCATTTGAGAGACACTCTCTGACCTGGGGATGAATGGACACATCTACAATAAACAGTCATCACTTACAGGAACTAATTCAAGAATTAACTGTTGTTGAACATTAGCCATTCATAGATCCAGCTGAGAGATTTCTTTTATTAAAAATACTAACATGGAACATGCCCGCATAACCTTGTCGATCATAGTAATTTTTAACAAGATGTTTCCATGAAACACGGCAGGGACTTTTTGCTTGGATAGGAATGAAACGCATCCTCATAATGAGGAAATAAGTAGGGCTCTCTGTTGTTTCTCTTCTTTAGTATTGTTTGGAAATCTGGAAAGTCAGATTTGGCTTTCCTTTTTCTAAACAGAATCCTTTACGTAAAAGAATAATTGGGGCTCATATTTCAAACTCTTGTGATAAGTGAACAAACTAGGCCAAAAGCGTGCTTCTGGGGAGCTCCCCGGCATCACAGAAACTCCCAGTGTTTAAGGAAGGAGCACTTCAAGCTTGTGCTCATCCAAGCTCCCATTTCTAAAGGGAAAAACACAAGGAAGCAAATTGAAGGAGCAAAGATGTGGGTTTAGGGATTGTTTCACTGCTTGGTCTCAGGGTGTCCGAGCGACAGCTGGCAAACCAACACAGTGTCGTCCCTATGCCAGGAGATGAGGGCAGGGTAAAGTCAATGATTTGGGGAGCTGCTCCATGGGATCAAAGCTGCCAGAGTTTCATGAACCCCCAAGATTTTTATTATACAGCAACCCTGAAAATTGTCTTTAAAAGTCTTTATACCTGCAAAGTCTCTCCTTAGTCACAGAATAGAGATTAGCCTGACTGGTAGTTACCAAGTCAGTGGCTCCATCTACGTCCCTGAAGTTATCCTTCTGTTTCTCACCTCAGCTGGCTGAGAAAACACTGCATCCACCTGTATCAAAAGGC
The DNA here is from genome assembly GCF_048564905.1 of Vicugna pacos. Taxonomy (NCBI): domain Eukaryota; kingdom Metazoa; phylum Chordata; class Mammalia; order Artiodactyla; family Camelidae; genus Vicugna; species Vicugna pacos. The sequence goes on from NC_133015.1 coordinate 5,092,178, forward strand.
GTTTCCCTCGAAGAAAATGACTATAAAAAGAAAACATGATGAAATGAAGAAACAGGCTATACTGAATTCTTTTCGGTGTGCTGCTTCACTTTTTGTTTTTTTTTAATCCATTCAATACGTAGGTTTAAACGATATCATTGTCAGTCCTCGGGAGCTTTACTGAGACTTCAGAATAAGAAAACTTGAGAATAAGAAAAATAAGTGTAAAAGGTTACATCTCGCCTAAATAGTTCTAAGGGTTGGGCTTTATCATCCACCTGTGATGACTCAGAGCAGACATTTGAAAACTCTCCTTGAAGGGTAGAGTGGCCTTCAGATTTGAAACTCTTATGTGAGTATATGTGTTGACATGTCCCAAAAAAGTGACGTGTCAGCTAGGGAAAAGGTTGACTTGTCACAAAAGAATAGAAAAATGAAAACCACAGAAGTACATATGAGTAGAATTTATCCAAATATGATCCAATGTTGAGAAAATATTAGCCAACAGACCAAGTCCTTCTGCCAGAATTATCCGTATTTTGGAGATAATGCCTCACACACATACGTAGTTAGAAAATGAAGGAGGATATTAACAGTCTTTTCAGAAACTGTGAAAATTATTCTTCTTCAGTACTACACCAAAACTTAATGAGTGGTAGTTTCTTAAAATCTGTGCATAAATAAACCATACGAATAAACTTTTCATACCTGTTCCATTAGAATCCATTGGTCTATCTTGCACTTTGAATAGAATTTATCTGTGCGAGACTTTGTAACATCATGTGCTGTCTGGTTAGAAAATACTGGTTCACTGAGTTACCCACATGTTCAGAATGTTGACACAATTCACTACATTATATCAAAAAGATCACATTTTAAAAAATTACTACTGGTCTCATCAGAAACATCTGTAAGCACTGAGAAGCTGGCACGTTCACAGGGGCAGATGCCAGTTTTCCCAAAATTTAATTTGCCCTTGAAAGTTCTAATTTTGTCATTGCCAAGAAATACTTTTCCCTGTTTCTGCTGAAGTGACAAGCTCGCTTTATTCGTTTCCGAGAATGTACTGGCCAGTTACCCAAGTCTGAACAGCTGTAGTTTGTCAGTTGCTCTTTCAAGTCAAAATGATGCTCCATTTGAAGAAGTGGCTAATTCAGTTTGCAACTCAAATCAGCACATAAGTCCTTTCCCTAAAGAAAACCATCGTACTTTGATAGGCATCAGAAGGTCTTTACGCAGACTTCCATTATGTTACACCAAATATTAAAAGAACGTGTCCTCAGGAGTTGAGATTAATAATTAATCTCAGATTAACTTTTTAATAATATGAATAAAATTAATAACTTTTTACTTAAGGGCAAGGAAATTCTTAAGAGAAGCTGGAATTTTAAAACTATGATTTCATGGTGGTGGGGAAAAAAATGACTATCAGTACCTTTTACGGTCAAAGCCTTGATTTGTGCTAAGAAACCAGCAATTTTAAACAGCATCGCTTTTGCACCAGGGTGGCAAATGTCAAATATTGGAAAAGGAAAATAGCATCCTGGGACTATTATAAAATAATTTTGACTTCACCAACCTCTTGAGAGTGTCTCAGGAACCCTCCGCCCCTCCAGGGTCTTCAGATCTGACTTTGAGAACCACTGGCTGGCAGCATGGGCTGTGAAATTCCCTGGTTGTCCAGAAGATGGCAGTAGAGGGTTTTACTCAGGGACGAGGTACGAGGACCTTGGCTCTCACAGGAAGTTGCAATCCTTGTCTGGAGACCACCCTGGTCTCAATGCGACTTCGTTCATTGATCTTGGGTTTAATTTCACAATTGAGAAACTACCATCTCCTTGGGGAACAAATTGCTTGGATTTTTAGATCAGTACCTCATGGGCACTTGTTATTTTATTGAAGAAGAACAGATTTCAAGATGTGCTAATTTTACATGAAAACAGAGCACTTAATGATTGATTCATGTGTTCAGTCATTAATTCTTTCAACAAATGCTTCTTCAGTCACCTGTGAAGGTAAGACACCGTGAATAGTAGGCATGATCAGTCCACACTGGTTGCTAGGCAGGACCAAGGAGGCTAGGAGAGAAGAGGGCAAGACCTAACAGAGACATCTCTGCCTCCTGGGAACGTGAGACAGCCCAGCAGGAGACAGAGCACCGTGGTCAGCATCCAGGGTCTACACGTGAGCGCTCCATGTAAGACCCACTATCGGGTCAACAAGTAGCTCTGTCCTGCTGCAAATTCTGGTTCCCCAGTTCCCTCTGGTTCCCTCCCTGTGACAATCCCTGCTCTTCCTCATCACTGTGGAAGAGCATCAATCTGTCACTTCATCAAAGCATTAGAAAAAGTTTTTTTTCAATCTTGTGTCCTTATTGAAATGCTGGCCTTGAATTTAACTTGAGATGCTTGATCCTCTGCAGGTGGATATTGGTTATTTAGAAGAACTGAATTATCTCCTGAGTTTTATTCTTTTCAGGCTTTACTTCAGCCATTTTTCTATTCCAGAGTAGACATTTTCCTGTTTTGGTTTTGCCACCCAGAATCTTTTTTTTCCTTCTTCGGGTACTCGGCCTCAGCTGTTCTTTACTGCAGCCCCCCTCCCCCGACTCTTTGTGCAATTTGGAAAGGGGCTGACTCCTCCTGAGCCAGATAGAAATCCCCAGGCCACGATGACTTGATTCGGGATGGGTATGTGACTCACTCTGGGCAAATGAGAATTCAAGGTAGAAAAATGTTTTAAGTCTCTGGAGAAAGCAGCTCTCCTTTTGCCAGTGGTATGACTTACAGATGTTTAGGTCTATAGATGCAGGCTTTCATTCGTCCAATATGAAAGGAGAGTCTGATTCTTGATGGAGCCCACAAAGGTGGAGGCAGCCCAAAAGAGGGGAGACTGAAGCCTGATTTAGCTCCTGGTTTCACCATGATGAAAGCAAGCTGTACCCCTGGACTTTTCAATTATGTGAATCAATAAATTCCATTATTTACTTTAGCCATTTTGTATTGAAATTTCCACTGTTCTTAAAAGAGCCCTCACTGACACATCTCCGTACCCAAGCACCAGATACCAAACTATATGGAGAACCAGAGAACCCAGCTTCCGAATACATCACACTTGCAAATCTTTACGCCTTTGTTAATTTTCCAGAATTAATCTCTCCAACTTCTCCATGTTCCCTGAGCACTCTTCAGATCCCTAAAATTAAAATACATTACACTTTTTATCATGCAGTTTGTTTCTGCACTTGTCTTCGATTTTGAGCTAAGAGAAGGAATTGCATCTTAATCACCATTATATCTCCAGGACTTAGCACAACACTGAGCGCTTATAAGATGTTTGATAAACTGTGATCCAATTAAGTTTCCAGAGTAGGAAAAAAATTTAGCCATGGTCTTCCATCTGTGGGGAATTCCAGCCCAGCATCATAGGCATTTGCTTGATCTGTAAGATGGAGTTTCCCAGCCCTTGGAGCCTTGGATGGCTTTTAAGTCCATTTTTTTCCCAGATCCATTCCTGGACCTTTCAGCTGAAGTGCTCTGTGTAACAGAGGGGATGACCTCTCCTGGTTCCATGTTATCTGACTTCCAGCTAGATTCCAGTGGGCACCAGTGGGCACCAACGGGAGTTTGGCAGGTGGAACAAAGGAAGAAGCCAGAGTGCTTCTCCTCTCTCTGCCTCAAGCAGGGACTCAGGTCACATCTGTGTGTCTCCAAAAAATAACCACATTCTGCTGGTCAGAATGACATTAGTTTCCATCTCAGCTGAGTGGCCATGACTCCTGGGCTCCAGGAACATTTCCTCTTTCTAAGGGAGTGAGAGCATCCTGCTCTTGCTAACCTCTTGGTTGCCTCACTGTCCTGTTTGGTTTTTCAACATCTTCCATGGCCTGTATAATCAATTCCAAGCATTTAATACCCTCTGTTTTAAATACTGGGTGGTTTCTATTTTCCTAGTAAAATCTGACTGATACTGTGGGGTGTTTTATTTTTTTAACTGAAGGATAGTCAGTTACAGTGTGTCAATTTCTGGTGTACAGCATAAAGTTTCAATCTTACATATACATACATATATTCCTTTTCATATTCTTTTTCATTATAGGTTACTACAAGATATTGAATATAGTTCCCTGTCCTCTACAGAAGAAAGATGTTGTTTATTTTATATGTGCCATAGTTTTTTAATGCCAATAACATTTAATTATGAATTTGGGTCTGGGGCCCTCAGAGAGGTTCCCTGTACCTCCACCACCCTCCAGGACGCCATCCACAGATCTAGAATGACCTTTCTAAGGGTAGTTATTTCCAGAAGTCCCTGTCAACATACAGATACTCTGTGTAACATTTCTTTCTAGGTCATACCTTCTGTAAGGAACGTGGGGCTGAGCTCTGGTTCATCTACTCTCCTTGAGACACAAACGCAGAGTTCTGCAACTCACCCTGTGAGAAGAAGAGCTAAGACTAACCGGCCTCCTCCCCACACAGAGGTGCTTGTAATGAAAACCCATTCATCTGAAAGAGCAACATTTAATGTACCCACTTTCTCCCACCGGATGACTTATTCTGGTGGCAGTGGTAAAGCAAGGACGTGATGAGGACATGTCGGGCAGGAAGACGCCTCTCAGCCCATGACAGGAGCTGGGGGCATCTCTGCTGGTTATTATTCCTCTCTAGGAAAATGAGTTCATAGCCACATCAGAGAAATCTCCAATTAATTCAACTCAAGAAAGAGTGCATTTTATTCCCCGACAATAAGTATTTGCCATACATCAATCGTGGTGCAAGGTGTTATGATATAGGCAGGAAGGAGGCGTGTAGGCAAAACTGTGAAGGAGTTCGAGTCCATCTGGGAGATCCCAACATGCAGACCACTGACTCTTTTGTAGCGTGTTGACATTCTTCCGTCAGACTTGATTCCCATGGAAACTCGTCATGTAAAAAAGTTCTACTAAACAGTAAATGACTTAAAAAAATTATCCTCTGAGGGGGGTTTACATTTCAAGGGGTATAAGAAACCTCAACATAAAGGATTTAATATTCTTCAGTAAATTTGAAATAAAAACAACTTGTGGTAGTTAGTCAAGAGCCTGGAATTTATTTTCTAAATAAAGAGTGTGAACAATGTAATCTCATTCTGTGGCTCGCATACACAAGTTTGAAGTTTGTCTCACTATCTTTATTGGGGTTGAATCCAGTTTAAGTTATAAATACAGAATGCTTAACAGATATACATCCAATACACGTGGGAAAGGAAAGATATCTACACTGGCAATTACAACACTTCAATCTTTTCAAAAGATAACACCTTTAGGTAACACTTAGACCTTTCGCCTCTAAGAGGTAACTTAGCAGACAGTCTTCAAGGAAATCAGTGCTGTGTGGACTTCTCTAGCCTGCCAAAGTCCAATGTGCAGCGGAGGACCAGTGGAATACTGTAGCAGAAACCGTAAATTACAAAGTGGTAACCTTCCTACAGGGTCATTAGAATCCCCATCCTGTACACCCCTCCAGACATAGCAACTCACTCTCTCTGAAGAAACAGACTTCTTTCTCTGACAAGGATATTTCACAACATGTCTTTCCGAACTAAAGAAATACCTTCCCATTCAACACTGATATTTTTAAAACCATTAGAACTTCTGGTTGCTTCCACAGGTAAATTTAACGAGTATCCCTTAAAAAAATTTTTCTTTCAAGAGATAACTTGCATTTTACTTGTTACATGAACTTATACAGCACATCTGATTGCAAGCAGCAAGATAATTACCAAAGATCCAAAATAAAGTTTTTTTTAAATATTCAGACAATTAAATATTCACTACATGTCAGTCTCCTCCAAGACCTCCAACTAGACACTGTGAAGGGTACACAGAAGCAAACCTCATCTTATGCAGCCACGTACATCATCATTACACAATGGACAGATAATTGGTTATTTTATCAAGAAGACTACCACAGAATACTTTTTATTATTTATTATTTATATTTTTATTTACTAGTTATTAAAATCTACAACCCAAGGAAGAGAGGTACCTGAAGCAAATCATCAAAGCTAAGGAGACTCGGCTAAACTCTCAGAAGGTGATAGAAATGTAGCATGTGTTTCAAGTCTTAAATGTGGTTATTAAGTTAATGCTTAGTCTCACTCTATTTTGTACCAGAAAGAGCAAAAGGGGTTCCCCCACCCTCCTTCACCAAAAACAAACAGAAATATACAAGAGATGATAGGTCAAAGTGGATATGAAGAGCCAACTTACAGGATTATTTGAGAGACGGAGGGGCTTGTGTAAAAGGGCAGATGGGCGTTGCCATGGAAACGGGCTGAAGGGTTTGTGGACTGATTATAATGTATGCGATTCAAGTCATCTTCCCCCACCGACTGACAGAACAATGACCTTCACAGGACTGCTCCCTGCTCTGCTGCCAAAACACAGGGCAAAATTAGGCAACCTGTTCTTCATGCCCTTGGGGAGCTCTGCCTGCATGGTACCCTACAATCTGCTAGTTTCAGACCATGTTAATGCCACAAATCGGCAGCCATTGTGTCTGATCAATTATCTGCCAGTTTATCATTAACATTATTGAGTAAATGATACAGACAGCATAAATCATTAAAGTTTAAATAGCCATTTATATCCTGGGGAATCCCTCACCAGGATTGTATTAAGTTATCTTGAGCTGTGGGGTGATGCTTTAATTCACTACATTCCACCCCCCATAGCTCTCATTTTGTTTCTTTTATTAAAGGTGTCATGCCACGAGAATCAGCAACACAACCCACATGAAAATTCATCTTAAAAGGAAATACCTACTTTCTATGGTTTGTAATGACATCAAGATATTAAGCTGAGTCACTTGTTTGGAAAAACGTATCACAATCGTATCGCCCTGGGAATGAGTTTAAGTTTTTCACCAAACGTCGCTGAGAGTCGTGACTGATCAGTTTCCAGGGCGAGGGAACACGTTTAATACATCCTGGGGTTTGCAGCGGGCGCCCTGTTGTCACGCAGCTTGAAGCAGATACATTTCATGGGTTTTAAGACGCATCAAACAACATTTACAGATTGGATGCCAGAGTGCAAATCCGACACAGATGACTTCAGTTAGTTTGATATAAAAGATCGGATCTTCTTCGTGTGCTGAAGCTGATAGCGAAACGGCACCCGGAAATGAGCATCCTAGGAAAGACCTGCTGGTAGGGATGCTTGTGTTTGTTTTGTTTTCTCTCCGCAGACACGTTTGCGGTGGGCTACCGGTGACAACTTTCAGTGGAAAGAGGCCCTCACTGTTCGACCCTTCAGAGGCTGCGGTGGACGGTGATTGCTCAACAGAAAAGCTGCCGCTTCGCCCTCCCCTGTGCACATGAGGGTTCGGAATGTGGCCAGCTGTTGAGGAAGAATGAAGAGCTGGCTTTAGCATAGACGGTCACACTGATGTCAATGAACTGCACTGCACAGAAAGTTAAGAAACCTGTAATGGGCCTCACTCCCCCATTCCTGAGGGTGAGGGGGTGGGGATGTAGCTCCGGGGCAGAGCACGTGCCTAGCAAGCATGAGGTCCTGGGTTCAATCCCCAACACCTCCATTAAAAATAAATAAATAAAACCTAATTACCTCCCCCACCAAAAAAAAAAAAAAAAGCATACAGTGCGGTATGTCAATTATATCTGAATAAAACTGGAAGAAAAAAAAAGAATGATTTCAAAAAAACAGAAAGAAAACTATAACCTTTCTTCTACCATGAACTAAAAATATTTCAATGAAGATGTTCTAAGTTATAGATCATACACCATAAAGCAACTCTTCTGCTAAATTCTTACCACTATACAAACACCTGTGGGTTCAAAAATTAAGTATATAAGCATTCTTCATTTGAAGATCAAAGTAGTAAGAGGAAACAACATTCAGAATGTGGCTTAAAGAGCATATAGCTAGACTGAAAAAAGAAGATGTGGTGTATATGTACAATGGAATATTACTCAGCCATAAAAAAGAATGACAAAATGCCATTTGCAGCAACATGGATGGACCAAGAGATTATCATATTAAGTGAAGTAAGTCAGACAGAGAAAGACAAACATCATATGCTTATATGTGGAATCTAAAAAAAGGTGACACATACCTTATTTACAAACCAAAAAGACTTATGGTCATAGAAAACAAACTGTGGTTAGCAAAGGAGAAAGAGTGGGTGGGGGATAAATTAGGACTTTAGGATTAACAGATACACATCACTATATATAAAATGGATAAACAACAAGGACCTACTGCATAGCACAAGGAACTATATTCAATTTCTTGTATTAACATACAAAGGAAAGGAATCTGAAAAAAAATGTTTGTATGTATATGTATACCTGAACTGCTTTACTGTACTCCTGAAACTAATACTGTAAGTCAACTACATGTCAATAAAAAACAAAATCTAAAAAATAAATAGAGAGCACATATCTGGAAATCAGAGAATGTCACTACAAAGGCAGAATGGGACGGTGCACAGGGCTTCCCACGCTGAGGCCCAGTCCTGGTGCTGCTTCCGGCCAGCTGTGTGACCTTGGGAAGATCTTTTATTGTCTCTAGTCTCCAGTTTCCTCATCTATGAAGTGCTAAGGATTTGATTACCTCAATAGCTGTCCTCCAGCTCTTGGAATTACACTGAACACTTACAAGCACCCCAGTATAACACCCCAAATTTTCACAGGAACCATATGGTATTCATCCTGAATAATTTTCATCTTTTGTGCATTGTTTTCCTTAAACAGTGATTTTTCTTCACCGTATTTGTGCCTTGCAAACGACTAACTGTGGAAAGAGCCTAGGCCCCTTCAGCAACTGATAATATTTAAACGCAATTTAAGTGATACAGGTTTACTTCTCATCACAAGGGCCTCCCTTCATGATCACACACACAAAATACTACTTACTTATCTTATAAATTTCATGTAATACACAAAGTATCGAGAAAACAGAAATTACTAGTAATCACATCACAAAACATAACCACTGTTAGCATTAGGGAGTGTATCTTTCCAGATGCTTCTCTACATATAAACACACATGCACATGTGCCCCTGCACCCACCTGACACATTTTATTGCAAATTAAGCTCAACAATATGTACTCTTTTGAAACTTTATATTTTCACTTAATATATGTCCTTCGCATGTCAACGCATATAAATCCGTCACTACTTTTAATTGCTAAAAAGTGTTTTATTATAAGCATGTTTCATAAATTATTTAGTGATTTCTTAATGATTTAATTTTTTTTTTAAGATTTGCCACAGGTCTATAGTAGTAAAATGAAGACAGGGGCAAATTACCAGAATAATTCTACTGTCTCAAAAACATTCGCCAAAAACATACTGCCAATCAAGGATGTTTTTGGCATTTGCTTTGCTGTTTTGAGTGAGCATAAATGATTAAATTGTGGAGAATGAGAGCCTCCATCCCCTAAGCTTTCCTAGGCACCTCATCGAAGAGTCAAGGAAATTCAGACTAGGACACGTCCCTTACGTTTCCATCATCATCGTTTAACTGAAGCCTAATGTTTCTCTTCCAGTACTAGCCAGGGTGGGAGGCAGAGGTGATGGGGGTCCTTCACGACAAACAAGCAATGGTTTACAACCACGCTCTTTGGAGATAAGTTCAGGCATGATATACAAGCAGCCACGTGATATTTTGAGGTGTCTCATAAAAGAGTATAGAAACGGGAAGGATAAGGACAAATATTCACAACTTGCATGACTCGTGTCTCATTAGACTGGATCATGATGGCTAAAGCCAGACGGCACTTTAAGTAAATCTCTGACAAAGTCAAGTAGAAGAGGCTGATAAAATCTAACCTCCGGAGCCACAGGGAAGACATCCAGCCTTCTGCAGATCATGGTAATCCAGGTCTGTCTGGAGCGGCCACTCCCGGTGGCTGTACAGGAACCCTGAGTCCCAGATCAGAGCACTGACTCACCAGCCTCCCCAAGCACAGCTGGCCTCCCAGGCAAACTGCTGACTCCTCTAAAGATCTTGGCTTTCTGAAGCCCCTCACCCCTTGGACTCCTCTGTAAGCTGATCGTGGCGCCCTCCCTCTGCACCACCTTGGCCTCGCTGGTCTAGCACTGGAGCATGCTCAGGATCTTTCCCTGACCAGCCTGCCCATTTTGGTAGGAGTCTCTGAACTCTCCTGATGTCTCAGCAAACCCCTTCCCCTTTTGTCTCCATACCTTCCTCTCGATCACTCAGCCCTGCTAGGTGGACCCGTCACCTGCCAGGCCCCGCTTAAACTGCCTTCTCTTGGCTGTGGTTGTCCTCCGCCACTGCGCCAGCCTCAAAGTGCACAAGCTCAACAGGCCCGTGCCAGTCTCATACCAGCCCCTGGCTTCGTTCAGGGAGCAAATCTGTCCCTCTGCCCCTAAGGGTGACCCAGAATCTCCCCAGCTCCTGGGTAGAATCTCCCCAGCTCGGTGTGAAGGCTGGGGTAGGTACGACCTGTTGTGCTGTTTTCTTCGGCTCTAATACTGAAAGTTTAAATTTCTACTGTAGTAACCTCGGTAAGCAGAAATACCCTTTCTAATGTTTTGGAAACAGCTTTGATTAGTTGAGAAATAATAAAAATGAGCTCTCACTTACGGAACACGGTGAGCCAGGTACTATGCTAAGTGGGTTACATCCCGTATCTCATGTAACCCCCCAAACAGGCCTTTCAACAATGCACTACTATCCCCATTTAAAGATGAACTTGAGGGGTCGCTGGGAAGTTTCCATCAATGAGCTATCTGGAACAGACTCACACAGAAGACAAATTTACGGTTACCAGGGGGGAAGGGGAGGGTGGGAAGGGAAAAACTAGGAGTTAGAGATTAGCAGATACACACTACTGTATATAAATCAGATAAACAACAAGGTCTTACTGTATAGCATAGGGGCCTATATTCAATATCTTGTAATAGCCTATAATGAAAAAGAATACGAAAAGGAATATATATATGTACAACTGAATAACTATGCTGTACACTAGAAATTAACACAGCATTGTAAGCTGACTATACTTCAATAAAAAAGAAAGGAAGAAAAAAAAAGCCATCTGGCAAAGAAGCCATGCACTTAATCACAGCATACTGCATCTCTAACAGTGTTTCTCTTTTCTGTTTCTTTTCTTCCTTTTCTTTTCTTTTTCTTTTTTCCATTTCCCCCTAATTTCTTCTTATTGACTTTTTATTATGGAAACTTTCAGACCTACACAAAGGTAGACAGAGCAGCGTAAATAACCATCACCCAGCTTCAGCAGCCACAAGCACATGGCCAATTTTGTTTCATCCACATTCTCACCTATCCTCTCTCTCCCTCTCCCATCCTGCCCAAACTGTATTATTTTGAAACAAAGTCCAAATATCATATCATTTCAGGTGTAAACATCTCTCTAAAATATATAACATTTCTAATCCTGATCCTATTAAGGTCCTAAAACAAACTTGTGAGAGTAGCTCCTAAGCCTCCTGACCACCCAGTTCCAACTAATCCTTCTAGATTATCTCCTAATCCTTCCACACACAGGTCCCACTCTAAGCCAGTTTTGTGTAGGGCGGTCCCAGAGCATCTGAAAGAAAAGGGGCTGTAGTCTATGTCTTGACTGTAACAGATATCGCATGGTAACACACAATAACCAAAATCATCAACCACACACTACACGTCATGACTTTTATTGTATGCAAATATCGCAATAAACCAAAAGGAGAACTTTTTTTTAGAAAAACAAAAAAGAGCACAGAATTAAAGCCAAATATTCTGCCCACTGAATTTCTGTAGATGAGTAAGCCAATTTAGATAATCTGGGATAAACCAGAGAGACCTGGCAAGAAAAGTCAGCCTTCCAGAAAGTGACAGACCTGTTACTGGAAGTATCAAAACCCAGTGTATCTGTTTACTGGCCTGGCAGTTAAACCAAGCATTTCAGTAAATGACTCTGGGGAGAAAAATGGACTTGAATCAAGGAAAAGAAAATGGAAACCATCTGATTTTCCCTTTAGGTCAAACAGTGACTTGGCAAGAAATAGCAGCAGAAAAAAACATAGAAAAAAATTGGCACCAACTTACTAAAAAGAGAATTTCATCTTCACAGCTAATGACATTATATAGGGGCATTGGAAATCAATAAAGCAATGTTTCCCAGTGACTTCAAAAATAAAAAGCTGCAAAAATTGGGGTTAAAATTTATCATTTAGAAAGTAACACTTGTCAGTGGTACACACAGAAGACATTTTTGTTTTACTTTATATAAAAGAACTAAGCAATCAAATAGCACAGGGAACTATATTCGATATCTTGTAATAGCCTATAATGAAAAAATAATATGAAAATGAATATATATTTATGTCTAACTGAATCACTATGCTGTACACCAGAAATAGCACAACATTGTAAATCAACTCTACTTCAATTTAGAAAAAAATAAAAATAATCTTATCCACCCTCTCATGTTTTGGATTTCTTAAATATATATTTTTTTTATTTTACGACAGTTTTAGATTTGCGGAATTATTGCCAAGATAGTATAATTAGTTCTCATATACCCCACACTGTTTCTCCTATTATTAACATCTTGCATTAGTATGGTACATTTTTCATAATTAACAAAACAATATTAATGTGTTATCATTAACTGAAGCTCACCCATTTTTCAGATTTTCTTTGTTTTACCTAGTATCTTTTTCTGTTCCAGGATCCCACCAGGAAACAGCATCGTATTTAGTTTTGATATCTCCTCGAGAATTTCCTGATTATGAGTTTCTCAGGCTTACCTTATTTTTGGTGACCCTGACCGTTCTGAGGACTACGGATCAGGTATTTTGTAGACTGTCCCTCAACTGGGCATTGTCTGATGTTTTCCTCATGGTTAGAATGCAACTGACTTCTAAAATACCTTTTGCTTCCTTCTTTAACTCTTAAAAATCACCATAACATCATATCATAATAATCTGGAGTATTACTCAGATAATCATTCAATCTAGTTTAAAATAAAAATTCCTGAAATCTACAGTAGATTTAAATGAATGTTTCAAAGTGAATTACCAGTCACATTAACGCTCTAAAATATAGCTATTATTTTATATACTCTACTGTATAAAAGCCACATTAATAACATTAATTAATTGAGCTTCAAATAAGATGCAATAATGAATCTACAGCTAGGCAATCGTAATTCCAAAAATTGCAGGGAGTTATTTTTTACTAGGTAATTTATGCATTTTATGAAATTAAATTATGTATTTTGATATAGTTTCTTCTAAATTACAGGCGGATTGAAAAAAAAAGTCATTTTCCAAGTGGTTTTAAGGAATGAAGATAGTCTTGAAATATGAGGGAAAACATGATCCCCTCATTATTACTACCTAGATGTTATAATTTATTAGCTCTTACTATTAACCTGTTCAAATCTAACAGAGGAATGTAAAAGTACAGTTTAGCACATAAAGGGAAGAAAAATGAACCCCATTGATAAAGCCCCTGGACCCGTGACAGGTCATTTTCTCCTGATGCAACTCACCTTACTGATGATGGAAAAAATTCACAGGAATTTCCCGGTCAGTCAAGTACTGGATTTTCACCCAGACTTTTATAAAATATTTTAGTAAATCAGTCCAAGATTATCACTTGTCTTTCACCCTAAAGACAAGGTGGACAGAAGTCGGCTGTGTTCAGCACCCCGGGGGGGAAGCGCTACCTGACACGACCTTGACAAAGGCGAACCAGCTCTAGTCTTTGACGGGGGGAGAGATATACACAGCGAGACAGATGGAAAAGACATGTTGTGAAATATCCTTGTCAGAGAAAGAAGTCTGTTTCCCAGAGTCCACAGCACCCCAGAGCGCACAGCACCCCAGATGCACAGCATACCAGAGCCCACAGCATCCCAGAGCCCACGGCACCCCAGAGCCCATGGCACCCCAGAGCCCATGGCACCCCAGAGCGCACAGCACCCCAGATGCACAGCATCCCAGAGCCCATGGCATCCCAGAGCCCACGGCACCCCAGAGCCCACGACACCCCAGAGCCCACAGCACCCCAGAGCATACAGCATCCCAGAGCCCATGGCACCCCAGAGCACACGGCATCCCAGAGCCCACAGCACCCCAGAGCATACAGCATCCCAGAGCCCACGGCACCCCAGAGCCCACGGCATCCCAGAGCCCACGGCACCCCAGAGCATACAGCATCCCAGAGCCCACGGCACCCCAGAGCATACAGCATCCACCTGGCAGACTGGCTAATCACATGGTGGGTGCAGAGCTCTGACCAGAGCTTCTGGGCATCAAAGACATCCTGATCCTGCAGACTGCTTGGCCAGCCGACTGCGGGGGCTCTGTGAGCATTTATCAGAAAAACGAGTAAGGAAACTTCGTCCCAAGAAGAGCGCAGGTGGCCACCAACAGCCTCTTAGCAGATGCCTAAAGCCCTTCTTCAAGCAGCCTCACAAAAGGTTTGTCAACAAAGCCCAGAGATCAGACCGGCTTCTTAAACTTAGCAGGCACACGCGTGTCTACGCCCGCGACCGCTCTCACTGCTCACTTTCTGATGTGAAATCCGTAGAAGCAGGTCCAGGGATGGAGGTCACAAAAGAGAATTTCACCTTCTGAGAGGAGCCTCGCTCCTGATCTCCCCATTTGTATCCCAGCCTGTTAATATCTCAGACCAAACCAAAGAAAACAGAAGCAAACGTGTGCAGCCCTAAAAGTGGTTTCACTCGCATCAGTGATGTATGCGCATTACATTTCTAAGAAATGGGAAAGAAATCACCTAATCATAGAAGGTAAAATGAAAAAGAGACATAAATCTCATCTGGTCCAACCCCACATCTGATTAATGAAGGGAAAACACAGGCTTCACAACACAGCAGAAATTAAAAGGGCAGGGTTTTAAAAAACAAACAAGATTCGGCCAAGTTTCCCCTAGTGAATCAGGATCAACGTGGAAGAAACGACGTACCTGTTGAGAGCTGATGCTTATAGGCTGTTTTAAAACGATCCACGTGACGCTCTCTAGAAGAGGCGGGACTGTAAGGGAACCAGGATACGTCCAGTAATCCCAGGATGGAGGAAGCAGAGATAACGGGTCAAAATTCGTGAATCGAGTTTGTTTACCCTGAGGAAGAAAAGAGAACTCCCACCAATTACAACGGGGAAGCTTTACACAGACCTCAGAAAAGCATGCACCATGTTAATATTATTTCATAGAATTCCTTAATGCATGGAATTATTTAGTATCTGCTTTTCATATCTTAAAAAAAAGTATATGCTTTAATCTAAAAATTTTAGATGAGGTAGTGTGTCACCTCGATTAAGAAGCACAAGATTTATTACATGTAAGTGGTTTTTTATAAGTCTTGCAACTAAACGCTTATTCTGCAAAACGTCAACAAAAGAAACTAACGCTGCATAAATTTATTACTGATTTTAGATCATTTAAGACCCCTTCATAATTTTCAAGAGATAAATGGTAATAAATTATTTCTGCCCTGTTGGTCAAGTATGTTCCAAACCTGCTTCAAAGCAGGCAGCATATGCTATGTCTAAGTTTTTTAAAAGCAGAGAAGAGAATTCAGGTGAAATCAAGGAATATATTAGTTACTAATAAAGAGAAATTAATTTTACCTTTTCTTTGATCAACTCCAAAATGTCAGTAATCTTTTGAAGCTGAGAATTATGTTCACCAACCTGAAAACAGGAAATTTCAGAAGACATGGTTACTGGAGAAGATCAGGTCTGAATCACTTCATTTAGTCACTGTTTTTAAATTCTTTTATTGGAAACCCTAAGCCAGCAGAGAACAAGCAGTGATTGTTCTGCACCGAGGCTGCCTTTCACCTGCCAGCCTTATCACGCCTGAAAAATCTATACAGGATAATGTTACAGGGCTCCCTGGCTGAACTACAACTTTGACTCCAAAACTAGCAGTAACCACTTCATACTTCTTCTGCTTTATGAACAAGTAGGATGCAGGTTAACTTGGGAGAAGCCTTGCTGAGGAAACTCTTACCCTGACACCTGCACTGTTAAACCAGACGTGACTTTCAGACCCTAGATCCACACCGACCATTGTGACATCAAAACATTAACAGAAAACATCACCTAGTTTCAGCCTAAAATGGTTTGAGGTCTTGAATCAAGGTGATATATCATCATGAGAAGAATCCTTTATATATATTTTTTCTTTCGTGATTAGGGGTGTCCTGAATCTACCTGAAGGTTTTAAGTCCTCCAGGACTAAAGTATAATCTCTTGCCCCACTTGGATCCCAACAGACTGGGGACCAAAGGGAAGGACTGTGGCCACGCATGCCAGTCCCCACTCTGCCCCAAGCCTCCCCGAGTCCAGTGCAGCAAGTTATATCACACGCACAGTCGGTGGCATAAGGGAAGCGCACGCCCTAAAGAATGTGGTCGCAGTGGGAGCTGAGTGGCCCCACCCACCCTCAGATGTTACAATAGTGATTCCTGTCTGACCACATGTGAATATCTGACAAAGGGAAATATAACAAAGTCTTTAAAAAATGCTCAGTGCCTTTGGGACAACAAACCACTGTGGTAAAACTAGTGCTTCAAGCACTGGGAACTTGAACCTTACCCTGTCCTGCATCTCCAAACATTGAGAATCCAGAAGAGTCTATTATACAGAGTTGCTTCCCAAGATCTCAGCTCTTACTCCTGCTTCTCTTGCTGTTGCTGCCGCATTTGCTATTCTCATAAAAGCGATCAATGGACAATAAAAGGAACCATAAGACAATGCCCCTGGGGGAGTATTGGACCATCAGATGAATTATAAATTAATATATAATATTTTAATATTTATGTCAAAAGAAAACATTAAACCTAGAACTAGTTTACTATTTAAAAATGGTAGAATGTCTACTCCATCGCTGAAACGCTTGATCCAACCTGGTTGACTAGTTATTCAATGAGATCCGTGGCTTCTCACCTGTAAAAATACTCCCAAGACAGCTAATCCATCCGGCTCGTGAGCTGCCTCAACAAAGCTGGGGTATTTGTCTGAATTCCAGTGAACGATGTGGAGCTGATTGCAGAGGAATACAAATAACTTAAATGTTAATTTTTTTAAAAATCCTTAAAAACATAAAGGCAAATGAAATATTTATATAGATGTTCTGGCGCTGTGCACTTACAGGTATAATGTATCCCTCACAAGAACCTTGAACAGAATCTTCCTGTTCACTTTTGTCTAGAAACTACAGCACACGCAGTGAAGGATGTGTCACTTAGCTAGTCTGTGGAGGACTGTGTTGAGCTCTGCATCACTAGAACTCTCTGGAGCGCCCAGCCATTGCTCCCAAGTGACCTGGGCTCCTTCTCCGTGTCCACAGATGGGACCTCAAACATGCAGCCCTCAGTCATCCCCCAGCTGGTGGCAGAGGCCGACGCACAAGCTCAGGCTCACAGGCAGGCGGAGAAGTCAACCCTGCACGGCAGGTGCACCAGGGACAGTCCTGCTGCTGAGGACAGTGCCAGTTTTTCCTGAAACTGCCCAGTCCCGTGTTCACTACTGTAGTTTAAGACTCTTTATGGCTTGAAAATGCAAATTCTCCTGAAGGGTAACCTTCACCCATTTTCTACCTTCTAGGAGAATGTTCTGATCCTTTGCTGATCCTTTGCAAGTTTTAACAGGGATAAGAGGCTTCCGGGTCTTGCAGCCAGAGGTGTCTGTGAAAGAAAATGAGAGGCAGCTGGTGCTGCCGGCAAGGAGAAGAGGGAAAAATGGGAGAGACGAGGAGATGGGGACCTGGAACCCTAGGAAACAGGCTGCTGCACCCACTTCACAACTCGACCCCACGCGTGTGGCCGTCTGCAAAAATCCAAACGTGTCCTAAAGTCCTACCAACGTATAGATCAACAACAAGGTCCTGCTGTAGAACACCAAGAACTATATTCAATACCTTGTAATAGCCTATAAAGAAAAAGAATATGAAAAGGAATATATAATATATGTACAACTGAATAACTATGCTGTACACCAGAAATTAACACAACATTGTAAACTGACTATATTTCTGTGAAAAAATAATAATAAAACAAAACAATTGTACCACTGTAAACAATGCAGAATCTCAACTCACAAACAAGCGTGAAGGGTCGTAGAGTAAGAATAAGGCAGCGTGAAGGGTCTGGTCTTCATCCTGGTTACGGGAAGGACACTCGCAGACAGAAGCCACAGGGCAACGCGGGCATTTGGGTAAATGACTTGGCCAAGACCGTGACTCGGCCATGCTGTCCAAGGGTCCCACGTGAGGGACGGATTTCAGATAGGATCTCCTTCAAATGAACCCTATACCACCTCAGCAGGAAGCACTTGTTCATGAAACAATTCATGCACAGATCACCCTTCTAGCTGACTGTTACAGAGAGAATTCAGTATATTCAAACGAATGCTTTTATCCCTTCCTTTAAATATAATTTCATGACTTCATGTCTTCAGGCAACTAATAGGGGAGGATTTCTAGATAAATAATCAGTTTATCATAAACTGTGAATTATAAAACTACAAAACAGTGCCTCATCCACGAACAAGCAAGGAAGGCTGTGGGATATCCAGACAGAAAATACGAAAGTGGATTCTCGCGGTGCTGTGTTCTATGTGGACGTGAGATAGTTGGGGCAGCGGGTGGGGAATAAAACATGAAAACACTGGATGATGAAACAAAATGCATTTGGCTCACATGAGACCGACAGGGAGGGGCAGGAAAGTACCTTAGAGTTGTTTGAAATGGCTCCATGCCAACACAGCAGCTGGCTTAGTAAGAGATGAGACCAAAGAGACAGACGTGAAATGCCCTCTTGAAGTTCACGACCACAACTGATTAGAAAATGAAGGTGTAAGTAACCAAAGACACATGAAATCTACATATCCTTCCACTGGTTAGAAAACAAGTATTTGAAGTATCACGGGAAGCGAAAGCAAGAGAAACCTTTTGTTTTGGTAAACAAGCCCTTCTCTCTCCCACACATCTTGCTTCAGTGGTGGCGATCACCTTCAGAGGAACTGATAGCACCTTTATTAGCATTTGTATTTGAACTAAGACTCAAACAAACAACATACTCACATTCCTAAGAGTGAGAGTCACAGAGATTTGAGCTGAATGACGAGAAGCCACTGCAAACACGGAGATGATAAGATTCTCCCCTACTAGAAAACCACTTCAAAATAATAGTATTATTCAACTTTAGTATTTTTAAACTGCATACTATTGACACATAAAATTTGCTTCCTATGCCGAAAGTCGCCATTAATGTTGAAATCGTAATTTTACTACCAACTACATATTTAACACCCTTATCAGGCATAAGCTGTCATCAGATAAAGTTGCAAATATGCAGTGGACTATTAGCCTACTTTTTGTTGATGCTAAACTCTTGGGATAAAGTCTTTCATGGTTTAGATTAACTTTAATCTCTCTCTGTAATGTCACAAATCATTAGATTAGGCCCCAAAATCAATTCTTATATGTTACAGCTTTAAATGGTTTTTTTCCTTTCATTTTTTTTCTTCCCATTTTTTATTTTTTAAGAGCAAGTAACTTGATGATAGTCTTGCAGCTAGGTACAGAAGTAGCTGAAAATGCTAAGTAATCCCTTAGGATCATTTCTATAGTCAAGTACAAAGGGATTGTTTTTTAAAAAAAAATATTGAAATAATTTCTCTTTCAGTTATTTTGGGGGGGCAGGGGGAGACTATTAGGTTTTTTATTTATTTATTTGGGGGTGATCATTAGGTTATGTATCTATTTATTTAAGTGGAGGGACTGGGGGTTGAACCCAGGACCTCGTCCATACTAAGCATGTGCTCTACCACTGAGCTATACCCTCCCCCCAACACACAATGGGATCTTTTTGAACTTGAAACCAAAGGCAAGTGATTCCCAAGTACCTCCATCTCCAGCCCTGACCTCTCGTTTAAACTCCAGGTTTGTATCTAATGGCCCACTTGAATGTGAGCCTAGAACAGCTTATATGCATCTCCAACTTAACATGTCTAAGCAGACAGTCCGTTCCTCTCTGCCATCTGCTCCTCCTTGGACTTCGCCATCTCAGCAAATGGCACAGCCATCCTCACAGCTGCTCAAGCCCACATCTTAGGAGTGATTCCTCTTTTTCCTTCTTTCAATCTTCACATCCTTCTCACTGGCAAGTCCCACTGATTTTACCTCCCAAGCACATCACAGGTCTGTCTAGCTCTCTCCACCTCCAGAACCCAATGGTACCCATCACCATCGCTCGCCTGAACTGCTTTCATCACCTAGTTTGCCTCCCTGATTCTTCGTTTGCCCTACCTCTTCACCACAGAGCAGCCGGTTATGTTCCCTAAAGTATAAAACAGAACACGCCGTTCCCCCGCTGGAAATCTTCCGCTGTCTTTGTCCTGTTGCATGAAGGCTAAACTCCCAACTGCTCCCCAAGCCCCCCAAAGACTGACGTGGTGTGGTCCCTGCCAGCCTCTCTAAAAACACGGCTGATAACTTGTCTCCCATTCATTCCAAGCCTAGAAGCCAGCATCTGTCTCTTCTTGAAGCAGGCAACCTCATTTCTGCCTGAGAGCATTTGTACCTGCTGTTCCCACTAACTAGAAAGATCTCTCTCGATGTCCTCGAGTGGCTTCTGGTCATTCAGTCTCAATTCACATATCAGCTCAGAGAGGCCTTTCTTAATCACCTGGTCACTCTACTAGTTCTAGGAACATGGTATTGTTCCTAGAACTTACCACACACGGTTTATTTATTTGTTTACTGTCGACCTCAAATACCTACCGACCCTGACTGTCTGAGGCAGACTTCCTCTTCCTCTATAACACTCCTATCTCAAGCCAAAACCACTGCCTCCTCCCCTCCCTCGCCCTCAACCCCAGTCAATCAACAAACCCCACTGAAGCTGCACATCCAGCCAGCCAGCCCTCCAACTGCACCACCATCTACTCCCTGAAACTTCCCCCAAAGCCTTATCACGCCTGCTTCAACCCAGTCTATTCTCAAACTGTAGCTTGAATGATATGTTTCAAACTCAAACATGATCACTTTCTGATTCAAGACCATTCAGTAGCTTCGCATTATACTTGAACAAAGTCCACAATCCTTACCATGACTTACCTTAGTAAGACCAGGCCCCTCCAGCCTCTCCAACTTTATCCCCAACAAGCCTCCCCTTTGTTCTCCATGCTCTGATCACACTGGCCATCCTGCTCTTCAAGTATGTGGCACTCCTGCCCATCCCCATCCTCACACCTGATTCTGTCCGGGTGTCTCTCCCCTTTGCCTGGCTCACTCCTGCTCCTCTTTCAGGTTTGGAGTTGAAGCCCTTTTCCTCTAGGAAGCCTTCCCTGACCCATCCCTACCTCTTCCCAGCACCCTCTTCAGGATGAGCATAGGTAAGCAGGGCCAAGACGGGACACACTGGGATCTCAGTGAAGTCTTAAAGAATGAATGAATGAGTCAATCAATGAATGAATGCGTGCATGAACAAATGAAATAAGAGACAGCCTTAAATACACCTTAAAGGACAATATGAAATTCCAGTCCAAGCTTTGTCCACTTCAAGAAGGAAAAATCTACAAAGATGGCCCTTGCTCTGCAAGTCAGGACTCTGAGCCTCTAGCAAATTTCAGGACATGAGGACCCTTTTCAGGAAACCACTTGCCAACTCAGAGCCAATCTCCCTGAGAGTATCCTTTCGAGTTCCTGAAGCCAGGTGTAAGCCTAAAGTAATGTGGCTTAGGAAAATTACAAGGCAGTGATCCAAAGCCAGCTCTCAATCCCCACAAAACTTTTTAGATTTAGAACATGTCGAATTGAGAACACAAAACTATGGAAAGCGAACACGAAAGCTATTCAGTGGGTGATATAAACTGAGACACTATACAGAGTCAAGAGTCTCACCTCCTACATTCTTGGCATCTTTCATCCATCACCAAAGAGCACTTTGGGTGGACATTTTATTCCTCCACCCCGAGGACAGAGCTGGGCCCACACCCTAAGCACCTGGTCTCAAACAAAAGGGATTTCGTAAGCAAGAAGGGTGTTTTGGTTGATAGCCTCAAGGAGCAGATAAACATGTAAATGGAAAAATAAAACTGGAAAGAAGTCTGTTTGCTGGATCTCTCTGAACAGCAAGGCTGTGAAAGAGAGTCTCAACTCCACAGTTCAGTAATTATGAGAAGATGAAGAAAAACTCTACTTGCCTGGTAACACTGCTCTGCCTCGCCTAGACGACCCACAAGCCACATTGTGTTCACTTTGGTTGAGTCGGACAAAACTTCATTTTCATCTCATGGTAAAGCTGAGTGTTAGCAATATTTAATTGTATTAAAACTTGAAGTATATTATGGTTTGTCCTTTAACCAGAGGATCCGAAAAAGTAGAATATTATCAATGAATATAATCATGAGGAAAAGGAATAACTTCCCAGTGAAAAAGAAAAAAGTCAATGAGCACTCTGTTGAATAACTAACAGAGACTCCACATTAATATCTGGGACTGTAGAGGCAATGTAGACTTTAGGAGAGTCTGTGGCTTTCCTTTTTTTTTTTTTTTTTCCCTAAGAGGAGCTTTGCCATTTACCATTACCTCCATAATATGGACTTTACATGAGATTAGTATGTATTTGTGTCCGAACTAAATATGTACACAGTTGGGCCTAAAACAAACATTTCTTTCTCTCCCTTTTCACTGGCTTTTCAGGAAATGCAACAGATCAGATATTATAGAAAGAATATGTAATTTGGTGTCGGACAAACCTGGATTTCAACCCATCTCAAATGCGTCCTACCTGAATGAATTACTTAATCTAAGTCTCCAGTTTATTCATTTCTCTTTTTTTTTAGTGTTTTTTTTTTTTATTTTTGTATGGGAGAGGTAATTTAGGTTTGTTTGTTTGTTTGTTTGTTTATTTATTTATTTATTTATTTATTTATTTATTTATTTTAAACAGGGGTCCTGGGGATTGAATCCAGGACCTTGTGCGTGCGAGCAAGCACTCTCCCACTGAGCGATATCCTCCCCCTATTCATTTCTAACATGGGCACCCTAAGCTCTAAGGCTCAGAAGGGCTGAATTCGTGGCTCTCATTTTGATAAACTCTCATACTGATAGAATAAAACAATTTCAGCTACTGAGGTATCTAACTGGCATAGGATCTGTTTGGGGTCAAGGGAGTGTCCTCTGTGTCCCTGAAATCTCACCACATAGAAAAACTCCAAACCGTGGGTACATGTCTGCTGGCTCACCTCTGCAGCGTATCTCACTCCGTCCACCACGTGTTCAGAGCCGTGATCGTCAGCGGATCCCCAGTGAAGGTGAAACTGGCGTAACCTGTAGCTTCCAGTGAGCGGACCCCCACGCAGAACTAAACGTCAATACATTTTAAATTTTTAGCAAGAAAAAAAACTGTACACATGCTGTCCCAACCCACAGTGTCTCCCTGAATTACTCAACATGTCCATGATCCTGAGGAGTTTTTTAGAAATGTGTCACTCAGTTTGCTGCCAGAAACACAACTGGTAGGTAAATGAGGAATAAAAACAAATATTTGAAAAGGTTAGAGAGCCCACATTATAGATTTTTATCAAATAACTGGGAAATCATGACAGACACACTAGTTAAAAAAGAAGTAGGAGAAATTAGGAGTTCATAAAGGTGAAGAATAGCTCTGTTTAACGCAGGAGGTCGGCCTCTCTAAGTAAGAACGTGATATGCGAAGAGGTCCACCTTGAACTTGGGAGGGCAGTCCGGCATCACGGTCAGTGAATCGGCTTCGGCATTGGAAGACCTGGGTTCACACCAACTGTGTGATCTTGCACAAACCTTTTAACCTTGAAGCTTCAGTTTTTCATGTCTATGACCTCAAGACAGTAACGCTACCTCCTCCTACACTGTTGTGAAAAGAGAACAAAAACTGAACACAAAGCACTTATCACTGCCGGCCAGCCAGCCAGCACGCTGGACATGTTCACCATTATTACTATTTTATTGCTGTTATCATTACTACAAACCCCGGCGAATTAAGCATGTTTTTTATACTTGAATTCTATCTTCTTGAGGAAACATAAAATAGAGGACAGAATTAACTCTTTTTTAAAAAATCCATCATATCTTTGTCCCTTTGGCAGGGTATATTTTAGTACTTCGCCTCAACAAATATGATCTCTAAAAACCATGGCAATAGAATCATATGTTAATAAATAGAAAAGCTTCTTAATAGAAAATACAGCCCTAAACTGTCTCCTCCCAATTAGTCTTTATTGGACATGCTTTAAAGAATATGGGAGGATAAGGAAGCACTGGATGCTGGTTACACCAAAAGCATTACTAATTGCTCATCAACACCCAATAGGATTAAGCGCTGGATTGGTGAGGTGCAGCCTTAACAATAGTTTGATTTAAATTACCCTCCTCTTCTATCTCCAAATTTGGCAAGAATGATCCACCTTTGGCAAGAATGATCCACCTTATATAAGAAGCAAAAGACGTTAAGAGGTATCATATGCAGTCTTCTACAAACAGCAAGAAAAAAAGGACAAGATAATACATTTGCTAAGACACACATCTCTTTGAGCTACATTGTAGGAGAAAGAGTAACACAGACTGCCATCTGTCTGGAGCAGTACAGCTGAACTCATTTCTCCCTGACTCGGTTTGACTCAGCTGAAGTTGAGCACCAGTGATTAAGAATTGGTGTAGTAGTTGGAATCAGCAGACCTGGGAACAGTCCCAGTTCACCTACTAAATTCTGCGATCTTTCCAAACTCTTAGCCTCCATGGGCTTCAGCTTTCTTGTCTGTATTCATGATTGTTCGTCTGTTTTTAATGGGGAGATTGGACTGGATGCTCCTTAACTTCCACAGTTCTCAAAACGTCGTAAGGGAAAAACAAAAATTGGGAGCGTGTATAATAAAATTTGTTGTAAGGTCGAATGGTTGGGGCTTCCTTGAGATTCATTTGGATCCAGATTTCTTTATGATAAATAAAGAATGCTATTTTCAAAGCCCTCTAAAAAATAAAATTGAAGAGAAAACCATTTACACCAGACTCTAGAGCTCACTCTTCTGTTACTCTGTCACAAACTGAAAATTTTACTGTTTCTTCTCCCACTGGACAATGTCCAAGAGGGCAGACACTGCCTGCTTGCGTCCCTGCGGGACCCGTCACCTAACACGGTAACTATCACAGAGGAGATGCACAGTAAATATTTGATAAGTGAATGAATAAAATATTTGATTTGTATTTAAACAAACACTTTCAAAGATGATTCAGAGACAAATTAGTTTAAAAGGCACACTTCTCTAAGTGACTCCACATAGCACAGATGCAGTGGCATTCCAAATCAAAAGAAATCAACAGCTCTTTTGTTTCTTTTTTCCCTTGCTGTTGCATAAAAAGACCTGAGCTGAACCATAAAGTCATGCCTTCATAGATAAGAAGCAGATTAGAGAGCTGGAGTGATCAGTGTGGAACTGACTTTGGGAGAAGATAAAAGCCAGCTGGCTCAGGAGAAGAAAGTGATATCAAAAAACACACATTATTAGGGAAATGTTCAAGAATAATGGTCTCTGGAAAGCCTGCTCTGAATCCAGGGTTTAAAGCCAGATCAGCACACCTTTGCTTAGTTAAGCAATGGAGATTGCCTTACTCTTTACATATCTGGACTCTACATTCAAGTGTTTCAACCGAAATCTCCAGCCTGGGACTATGAGAGCAAATGTCTGATCATGAAGACCTTTCTCTTGGAGCAGCACTGTTTCAAAGAAACACAGGGTGGGAAAAAGCAAATCAAAATACCAAGGTTAATTTATCACTAACTTTGAGATGGTCTGTCGTAAAACAGCTCAACTATAGTATAAAATGAATAATGGTGACAAAATCATTTTTAATGAGAATGACTAAGTGTTTTGTTCAAGAGTTGAATTATTCTTCTTCCTTTCCAACCTAGATGAATAAGTATATATTGTTGTTTCCATATCATGTTTGAAAACAAGTCATTATTTCTCCAAACTCATGCTTGGCATATATATATAAAATAGTCCATGTATTCTTCCTTTAAGATTTATAAAAATCTATTCCAAATAATACTCTCATATAGGAAGTCTAGAGAGATTAAGAAAACAGAGTTAAATGCCATTAAAGTTTGGAAAACTTTTAATAACTTAGGAAAAGCATGTCTGGCATTTGCTATATGCTGCAAAAACCAACTAGAAATGTATGTGTTATTCTACTGAACTTGACTTTTTCATTGTCAGTAATTTGCTTACCTACTCATTTCCAAATCTACAATATCATCAGCTACCTTAAATGATAAGCCAGGCTGGTGACAAAATCAGAAAAAAAAATTAATTTGCAAGTCAACACCCTTTGTCTGTTCATGCACTGTCTATCTCACTAGGATGCAAACTCTTTTAAAGTAGAAACAATCTTGTTCTCCTGTATCCCCAGTGCCTAGGAGAGTGCCTGGATCAAAAAACAAAAATGTTACTAAGATAAAGTAAGAAAGAGACATCACCTGCAGAAGCACTCCTGCACAAACCTTGTTTGTAAGGATGCTACTGAAGTGACTTGGGCACCTCCAAAGATGCTCATCCACAGAAAGGACACAGACAATTATTATTCATTATGATTTTTATTATTAGCCATTAATAATTATTGAGTATTTACTACATGCCAGGAACTATCTCATTTATTAAATCAAAAAACAGTAATACCATAGCCTTTAAAAATTAAATATTCAAACAATAAATAATCTACCAATGTTTAAACTACTAAGGTGTCAAACAGTAAATATTCATTGATTTCTGGTGGTTTGTAATTTTATTAGGGCTTCATCTGTGTATACTAAGGCTTGCTGGACCATTGTCCCAAATCATGGTATTTTCCATGTCCTCCAAGGAACATCATACCAAAAAAAAAAAGCTTTCAAGTACCTACTGTGTGCCAGGCACCATGCACAGCAGATGAGCAAGACACAGCTGTTGCTCACAAAGGAGCCTTTAGCTGAGCAGAAAGAACCAACCGGCAGTCACAATGCAGCGTGGGGAGCTCTGTGAAGGGACAGGTCTGGGATGCTACGGGAGGGGTGGCGGAGCCAGTCGGGTGAGATTCCCAAAGGGAATCCTGTCTGGGTTCCAAAAGACCAGAAGCTCAGGTCAGAACACCCTTGACTTACCTCATCAGATTACTATTTCCCCTCCACGACAGCCAGTAATTCTTCCTGATGAATTTCTTCTTGTGTGAATCTCACATCCACCTATCCCTTTTTAAAGGACTGTTAAAAATCTGAAGGGTGGGCGCCCACAGGTTAACCATTAGCTGTGCAGCGGCCCAGCCCAAGAAGCCCTGCCAGGACTATGGACCATGAGAAAAGTTTCATGCCTCCAGTTTCTTGACTGGTAGGCTTCGGAGTTAACTGTGATCAAAAGGACTTCTTTTCAAAATGGAAATATTTTATTCAAAATAAAATGGCTGGCCACAGAAGTATCTTTGTGTTTTTTATGGTTTACCAAATAAAAAGAAAACTCAGAACAACGTATTTTAACTATGGTGGTATCTACTCTCTAACTAATTTAATCTCCCAAATCACCATGGAACATTCTCTTTGTTTATCTTGAGAAAAAAGAAAGAGAATCAGGACTTATATTTATGTAGCTTCTGGCTCAGAGGAAGACAAAGTACTTTATGGATATTTTCAATTAACCCTCGCAATTTCATTGTGATCTAGGTAGACGTGGGACCTTCGCTCATGGGAAAGGGCACACAGCAGCCATTACAGACACGGTGTCAAATCTGGAAACACAGATGAACTGCTTCCACTGAAGAACCCAAGGTAGAGGAAAATGAAATAAAGAGAGGGAAAGAGAAGGAAAAGGAGGGAGAGAGAAAAAGAAAGCAAGGAGATCCAAATCATCATTGGGCGAATGAGACTAAGAATTTTTTGACTGAGATTTTTTATGAACAAGTTTTAGATGAAGCACAATCTGATCATTTTGTATGTAAAAGTAGGCGTGGGTAAGCTCAGTCTGTCTGTTGAGATATCATAAACAGTGTCAAACTACCATAATGGGTGGTGTAAACTTTAGAAACCTTGGACTACTTTCACATTGTACCCATCACATCAACTGTATCTATTAACACAGATTCACAAAACGGAGGGCTTTGAAGGAAAGACAATTGAATACATGGAAAAAGTGAAGTTTGCCCTCCCCCAAAAAGGGGAAAATACCATGTGTTAAACTTTCTTTAAGCATTTTTATAATGTTCTGATGAAAATGGATCACTTTTATGAATTAAACAAATATGAAGAAGAAATGCAACGGGCTTCTAATTTTTGCTAACAACAGAGCATTACCTAAACACAAGATATTATTACTAAGCTAAATCTGAGCTTAATGAATAAGTGAAAACTTTCTTCTGATTAAAGATTTTTATAATTTAACTATATTTTTCATTAATAGAATAAATACAGCATCATACTAATATGAGACTAAATAAAAAAATAATTCGTCAAAAGCCTTAAAGAGTATTCCAAAATATGATTCTAATTGTTTCTGTCATCTTACTTTTAAACTTGATATTATCTATTCCTTGAGCAGGACATATGCTTGAAGAAAGAGTGAATGTTCATTTTAAAGAAATGCTCTTTTCTACCTCATTCAGTTACTAAATTAACAAAATAAACTAGGTTTTTTTGGTTAGTCCATTATTTATTCCCAGTGCAAAAGACATTATTTCATGAAGGAATCAAACAAAACTTCTATTATAAGCTCTAGCAAAATATTAATAAGGGGGGGAGGAAAGTATAGCTCAAGTCGTAGAGCACCTGCTTAGCGTGCACGAGGTCCTGGGTTCAATCCCCAGTGCTTCCATTAAGAAAAAAATTAAATAAGCAAACCTAATTACCTTCCCCTCTCAAAAAAAAAAAAAAAACTAAAAAAAAAATACTAATTTGGAACATACAGTGCATAGGTATCTCAAACATGAAAGATAAGAACGTGCCGTCCAAATACCCAAGCCCCTCACCCCCCACCAAAAAAAAAAAAAAGCCAACCTGATTTGTCCTCTGTGTCATCAAAGTCAACACAGAAGGAATGGCCACTATTACTGATGATTTTGGCTGAGCTTGCATCATACTTGATACCAAGAGGTCGGAGGGAAGAGTCATATTTCACTTCTTTGGTTTTAATCTCAATCGGAGACTGCTGATCCCCATCAGCAATAGGGAAAAATTGATTCCAATGAATAGGACCTTTAATATATAGGACAAAAGAAAAGGACTGTATAAGTTATTGCATTCAACAAATATTTCTTGAGTGCCAAGCACTGCGCTTGAGATTGGAGAAAAAACAAAGATTAATAAAATAAGATTTTTATCCTCAGCACTTTAACATCTAATTGCTTTTTTTAAATTTTGTTTTGTTTTACAAGCTGAGTTGCTTTTCTTATAGGTTTGCCTTAATTCACCTTCAGAATTAAACTAACCCCGGCAGACAAAAGAGCACGTAGTTCATAAAGTATTTTGCAAACGCCTTCTACCAAACTAAAAACAACAATGCAATTCACCGTTGAACACAATGCGATTCAGTCTCAGCTCTAAGAATGAGCTGTGATAACTCCACAGGTCAAGTCGATGCGCTGAAAGAATTCATGGAGCTGAAAAATCTGTGTGGCCGAAAAAGGGTGTAGTTCTTAAAGATGCTCTGCTCCTTGGTTCATCACTTACCGTACCTTTGGGTGTTACCTACGCCTCCACTCAATTACCTGTAAATGTGCAACGGGTATACTAAGAAAATATATAAGTTTATCACATAGAATAATCCATGTAAAAGTCCGCACCATGTCAGGAAATGTCATATTGTTGGTTTTCTGCAGAGGAGTCAGGTAACAAGTTATTTCTCTATATATTTCAGAAGATCCTTCCATGGTTATTACAATACTCTGAATTCCAACACAAGGGACCACTGTCATCCCAGTCCTCCATTCACAAAGTCAAGATGGCATTAATTCCCAAATCAGACACATTTGGCAAATCGAGGTGAACCAATAAATTGGAAGTTCCCTTGTCTGGTCTCTTCATTTCTCTGAGAGACTCGATTCAAGTTCTTGACTCTCAAGATCAACAGCAAGGTTGCAGTTTCAAGTAAGCTGCAAGCCATTCTACAGCCGTGAGTCACTTTACAAATGAAAGGTTCTTATTTTCTCCGTGTGCCTGCAATTTACACAGCCACCACCAGGTCAGTAGCACGTGGGGCTGCTGACTAAGCTTTTTCTAACTTCTTTAACCAACTAATTTGATTTCTCTAAGACTCGAGTCCCTGTTAAAATAACACAGCACGATAATGAATTAGGCATTTGTTACTAACAAGAACAAATATTTTTTTAAAGGGAAGATCCAGAATGAAAGTTCAAGAAATGCAAATATATCACAATCATCAACAGCTTCAACTTCTAAATCTAATGCACCTTATGACTCTTCTTTTTAACAAAGGAAAAAGTATAAATTCTTTCACATATGCTTCAGGTACAAGAAGTCACAGCATGAATACACAACCAAATAATTTAGAAGTTGTTCTCTTACGAATCATACACTTTGGACTTAAAAGCTACTTGAACTTCAAAAGTCCTTGCTTAGAAGTTATTGGAGAAAAGGTATTGCATGCATTTCCTTACTTGTTAACCATCCTCATTTACCTTCCTAGTACTTTTTTGGATACAATCTAGCCCTTTTTTTTTTACGTGAAAAAAAAATTCTACTTCACTATCCCCAAATACGAGTTAACCTAATGAGAATCAGATTTCAAATATGCAATGTGTGTGTCATAAAGTTGTTAACTTCCTTCCAATCAGGAAAGAGCTTCTTTCTCCTTTTAATTCCCCTACTCTCCTATTTCCAGTCCTTTATAACCAGAACTATTTTTAAAAGCAGAGGCAAACCAAAATAAAATAAAAATAATATCACCTTGCATCAATTAGTCAATATTATCTATTGGCCACTATGGTAGGTTCAATATTATCTATTGGCCACTATGGTAGGTTTATTTCCCTGCCTCTTAAAGAGGTCCTTCTTTATAAATTTTTCCAAAACATCCAACTTTAAACCCATTTAAACACAGTTCATAAGGAGAGATAGATGATGGTTCTACCACTGACTCAGGAACTTTTGAATATCCATAGAGTGAGGTAGTTTTCAGTGGTTGTCACATTTCCTAAACTAAACCAATAACAGTATCAAAGATTAGTGGAAGAAGTTAGAAGCTGTTCATGAAGGTGGTACCCCCTTCTGATGCTTCACCTCTTGATGATCCATTTTATCATCACCACTATTCCCAGCTTAAGTTTCCTTTTATCTGCTCATTCGCTGCTCTTGCTTGTCTAAATCAAAATCAAGAAACGAAACTTGCCCAGTCAGGAGACAACATATTTCCAATAGGAGTTTGCCAGAGTTGATCTACTTGAAGGTGTGGTCCTCAGAGAGCTATTGCATTCAAAGCAGAAATACAAAATCACTCCTTGTTAATGGCTTTTCTAAGGTGGATTTTTTTTTAATGTTTTCAAATTTTTATTTTAGTTTTCTCTTCCAGTTTTATTGGGATATAATTGGCACTGTATAAGTTTCAGGTGTACAGCAAAATGATTTGGCTTACATTATGATATGATTATAATAAGTTTCATGAAAATCTATCATATAGAGACAAAATTAAAGATATAGAAAAAAACATTTTTCCTTTTGATGAGAACTCTTAGGATTAACTCTCTTAACAATTTTCAAATATAACATACAGTAATGTTAATTATAATTACACTATTATATATAATTATATCATGTTGTTATATCTTGTTGTACATTACATCCCCAGTACTTATTTATTTTATAACTAGAAGAATGTACCTTTTGATCACCTTCATCCAATTCTTCCTTCCCACCCACTGTGGTAATCACCAATCTGATCTCTTTGTTTATGAGTTTGTTTATTTATTTTTAAAGCATAATTTTTGGGGGGAGGAGTAATTAGGTTTACTTATGTATTTATTTATTTGATGGAGGTACTGGGGATTGAATCCAGGACCTCATGAACACTAAGTATGTGCTCTATCACTGAGCTCTACCCTCCCTCCTTTAAAGCGTAATTTACCTACCACACTGTTAGTTGCTAGTGCACAACATAGTGATTCAACATTTTTATACATTACAAAATGATCACCCTGGTAAGTCTAGTCAACATCTGTCACCATTCAAAGATATTACGTAATTTTTGACTATATCCCCCACAATGTACATTTCACCCTTGTGATTCATTCATTTTGTAACTGGACGGTTATACCTCTTAATCTCCCTCACCTATTTCTAAGATGAGTTTTTAAAATTTCAGGGGACGAGCTTCACTGACGCCATATTTTCCACCGTATTAAATAGGAATCAATAGCCACTGATCGAAAATACCCTTCTTCCTAGTCATAGTGAGGACACTGTTGACACTCAGTAACTACCAAATAACAGT
This sequence comes from Vicugna pacos, assembly GCF_048564905.1. NCBI lineage: Eukaryota > Metazoa > Chordata > Mammalia > Artiodactyla > Camelidae > Vicugna > Vicugna pacos. The sequence continues at coordinate 5,124,679 of NC_133015.1, forward strand.
ACTAAAAATTATTCCTAGCAGGGAAGGAAATTAAAAGAAGTTCATTTTGTGGGTTTCTTTGCCAAGCATAAATTGAAAATTAGCAAAATATGAGTTTATAATTATAGTCTCCATCAAAAAGAAATCCATCTAAATTACACCCTCCATTATTTAAAACTCTGAATTTCACACACTGCCATTTTTAAGTTGGCAGGTTAATCATAGCCTCAAAAAGGCTACAGTTAGAAATAAAATTTCTGTTTCTCTGTGAAAGTAAACTTTCTATAAAATCACCTCTACAGTACTTCTCAATAATATGCATGTTAATCCAAGGAAAGCATTATTATTGTTGATATTACAGTTATTATTCACAGACCTAATATTGGCAAGTGATTCACTATAAAGCTTTCTTGGTGTCACTTTGTAGTTATTTCAAATTGAAATAATCAGTTCAGTTTAATGTAAAAACAAGAAAAATGATTCACTTTTGACAATTGAGAATATACAGGAAGAAATGTATCTAAATCTTATTATTACTGTTGCTTCCATCAATAAACACATTTTTACCAATGTGTTAAAATTCCAATAATCCTTTGCTAACAGTTTCTGCAAGGACAAATGTGGGAGAAGGGCTAAGCGTGGAGAAGTAGCTTAAAATATAACTTCATTTCCCAGAAAGAACCTAAAATCTTGCTAAAACCAGCAGTACCAGTTAGCCAACTGCGAGTTGCTAGTGGACCCTTTTATAGTAACAGCTACTAAGAAATTTGCAGTCTTTTGGTTGCCAAGAAGGCAACTTAAATCTTCAGTGTTGCAATTCAAGTCATTAGAATTTCTCAAGTATATTTTCAAATATTTTCCATGATTTGTTTCCCCTAGGTGAATAATGAGCCTAATTAAAAGACTGAAAGCAAGTCTGTCCTCAATTCACTGAAGTGTGTCATCAGATTTCTAACCTCCGTGCCTTTGATTGGTAAGTAGTTACTACTAGGGAAAGTTTTTGGCTTTCCGAATGAAAGGCGAGTGAACACACAGGAAGCGCTCGGGGTCGGGGCGATCTGAACAGGGCCAGCACCCCCACTATCGACAGCCCCCGGGAGACGCCCGCCCCGTCCACCCAGGACTGAGCCCTCCCTCGCTTCCTGCGTCTGGCTCCGGGAGCGCTGCTCATTCTAAAGAGGAACCGAAGTTGCTGGCAAGTGCTGATGGGCAGCATGCGGTCTTCGCGGTCCCCCTCGACCGCCCCGGCGCAGAGCCCCCCTCCCTCACCCCTCCGATCCGCAGAAGGCGCTCACCGTTGTGCTCGCCGTACCCCCAGCTGAACCTCGACATGGTCCCTCGGGGTGGGAGGCAGAGGAAGAAGCGGCCGGGAACCGAGAGCAGCGACGGAGCGGGGCGGGCGAGGGGGAGGGCGGGCAGCGGCCCGGCGGAGGGCGGGGACCGCGGGGCTCAGCCCGCAAAAGTGGGGGCCCTGGAACCCAGGGGCCAGGGCGCGCTCGGCCTCGGCCGCCAGGGGGCAGCGGCGGGCAGGGAAGGCGCCCCGCGGGGGCGGGAGGATGTGGGCTGAGTCCCTGGTGCCAGCACCTCTGTTAGTTTGAACTCGGGGAAGGGAGACTGTGCTTCACGGGGAGGCAGGGGGTGGGGCGGGCGGGAGAGAGGAAGGAAGGAGAGAAAGAAGGGTTTCCAGAGGGGCTTTCCTGCCTTCTGAGAAGTGGTCATCCTGGACAGGATGTTGCCTGGGGGGCTGTCCTGGGAATGAATGAGTCACCCAGCCGGGAGCCGCCAGGCTGGGAGGTGGGGATCCGGGCGGAGAATGAGGAGGTCGGAGATGGTAGCGGTGGCGATTACAAATACAAAGCATTAAAGGCAGTGCTAATAGCCACAGGAGAAAAATTAGCTCCTATTTATTTAGGATTTACCACGGGACATAGTCCTAGCTAAGACGTTTACCCACATTTTTCTATTAGATCCTCATAACTCTCCTTTGAAGAAGATACTGTAAGTGCCCCACAGGAGAAAATAAAATGAGGCTTAAAAGCTAAGTAAACCGCCCGAGATCACGCAGCTAATAGGAGCCTAGAGGTCCTTGTTGAAGAAGAATGACCTCCACCCGCCCATTCATGCTGCCCCTGCCCTCTGCGAGCCTACGGCTCGGGCAGTGGCGGAACCAAGGCTGCTCACTGATACTTGGTATCTGGCTTTGACATTCTGTTGTCTTGACCCTGCAGAGAGGAAGGTGTCCAGACCATCTTTTCCCGGATGCTTCATAAGCTTGCTGCCCTAGATGGTAGACGGAACTGACTGTGGAGCCTTGAATTTCTGTCCTGGTGTGGTGGGTGTTCTGGGTTCTGAGTGAAAAATAAGAACTGTGTACCCCGCTAGGACTATAATTACTGTTTCAGCTGCCTAAGGGTTTGAGCTGGGTCCGTTTGAAATTTCAAATCGAAATGCGCAGTGTTATTTCTAGACAAACGAATGCAAAAAGTTTCTTAATGGGCATGAGCCTTCTTTCCATGAAAGCCTTAAGAGTGGCTGTTTAAATATCTTTCATTTTCTCTTCCCATCCACAAGGGCAGCTGCACAATGTGGTAATTGCGAGTCCCAGGAGGTCCCTCTTTAAGTAACCACTGCATTGTTTAGGGACCACTGAATAAGGATCAATTTGAACCATTCTTCTTTAGACCTGACCTAAATACGCCCTGGTGAGCCTGTAGCTCATTCTGCCGATGTAGATCTTAATGAGGTTAGAATGCAACGGGAGAAAAAAGTTTTCATACAGCATTAAGTACAATAAACTTTATGCTTCTCATGCAGCTAGGGGAAAGCCTGGGCTTCCATATTCCATATTCTGTGGCACAACTGGGTTCATTTAGGAACCAAGCTTTTAAGAATGAGGTCTGATCTATATTCACCTGCACCACAGAAGACAATATACATATATATATTTATATACACACATATATGGGTATATATAAAATATATAAGTACATATAAGATATATATGCTTTATAAGTATATCAAATACTTAGGATACATCTTAAATACATGTAAGATATATGTGTTTAACACACACATGAATCTTACACACATGTAAGATATATCTCAAATATATAAATCCATGCATTTAAGAATACTGAAAAGTTAAGCCTGGCCTACTTAGCTAAGTGCCCTAATTCTCCACTAAGTCTATAGACACAGATACGTTTGGGGATATATTTATGCCTGGTATCAATGCAGTGAAAGAGTTTGCAGAAGCTCAAAATTCCACGAACCATTTTCCCATGGTGTCCTTGTCTCAGATCAACCACCTCATGTTTTATGAACCCAAGGAATGAGTCACTAAGGAGCTCGGTGTACCCATTTTCAGTAACTCAGGTGATTTAGCACATCAAGGTGAACTGTGCTCTAGGTAAATGTCAGTCCCTAATGCTCAAGAATAGTCGTTCAATGAACAGATAAATGAATGAATGGACCAAAACCACTAAAGAAGTTCCATTTAGTGGGTTTCAAATCCTTCCCAAATTATTACTTTTACTGCTTGGATACACAAATTCCTCTGACTTGAATTTACTGTGCAATCTATCCAGTTTTCCAAGAGAGCAACCTAAATATTAGAAACAGTCAAATTACCATTTACAGGAACTGGTTAGATAATCTGTGTAGCACATCTGCATTATGGGCTACTATCAAGCTTTGAAAAGAATGAAGACAATCTCCATGAACAGATAGGGGGTGAAAAAAGAAAAAAGAAAAAACAGAAGTGCAAAAGAGCATAATTAGTATATTACATTTTGTTTCATTTTTAAAAAGGGGAGGAAAAATTTGTATACATATTTGCAGATTTTCTCCAAAAAACTTATGGCGGATAAACCACAAATTAACAAAAATGGTTCTTAATAGAGGATTGGTGGGGATGGGGTGGCAGGATTGGGGTGTGAGGGAAATTTCTCAGTATATCTTTTTAAGTTTCTAATCATAAAGAAATATATTATATTTTCAAAGAAATTAAAGAGGATTAAAAAAAACCCTAAAATTGATTTAAACAGAAATAAATGAACTTAACTGTATATTAAGTTGACAATATAACCACACAGAAAAAATAAATGTTTGAATAGAGCACTGTGTCTGAATACCCTTAGTGGGGTTTATAACGTACTAAGAAGAACTGAAAGATAATCTTGCACTTTGCTGCTAGATTTGATTTTGGTAGTAATATGGGCGTTGTGATTCTGTAACCATTTTTGTGAATATTTTAAGAAAGAATAATAGGTAAATATACTGGAACCAATGATTTTCATTCTGGTTTATACAAATATGCAATGGTGAAAGCTAAGATGACCACTGTGGTGTGGGACTTGAATATTCTGTTCACTGAAAAATGCTAAAAGCAATAACAGCCCAACGTCAATTAAGCAAATAAAACAAACTTTATGGCTCCTCGCTTACGAACTTCTTATAAGGCTCTATACCTAATTCTGTATTTGTAATTTTGTATTCCTCTTAAAAAAAAAAAAAAAGAAAAGATGCCCAAATCATAACAGCTTCAGACTCTTCTTAGCTATGATCAACGTTCAAGAACTTTTGTCTATGTTTTCAAGATGAATGGTGTGACTCTTAGTTAAAATTACCTAAGATAGACAGATGGCGTCACCACCAAGAATTCTGATATTTGGCAGGCATGCTAAGTCAGAAAAGCCATCAACATTATTCTGCTACCTTCCTCATTCACGATCACTCAGTGACCTCAAAGAAGAAAAAAAAATTCACATGGTTCAGACGGATTCACCAGAGAGAATGCTGAAGCCATAAGGGTGAAGCACCCTGTTGTCTGCAATTGACTCTCAAATGTCTCAGTCAGTTATTGGTGACTCACTGAGGGATATTTGGGGGCTCACGATGCTGTTTTTACACTTTTCCTGTGGGTTTTAGTTCTTTTCAAAAGAATTTGGCGGGGACAGAAACCTTCTACCCCCTCAAATCAGTGAACTTATGAGCTTGCTAAGTAACCTTTTATAACTCTGTAGAGGCTTTCTTCTTAACACGAAGCCTCTGTCTCTGAGTTCAAACCATCGAGTATAAACAAGGAAGATTAACACTGACCAGAGAACCCAGGAATCCTGACCAAGGCTATGGTCGTTATCTCCATTTCACTCTTGAGCCAGTTAGATCAAGTACAAGCTTCCTTTGCAGAAAAGCATGCTTAAGTCACCTCTCCTCAATGAATCAGACTGCACATTGCGAGAGGCACTTGTAAGTTACAACTCTAGCCATTTAATTAAGTTATAGTAGCACATTAAGGAAATATCTAGGTATGGATTAATATTCTTTTGTTAGGGGCTATACACAGACTCTTCCTCTGAGATGCACACTTTTTCCAGGGATTCTTTTAAAACTCCCAGTGTGAACTGAAGAGGCTATTTTCATCTGACTTTTTCCAAGCATGAAACTGACCTGAGCAAGTTTCCTCGTTCCTTAGTCACCTAGAGAGGCAAGCCACACAGTCAGGGACACAGCCCCAGTCTGCAGATTCCCAAGTCCAAGGTGCTTCAGTTTGTGCCCGTTTCCTTCATTTATCAAGCGCTGTGACTTGCACAGCTGGGACTCATTAATCCCATGACTCTCTTATGATTTGATTTATTTGATATCTTGTGGCGAGTGTTGATTTTATGGAGCGGATACTACGTTCGATTTGATTTCTTTCATTTCTCAGTCCTAAGGTTATTCTGAGGGTAGGATTGCACAAGGCAATCTCTCCAGGAGATTACACTGAGGCCCGAAGGGACTAAAGGTCTTGCTCAAGGCACCGAGGTTTCACGCCAAGATGAGAATTCTCAGACCTGAATTGAAACAGTGCCTAAAATGACTCACCTCTCAAGTCACTTCTCAGATTGTAACTTGTCAGAAACTAGATCCAAACAATGTGTCCTGTACTGTCAGACGAGAGCACTTTGCTAAAACCTGCCTTCTACATTTTTGTTCTTTCGTGTAGTCTCACATGGTTTCCTAACAGAAATGTATCTACGTCTTATAGTGTTTCATGTCTTATTTGAGCGTGTTATAAAAGTGGATAGAGTGTGAAAGAAGAAAGGAGAGAGCTAAGATTACTTAAAAAGAAATGAAGCTGTGTAACTATCAGAACAGTGTTGAAAAGTCCAGATCATTCAGGCCAAAAGAATTCAGCTGCCAAAGAACTGAGTTAATTGTCCCTTGGCTTGGAATGAGTAAGTCAAAGTCACCCTGTTGCTGTCAACTCTCTGAAATATAATGACAGAGAGAAATTAGGGTGTGAACAGACATTCTGTCATCAGCTCTTATAAAGTTTATTTATCCTCTTCTGTCCCCTAGGAAAGGGCAGGCTAGTCTATCAAGAACAGTACCCAGATCCCCATCTCAGCACTAGGCAAGGCTCGATACACCCTCACGCCAAGCAGTTCCCCACTGGACACCACGGTGCCACCACTGAAGGCTTTATGCACTAGCCTGGCACACCTAGCAAACCCCACCTCCCAAACTCATACCATTATAGCCTTTATCACCCACATTACCAACTCTACTTCCTCTTCATCATTGCCATCAGCGTACTAATGTGTTCTAGAATTTTCTCTTCGTAGGGAAAAAGTTTCTCCCTGGACACACATACACCCCCCATTTGCTACCCACCTATTCTCTCTGGTGCTCCTTGGGTTTTTCTTTCTAACTCAACTGTGTTAGTAAGGTTTCTTCAGAGACACAGAACCACATACTGTGTGTGTGTGCACGTGTGTTAGAAAGCTATTTATTATAAGGAATTAGTTCACACAATTATGGAAACTGAGTCCCAAGATCTGCGGGATGAGTTAGCAAGCTGGAGACCCTGGAGAGCTGATGGTGATCCAGCCTGAAGGCCAACTGGCTTAAGACCTGGGAAGAGCCAGTGTTTCCTTTCCAGTCTGAGGGCAGTAAAAAGCTAAGGTCCCAGTTCATCAGCAGGCAGGCAGGAGGAATTAGGTCTTACTTGGGAGAAGTGCAACCTTTTTGTTTTATTCAGGCCTTCAACTGATTGGACAAGACCCATTCACATTACGGAGGACAATCCGCTTTACTCAGTGTACTGATATAAATGCTAATCTCATTCAAAAACACCCTCACAGAAACACCCAGGATAATGTTTGACCAAATATCCCAGCACCCTGTGGCCCAGTCAAGTTGGCACGTGAAACTGACCATCACACCGACCTTTAAATCTGGGCAGGGGTTGGGGCTCTCAGCTAGGCTCTGTCCTCTCAACGCTCTCTTCCTGGGTGCTTCTGTCAATATCTCGTATGTAACCTACATAGCTTAGGTATCTTTTCCAGCATCATGCACGATTATATGTGAGCCATGAGTGCAAGCCACATACGTAACTTTACATTTTCAACTAGTTACATTTTAAAAGAGCAAAAAGAAAAGTGAAATTTGTTTCAATGAAATGTTTGAATTATTTAGCCCAATATATTCAAAACACTGTTGTTTCGGCATGAATTAATATAAAAAATAGTTAATAAGTGTGTAATGTAATGAGTTATCAATTTATTATCTCTCGGCTCTAATTCATCATGCGTTACCTGCTCTGTGATAATGAAGCTTTAAGAATTCTTTGCAGCGGGCACAGTGTTAATGTTTTTTCAGTTGAGGGACACTGCAGGAGGGGCGACTGGGTTCCTGGTTCTGGGGTGCTAAAGTTTTTGTTTTTCTTCTTGCCACTCTCGGGCTGCAAGCAGGGACACGTGTGGGTGGGCTGATAGGGGCACCCTGGCCCAGGCTCACACCGAGAGTGCGCAGTCCCTCAGCAAGTTACAGCCTCAGCCTCAGCCCCAGCCCGTGGCCCTGCCGCTGGACCTCCAGAAGCGGACACCACAGACTCCAGTTCTCATGCAGCACTTCTGGCAAACCAATGCCCCAGCTCCCCCTGCAAACCAGCCCACCAGCCTCAGGGGGCCTGCACCATGGGTGGTGTCTCTCGTGATGTTTCCAATCCAGACGTCTACACCATAGGTGTCCACCACCCTGCCAGAGAGCTGGTTCCCCATGCTCTGAGTCCCTTTGCAACCCATATGCCAGATTTATCCCACACTACCCTGGACGGGCATTTTCTGCTCGCCTGGCAACTTTGGGCCCGCTCTGGCCTGGGCCACCCCTCAGACTTCTCTGCCATCCCGTGGGTGGGCTGCGACCACACTTCTCCAGGGATCTGAATCCCAACCTTGGAGAGGAGGCTGACTGCCAAGTTTATCCTTCCTTCCAAACTCTCCCTTAGCCTAAGAAGAGTCCTTAGAGTTCTCCTTTACATCTTGTTCCCTGTTAGAGTTAATAATTCTTTACAGTAAACTTTTCCTGTTCAAATTATTGTATGATTTCTCTTTCCTGGTTGGATCTTAATGGACACAATTATGCCTTGTACATCTTTTTTCTTACTAAGTTTTCTAAATCTGATGTGTAATTTACTCTTACAGAACATCTCAATTCAGGGTAGCCCCATTGCAGATGATTGATGGCTGTATGTGGTTAGTGGCTGCTATTCTGATCAGCACAGCCCTCGATCCACTGAACTGTATTTAATGGCTGCAACTTCCGGTATCCAGAATGGAATTCTTTATCCTCTCATCCCAATCTCCCAATCACAGATTTCTCCATCTTATTAAATGGCACCGCCACACACCCAGCTGCACGAGTCAGAAACTGAATATTCATACTTCCTGCTTGTCTTTTTCCCCTCACCTTTAAATTTTGTCTATTTTGATTCCTAAGCAATCAGTTAATGTGACAAAAGAAACAAAACTATACTGTAAACATAATATTAAATTCAAAAGATGTATCATCTTAAAAAGATTCTATGCTCTTTCTTCCTAATGAAAATTTAATTTTCTTAAACAGTATCAACACTCCATATTAATAAGGATATGGTGAAATAAGCATGTTCATACACTGTTGGCAGAAATGTAAAATAGATAATAACAGACAATTTCTGGAAAGAATCTGGTAATTTAAATCAAGTATTTTAAGTGTTCATAATCTTAGATCTTATTCCTAGTCATGTTCTCCAAGAAAATATAAGGAGATCACTCAAAGATCTACGTAGAAAGGTATCCATCACAATGTATTTGTAACAGAAGAGGTTAGAAACAACAGACATGCTAATCATAAGAGGGCTGATAACATTGTACATCAAAAAGATGTAATTTCAGAAAGACATTAAATATATTTTTAAATATACTGAACAAGTGTCTATGTTTACACTTGTAGATTATAAATTTTTATCTAGAAATTTTAATTTTTAATAAACAACATAGTATATTTGCTTAGAAAAAGGGGCTGCAAAGAGGCATATTTTAAAAAATCTAATTGGTGGGATTTATTCATTTTTCAAATGTATTTGTTGGATTCCCTTTACGTGCTAGGCATTGTTTTATGCACAGGGGATACATGATTCCTTGGGCTCCTGGGGTGGGTAGAGATTAAAGCCAGGCAACCAGTCAGGAAGCTATTACAGGAATCCAAATGGGAGACGGATGGTGGTGAGTTAAATCAAAATGCAGTAATTGCTGGTTGTTCATTTTCTTCATTATACTTCACATTTTCCAAACTTCTACAATGACTCTTCATGTCTTTTCTAATCCAAAAGGAAAAAAAAAAAAGTTTTGAAGGTGCCAAATGTTTGTGAAATACCCTATAGTGCTCAGTATTTTTTCCTTGTCTTTCTTTATTGTATACTCAGTTACAATGTGTCAGTCTCTGGTGTACAGCCTAAGCCAGTATTTTTGTTGCATTTATCATAATACAGGTGCCTATGTCATTCTTAGGATTTCAGCACAGCTAAACTGGATTACCTCAAAGCACCTTCCTTTTTTTTTTTTTTCATTTAAACACTTTTGAAATTTGGAGTGTCAAATTGTCAATTAATAGCTCGATGCCTCCTTTGCGGTTGCCAGTTTTTCTGAGTTTTAAACATGCACCTGCCAAATATTTCCCGATTCCTGTAATTTTTAACCATTACTTGCATTTTAACCCAGAACTTCATGTACTCTTTGGATATTTTTATTGCTTCTGTGATATGGACTTGACTGTTCTTTGCCTTCAGATATTTCACCCTCCTTTGTGACTGTAATTAGTTCAGGTTCAAGATTTCTAGGCGTCTGGCCAGGAGATTACTCTGGGTAAAATCTGCTTACTTAAACAAAAACATATTTGTCAAGCTCCTACCACTCCCAAGGAACAGTACTATAAGAAGATAGAAAGAAATGTTCTTCTGGGTATTTTTCAGTTATGCTAAAGATGACAGAGCTTTAAGGCCATTTTTAGTGCATTAGCTACAATCCCTTCTCTACTTCTTATGCTTCAGGAAATTTTATTTCATTCAGCCAATGTTTATGCTACACCTCCCATGCACTGGAAATATGGAATCCTGGATGGAAGTACAAAGGTGAGTGGACCTGGCCCCTGAAGAGTCCATGGACTCGTTGAGAGACAAACATATACACAAGCAATATAATATTTGAATTTGAACAATAGAAAATAGTAAAACTCCAAAACCACTGTAAAACTCCAAAACCTCTGGTCTACCTCCTACAACTTTATACTAACCTGCAGAAGTAAGCCATTTTTCCTTCACTACAAAGAGTTAATCTTCTTTTTCCATTTATTGGTTCCTATCCTGCAGATATTTCCAGAATTTTCTAGATATTTCCAAATTTCTAGAATTTGACCTAGACAGAAAGGTGGAAGGTCTGGTCTGGTCTATTCTACTTTATTATACAGAATATGTCATGGGTGTTTATTCTGAGTCTAAATTAAGTGCTTCTGTCACTGAAGGGTTAAAAGAAAAAAAGACTGCCCATTTCTATAATCACCAATAAATTCAGTAAAATTGCAGGATACAAAACTAATATACAGAAATCTGTTGCATTTCTTTCTATACACTAACAACGACTTATTGAAAGAGAAATGAAAAAAAAAGTCCCATTTACAATTGCATCAAAAAGAAGAAAATATTTAGGGATAAATCTAATTAAAAAGATAAAAGATCTATAGTTGGAAAACTAAGACACTGGTGAGAGAAATTGAAGATGACAGAGACAAATGGAAAGATATACCACACTCACAGATTGGAAGAATTAATATTATGAAAATGACCCCAGTAACCAAGGAAATATGTAGATTCAATGCAATCCTTATCAAAATACCAATGACATTTTTCGCAGAACTAGAACACATATTTATAAAATTTGCATGGAAACACAAAAGACCCCAAATACTCAAAACAATCTTGAGAAAGAACAAGGCTGAAGGTATCACATGCACTGATTTCAAACAATACTACAAAGCTACAGTAATCAAAACAGTATGGTACTGGCACAAAAACAGACACAGATCAATGGGACAGAATAGAGAGCTCAGAATTAAACCCACACTTATATGGGCAATTAATCCACAACAGAGAATGTAAGAATATGTAAGAAGGAAAAGGTAACCTCCTCAATAAATGGTATTGGGAAAACTAGACAGCTACATGCAGAAGAATCATACAGGACCCCTTTCCCACACTATATACAAAAATAATGTTACATTAGATTAAAGACTTAAATGTAAAACCTGAAACCATAAAACTCCTAGAAAAAAGCATAAGCAGTACACCCTTTGACATGGGTCTTAGAAATATTATTTTGGATTTGTCTCGTCAGGCAAGGGATACAAAAGCAAAAATAAGAAAATGGAACGACATCAAACTAATCTTGACTCACTATGTTGTGCACCAAGAAATAGTGTCGTACGTCAATTATACTTCAATAAACAAACAAACTTACAGAAAAAGTGACCAGGTTGATGGTTACCAGAGGCAAGGTGGGGGAAAGGGAAACTGGATGAAGGCAACTTAAAAGGTATACACTTTCAGTTATAAAATAAATAAACAGTAGGGATGTACTCTATAACTCAATTAACATAATGAACACTGCTTATGTTATATATCAGAGTTGTTAAAAGAGTGAATCTTGAGTTCTCATCATGGAAAAAGATTTTTTATTTTCCTTTACTTTGTATCTATATGAAATGACAGACGCTCATTAGACTTATTATGGTAATCATTTCATGATCTATGTCAGTAAAATCATTTTGCCATACACCTTAGACTTACACAGTGCCATAATGTCCGACACATCTCAATGAACTGGAAGGAAAAAAGACACAATAATTAAATGCAACACTTTATCCTTCCAAGACAGTTCTCTGAGGACTGAATCTGTATAGAGAACTCTGCTTTGCTGGGTCTCAACAGGAAAACTAAGGTTTCCTACAAGATTTTTTTTTTTTTTATGATTGTATTCATCTTGAAGTTTTTTTGTAAAGATCAGAAAACTTGAAGCTATTTTTTCCTTTCCATATATGGCTCATTTGGGTCATAGAAAATTAGAAAATTGCCTTTTTGAAAATTGATGTGTTTCTTTTGTCTTAATGATACCCTACGCTTTCACATTTTGTATTTCATTAACTTTGGACAATAATCTTGTGACATAGGTTGGACAAGAGTAGCGTAACGACTCTTTAAGGTACAAGTGGTTTTAAAAAATAACCCAACATAGTGTAAGCCAACAAAAAAAGCAATGCTTTAGTCTGGATAACTGAGAAGTCAAGGGATGGACCTTTCTTCCATCTACGGCTGAATCCAAGGGCTCAAATGATATCACCAAGGTCCTGTATTCTTCCGCCCTGTTTTCTTCTGTGTTACCCTTATTTTCTCCGACTGCAGAAGGATTCCCTCAAGTTGCTGGAGAAAGTGGCAATCAGCAGCCTCAATTTCACATCGTCCCAGCACGAGGACAGCAAGAGCAAGACGCAAGCTTCTCCACTAGCTTTAGTTGGAAGATCTTTAGACGATGACGGTAATTATTAGCTCAACCAGGACCACTTGGAGGGAGATGGGTGGTTCCCCAGAAAGGGATGCTGAGCAGATAATGAATGCTCACTGAAGTGGGTATATCGTGAATGGCCGTCTACGTGTGAGAAATGGAGGCACAGAGAACTGAAGTAACTTTTCCACAGTCACAGGTGGTGACAGAAGTGAAACAGAAATTCATGCCTCCTCACTGGTATCGCTCGTCACGCCTCTGTTCTTGCCTGTATACCCGTATTATTTCCTTGGTGTATGTATCTCTAACTCACCATTTCAACATTCAGGCTAGTCCCATAAGTCTTAGTAAACGCTATAATGTCATTCATCGCATCTCTTTGTCTTCTGCATATACATCAATAATTTTGCGTTCAAGGAACCATAATAATACCTGCCTTGTTTGCTTCAGTGTTTGTGGATAACTCTGGCCTTATAGAAAGAATCTAACGGTTTTCTGTCATTTGGGTGTCATTTTGGTCTTACCCCTACACCAAGATTTTAAGGTGTTTTTAAAAGTCAGTCTTTGAGAAAAGACACAGAATTTTAATAAAAATACATTGCCAAGTAATAATTCCTCGCTCCTTAATGTAGTTTCTAATTTTTGTGTGTGTGATGGACACAGTAAGACAATTTACCGTAAAAGCAGTTCATCTTTCTATGAGCAGGCAAGTGGCTGATTTGGCACGAAGAAGACGTGACCAAGGGCCCGCCCTCGCGGATTCTAGTTTGGTTTTGTCAATTACTAGTTGTGTGGAAACCCGAAAATGGCTTCAACTCTGAGCCTCGGCAGCCTCACTTAAAACATGGAAGTGGTATTACGGCCTCTTTTTGATACTTGGAGCAGAACTCACGTACGTTACAAAAATGTCTGTCCTACATTTGTTTAAAAGCTGTCTTTTTCTGTGACCTTAACAAAATAAGCAGAGAACGTGTGAAAATTGTTACCTTACTGGAGAGCTCCTCTTGGAAGAAATGAGTCAATTTTCTGGAAAACTCAACCCAGAACGCCTCAATTGGGAAATACACACAGACATACGACCAAAAGGCAAAAATGCTTCTTCTAAGATTTTCTAAGTTCCCTGATTCTTGTTTTACAACAGTCTTATATTTTCTTGTGTCTCTGCTGTGCTGTCAGAAACTCTCTTTTTGAAGCAAGGAAACTTCAGTGAGGAAAGCATTTCGATTCCCGCTCATTACAAATTTTCCCTTTGGAGAATATAGCTGTAGACCATTTTCAGACACTTCCTTCCACCCAGACGCCATCCAGAGGTGCGCAGCGCCACCTCCTGGGAGCGTGGGCCCAGCCAGCCAGCAGAAAGCGGCTGAGGACCGACCACGAGGGTTACGGTCTTCGTGGCTCAGATGGCTCAGACACCTCGGCGGTTTCAGTCCACGTACCCACCCGAGGAATTCGAGACTTAGCTGCGTCGTTAACGCCTCAGCCGAGGACAGGTCCTCGACCCAGAGAAAGGCAAGGGATGCCAACGGGGCGGGACTTCCCACGGTGGGTGGGACTTCTCTCTCTGGGCGGGGCTTCGCAGTGTTCAGGAGAGGATGCTCCGCGGCTGCGTCGCTTTTGCGGGCGGGAGTACGTTAGGTGGGTGGCAACCAGCCCGTGGGCGGAACGACGTTCTGTGGGCGGGGCTTTGCTCCGCGTACTGGCTTGTGCTGGGAAAGTAGGACTTCGCTCAGTGGGTGGGGCTACAGCGGTGGGCGGGGCTTGTCGCTATGGACCGAGCTGCAAGGGTGGGACTCCGCCCTGTGGGCGGGGCGTCTCCGGTGGACGGAACCCTTGACTGGCTCCCTCCTCCCGGAACTTCCTGGATCCTGAGCGTGCAAGTGGCGTCACCTGGAGCGTGAGCAGCTGCGCGAGGATAGCCGAGGTCTGGTGAGAGGTTAATAAAGAAATTTTCCGTAGGGCTGGCGTGAAGTGTCGGGGGTTGGGACGGGATTGGCGGGCCGTGGGCCGCTGCTGTCCGTAGGCTCGGTCCCGTCTCGCAGGCAGCTCAGTCGGCCGCAGGCCCGCTGGCCCAGGCTCCGAACCCCGGTGCCTGTTAGGCCTTCAGCTCGCAGGGTCCCCGTCTTTGGTTGTTCTGTTGTCGCCAGTTTCCACGCGGTTGTGCAAGAAAACCCTTATCCCCCTGGCTAGGTTTCACCTCCACGAACCTTCCTCACGTCCCCAGCTCTGTTGGCTCCTTCCCTTTTGTGACCTCACCTGTATGCGGCCTATAACAGCACCTGTTATTACGTCTTGTGTTTGTAAGTTTCCCACGTACGTGTCTGTCCTCTGTCACATTTGACACATAGTAATTGCTTAATGAATGGTGTATGAATGATCGCATTTTGGTTACTTATTGGAAGGATTTTAGATTATTTAATTTGACTTATGTGTATCTTATTTAATAATGTGTTTTCTATTGTGTTCACTAATTCGGAGTGCTTTTGGGGTTCAGAAGCGTTGCTGTCTCTGTTGAGCAATTTCCTGAGGCTAGACTTTGAAGGATATAAATTTCAGTCAAGAGGTACAATGTGAGCAAAGGAAAGAAAGGAAGAATGCGCAGGGTGTCTTCAGAGAGCTATGAGTTCACTAGGCCAGGTGGGTAAAGAGAACGACCAGGAGATACATTTGATAGATTTATGCTAGGGTCAGACTTCTAGCAATATGCCAGGGTAAAGCATATTGTTCCTTGTGCGTTGGAAGAACCATTGAAGGATTTTAACAGTGGGACGGTTCATTACGTGACACTATGCAGGATAAACTTGAATGCAAACGGCTCAAGTCGGGGACTGACAATCTTTCTGTAAAGGGCCAAATAGTAAATATTTTAGGCTTTGCAGGGCGCAGTTGTAGCAGGAAGGCAGCCACAGACAATACATAACCAAATGGACATAGCTGTGTTCTATTTAAAAACTTCATTTACAAAGACAGGTCCCTCACCTGATTTGGTCCATGGGTATAATTTGTTCCAACCCATAGTCTAACCAAATACATATAGGGATTACAGCAGTAACGCAGCCCTGAACTAGGCAGTACTAAATCATGTTTCGGTATTGCATTTTTATTTCTATATGAGAGGCCATATCACAGAATGAGAGCTCTGGATCCAGTCCGCCTGGCTTTGAATCTTGGCATTCCCTGATTACTGACAGTGTGACAATGGGCATATTAACTTCTCTTTGCATCATTTTTGTTTTTATCTGCAAAATGAGGATAAAACAGTACCTCCCACAAAGTGTTGTTGTAAAGAGTAAATTAGTTAAAGCACATAAAATGTTAATTAGCATAGTGCTTGTACAAAGTACAAATAGTAAAAGCTCAATAAATCTTAATTTTTTTAAATTGTTCCTCACATGCATTGTTAAAGACAGGTGGGAGAGATGTCCCTAGGGTGGAATGTACAGGCGTAGTGTGTGTTTAGCTGTAGAACAGAGAGAATAGAAAGTTCTCAGGCAAGAGCCATTCACACAGAGGTGATACGGATGTTGTGGAAGTAGTTTGGGAAGGGAAGTGCAAGATTAAGGACTGATTTGGAGAAGGTGCACATAGGAGTAAAAAGGGGTGAAAGGAAGGAAGGAGACAGGAGTTGGTCCTAGAATATGAAATAGAGCAGATTGGCAGTATGTGAACCAGAGAAGGTTGGATGGTGATGGTTAGCGTTGTCAGATGCTGCAGAGAGCAGCAAAAACAATTACTGTGCTGATAATATTAATTAATGAATTCAACCAGCAGAAATTCATGTGGAGCCTCCTGTGGGCCAAGTGCTGGAGATGTAGAGAATTAGACACACGCTCTGCACTCAAACAGAAAATCTGGTAGGGGCCCAAAGCATGGAAATAATTTTAACATAAGCAGCAACTTCAAGAAGAACCAAGAGTAAGATGGAGTTTCTTAGATTTCTTACTTTTACTTGAAAAACTTAAATTAGTTTACAGTTCAGAAATGTGGGCAGCTTAATGGAGCTCCTCTTCTTTCTTTCCTAGACAATGGCCAAGAACAAACTAAGAGGGCAGAAGTCCAGGAATGTATTCCACATAGCCAGCCAAAAAGGCTTTAAGGTTAAAAATAAAGCAAAACCAGTTACCACTAATCTTAAGAAGGTGAGTATCAGTTACGCACTCTCCCTTTATTGTTTACAAGCAAAGCACGCTTGTAGAGCCACTCAAAAACTGAATGTTATTTAAAACAGGTATCTTAGCCTTTCCTACGAAGGCAAGATGATTTTAAATGTTTTTTTAAAAATGAGGAAGAATAACCTCCCTTTCTTGAATCCACATGTGCAAAAAGAGCATTTTAACTGCAAATGTGTGAAGCTTCAAATACCAGTTTTAATAGCTTCCTTAGAGCACAGAAATTATAAAGTTATCTTTGAAAACAGTTATTTCTGAAGTCAGATATTTTCAAGAACCTCTTAACAGAAGCCAAGATACAGAGATTTTCTCTGAAAATATCCAGGACTCAAACAAAAACCTATAAATAGAAGATATTTTGTTTCTTAAAGTGCAAAACTTGAAAAAGAAAGGAGTTGCTTCATCTTCCTTATTTCAAAATATCTGGAATGGGGAATTCCTTCAACATTAGGCAGATTGTTTAAGATGATTATTCAAGAAAATGTTTTCAAGTTTAAGTAGTAGGGAGGGTCAGCTCTCCAGGACTCAGTAATTATCATAGTTGCCCACAGAAGTATTTTAAGTGTTTTAGTGGAACAGTTTTGTGACTTTTGGAAATGCTATAAAGGATATAAAGCTGGGTGATACGACAGGAGTTTGAAGGTGACAGTTTTACGTAGAATTGTCTTCAAGGTTGACATTGAAGCCAAGACCTGAGTGATAAGGAGCTAGTGATGCAGAGAGCTGGGAAGTGTTGGGAGCAGCATTCTGGGCAGAAAGAGAGCAAGTGCAGAGGCCCCAAGCTAGGGAAAAGCTTGGCATGTTTGAGGAAGATGATTTTGTTTAGATAGGAACTCCTAGAAGCTTTCTGTATGCTACGGGAAAAGATAAGTGGGTAGGCAGCTTGGTTGGAGAAAGTAGTGAATTGTTTTCACAGAAAGTAGAGAAACTTAATTACGAGGGGGAGGTCATAAGATTGCCAGGCGCGAACTAAATGGTCAGTTGAAGTTGGAGGTCATGAATTTAAAGCGAAGCCTGTCAGCCAGTTATGATTTTCTACAGCTTCAGTTTTAGGGTCAGAAAAGGCTGACAGTTGAGATTAACTAGGTCACCAAGCAAGTCTGATTGAGGGAAAAGAGAAAGCAAGTTAAGAAAGTGTAAAGTGATGGGTTAGTGGTCATGGAATCTGTGCTAAAGGAAAAAGGGTATGAAAATGGGAAAAGTAGTGAACTTGGCAGGAAAAGGTTTCAGTGAGATTTAAGAATTGTTAAACGGAGTGAACCAGAAGGATAGGATGTGGTGTGGTGACAGGTGATGACACAGCCTAAGATGATGCATGGGAGTGGATGGCTGGGGTGGGTAGTGGACAGGACCCCTGGAGATGAGGACCAGAAGAGATCAAGAAGCCATAGGATTAGATTTTTGTTGAAGCCACTAAACAGGCATGAGAGAGGTCAGAGAGCCAAGGATCGAGGTCTTTCATGAAGGAGCAAGTAGTCATGGTCTTGGTAGTGACAGTCACGAGGAAAGGGGTGTCAGAATGTCCTGATGCCTAAGGTGCAAAGGAGCTGAGAATTTCGAAGGAGGACTGTTTGGGAGCAGCAGTGAGGAACGAGTGGGGAGCATCACCTCCACCTTTTAGATTCAAGAGGTGGGAGCTACCAGGGCTGTTGTCCTCAGCAGAGCACCAGGGACTTTCATCAAGGGAGGATTCAGAGATGTACTTACTGTCAGAAGGATGCTGGAAACATTCAATCCAGGTTCCTCATTTTACAATGTGAAGTGATAGCGCCAGAGCCTAAAAAGATTGTGGTCACATATTTTGGCCTGCTTACACCAGGAAAGTCAAGGTACAAAGTACACCCACATAATTTTCACTTTAAAAACCCAGAACCTTTTGGCTAACATTTACCAATAAGATGATAAGAGTTTTCGTGTGAATTATCCCCACAAATTGGTAGGTTGCTCAGAGTTTTTAGATTTAGGGGTTTAACAAGATGAAATTAAGGTTGCCTGTATTTCATCCTTAATGGTTATGAGATCATGGATTAATGCTCTTTCTTTTTTTAAAAGATAAAGATTGTGAATGATGAAAAAGTGAACAGAATGAACAAAGCCTTTATAGATATACAAAAGGAACTTGCACATTTCTCAAGAGGCCTTTGCCTTGAACCTCTGCAGAAACAGCTGGTGAGTAGAAATCATTTCCTTTTGTTACAGCTAATAAATTGAAGGCTCGTAAATTAAACTCCAAATTTTCAAAGCCTGTAAGTGGAATGTAACGTTTAGTACTTGGTTCTGTAGTACGTACAGCATATTCAGACTCTTAAAACATTGAGTCTAAATATGAGAATTTATTGTCCTATTTCCAAATGTATGACTAGAAAAAGTTAAATTGAGTAACAGAGTGTATGTCATTTTTGTTCGCTATTGTTATCTAAATTTTCAAGTATAATTTTCTCTCTCCAGATTCCTGAGCAGCGTCGCGAAGACAAACCAGTTAACGTTGATGAAGCTACAAGATTAATGGCTCAGCTGTAATACACCAGTCATGCAGTAAATTCCCCAAATAGACCAATAAATTAAATGTTTCATACAATTTTATTTTTTAAAATCTTGTTAATGTACAGGCATTGGCACATTTTCCAAACAAACTACATAAACAGGCTCTTTCCTATAATCTAGGAAAGTGGAATGTCAGAAGTCAACAAAATGTGAAAAACTTAAAGTGCTAAAACAGAAGGCACTTCACAAAATCTGTTCACTGAAACAGTTAATATATCCTAGTTTACACCCTTCACTTTATAAGTGGCAGTGAATCTCTGTTTGGTTTGGAGGACACACAGAAATGTGGACAGACTCTTGGCAGTAAAAATATAAGACAGACAAATGATGAGCCCTTGGCCAACTTTTTTTTTTTTTTGATGACCTTAAGTCTACTTTAACTTTCCTCTCATATGAGGAAAAAACAGAAGGATTCAGAATTGGAAGAAAAGTTGAAATTCTAGAATGTAATGACTTTGAAGGTGGGGTTGGTGGCTAGGCAATCACTTTTTCCCCTGAAGCAATCAGAGCCCTTTGTTTTTATGGTTGAAGTTTTGTGAAGTAAAAAAAGAAAGTATTAGGGAAGAACACGTCAGAATCAGTGAACTAAAAAGGAGTTACATTCATTATTTTAAATACTTAGGTTATTAAGAAGTCTAAAATGTTACACAGTTAGAGGTAGATAATAGTCCCAAGTTTCCATGGAATCTAATAATTTAGTATCTGGACGTCAAACAGATCACAAACTCCTTCATTATCATCTAAATTAAAGTTGTAGTCGTCGGCCGGGGTCGGAGAAAGCCGTAAGAGCGGAAACACTGCAAGCGAGAAACAAATTCAGTGTTAAAGATGGTTTCTACATACAGGCAAAGATGACTGGCATAAAGTACAAAATACGTTACCCATGTTGTACAGGCGTTTTTAAAAATACACAGGAAAAGTGATAGTCAAATTATGACTGCATTGTAGTCATGGTATTTTGTGTATATTTTAAATGATTCTTGCTTAAAGACATTCTATGCACTGATTGCATTAGCTTGAGAAAGGTTAAGCTTTTTAGTGGTTGAACTTGTTACTAAAATTTAAGATTCAGAAACACTGGTCAAAGTATTTTCTCTGATCTGCTAAGTGAGCTATCACTTTGAAAACAGAAAGGAACTAAACATAAAAATAAATATGCTGAAATTCTCTGTGTTTACAGAAGTGTTTAATAAACTCGAGGTGGTTGCCGTACCATTTGCTAATTTAGCAGCTGCCACTTCCTGGGTCTCAGCTATTATGTATTTGTCAGGAACTAGGACTCTGAATCCAAGAACATACGGATTCAGAGTCTTGGAGGCCCCGAGAGTAATTATTAAAGTAACTACAGTATTGTAGCTAGTTGATTTTTCAGAATTATTTCAGAGCAGATGATGACAAAGCTAACATTAGTAATAGTGACTTCACATTGGCAGCTTGAAATTGGCCACAGTGGGGATATTTACAAAACTTACGTTTTCAGATTACCTGTTGACTTAGATACACTGTTCTACTCTTCTTGGCCGAGTTCTCCAGGCATAAAAAGGGCTAGTGTGCCAACAGTTTAGAAGTTTATTCAGTGAAGATGGTAACTATTCCCTTACGAATTCTTTTTCCTCAGAATGCAGGCAAGGAAAAATCTGAAGCATGCCTATGATTTACTATAGAGTATTAAGGGAGACTTTTCATGAATCATCATAGTATATTAAGCAGTTAAAAAATATATAGGTTCTTCAGTTCTTTTAAATCATGTGCCACTTATAAATTCTAGAAAAGCATTATTGATGTGTAAGATGGTTATTAAAATTTTTTAACTACTTACCATCAGAAGACATTAACTCATCAATGATATCCCCACTAATAGATCCTGCTGGAGACAGAAATGTGATAAAGCTTAATGAACAGTACAAAATTAAAATACTAGAACTTTATGGAAACACGGCATTTTCATGGCATCTGCTCTTACCTGGCATTACTTTTAAACTTCCAAACTCTAGATACAGGCCAAGAGACTCATCGTTTTTCTCCCAAATCTGACTCCTCAAGTCTTAAAACGTCAGTGGTACCGTGATTCTCGCAATCACCCAACCTTAAAACTTCAACATCACTTTCCATTCCTCCTGTTAATTTTATCATTAGAGCTCATAACATCAAATGTTACTTATTTTGCCTGAACAGTATTTCTCAAATCTGTTCCAATCCCATTGTCATCACCTCATTTTAGCCTCAGTGTTCTCTCACAGTTTCATAACTACAAATATCTAATCTTGTCTCCGCTGCCTCTAATCTCTTCTCCCCTCGGCCAACAGCCTCTTCTTTCCTAATTATGCTACTTCTGTGCTCACCAGGATACAGTTCTAAACGTGCCACCTCCCTGGCCACAAATCTTCACTGGTTTTATCCTCTGAAGCCCTAACTCAGCCTGATACTCAAGGCCCTCTCTTATCTTACAAATCTTACAAATACAAAATCATGTACAGAAATGAAGTACTCAAAAGTTTTTTAATGCTTTGTGGAAGCCAATGTACTAATTGTGTCTAAGCTAAACTATACAAAGCCAGCCTACTTTATTCATCCCTAATTGGGATTATAATTAGGGTATAAGCTTTCGAAGGCTGACACTTTCTGTTGTGCACCCCTGCGGCCTATGGTATAGAAATACTTATAGGGGAAGGGTATGAACAACAGGAAGCTAGAAAATACTCTGTGTCTGTGAGATCTTTTTAGTCTCACTCTAAACCACTGTGAACTCGGAGAGTAGACCACATCCCAAAGGTAAAGATAAACAAGTTTTTAATTATCTGCTGTACTGTGTTTGTACTGGCATGGCAATCATTCATTCAGCAACCACTGAGAGAGCATCAACCATGGTCCTTTATTTAGAATCACTAAGGAGCTGCGAAATACCTTGCCATGTAACCCAGGGGAAAGACTGGGTACCAGGGAACCTTAGGACATGTGGCTGTATTCCTGATGCCCAGTTTTTAGAGTTTCGACTATTTATCAATTCACAGATGAAGCAACTTAGGAAGGCATAACTTCCTAAATAATTATAGTTGAGACCACTTATCAACTCTGTAAAACTAAGCTTTCCAAATAAAAAAGTATAACAATAGAAAATGCAGAGAACAGGAGGCATGAGTCACTAATTACACTGGTATCATTTTTCTTAAAGGTAGCTAAAGCACATTTCACTTGTGTATAGTAGAGTTACTAAGAGAGAAAAGAACCTTAACAAAGTAAATCTCAGATAAAAAGCTTAAATAGTAAAAGGAGGGTGGGGGGAACAAATTTGGTCTAATTCTAAAAATGGAACCCTAAGGAAAATTGCATAAATATATATATTCACACAGCCTATGAGAAAAGTATGTAGTGATATAATTAAAGACAAGATCTGTTTTTAAATTTTCCTCGTAATACCTATCGCAGTGCTGGGCACACAGGAGACACGAAATTACTTGTTGATCAAGTTTAAAATTTTGCCTCCTGTACCAGATAATAGAATAAAGTCACAACTGACAAATACAGAAAAGCTCTCCAACTTGTTTAATACAGAATTTATATTTCCCCTGCTCTACTTTTTAAAACAAAGGCCCTGAACCCACCTGAAGATAAGTCTGTGGCCGGTGTCTGCTGAACATTCTGGCTTCTCTCGGGGACGTGTTGCTCAGGCAGGTTCTGAGTTGCCGGGCTGGATTTCTGTGGGGTCACCGGAGTCGAGGGCTGGGAGGAAGGTTGTGTGAGGTCATCAGGTGGGGGAACGGGGAAAACCACGGGCTTAGATGAGCTGGATTCTTTATTTATAAGCAGCACGTGGATAGGTCCTGAATGACTCTTTAGATTGATCTGGTATTTCTTTTGTCCATTCTGACCCTTTGAAGTTATTAGGTATAAACAAATGAATAAATGTCAACATTTCTAGCTACCTTGAAACATTAAAAATAAGACAGGCAAAGCTGCTAGAGACTAACTAAACACATACAACAAAATAAAGTCACTAAGTCAAAACAAGAGTAGAGACCAAGAGTGAAATGGGATATTGAGGGCATATGAACTACTCGCCCCTAAAAGTAAGCTTTTCTCAAGTCCTGATCATCAAAAACTTGCAGTTGTAGAATTCTGTAAACCATCCATTTTTACTGTAATCATACATGTCAGTGTTCTCCGTGCTCCAAGCATTGTCCGTATCTATGGAAGTCCATCCCCTGGCATCGGCCGCCATGGATGTGGTCATCCCAACACACTGTCCTAAGTGGCAGCTATTGCCCAAGTCAAAACTTTTTTTCCATTCAGCAAAGCACCAAGACAGCTGACTTTGCCTACAGATACAAATTTAAAGTCCCTCCATTTCAAAAAGGTAATTTGTATTCTGATGCTTCAGAATCCAGTAATAGAAATGCCTAAATACAAACGTCTAGAGTAGCTGGGAGGAGGGGGGAAGATGACAATAGTAAATTTTTCTACCTCTTTTTTTGGTGGTGATAATTGTCAAGTCAGTTTGTTTCAGGAGATTTAAATCCAAAAAAACTAAAATGGAACTTGTATTAGCTTAGAGTCGATAAGTATCTTTGACTCAATAAGCCACAAAACGTTTTTTAAAGGACTGAATTGAGAGCAATATATTATTGTTGATATTTAAAGTGAATTCTCCTCAGTCAGGATTGTTATATTGGTTATAGATATAGTCAGACTGATTTTTTTTAAGATTATTGATTATATCATTACACATTCCTTGATATCTTCTAGCTCAAATAAAATCAAACTTAAAGAAAAGAAAATGCTAAATGATTCAATCCCTTCTATAATTTTACCTAAGTACTGAAGACATCCAAATTCAGATATCAACACTTTCAGACAACTTAAAAGCAGTAACTTGAAAGTATTCGGTCATGTTCAGCTAAAGAAAATAAACTTTCGTCCCTCTTGAACAGCAGATGCATTTTAACCAAAGTTATCCTACATACACACCATTTCTGGAATAGGTACCTCCAGCTGTGTACCAGAAGGTGCTTGAATGGCCAAAAGTGTATCACCTGGTCAAAAAAAAAATTAAGAAATAAAGATTTTTACATTTTAGAAATATTTTAGAAAATACTATTAACCCTGGAACTCAGTGGCCAGGAGTATGCGCTCTGAGAATGTGTGGATTTGAATCCCAGGCTGGGGGGCCTCGGGCTTCGGTTCTTACTTCTGTGAAATGGAGGCAGAGGAAGTAGAACTTACTGCACCGGTTTGTTCTGAGGACTAAATGAGGCGCTGTATGTATTAGTAAGTCTTAGAGCAGGGCAAATACTCGGCGTTCGCTCCATTATTCTCATTAACAAATTCAGTCCGAGTCCATTTTGCTTTCACTCAGTCTTGCGCCAGGTCTGAGATTCATGAAAGCTTTTAGCCTCAGCTAAATAACACTCTGCTTGAAGTAGACGATCTAATGACTGGAGATACTAGAGATAAGGTACGATACAGGGAAATCGTGCGCTTAAGTGAACTTCCTTTGGAAGCCCAATTCTGCAGCCATCTCTGCTGAGCTGAAGGTTAAGAATACATCCCCACTCTTCCTTTGAAAGCTTGGGAGATACGGTGGCAAAGCAGAGCCATAACGTCAGATATATTACCAACGTGGTCTGAAGAGTCAGATTTGACGTGGCAAGGTGTGTGGCAGCTTTTTTTGGTATGTGCGTGATACACAAGACTGTCCTTTTAATAGAGCATTGTAAAATTAAATATAACTGTGTGCAAAATTTTATAGATACATATAAAATGGGCATAGCCATGGATATGGTCATC
The DNA here is from genome assembly GCF_048564905.1 of Vicugna pacos. Lineage (NCBI taxonomy): Eukaryota > Metazoa > Chordata > Mammalia > Artiodactyla > Camelidae > Vicugna > Vicugna pacos. Next base: position 5,150,015 of record NC_133015.1, read on the forward strand.
CCCACATACTGTCCTAAGTGGCAACTATGGACACCCCCCCCGTTTTAGTTATTAATACATTATATTGTCATTTCAAGGGGAAAACATGGAGGCTGGGGACGGAATAGGGTGAGGGATAATCTTCCTGGTTATAAAACAGATACACTTCACTCTGTCCCCTTGCTTTTTCTGAGTTCCATTTATGACCACACTTGCTGCCTAATGTTTCATAAACAGTGCCAAGGAGAGTCGTGTTCTGGTTCCAGTTTGGTCAATGACTTTGTGATTCTGCGACTTTGAGACCATCGCTTAATCCCTCTCTGACAGCTGCCTCTCCCACACACAGTTTATACCTGCCAATGCCTGTAATCAAGTGTGAAAAGCAGTTATTGTCATGAGAACTGAAGTGACAGCGGCTATCAACACATGGCACTGTACTGTAAGACAAAATGTCCACGACTCCGGAAGATAACGACTTGGGGTGCACGCATGGGGAATTCTGAGTCACGTTACACTAAACAGGTTGATCAGAGGAAGAATGTGAGAAAAAATTGACTAACAGTACTTACCATTAAAGCAATTACAGATGTCTTCATGAGTTACATAGGAAAATGTACTGTCACAGAGTTAAGGAACATTTATATCAAGGTTGAGACGTTGAAATTAAGATAATAAATCTGAAGGCCAAAATAAACAAAATGACCAAATGCATGAAGGGACCGTCACACATGGTCAGATAAAAAAGAACCAAGTCTTTTAGTCTGAAAAGGCAAAGGCAATCAAAGGTCCGTAAGAGAAGTGTCCATCCTTTGAGAAGAAGCCACTTTTGATTTCTGTGATGTCTGAGGACGCTTGGGAGAGATGGAAGAAATATTCCTCGTGGAAACGGGCTTCTGGGGGCAGGACACCGACGGGGAAGAGCATGCTACGGGCAGGAGTGAAGGGCGCCTGCGTAAGCCTCCGCACCGAGAGTCTCCTTGGGTCACGGTTTAGGGGACTGGGGGCGGCCAGAATCTCGGAAAGCAGGGCAGCAAAGTGCAAGACCAACTAGTTCAATGGTTTTTGAATCTTGGGGCTCCACAGGGCACAGCTGAAAGCCCCCCATTATTGTCAAACTGTTAAGGAGTTCTGATCCACAGAAAAGAAGTCACAGGTGAGATCAGGGACTTGTTCACCAAACACAAGACAACGCGAATAATAATTTGTATATATTAGTCCAAAGTTCATGACAGGTGGTACGAGGTCAACGTAGTTAAAACGTTCCTTACAAGTACAGGTAAGTTTACAAATCAAGAGAATCGCAGACACACACAGTGACTGTGAGAAACACACGGAGGACAGCACTAACGTTTTCCCTCCAATACAGGAGGACAGACAGACCAGCCTCGGAACCCCCCCCCCACCAAGGAAGTAGTCTTTGGGTTCATATTAGGTAGAACGTATCCCGGACCGATCGCAGGCCCGTGATGTTTCATTTTCAAACCAAAAGTAATTTTTCAAAACTTGAATTTCTACCACTTTGGAACCCCGAATGACTGAAGTACAGAACAAAGATGTAAGTATGACTATGCACTTAACATTGACTTCCAAATTCACACGCCCCCTAAGCACACCTTTGCTAGCATATTACACATCCTATCCATGGGTAGACCGAAACTAGATGAGTTTGTTTTTCTCAATGCAACACAGAAACAGTGCTGACAGATGTACCAAATAACTTAAAAAGGTAAAAATGTTTAAATATTAGTATAAATTATGAGAAGAATGTTATAAAATTAATGTTATATTCACCTGCAAAACTGAACTCTCTAAAAATACTAGGATAAAGTAACTGATCTTCAGACTGAAAGCATGTATTATATAAATACATATTCCACGGCTATATATGTATGTACAAGTGACTTAAAAGGATATCTGTTATTAATGGAGTCGTCCATCACGTTTTTGATGCTCTGCTGTAGCCACAACTTCTGCTGATCAAGTTCTCTTTCCTTCAGTTCTAGATCTTCAATTTCAGCTTTAAGGTATCTTAGTCTATCTATGACTTCTTTAGTATTACAGCCAGCACCTACACCTCTTAAAAACATATGAGAATTAACGTCCTCAGTATCAGATCCAGGTTAGCATCACTTAATTTTTGCAGTAATAAAACTCACTGAATTAGTAACATATTCAAGACAGAAATCTTTACCCTTTTCTAAACATCAAGCATTAAAACCCTTGGAAAATTGAAAACCCCGTACCTCTGAACATGTTTCCTTAGACAATTTATTGGCAAGAACAAACCAAGTTACAAAAATTCCCAGTATGTTCTATCTGGAAGGTCAGGCTGGTGACTGAGGCACCAAAAGCATGTCAAAGCCGAAGAGTCACACCTGGAAGTCTCCCTATGTAGCCTGAGATGCTAGTAAAACAGATTACAAACTTTTACTATTTTGGTGGGGTTTGGGGCTAAAACAAACCAAAGCCAAAGGGGACACATTTTTGTGGAACAGGAAGTGTTTGTCACATTCATACAACAGTTAACAAATGACATGCTTTTCAACTAACTGTTGTTTATAAAGTACATATTCCTACATGTAAGATACAGTTCCTGTTTTCAAGTAGTTTGTTTTAGTTGGACAGAGAAACACTTAGGCAGAGAGGGATTAATAATACAAAGCAGTACGCGGTGTGTACCAAGGAAGCAGCCTGACGGAGAAAATATTTGAATACTAAGAATGTAAATTGAATAGCAGAGAGGGCAAGGGGACATCCCAACACAGGAGCGACACAGAAGCCCAGGGAGGTGTGCCCAGGGACATGGGGGGGGGGCCTGGTGTGACTAGAGGCTGACACAGAGGACTCAGAGAGATAAATGGTGAGGAGATCAGATTTTACAGGGCACTGAGAAGAAAAATAAAGGTTGTAGCACAGAGTACTGGTTTGTGACTTACTTCCATTGTATACTGTTTTTTGACTTTTTTTCAATTAGGTCAATTCCTTCCAAGACATTGGTGATATCATAAATTCTTCTTTTTTGCCTCACAGCCAAAGTATCTGCAGCCTGTTTTAGGGAGAAAAAAAAGAAGAAGAACAAAGAACAATGAAATCAATTACAAGTCCTATTTTAAAGCCAAAAAGGGATGGTTATTAAGGTCACAGCATGAGAGCTCAATCCTAAATTTGACCCAGTCAGTTGCTTGGGAACAATAGCTGGGTATGTGCAGAACAACTCTCAAACACTGAAAATACCAAAGAAATGATTCCACTTAAAAGCCAGCAGATGTTGGAATGGAAGAAAAACGAAGAGGTCATGACACAAAGCCCACAAAAATAAAGGAACACAGTAAGAATACTTCACGTCACCTTCTGGGCTAATCCTGAAGACGCGCTGCTAATTGCCCGCCCCGTCACCTCCGATCTTATTTCTCTGTTCATAAACAGTCTTGTCTAAAGACAGCCCTCAATTATTTTAGAAACTCTGAAAAATTTTATCGCAGCAATTTTAAAATAATGAAGTTAAGATCCTTGGGGGGAAAATTCTGAATTATACCCACAATGTAATACCTAGAAATACACGGTCTGCATTTCCTTTTCTTTTTTGAAATTCACAACGAAAACAGAGGAATGAATCACGCCATCCCAACACAAAGTACAAAAGCAACAAGCCATCAAATTCGATCACACAAGTTGTGTACTAGTAAATACCAAAGCTTGGTAGTTTCATTCACATTAGAGAAAATCAATGAAAATGTTTCATGCTGTCATGTCATGAATGAATTCAGGAATGCTGTAGAGTTCCTCTAATTAGTTCTCACTCACATTTTTGACACTGGTGCCCCCCATGGAACAGAACCTCAAAGAAGAGGTTACCTTACAGCTCCTTTTTCCAGAGTGGATTAGACAACAGACAATCTCAAATGTGGAGTCACATTTTAAGATTCATGGTAGTCATGAAAAAGCCCATTAATGTCCTTACTGACAATATTCAGCACATTATCTACATTAATGAACAAGATTTAGCTTCACATAATTAGCTACCAGCTACCCCAGGGCATCGCTACTTTCTTGATTCTGTAAAAAGGTGCCTCCTACAAAAACCTACGACAGCACATTGTTTCCTTCCACTGGGAGCAAGTGTGACCATCAGCAACTGCTCACTTCACAGGCGTTTGGAACCTGTAAGTGAAATGCCGGTGCTACTGATCTATTTGATGTCTTACCCAAAATACCAGATTACTGTTGTCTCATCACTCAGGTCTTTGGGAAGGGGATATATACCCCAGAGAGTGGAGCAGGAGAGCAAGAGGGAAGTGGCAGGGAGAAGGAAGAACCAAAACATGAGGCTGACGGAGTCCCCAAGTCTGACTAGAGTTTGGCTGCATCTCGTCTAGAAAACCAGAAAATGAGAAACAGGCTCAGGCGTGCTTTCGCTGGTATCCTCTTCCCTGGGACTTAGCAGTTCCCTCCCTGTGTCATCTCCCTTCCCAGAGTCTCTGTTCTTGAGTAGGGAAGCTGTCTTTCTGAAGAGCAATCGTCAACTGCAAACTTGACTGTACAAATCTTAAGGGAACTATATTCTACATCTTGTAGTAACGTATAATGAAAAAGAATATGAAAACGAATATATGTATGTATATGCATGACTGGGCCATTGTGCTGCACACCAGAAACTGACACATTGTAACGGACTACGCTTCAATTAAAAAAAAATCTTAAGTTGTGAATTCATGCCTTTCCCCTGAAGCAGCAGCCCAGGGCACTCCAAGCCAGCTCTGTTTTCGGAATTTACTGGACTCACACACAAAAGCCTTTACAGCCATAGCAACAGCTCACCGGGTAGGAATTAGAATCTATAAACCACATCACAGAACTATGCTAGGTCATCGGGCAAAGAACCACGAGATCTCACTTTCAGCTCAAAACTTTTCAAAAGCATCTCGTTTACATTGCCGCTTCACAATGACAAACTTTAACCCTTGATTTCCAAAACTGAACATTCTTTCCTTTTTAAAAAAAAAAAATTTAAGTTTTCAACTTCATTTTTTGTTAATTTGCATGCTTACTTTTTTAAACAGTTTTAAAATAGATTTAATTAATTTTTTGAAGTGAGGGAGGTAATTAGGTTTATTTATTTATTTATTCATTTTAATGGAGGTACTGAGGATTGAACCCAGGACCTCTGCTCTTAGCTATACCCTTCCCTGAAACATTTTCTTAAATATTTTTCTATTTAAGTTTATAAACATATAAATGACCAACATGAACTGCGCATGTGTCACTTTCCACTCCTCTCCGGGAGGCTTTTATTTTAGCAGCCGAGCCATCGAGCCATCGTTCTGAAGTTTGCTTCGGCCGCCATCCGATCCCAGCCCTGCCACTTCCTTCCTTCAGCTGGCCTCATGCTCTTTAAGCCTCATTTCCTTTCTTTGTCAAACGGATAACAACACGTGCTGAATTGCGGGGAATTAAACTGGATAATCTCAGCACAATGTCTGCTACATAATTAATACTTAATGGTGCTAAGTAACAGCCTTATCTTCAAGCACAGGTTGAAACAAGGCATCATGAGTAAAGAGTTTGTCTGTATACGGACCTACCGTATTTTCTGTAGTGTTTTTAAAAGTTGCATGTGAATTTCTATGATATTTTATTACATAAGACCTTCAGACTTAATAAAATCCTACAGTGAATTACCACCACGTTCATCCATTCACTCAGCACTCATGGCGTGCCAGGCTCATTCTGGGTCAACAATACAGTAGGGACAGAACAAAGTCCCCATCCTCAAATAGGGGAGGGGCGTTAATAATGGACAAACAACTACATTAGGTGGAATGCTTGGGGGAGGTGCTATACTTAACAGGATTTTCAGAGAAGAGGTTCCTGATAAGGTGGCAATTGAACTGTATGCAAAAAGTGACTCCTGTGGCAAAAAAAGAAACAAACAAACAAAAAAAGACTAGGGTTAAGGATAGATGAATAGGTGGAGCACAGATTTTTAGGACAATAAAACTATTCTGTATGATATTGAAAAAAAGTGACTCCTGTGAGCATCTGGCGGAAGCAGCAAGTGCAAAGGCTTTAAAGTGCTCAGATCCTTCAAGGAGAGGCGGGCGGGCCACTGTGGCCAGAATAGTGATTGAGAGGAAGAATGGGGGAGGGGGTGATGAAAGGAGGGAGAAAGGACATGGAGGAGGAAGGGGGGAAGAGAGAGACTGGGAGACAGGGAGACAAAGATGATAACGTGGAAGAGACAGCCAGGGGCCAGATCTCTGCGGCCCTGCGGGCGGCTGTAAAGACTTCAGCTTTTACTCCCAGGGAAATGCAAAGCCACTGGAAGGCTTTGAGCACACGGTGACCTGACTCCGTATTTTAAAAAGTTCTCTTGGGCTCCTCTGGGTAGAAGAAAGGGAGTCAGTGAGAAGCGTCTGGCAATAATCCATTCAAGAGATGGTCGTGGCTTGGGTGGGTGGGGGGTAGCTGTGGAGGTCGTGAGAAATAGTGAGATTCAGGATCAAGTTTGACGGTCGGGCCAGCAGCAGCTCCTGAGAAAGGAATCAAGAGCACCTGGAGTGAGTAAGTCTGCAGGAGGAACGGGTTTGGGGCACTGGAAATCAGGAACTCGACTTTGGACGTTTTGACATCTAAGGGGAGAAATCAAGAAGACCACTGGATCTGTGGGTATGTGGGCTGGGAGAGAGGTCCAAGCTGGAGACAGAAATTAGGTAGCCATCAGTAAATAAGACATTTTAGGACACAGGATGGAACTCACCGGATTCACCTAGGAGGTGAGCATAGAAAGAGAAAATTCCAATGGCTGACCCTGGGGTACGCCAGTGTTTAAGGTCTGGAGAATGAAGGGCAACCTGCCACTGAAGTTAAGAGACGTAGAAAGAGTGGGCTCTGGGAAGCCAAGGGCAGAGTGTGAGAAAAAGCGACCATGTTAAGTACTCCTGTCAGGGAGAACTGATTCACCAAGACCTGATCTGTAGATTTGTCTTTGGAAGGATCACGGGCGACCTTGGACAGCGCTGTTCAGGCAGAGGAGCAACCTTAATGGAGAGATTCCAAGGCAGAGTGGAAGGAAAGCTGGAGTAGGCAGCTCTTTCGGAGAATTCTGCTGCAAAGTGGAACACAGACATGCAGCAGTAGCTACAGGGAACTGTGGGGTCTCTCCAGGAAGTTTTTTTTTTTCCCCTCTTCGTTTCTTTCTTCTTTAAAAGATGAAGCTATTTCAACATGTGAGTCTGCTGTTAGCAATGACTGGGTAAGAGGGAAGGGGGAGAATTCATGCCGCAGGAGAGAGAAGAGCCAGCCACTAAAGAAATAGCTGGAGGTCCAAGAGGGGCTGTGAATCAGACAAGCTGAAGATCGGCCTTGAATAATAAAAGGGCATATTAATGATTGAAGCTCAGCGGGCAGTGGTATAGCTCAGTGGTAGAGCATGTGCTTAGCAGGCATGGGGTCCTGGGTTCAATCCCCAGTACCTTCATTTAAAAACAAATTTTTTAAAATAAATAAATAAGCCTAATTTCCTTCTTCCTACCTCCCTCTCCAAAATAATTAAAGCTCAGCAGAGTGCCCAGTGCAGGTGTAAGCATGATAGTAGATAAGTAAGGGGAAAGTTAGATACTTCCTCCTGGTTGCTTTTTATTTTCTTATCAGTGGAGGGGGTAGAGGCGGTTAGCAGCTGAGAAAAGAGGAGAAAGTGGGAACTCCGCATCCAGGAGAGACAGAGAGCAAGTCGTGTAGAAGGAATGCTGGACCCCACCACTGGTCCAGCTGAAGTTGTGAATTTCAAGTGAGAGCCGTCAGCCTCACTGTGCACTTTCCTGCAGCCCTGCAGATCGGCCTGGGTGCTGACAAGGGGCAGGTGCAGAACACATGTACATCCTCCTCCCAGGCTGGCACTGTAGCTGTTGAATACATGCACATGTGCAGGCATCCAGTTTACTTTAAAAGGTTACATTTAAACAAATTTATGGTTACCGGCGGGAAAGGAGGTGGGAAGGGATAAACTGGGAGTTTGAGGTTTGCAAATATTAACTACTATACATAAAATAGATTTAAAAACCACACAAGTTTCTTCTGTACAGCACAGGAACTATACTAAATATCCTGTAGTAACCTATACTGAAAAAGAATATGAGAAGGTAAGTATGTTATGTATACATATAACTGAAACGTTATGCTGTATACCAGAAATTGACACATTGTAACTGACTATACTTCAATTAAAAGAAAAGTTACATTTACTATTATAGGACCTGACCTATACAGCCACCTGGGAAGCATCTAATTTCTCAGGAAAATCAAACAAACATAACCCTCTGAAAGACACAGATCTCCTCTATAAATAGTAAATCCTTTTCTGAAAAATATGTCATCAACGGTGCACAAAGTGTTGTCTAGAGGTAGAACAAAATTAAAGCCTGTGATGATTTTAAGAGGTGAGCAAGACAGGTAAAAACCAGGAGAGCTGAGAGCAGACCAAAATGCTAAAAAGGGCTTTAAGAACGTTCTGGCCCCACCCCTCAACTTTAACAAATGAGTCCACTAAAACCCAGCGTTAACTCTGGGAGGGAGAGAGATTACGCGGTGGCTTTATTTGGGTTAGGATTAGCTGTGGCTCATTTGCTCAAGGGTGTTCTTCCGATGCTGCATTCAAAAGGGCTGACCTAAACACTGTAACTATGGAAACATCCTGTCTTTCAGGTTCTCCAGCTGGGAAGCAGGTCCTCTACTCTCTTCCAGGACCACAGCTGTCAACATGTGCACTCAATGTCTTAGCTACTGCGCTTCGGAGACTAACATTACAGCGAGAAGGGCCAGATCCAAAAAACAGAACAAAACAAAAACAATCAAAACTGTGCAACAGAAACACTACAAAACATCAATTAGTTATATATACAGGCACAAGTGATGAGATGCTGAAAATAAGGCAGAGACCCTAAGTGATGCACCAAGATTGCCTCTAAAATACTTCAATGAGAATTTTTATAAAACTGAGTGAACTCATTTTCAACAGTGCTTCACGGTATACTGATATTGATTTATCTCATGATAAGATTACTAGCTAATTTCAGACACTATTAAAGATAATTAATATGGAGAATGTTTGATGTCAACCCACAGTTAAGAAGAACCACTTATAATCCAGTAATGGGTTAATTGTGTAACAGGATCTTTCACAGATGTTGCCTAATTTAATGCTCACAGTTGCTTTGTAAAGTAGGCATCATTCTCCCTGTTTTATAGGAAACAGACTCAGAAAGCTAATGAATAATCAGGTGGAATCTGGCATTAATTATATATTCATGAAATAAATGTGTAGCAAAACATTTTCCAGTGGGCTTCTATAATTTTAAAAGACTTTAAATATATGTGGTGAGCAGTCAAAAGTTCTCGAGCTATATTACTGCCCTGAAAAGCAATTCGAATACCATCAGTCTGCAGGTGGTTTCATCCAGAGTGTATTATATGGCCTGAAAAAGCAGAAAGGTCTTCATTTTCACTTATTTATTTATTCAAAAATAATAAGCATTAATAAAAAATGTAAACATATCTAAGGCTTCAGGATTACAGCTAACACCTAGCAGAATGAGGTTAAAAAAATGAAATAGTCCATAAAGTAGAGATAAAGTGTTATAAGAGACTGAAAAAAGAGAGATTACTGAAGGTGGGGGCAAAAAGCGGAGTTCCTGACGGAGGCTGCTGTGTGCTTTCACTGGGTCTGTTGGAGACACTAAATCAGTAAGGAAATTAAATCCCACCAAACAAATAACTTACCTTAGAGGTACAAGGACTCCCTCCAGAAGGAGCACTAAGCACACAAATGTTTTCATTCCCAATCAGCAACCTTACCCCAAAGAACTCTCCTAAAAAAAAATCTGCAGTGTTTTCACTACCCCAGACAAACTGCCACTACATTCGAAATTTTAGATGTATAAGAGTTAAATTTGTTCTAATTTTTTAAAATGTTATTAAACTCTGCATAAGTTTTTTTTTTAAAAAACTAACTTCATTTTTACTCTTACTCAAGCCACCAAAGATTTCCCAAGAGAAATGTGATGAAGTATCTAAGTAGAGAAAGCCTGCTGAAACTCTCAAAACTATTCAATGCAAGCTCTAGAGATTGTTTGCCTAAATCCTTAACTGCAGGCTTTGGAATTCTCTTCTCCTAAGTGTTAAGTTTTTAGAACAGGAGCAAACTTGAGCATGAATCTGCTATTCTACCACTGGGATTTGTATCTGCACATTTTACATCATCCTGATGGTGGTCTGGCACAGAAGTTAGGTACATGGGCTAGCATGTAAGGGAACTGTTATGGAACAGATACTGTTGTTGTGAAGATTAAATGAATATATTTTAAACACTCAGAAGAGTGCCTTGCATATCATAAGTATGACAATCGTTACTAACCATTATAACTATTATTGATCCAATTTCTCCCCTAAAGGAGTAAGAAAACATTCTTTGAAAGGTGTATCATGGAACATAACAGAGAACCCCTACTTACCTGGTGTAACTCATTAACGTTAACACTTCAGAACACAGTCAAGCACCATGAAGTAGGAAAAGGGACTTCTGCAAAGTAAAACTACATATAAGAAGGTGTATTTTACTACTTCAAGAGTTCGCCCCATTTGGATCCTATTTACTCCTCTTTCATATGAGTCCTAACAATGGGGCTATTTAATTTCAACATCCACAAGAGAACTGGATGTACCATCTGGGACACTGGGGAGGTACCTCCGCAGCCATCGGGGACAGAGTAGAAACTACAGAAACGATAAAAAAAACTCACAAAGCAGACATAGCTGAGGCCATTGGACATGGCAGTGATCCAATATACTTAGAAAGGCTTTGAGGTTATCACCTCCAAAGAGCACAAAAAATAATACTCATCATGACGATCTTGAGTTACCAAGAGAGTAAAACCAAGCCCGATGTTTTCCGTTTAAGAAGATAAAGACAGGTGCTATGTATTTGGGAAATCTCTCAAATCCAAATGGTTCGATGTTCTTTTATAAGAAATAATGTTATTAACAGGCATAAACCCTTTGCTAATCAGAAAACTCCGCTATGGACAAAAGTCTCATTATCTAAAAGATAAACAATGGTTTCAGAATACTTACACTCGTCGTATTCCAGAAGGATATACTAGTCAGACACGGGTTTCAAAATAAATCTAAAACATCGCCAAGGGGTTCCAGTAAATGTGAAACAGGACTAAGTAAAACTCACTTTTCATGTTTGCTTCCTTCATAACTGTAACCAGCAACCTGTTCTGAAAACTGATTAAATCCCCCGAAATAACTGGGGCATCTCTGTCTCAAACACACACACACTCATGCACATGTTATCTACACCCAAGTGTCAAAAATTTCCTTCACCAGGAGCTTCTAAAAAAAGCCAAGAAGGAATAAAAATGAAACGATAAAGATTTGACTATCTCAATAATTAAAACTTGTATAAAAGAAAACATGAGGACCATGAACTCAAACATGGACAAAAACATGAACTCACACCAAAAAACTGAACATTCTTGAGAAGGTTTTCAAACTTTTAATGAGTTAATGAAAGAATAATAAAGAAATGAAAATTCAAATAACAAAAGCATACATTCGTTTATTACATTAAGATTGGTGCCTGAATATTTAGAAAAGCCCCAAATTGGGAGCAGCAGGGGGATGGATAAGCAAAGTGCAGTATGTCCACAGGATGAAATGCCGAGCAGGGGCAGAAAGGAATGAACTACTGGTACAGGTACAACACGCGTGAATCTCCAAAACCTCATGCTGAGTGAAGACAGCTAACCCCAGAGTATGTACTGTGTGAGTGCAAACACACAAAGCTCTAGAAAAGCTGCTTTAAATTCATGGAGAAGAAAACAGAGCCACGGTGGTTGCTTAGGAGTCAGGGAGGCTGGGGATTGGCTGGGAGAAGGCAAAAGGGAGCTGTCTGGGCTGATGGAAGTGCTCTGCATCTTGTGGTGGTGGTTACAGGGACAAGCATTTGTCAAAACTCACTGAACTACGCACTTAAATGGGAGCCCTTAATGTGTGTAAATTACACTTTTTGTATGTAACAACTTCATATATAAAGTTTATATAGAAACAGCTTTCTAAAACTGACTAAAAAAATAAAGATACCATTATTCATCACCTTTCAAATTTGTAGAGCATGAAAACATCAGAATCCCCAACTTTGATTCTTCTTCTCTCCATCATTTATCTAACAAACACTTGGAAACAGCACTACTATGTGCCAGGCACTGTTTAAAGGTAAAGACGCACGTTTGCAACTCCTATCCTAATAACCATACGAGGTAGATGCTATTATTGGTCACCATTTTTGCAAAAGGGCAAAGCACGGCGTATAACTTGCCCAAGGCCACTGAACACGGATGTAAACCCAGGGTGTACACTTTTGACCACTACTCTACGCTACTTTTGATGTGGCGAGGTGGCTGGTAATAAATTAGCATCACCTTTTTGTAAAGCAATTTGGTGACATCCATTAAAGGCTTTAAATGTTTATAATCCTTTGAGTAATTCTTTGGCACAGATTATTAGGAGCAGAAATAATTCAAAATGTCTAAATGCCAAAAATGTTTCCTGGGACCTCTGGTGCTAAACCCAATGGATACTACAAAACCTTGCTGTATCCTCTGCAGCCCTTGACGGTGGTTCCCTCCTTCCTAACACTGTTCCCTGGCCGTAGTGCCACAGGCTGGTCCTCCTGAGTCTCAGGCTGCTCCTTCTCAGTCTCTTCCTCCTCTGCTGCTCCTGAACTATGACTGTTTGTTTGCCAGAGCTCCAATCTTACCCCTCTTCCTAATCGGAATCTTCTCCCTTACGTACTTCGTAAACCAATCATTTCCAAATCGGCAGCCCTGCTCTTTTTTTAGGCTCCAGATTCATAATTCCCACAGGAATATGTGTTCAAGGGTGGCCTACAGGCATCTCAGATACACCCATAACCGAGCTCACCTTGCCTACAGATCTTTTTCCTCTTTTTTACAACTTCTAAGTGAAGGTCACCACCATCCATCCAGTTGACCAGGCCACTGACCTGGCAGTCACCCATGCCTCCTCCTCCCACAGCCTCAGCACCCAAGTTCTGTCACCTTGGCAGTGTAACATCACTGATCTCTCCCCTTCTTTACACTTCACTGCCTCCACCTCGTTCAGGCCTGTGACCTTGCCTGTAACACAGTCATTCTCTTAATCCAACAGTCATAGGATTTATAGCTTCTCCAATGCACCATTTATTTCTCTGGCCTCTTGGCTCTGGCACTTGCTGCCTTGCTGGGAAGGCCTTTTCACCTAATTCAGATCTGATCACATCCATTCTATTTGTTGAAAGTTTACGATGGACTGGCTGGATCACTACTGATGACCCCAAAGACAGTCCCTGGCCCCACAGAGCCCTTGGTCTAGAGGGAAACGCAGAAATAATCCCATAGTGTGATAAGGGGCATTAAGGAAAAGAAGAGGTTCCTGAGAAAGAATAAACGGGAACCAATTTTAGCCACTTTAGATTAAGGGGAAGAGTCGGGAAATGCATCTTTAACAGTCTTCTATTACCGCTGTCAAAAATTATCACAAAATCAGTGACTTAAAACAACTCAAATTTATTACCTTACAGTTATGTAAATCAGAAATGAAAATGAGTCTCACTGAGCTAGAACCAAGGGAAGGGTGAGTTCCTTCTGGATGCTCCAGGGAAGACTGGCTCCAGCTTCCCGAGTTGGCAGCATCCCTTGGCTAGCGGCTCCCTTCCTCCAGCAGCAGTCTGGCCTGGCCGAGTCCTCCTCACGCTGCCATCGCTCTGGCTCCCTCTCTCCCACTTCCTTCCTCCACTTTTAAAGACCCTTGTAACTACCAGTGGGCTCAGCTGCATAACCCAGAAAAACCTCCCCATCTTAACGTGGGCTGATTAGCAACTTGAAATTTCACTCCCCTTCGTCACATAACTGAACATAGTCCTGGGTCCTGGGAATTAGCCCTCGGGGATTTTTCAGGAGCCATCTTCTACCCTCCACAGCAGCTGGGACGAGGAAGTGCGTAAACTGAGACTGGAGGGTTTAGAGAAATGACCAGCCAAGTGAGTGAGTGAGTTGAGTGTGTGTGTGTGAGTGTGTGTGTGTGTGTGTGAAAATGTGCTCTAGGCAGAGGGAAAGGCCTTTGCAGCAGCCCTAAGGAGGAGAGGAGAGGGCAGGGGAGGGTGCTGGAAGGCCCACCGGACCGGAGCCATGGAAGGGGTGCAGGGGCGAGTGCACTAGAAGGGGCAGGGGAGGAGGGATGCCCAAGTGAAGCAGGGTCCTGCAGGCACGGGATGTTCTTCTAAGCAGAGTTGCACCATGACTTTAAATTCTTAAATTTTACATATATCAATGTCAACTACTTTTTGAGTCCCTCAGCCCCCAGCTCAGCTCTCACCTGCTCCCTGAAGCCTTCAGTGGCTCTCACATCACGTCCCCAGGGCTCAGCAAGTGCCCCCACATCCCGAGTCCAAGTCCCATCCCTCGCTCTGCCCCACAAGCTGAAAGCTACTGAAGGGCGGGGCTACAACACACCCTGGGTAACTTCTATCTGCTGAATGAGATGGAAAAAACCCCTCGAAACAACTTATATACAATTGTTAATTCTGGGTAATACAGATATAAGTGGAGGCCGTCACAATTTAGTTTATAATTTGGGAAAATAAAAGGTTGATCTCAGCTATAAAAAGGTGTAACAAATTGGGGAAATGTTGAAAATTGAAAATAGTGGCTCTCTTGCGGTGGAGGCATACTGGGTAACTTTAATTCTGGACTATATTAATCTTTTTCTAAGTTTTCTACTAGTTGTATGTTACTTCAATAAATACGCTTTAAGTTTAATAAGATAAATCAGAAAAAAAAATCCTCTCTTTGACAAACATTAAGTTTAAGACATTAAGGAAGACCCATGGAGGAATAATTGGGGAAAGTCAAAATCATTAAAAACAATTTTATAAGAAATGCTTACCATGCTAATTTCTTATTTCTAATAAATTTTTTCTTTTATAAGAAATATTTACCATAGCATACTTACTATATGGAAGAAATGGCATAACATGATACACACACTTCCAAATGTATACATGATCCACACTGGGAGGAACTCTTATTTAAACATTGACTCTCATGATTCATCCGTGGATTATAATCTCATTCTTACAAGATCAGTTTATACCACTGAGTGCACTTGATGTTAAGGTAGGCTTTATCTGGAAATTAGTACTTTCACTCCTGATTTTTCTCTCTCCCTTTGCCTGGGGTATCTTAATTTAAAACTTCTGAGTTCTTTTCTGTTGGTGGTTTACTGGTAGACAAGAGATGCTTGAGGTTTTTCATCTAAACAACCTTATTCAAAAGAAAAAGGAGTCAAATACATGCACATACTGGAGAAACTGACCGGCTGCAATGATTACTCGTTTGATGTTTTCTGTGTATTATGCCCTCATGTTTTTTTTTTTTTTCTGGATTTTTTAAGCTCTGTGTGTGTGGCTTTTTTTCCCGTTAAGTGAGATAGCAACTCAGTGTATTTCTAGTCAGTTAAGTTACCTTTAAAGTCTCAATAACATATTCATCAGAACAAATGAAGATTCAACTATAGTTGCCCTGATCTTGCTCTTTTTAAAAATTAAATCTGAAATTTAAGAGCCTTTAATTTTCCTATCGCCTGTAAGTAGAATAAAATGGAATTTTACTGTAAAAGTGGATTTTAATTTATTCCATTATAGAAATAACTCTCAAAGCTGACTCACTTGCAGGAGAAATGAGGTCCCTTACTTAGCAATGCAAGATTTAAAAGCCATTAACAAGCTACATCTCAGCCATGAGCAGAGAGACCATCCCAGAGCTCATCAAAGGGGAACTTCTTCCCTCCCTAACCTCTAACATTTTCTCAAGAGTAGCTCTCCTCAATCTTACTGAGCTCCCAAAGGGTCAGCTTTGTTGAACATGAACACCTACCACCAGAACCGTTCTTTTTGATTCGTGAATGGTTAAGATGGAAAAAGGAGGGCAGGAGAGTTCATCCCACAGTTCTCAGAAGTAGGTATCAAAATCTCCTGGAACATCTGTTCACCTTCCCTGTCCTACAGGGCCCGCCCTCCCAGGTCTGACGTTAGAATCCGTATTTTCCTACAGATCCAGGAGATGCTGCGGCATCTGACCTTTGGTCTACACATTGAGAAGTACCGTTGGATAGAAAGGAAACGGGCCATGCCCAAGACACGCTGCTGGTAAGCGGCAGAATGAAGACCAAGAACTCATTAGCACTGTCTCAGCTATACGCCCATTTATCCTGCCCAGAACTCAAAAACTACATGGCTGGCTGGCTTCTTTTCTTGTTCTCTTCTGTTACTCTCTAGAAAAACCTGTTCTTTACATTATAACCAAAACTTCAGAAGTAGGGACACTTTGCTCAGAACAGCATCAATTCTGACACCAGACTATCTGGGTTCTTAGCTCCTTTACTGTGGATATTAGCTGTAACCAAATAACCTCATTAAGCCTCAACTTCCTAATCTGCAAAATGGAGCTATAATATCTCCCTTACAGTTCTCTTACAAGGATGGAATGCCCTAATGAAAGTAAAGCATCTGGCCAATCACTTAGTAATAGCTAGTAGGAATCATTTTTGTTAGTGTCTTCAAGCTTCAATCTCCTGACAATTGTCTTTTTCCATTTAGCCAAGCATCTTGCATTTAATAGATGGTTATTAATTAGACCCTGGAATTGATATATCCAGGGAAGCTTTATATATATGCATTTTTAATAGTTTATTTTTTAGAGTAGCTTGAGGTTCATGGGAAGATTGAGCAAAAATACAGAGATTTCTCATATGCCCCCTGCCCCCACCCATGCATAGCCTCCTCCACTATCAACATCCCCCACCAAAGTGGCACATTCACTACAAGTGATGAACCTACAGTGACACATCAAAATGTACATATGTACATTTTGTACATATATGTACAACATAGGTGTTGTACATCCTATGGGTTTTAACGAATGTATTATGGCATGTACCCACTATTTCAGTATCGTATAAAATTGTTTCACTGCCCTAAACATCCTCTGGGTTCCACCTGTTCATCTCCCCCAGACCCTGGCAACCATTGATCTTTCACTGTCTCTACAGTTTTGCCTTTTCCAGAATGTTACATCATAGGAATTACACAGTGTGTAGCCTTTCCAGATTGGCTTCTCTCACTTAGCAATATGCATTTAAGGTTCCTCCACCTTTTAATGGTGACAACTCATTTTTTCAGCGCTGAATAGTATTCCATTCTCTGGACGTACCATAGCTTATTTATTCACTCACCCACCGAAGAACATCTTGGTTGCTTCTAAGTTTTGGCAGTTATGAATAAAGGTGCTATAAACATCCACGTGCAGGTTTTTGTGTGAACGTAAGTTTTCAAATCTTTTGGGTAAATATCAACTAGGGTGATAGCTGGATGATATAGTAAAAGTATGCTCAGTTTTTTAAGAAACTGCTGTAATGTTCTGCAACCCCCCAGCAGTGAACGAGAGTTCCTAATGCTCCATGCTCGAGTCAGCACTTGGTGGCGTCAGTGTTTTGGATTTTTGCCATTCTATTAGGTATGTAAGGGTCTTGCACTGTTGCAAGATTTTTTCCCTATTTTTTAAACCTCAGTAAATTACACAATACATAAAATTTCCAACTTAGCCTTTTTTATGTGTCCAATTCAGTGGTTTTACGTACATTCACACTGTCATGCAATCGCTCTCCAGGACTCTTCTCATCTTGCAAAACTGAAACTCCGTACCCACAGTATTAGTTTGCTTGGGCTGCCATAACAAAAGTACCACAGACTGGGTGGTTCAAACAACAGAAATTTATTTTCTCAAAGTTTTGTTGGCTTGAAGTCCAAGATCAAGGTGTTGGTGAGTTTGATTTCTTCTGAAGCCTCTCTCCTTGGCTTGCAGACGGTCTCCGTCTCGCTGTGTCCTCACACGGGCTTTTCTCTGTGTGTAGGCATCCCTGGTGTCTGTGGGTCCAAATTTCCTCTTCTAATAAGGACACCAGTCAGAGTGGTTTAGTGCTCACCCATCCTAACGGCCTTGTTTTACATAACCTGAGTCACCTCTTTGAAGTCCCTATCTCCAAACACAGTCACACTGAGGCTCTGGGGCTACCATGTGGATTTTGAGGGAACACAATTCAGCCCATAACGTGCACGAAGCCACAGCTTCCCATTCTCCCCTCCCCCAGCAACCCCTGTTCCACTGTCTGTCTCTACGAACTTGACCGCTCTGGTTACTTCATGTAAGTGGAATCATACAGCATTTGTCTTTCAGGTACTAGCCTAAGGTATTCAGGGTTCATCTATGCATGTACCAGAATTTCCTTCCTTTTTGAGGCTGAATAATATTCCATTATATGTACAGGCCACATTTTGCATACCCACTCATTGGTTGATGGACCCTTTGGGTTGTACCCACATTTCAGCTATTGTAGTTAATGCTGCTATGCACCTGGGTGTACAAGTATCTGTTCAAGACCCTGCTTTCAATTCTCTGGGGCTATATACTCAGAAGTGAAACTGCCCCGAGAAGTTTTAAGCACGCACTAAAGTTCTGGTCGTCCTAACCAGATCTCGCTCCTTAGGGTAAGTCTTACTTTAAGCTGCAATATCAAATCTTTGCTCAGTGTCACAAACTGAGGCTTTAGATTAAAATATTTATCTCTTCCAGGGTTTGTATTAACTAGCTAAACATAAATGGGTATAAGTCTCAGCGATCTGTGAGATCAGAAACACCATAAATATTTTATCGTATTAATCCAGGTATCATTCAGGTGATTTATAACTGCAACAATTATAAAAAAAAGTGAGATAAGCAATCTTGATCATACTTTGAAAAGTTTAAGGTGGCATCAAAGTGGCAAATAAAATAGAGAAACTCAGTTATAAATTAATAGGAATTTTCAAAACAATGTCTAGGCATCAAAGTGGCAAATAAAATAGAGAAACTCAGTTATAAATTAATAGGAATTTTCAAAACAATGTCTAGACAGTCATAACTGTCCTAACCTCTTAGAATTGTTAGTTCCAGAAAAACAGAACCCTAGTGTAATTTGTGATAAAATATGGAATTTGCCATCGACGTCCTCATTTTCAGTGCAGCGGCTCAATACTTTCTCTTCCATCATGAGTAGAGGTACAAAAATTATCTTTACAAGAAAGATTCCATGCCCTCACACAGATGAAAAGCTTAAATAAGAAAAATTTTTTAGGAACACTGAAAAGCACTAAAGCACAGAGAATAAGAAAAAAAATGGTCTAGTCTCAAGTCACAGCTCTGTTACTTTCTACAGAGTGACACTGGACAAGATACTTGACGCATCAATTTTCTCATCTCTCAAACAGGGAATGATAACCCAAAATTTCCACTGTTAGGAGGATAAAATTAGTTAATAGAATGTAAAATAGATGTAAAATCAGTTAATAGATGTAAGCTCTCAATAAACGTTGGCTGTTAACAGCACAAGCTGGCAGACCCATCACTACAAAGGACCGTGACATAACTTGTCATCTTCCTGGAATAAAGAGATAGTAACTCCCCGACTCCTGCTACTGTAAATGATATTGTAATGTAAACTATACAGTGGGGGTGTAGGAGGAAGATACTGAATAAGTTTCTCAAACCTCTTTCAAGATGTTTCTATTTCCTCCTAATTGTTAAATTACACTAAAGCAGCTTTATTAGAAGTTGCTTGCTTTGTTAAGCTATGTCCTCAATTAGTAAAATTACCAAGAAGAAATTCGTCACTAAGATACAACATCACGTTCTTACTCTCCAGTAGAATGTGTCATAAGTTAGAAAAGAAACAGCATCTATGTAGTTTGGATATTTTATGGATATCTGAGATATTTGGATGTGAAGGTTGGTATAATGTTTTATATTCACGATAGTCACAAAAATGACATTTCATTAACTGCTTCTTAAAAAAGGGCAAGTGTATACCTCAAAAGTACCGATAACTTAGGCTGAAATACACCACCCCCAAGTAAGAATCTAAGAAAAACTGTTATTTTTTAAGTAATTTCAAATTAGAGGAACTTTATAATTGTCAGTATTTGTTTCCATCCTCAACATATTCTGTTAAAAAAGTCTGAATGATCTTTCACTATGGTGCACAGTAAGAAACGTCATTGGATTATATAAACTGTAAATTCTCATATAGGACTGCTATTTCATACTATAAAACAATAAACTCTAAAAGAATAGCCAATAAAAAAAGAAAAGAAACACCACTGGAAAGATTTCAATATAAGATTTTTACAACATAAGATTTTTCACACATATAAATAAATACATGTAAATAAATAAAATATATATTCACATACATGTGAAAAAGAATAATACTCAAACCGTTCTCTATGAGTAAAAAGTCATTTATACAACGAGACCTAGTATTACTGCAAAAACCTTTGAATTTTTAGTAAAGTTCCAGGATGAATGAAACAATGTTGTTATGAAATATTAAACTCCACTTGCCATTCACCGCCTCTGGGACTTCTAGAGAGCAAAATCTGGCTACAGATGAAACAGGAGAAAGACAAAAGAATTTAGGGGAAACCCAGGGCAAAGTTCCATCATATTTCAAAGCCAAGTTTCGGGAGAAGCCCCCACAGCCAGCCCTTGGAGTTCAGTTTTATCTGGAAAACCCCGAACTTCCCTGAGTCCTTTAGAAGTCACAGGTACAAATGAACTTTCAGATTCTGAACAGCAGTTTGCCAGCTATGTTTTGTAGCATCCCTGGCTTTCACTGAGGACCTCATGACTTTAAACAGAATCCATTTTAGTTTATAACATTTTAACTACTACATATGCATATGCCATAAAGCACTTTTAGGAAGAGAGGGAGGTATTAAAAAAAAAAAAGAAAAAGAGCTGTGAGGGAAAAAGAACAAGAATTTCCAAAGGTGTGGGAAAATTCCAGGAATAACACTTCAAAAAGAAGATAGTAGAAACTACTTCTCCAAATGCAAAATATGTGCATCTTGTCTCATTTGGATAAAACGGAACAAGTCAGATAAATTCAACGACCACTTACTGAACAACCCACCACACCCGGGGAAAGAGAGCATTCGAAGACATACCTCGCCTCCCGGGTTACACCCAGAGGATGGCCCCTCGCAGAGGACATCAAGTTGGCCTCAGCGAGCCTTGGGTCAGGGAGTACCAGAAGATGCTCTCCTGCTATGTTTACTCTAAGCATAGCCTCCAGCCTGCAGTCACACTCTCAAGCTGGCTAAGGGAGTCCCGGCACTCCCCTAGGTGCCGTCACCAAGCCTCAGTGTAAGCCCAGATTTAGGGGTAACGCCTAGGAGGGGTCCGCAGTGACTACTAACTCGCCAGCAATTTTTGCTTGTTTCTAAAGCTTTAGTCCCTAAACTTGGTGTGCTGGCTTAATTTTAATTCAAGTGATCGCGCTCTCTTGTTCCTCAGCGCGGTGGAATCGTTCCAAATCCTGCCTCGAACGGTTAAGTGATACTGTTTAACCGAACAGCTTTTGATGCGTGTTGTTGTTTGAAAATTCTGAACTGCAGTAAAAGACACGGCCTCATAAAATAGGAGAGAGTTTATCGAGCACTTCCATCTCTGGGTGAAAGTTACAAAACATCTCGCGTGATGACAAATCTCACTTACAGAAATCTGTATCAGGTACCAAATTAAGTTACAAATCAAATATCCCTCTTAATTATTCAGGATGATGAAAAGAAGCGGATAAGGAAGAGGGGTTTTGTTTTTCTTTTAACTATTATTATTTTAAGCGGGTGGGCTGTGAAGAGTTCACTTTTTTCACTTGTTTCATCCGGAAGAGGTGGCAAAACCGGGTTTTGTTTGTTTGTTTATTTTCAACAACGGAAACGCAGAATCGCCTACTAAAAGCACCCATTCCCAACAGCAAACTCAACCCTGAGGTGGTCTCCGGGCAGAGCGCCCGGATACCCCCTGTGTCTCTGCCACAGGTGGACTCAGGGCAGGCAGCAAGGATCCGGTCGCCCTCGGGTCCCCGCGCCCGAGACAGAAGCCACGCGGGCGCGCTCGAGCTCCTGGGCTCTTTGTCGAGAGCCCCGCGCCGCGCCGGGCCCCATTGGTTACGCGGCGGGTCGGGGCCAGCCTGGCCGCTCGGCCCTCCCCCATCCCGGCGCCCCGAGCCTGGGCGCCCGCCACGTGGCCCCTGCGCTCGGGTGGCCCAGTCCCCGCGGGGCGCGTCCACACCGCGCCGCCCGACCCACGCGGCGAGGGGGGTGGGCTTCCCGGGGGAGGCCGCGGGCTCGGAAGTCCGCCCCCTCCCCGCCTCCCGCGCTCACCGCTTTGAGATCCAGGACGCCGTCCTTGGCCTCCTGCAGCAGCGACACGAACTTGGTGGTGAGCAGCCCCAGGCTCTTCTCGTGCCTGCTGCTGCCGCCCCCGCCGCCCCCGAGCGGCTGCGGCGGCGGGGGCGGCGGCGGCGGGGGCTGCGCCTGGGACGGCGGCGGCTGCGGCCGCTGGCCCTGCCCCTGCCCCTGCGGCGCCGGCTGCCCGGAGCTCGCGGGCTCCGCCGCCGCCATCGCGTCCCCGCGCCGCGGAGGTGCGGCCCCCGCGCTCGGCCACCTGCCGGGTCGGCTCCGCAGCGGCCGCTGCCGCCGCCGCCGCCGCCGCCGCCGCCGCCGCCGCCGGGCCGACCGAAGGCGGGACGAAGGGGCGCGGGCTCCCGCAAACAACAGGTGCGCGGCGCCCACTGGCCTCGGGGCCGCTCGGCGCGCCCGGCCTCCGCCCCCTCCCCGAGCCCGGGGACGCGACAAGGGAGCCCACGACCGAGGGGAGGGGGAGTGGAAGCCAGGAGAAGGGGCGGCGAGGGGTGGGGACCCGAGTTTAAATGGCAGGAAGTGACGCCGCCACCCACCGTTGCTTGGAAACGCATTTTTCTGTAGGAAGGAGGGGCGAGCGGGGAGGAGGGGCGCGTGGGTGGGTGGATTTCACGCTCGTCCCCAGGCTGCACTCGAGCTGCTCCCCGGGACCGGCGACCTCCTGCAACGACGCCGCGAGCAGAAAAGGACTTCCCTGGGGCAGGAGAACACCCTGCCTGGTGGCAGTGGGTGTCTGAGCTGCTGGGTTTGAGGAGCCGCACGAGCGCAGCCTCCGGTCTCTTCCCGTCATTGGGCGGTTTCTGCTGCCTGCGCTTTTGCAACTTTGGCGTCCTTTGCAAATCTATCAGTGACTCGGGCCAAGTGCAAGCTTTTATTCCAAAGTTTTTGTTTTGTTTTGTTTTTTACATTCAGAATACAGAAAAGCAGAATCATGGAGTTCAAAGGTAGAGGTACTGAGTGTAGAGAGAGAGGTCGTGAATTGCCCAAGGAAGCGCCGCTAGAACCCAGATTTCCAGCAATTAGAACAGTGTTCTTAATACTGTATTGGAACCAAATTAAATTGTATTATTTAGATTAGGCACTCACAGGTTCTTGTGCTTTGTGACACCCCAAACTGTCGATGGGAAATGAGGTCCTATACAGATCTGAGTAAAAGAAAGTTTTTCCTCATTACATTACGAACTCTTGAGAGTGAGGACTAAAAATTGAACTGAGAGGGTGTCACACACAACACTGAATATAGTAGATGTTCAGTAAATATTAGGTGAATGAAAATTCCGTATGATTAATAAATCGAGAAAGTTCCATGCAAGAAAGATTTTGCTTAATTTTAAATAACAATAGCAAAAAAGTCACTGGAATGGAGTGAGACAGCATTAGCTAGTAAAACTGGACACATTTTGCAGAGTAACTTAATTGATTAATAAATTAATAAAAGTAATGAACACAATAGTGTTTCTTAAGGGGGTTTTAGTTTTAATTTGAAGAGATAACCTTCTGTTATAGATGCAGGGATTGATAAAAATAAAATTGTTCTTTCTAAAAACTTTTTTAAAATGTGTGTCTTAGCTTGGGCTGCCGTAACAAAAATACCATAGGCAGCGTGCCTTAAACAGCGGAAATTAATTTTCTCACAGTTCTGGAGGCTGGAAGGTCAAGGTCAGGGAGTTGGCATAGTCACCTTCTGGTGAGGGCTCTCTTCCTGGCTTGCAGACAGCCACCGTCTCTCTGTGTCCTCACGTGGCAGAGACAGAACAAGCAAGTTCTCTGGTGTCTCTTCTTATAAGGACATTAATTCCATCATGAGGGTCCCCACTCTTGTGACCTCATCTTAACCTTTACCTCCCAAAGGCTCCCTCTGCAGATACCACCACACTGGGGGTTATGGTTTTAACATGAATTTGGGGGAGACAATGTATTCCATTGTGTTACATAAATTCAGGTCAGGCTGCTCGCTGTTTGAAAGCCAATATTGAAGAGAAAAATGTTGGTAGAAGGAAAATTTGCAGTATTCTGGAGGCCGGCAACCAGGGGAGAAGGCAGACTTATGTTCAAAGGCCAATTCCCCACTGCCAATCAATGGGAAAGAGCTTTTAAAGGAGAGTTTCAGAGGCGTGGTGGCAGAGAGAGGGGTTACGTGCAGAGATGCACAATCAGCTCTGACAACGATCTTGAAATTAGTCATGCAGTGGTCTGATTAGCATCATCTTGATTGTTTTAAATACAGTTTGCCTTCAGTTCCCTGGTCGATTTGTTCCCATTTCCTTGAGACCAGTTCTGGGATTTGCAGCAGCTTGTGCCATGGTTAGTCTGGCCACCCACATGGTGGGGGTGTCAGGATCTACAAAACAGCTCAACACATATGGCTCAGAATATTATATTATCTTTTACCTTCTTAGGTAAAAGTATTCCTAGGTATTTTATTCTGTTTGATGTGATTGTAAATAGGAAAGTAGACAGTTCAGTGATTTTTAATATATTCATTGCCACCCAAAGAAACTCAACATACGTTTATTTCTCCATAAGCCTCTAGCAACTGCTGAGCACGAATCAATCTACTTTCTGTCTCTATGCATTTTTTTTATTATGGACATTTCAAATAAATGGAATCATACAATATGTGGTCTATAATGACTGGTTTCTTTCACTTAGCATAATATTTCCAAGGTTCATCCCTGTTGTATCACTATTTCATTTCTTTTTTATTGCCAATCAATATTCTATTGGGTAGAAATACCTCATTTTATTTATCTATTCATCACTTGATGGACCTTTGGGTTATTTCTACCTTTTAGCTGTTTTGAAAAATACTGTAATGAACACTGTATACAGGTTACTATGTGGACCAAATGTTTATTTCTCCCGGGTATATAACTAGGAATGGAGTTCTTGGGTCATACGGTAATTCTGTTTAACCTTTGAGGAACTGTCAGGCTGTCTTCCAGAGTGGCTGCACCATTTGACATTCACACCAGCGTGTATGAGAATTCCAGGTGCTCCGTGTTATTCCCCCAACTTGTATCGTCTTTTTGGTTATAGTCCTGGGTGAGAAGTATTATCTCATTGTGGTTATGATTTGCTATTTCTCTAATGATGAATGATTTTGAGCATCTTTTCAAGTACTTATTGGCCATTTGTATATCTTTTTTGGATAAATGTCTATTTATACTCTTTACCCAGGATGTTTTTCCCCCTGAGTTTTAATGTTTTTAAAAAACTGTTATTTTTAATTGTAATAAAATACATATAACATAAAATTTACCATTTTAATTATATACAGTTCAGTGGTACTAAGTATATTCACAGTGTGGTGAAACTATCACCACCATGTAGCTTGACAAGTCTTTCCATCTTGTAAAACTGAAACTCTTTACCCATTAAACAATAACTCCCTGGGTGAAGGGTACATATAGCTCAGTGGTAGACTGTGTGCTTAGTATGTGTGAGGTTCTGGTTCAAACCCCAATACCTTCGTATAAATAAATAAATAAATAAACACCTAATCACCTCCCCTTCCCCCCAAAATAAATAATTTAAAAAAATTTAAAAAGTGAGAAACAAACAAACCAATAACTCCCCATCTGCCCTTCCCTGAGCACCTGGTAACCACCTGTCTATAAATTTGGCTATTTTAAGTACATCGTGTAAGTGGACTCATACAGTATTTGTCTTTTTGTGCCTAGCTTGTTTCACCTAGCATAATGTCTTCCAGGGTCATCTACATTGTAGCATGTGTCAGAATTTCCATCCCCTAAAGCTGATTAATCATCCAGCATCCATGTATATACATGCACCATATTTTGTTTATCCATTCATCTGTAAACAGACAGTGGATTGCATCCAACTTTGGCTAATAATGCTGCTGACATACATATATCTATGTGACACCTTGCTTTCCATTCTTTTGGGTATAAACCCAGAAGTGGGATTGTTGGATCTTATAATTCTATTTTAATTTTTTTAGTAACTGCCATATTGTTTTCCACAGTTGCTGCATCATTTCATATTCCTCCATTGAATGGTATTGGCACACTTGTCAAAAATCATTTGACCTTATGTGTGAGGATTTATTTCAAGGCTCTCTTTTCAGTTCCATGAATCTGTATGTCCACCTTTATGCCAGTACCAGACAGTTTTGATTACTGTAGATTTCTAGTAAGTTTTGAAGTGAGGAAGTGTGAGCTTCCTAATTTTTTCGTTTTCAAGATTACTTTGGCTAGTCTAGGTCCCTTGAATTTCTATATGAATTTTAGAATCATCTTAATTTCTGCAAATAAGATAGCTGGGATTTTGGTAGGGATTGCATTTAATATGGAGATGAATTTGGGGGAGAACTAGCACCTTAACAATGTTTTCTTCCAATCCATGAGTAATAAGTCTTTTTGATTTCTTTCAACAATGTTTTCTAGTTTTCAGAGTGTCAGGTTTGCATTTTTGTTCAATTTATACCTAAAAATTTAATTTTTGATTCTATTGCCAACAAAATTTTTTCTTTTCATTTTAAACCACTTTATTAAGGTATGGTTGACATGTAGAATCTGCACATATTTAATGTATACAACTGGATGAGTGAGGATAAGTATATACTCATGAAACTATCACTGTCATTAAGGCCATAAATATATTCATCAACTTGCAAAGTTTCCTCCCACCCCGATTATTACTGCTATTATTTTCTTGCTTTCATTCCTGATTTTAATAATTTGAGTCTTTTTTTTCCCTTAGTCAAGCTCAAGGTTTGTCAGCTTCATTGATTTTTCTAAGTTGAAAGTTTAGGTACGTTGTGTGTATTCTTCTTCTATTCTCTCATTAAATTCTGCTGTAATTTTTATTTCCTCCATTCTGTCTGCTTTGCTCCTCTTTCCCCAGTATCTTATAGGTGGAAGGTTAGGATATTAATTTCAGATATTCCTTCTTTCCTAATGTAGTTGTTTGCAGGTAGAAACTTCCATCTACCAATTGCTTTAGTTCCATCTCATAAGTTTTGTTGTATTTTTTATTTCCATTCACCTCAAATAACTTTTCTAATTTCCCTTGTGGTTTCTTCTTTGATCCAGTCATTATTTGGGAGTGTGTTGTTTAATTTCCACATAATTGTGAAACTTCCAAATTTGTTATTCCTTCTTAATTTTACTTCACTGTGGTCAGTCAGAGAGCATACTTCGTATGCTTTCAACAATCCTAAATCCACTGGGGCTTGCTTTGTGGCCTTGCATCTGATCTGTCCTGCAGAATGCTCTATGCATACCTGGAAAGAATGTTGAGATTCTGCTGTTGTTGAAAGTGTTCTATGTAGCTAGGTGTCCACCATGCCTCGCTGGCTTACAGTGTTGTTGAAATGTATTTCCTTGTTCATCTTCTGCCTCATCGTCCTATCCATTATTGAAAGCAGAGTATTGAATTCTCTATTACAGTTTAATAACCTTTTTCTCCCTTCAAGTCTATCAGTTTTGCTTTATGCATTTTGGGATTATGTTGTAGGTACATCCATGTTAATAATTATATTTCTGACAATTGTACTGACATCTTATCATTATACAATCTTTTCCTCTAGTCCAATTTTTGTAATAAAGTCTATTTTGTCTGATACTAGTATAGCCACTCCAGCTTTCTCATGGTTGCTATTTATGTATATCTTTCTCCATCCTTTTACTTTCAACCTATTTGCATATTTGAAAGTGTCTCTCGTAGGCAACATATAGTTGGCTCTTGTTTTCTTATCTGTTCTTGCCTTTTGATTGGATCATCGAATCCAGTCACACTTAACGTAATTATCGCTATAGTTGAATTACACCTGATAGCCTAATTTATTTCTGCCATTAAACCTGGTTTCCTCCGTCATGTCTTTTTTTGCTTTTAAAAATTGCTTTATACTTTTATTGGTTTGCTTTTCCTTTCCTTTTTGTATTGCACAAATATTTCCTAGTATAACATTTCAATTCCCTTAACCAATTTTGGTTTTTGTTATCTATTTTGAAGTTATTTCTTTAGTGGCTTCACAAGGGCTTTTGATAGACACCTTATCAGAATATACAACAGATTTATACTAACTCAATTTCAATGACATAAAAATGTTTCTCCTATATAGCTCTAGTTCCTTTTTTTGTGCTGTTATGCGTTACATGTTATAAATGCAACTGTTTTTATAGTTTTTTTATACAACTTAATTTAATACAACTTCATATTTACCATTTCTTGTTGCTATTTGTTTCTATGATTTCAAGTTACTATGTCCTGTTAGTTCCTTGTTTAAAAACAGCATTGCTTCCACCCTCCTTTATGCTGATGTTAAGAAATGTTAAGTTTTACTCCTAATAATACAATTATAAACACATTATTTTATATATTTCCTTTTGTAATTAGTTGAGGGATGAAAGGAAAATACACCTTTATATTCCTTTTGTATAATTACGTTTACCAGTTTTTTTTTTCCTAATGTGTATTCTAATTACTCTCTAGGGTCACTTTCTGAAAGGACCTGAAGCCTTAAGAATTTCCTTCAGCGTTTGTTGTTAAGGTGGACCTGGTAGCAACACATTTTCTCAGATGTTATCTGGTAATGACTTTATTTTTGGCTTCATGTTTGACAGATAGTTTTGCTCAATGTAAGAGTCTTGGCTGATTTTTTTTTTTTGAGCACTTTGTATGTAAATCCACTGCTTCTAGTCTCCTTTATTTTGCACTTATTTTGAAGGGTAATTTTGTTGGATGTAGAACTCTTGACACAGTTCCTTTTCTTCCTGTGCCTCAAATACGCCCTTCAGTGCCTCCCGGCCTCCGTTGCTTCTGATGAGAAGTCAACTGTTAACTATATTGTTCCTTCATATGAGATAAATCATTTTCTTGCTGCTTTCAAGATTTTCCCAACGGTTTGACTATACAGTGTCTAGGTGTGGGTCCCTTTGTGTTTTTCCTGGGTTTTACTGAAGGTCTTGAATCTGCAGGTTAATCTTTTTCGTCAGATTTAGGAAGTTTTCAGCTATTATTTTCCCCAGTGTTTCTTATGTCCTCCCCCCCCCACGTGCCCCCATTACATACGCTGAAATGCATGATGTCCCACAGATTTCAGTACAAATCTTGCCTATAATGAAATGGGTCCTCTCTTTACATTTTTTTCTGCTTCCATTTAATTTTTAAAACTTAGCTCACTAGCTATTAGTTAAAAATGTAGTATTATATTCTCTTTTAGAAATAGTGGAGAATAGTATTTAGACTTTTGTTCTGCATACACAGAACATAAGAGGTGACAAAAGTGAAACTAATAAATGAATCGATATGAAATGAAACTGTTTCCAGTTGAAAAATAATAATTCTCTTCATACAGTGATTAAAAAGGAAAATGATAGAATGAGGGTGGAACAGCAGTGTTCCTCTTGAGGAACAGACAATGTTTATAAAACCTTAAATGTATTCTTTAATGAAAGAGTCAGATGCATTATATAAAAAGGGGTCATTTTGAGTGATGTGGAGATGCATACATATGCGTTCGTAAAAACACCACATCTTACACAGATTTAAAATATTTTTTGGCTACACTTATGAGCACTTTAAAAGAATGGAGCTAAATCAACTAAAGGACAAGCAATAAATATAATCAGTTCATAAACACACTAAAGTAACAACAATATTAAGATACTTCCCCTCATACAGTCAAAATACTAATCTTAATTTTCACTTACATATTAGTAGGCATATGTGTAATTACCAAACAATGTATAGCACAGAAACAAGAAAGTGTTTTAAGTCTAGTTATTTTGATAGGTTTTTCTAATACACATAATTATCAACAATTTATTATAAAAAGACCCTACATATACAATTAATAAATACTTGATCAAAAGTCTTTTAAAATATAATCAAAATGAAATGTGTAGAAAGAGACATTTCAAAGTCATAGCAGTTACTACTATTACAATATTTAATCATTTTTACAATAGGTCTGCTGGTCCATTTCAATTAAATTTGTTCTCAGAACCATCACATTTCTTGCTGAATTCGATTTAGAGCAAAAGCAAGTTGCTTAATTTTTTCTTCCATTGCTTTTTTGTTCTTGCATGTTTCTTGCAGAAGTTCACGCATTTCTTCTTCAACCCGATGAACCTAAATCAACATATACATTTTACAACATTTAAATTTCTTAACGAAAATATATTATAAAAATGCATCTGTGAAAGAAAAAAGTAAAAAATTTATTCTTATACATTTTGTAATTTGTGATGCTCATTTAAAGCAACAAGGTTAGTAAAATGTTCACTTGTTCAAATGCTAATAGGGAAAATAATGTTTATACTGTAAACAAAGTACCTGCATATATATTGTCTATTTCTCACAGGGTCTCGTGATAAACACATGGTAATATATTTTAACTCTATTTTATAGCTTAGAAAATTTGTTCAGCGTTGTGCAGCTTCTCGGTAGCACACTTGGATGAAAGCCAGTCTTCTGATCAAATCTTTTCACTGTCCTATCTGCTTATGAATGTTGAATCAAGAGTTCAACTTAAACACCAGTTCTCTGCAAACTTTCAAAACTGAAATAACCTCCCTTCCCAAAGAAACTCGAATTTAGCTCCCATTGCATTTGTAAAATTGCTGCTTGGTGGTTATACACGACCATCTTTTTGAGACATCATTTTATGATTTACTGTTAACCTACATTCTCTCAGGATTTTCTGTATTTGATACTATTAATTTCTGCTTGAAACTCTCTCTCCCATGATACTACACGCCAGTACTGCCAGCATGACCGTCCTTTTGTGTTTACTTCTCTCTTCTTTATCTCTAATACAGTTTTCCTTTTTTTTTTCCTAGAAAACTAACAGTTCTAATTTAAATGATCACGTGTGTGATGCCTTACAAGCTTTTTCATGATTATAAAGCTTTGGTACCATTTCTGTCACAGACACATCCCTTTGATATTTCACTGTACTGGCACGATGTCCAAAAATCATACACAGTATTTTCCTTTCAGCTAAAGGCCCAATGTTATACTTTATTTAGTAATA
The DNA here is from genome assembly GCF_048564905.1 of Vicugna pacos. Lineage (NCBI taxonomy): Eukaryota > Metazoa > Chordata > Mammalia > Artiodactyla > Camelidae > Vicugna > Vicugna pacos. Next base: position 5,181,412 of record NC_133015.1, read on the forward strand.
CCTAACGTACTCTTGTTAAACATGCAGTAGATTTTATTTTATTTATTTTATTTTTAGTAGATTTTAAATAAAACATCTGAAACATCTGTCGACTTGAAATGAAATAAAGGACTAATTCTGACCAAGTTATACTTCCTTATTCATTGTGATTATTTCCAAAGACCTCATTCCCTTTCTGGTCACACAGACTCCTGACAGAAATGCCACTTAATCACACGACCTTGACTATAATATATGAAGTATTCCTTTCCTTTTCCACTGTTGAACTCTTTTCTTCTCCAACTGGAAGTCGCTGATTTCTGACTCTCCAGTATTAAAGATACCTGTTTCTTATTACCACTTCAAAATCAGGGAAAAATGGAAATTCATAACTGTCGCCTCTGTGTCCTCATCTAGTGGTTCTCAACAGAGGGGTCACATCGGAATCACCTGCTGAGGTTTAAAAACACCTGGGTCTTATCCCAGACTTAGTGAACCGAAGTCTGACGGGGAAATTCATGCCTGGGTATCATTAAAAAGCTCCACAGGTAATTCGGATGCTTGCCTCGGATTTGGTATCACCCTAAACCCATTCCTTTGTCAAAATGGTACTAAAATGAAAAACTTGATAGGTTTGAACCCTAGTAATAATAAAACATCCCTTTAGAGCTTGTGCAAGATGGTGATGGACTGTATTTAATAAATTCACCTTCTCATCCTGCCTATGTGTAGCTAAAGGGGCTTCCAGCTGAAATGGATTAGGGATACAGCAATCGTGATCCAGATTCACGGAGCAGGTACACATCAGGATCAAACTTACAATCTTGGTTCATTATAATTATATTCTACAACTAATATAAATATTACCAACATTTTGGCCTGGCTTCATGACTGTATTGGCAATATTCTTCATATCTATCTGGTCATTAAATCATGCTGCCTTTTCTCTTTATAATTGTCAAAGATCCAATTTACTTAGCTATAACAATTTAATACAGATTATCAAAGTGAATTTTACCTACAGTACCTTTAAATTTGCAGAATCAATACATTTCTGCTTTTCACTTGCCAGCTGTATGATTTCAGCTTGATGGGCTTCAACAATTGCATCGACTTGTTTTTTAAAGACATGATCCATATTGTGAAGCTTTTCCACCGCATCCCTTAAAAACAAAGCAAAACCCACATATCTATCTGTGTGCATAAAAATTAGAATGTTTTGTCCTCCTCGATGGCAGATCTTACATTCAGAGTTTAACGGGAGCGTAACTCCATGAAATAGCAAAGGGGCATCTTGAGTAACTAAAGATACAAGCCGTTCATCATCCAACAGAATCTGTCAGTAACAGAATAGAACAGGGTAACATCAATGGAAGTTTGTTACACTTTTAGCCTCTGAAGGTCGGAGCGCATGGTTCTCGTTTATTTTGAGTCTAAGGATGTGGCTTATAAACAAGCACCTTCACAGCTGCTACCATCAACCTTTTTTCCCCACATATTAACAGTGTGATAATTTGGTAAGTTTGTAGCTTTCAAGTTTATAAACATGTATGTCTGACTTCCCTATGTTAATGCTTAACAGATAAAACCCTATGTTAATAAACAAATTATAAACAGTATTCACAAAATTTTTGTGCTAAAAGTTGCTCAGAGGGAAAATACCCATTCCTTTATATTAAATATGAATAATTCTATTAAAAATATTAAATCCATAATGAACAAATTCCCTGGTTTTGGCACAGCCCATTGCAACAGTGGACTGAATATCAGGACCATGAATCAAAAGCCTATCTTTTATTCCCAGTTGCAACACTTGGTGGCCACGTGACTACTGTGATAAATGTCTGTTTGCCCTAAAACAGGATAATCCTGCCTGTTTGGCCAACCCACAGAATTATTGCTGGGTTCAAAATAAGATGTAAGAAAAAAGTCAATTTATACTTTGTAAAAAGCTATGCAAACAAAATGTTTTTATGAATAGTAATTTATCTATTTTATTAAAATTTCATTAAATTAAAAATCATATATACCAATCTTAGTCACAGAGGCATTAATGTATAGAATCAGGCCTTCTACCATTTTGCTATTAATGGCAGGATAAACGATGCGATGCAAGAGTCTAGAATTGTTAGGCTTTATGATTGTTACTAACTTTAGGAGTTGCTAATTCTATGAAATGACTGTGTCTTTAGGGTCTAAAGGACTCCAAATTGCACAGCTGTGACCAGCTGGAGAGAAACTGCAATGAGCTCCAAGCCAAGGTCCCTATCCGAGCGCCTGGCTGAAAAAGAAAAGCGGAACCCGGCCCATGAGCAAAGGAGTGACTGTGTTAGCGATCAAGCCTTTCTGGAACGTGTAGTAATTGTTTTGCCTTTACTCTGAGTTACAACACAAACAATCAAATTTCCAGGTTCTATTAGATTTAATGTAATGGGAACCTACATGAGCTTTCTGGGCGATCCATGTGCCACCTTACCTATGCCATTTTGTATAGATGAGAGCTGGTCATTAGACCATGGCAGTGGTTTTATTTCTCAAGGCAGTCAACGCTGTAAATTATTCTAACAAGTCTAATCACATAGTTCACCAGGTAAAACCCTCATTTCCTCTGGAGTATTTTACACAGTCCACACAACAATGGCACCCATGTACACATTTTCTTTCCCTTCTTTAAAGTCAGCTCTCATCTTAGCTTGTGCAGGCTCACAGCTCCCTCCTAGATCTCGGGTAGTGTCCTCCGGCGCTCACTGCCCTGGTACTCCGGTGACTTCCCCTCCTCCAAACTCCACATGCAACAGCCCAAAATATCACTAGCTGCTTTCACTCAGAGTTTGGAAATAATCACAGTAATAAAAACAAAATATTCATAGAGTAATTACTATGTGTCAGGCACTGCTTACATACTAAAGAACTCATACACACCATATATATATACATCAGTACACAAATACACAAAGTTTAAACCTCACATCAAACATTAAAGTGGGAACTATCTTTATTTTATGGATGGAATGGAAATAAAGTACACGGCAAATAACTGAACTCAGAATGTTTTTATCCACCCCCCTCTCTCTCTGCATCTCACCCGTCTCAGTTCAGGCTCCTGTGTGCCGATACCCCACACACTTTAGGACTTAACGCTTACTTTTGCAGTTCAATACTTTTGTCTCTTTCTGCTTTCAGTTTCCTTTCTTGGTTTTCAAAATTTTCTTTGGCTTCTTTTACTTGCATTTCGAGATGACAGAGAAGTTCTCCTTTATCGTGCCACTTCTGATTAAGTGTACTAATATGAGAAGAAATAATTAAACAATTAAAATTGGTTATATGAGATTATTAAGCCACATTTTATTTCTCAACAGGGAATACTGGATAATACCTGTAAGCTTTCCTAATTTCTTCAAGCTCTAATTCCTTCACCTTCAACTGCTGTTTTAGTTTTTCTTTTCTTTCATTGTGTCTTTCTAGTTTCTCAATTATATCATCTAGTTGTGAAGATTTTTCATCAAGTTGTTCTTGAGTACATTTTTGTATTTCAGTGATCTTTTCTTGCAATATTTTGATTTCTTCTTCTCTTTCCTGTAAACACTTCAAGAAAAATAATCAGTATTTATTAATCCTGAATGTCTCATTTCCTAATTCAATATGGTTTAAAATTATTAGAAAAACTACAGATTAAAAAATGAACTGAATACTCAATGAATATTTTGGAAAAGATTTACAGAAAATTTAAAAAATCACAATCAATAAAGAATAGCACTACTACTTTGTTTTAATTGCAATTAAGAAAGATGAACTATTTACACTTATTATTTCATTAAGTTAGTAATTATCAATCACACAGAGGGCATACAAGGGATGGAAAAGAAAGCAGAACAATGGAAATTTCAATGAGCATAAATTTGCATTTGAAAAGATCTGTTTTCAAGACAGTAAGTAACAGGAAAACTCTAGCTGGCGGCTGATAGCAATATAGAAAAGGCGGATGCTCACTGTGTATGTACGACCAAATTAGACTGCGATTTCTGCTGTGCTAAACAGAAGTGTTTCCTGCATTAGGATAAGCAAATACTTTAAAAAAAAGTATGACTTCATGACTATTAAAACGTCACATAAAAACAGGCTCTACATCCCCTAAAATTTCCTTTTAGTATCTTCTGTATTGCGAGTCACACTTCATCCTCTGTTTGCAAACTGCAAATCAGAAGATGATGAGAAAGATCAAAACTACCTCAGGCACTGTTAAATGTTGGCCGGTATCAGGCCTCATATGAAGTACTGATTCCAATGAACGTTCGCTTGCTCGAAGGGGGCGTGCCTGGACGCTGGAACAGCCCTGCTGGAACACCAACTACTGACCTCAGTCTCCGCCCGTGAGAAAGGATGAAAGTGGTAGTTCTTGTTTTTACCCTGTGTTCTCTGCCCCACTTTGCCTTTTTTCCCCTTTTGTTAAACAACAGATGGAGGCAAACAAATACATACTGAACAAGGCTAATTTAGGTATGGATTCACATGTGTTTAAAAAAGTGTGGTTCAATTCCTCAGTGTGTTACTATCTAAAAATTCTAAGTAAAGGTAACAGGCAGTCTTCTAGTCTTGACCAACTTTCTGCATAAAAGTCATGAATGGTTTATTTTCTTCCTACAGCTCTCCTACTTAAGAGCTTAAATACTCTTAAGTATTTAAGGGTGGGCAGTCTTGACACATACCAGGAATTCACAAAAGCTATAGAAGATTCTTAAGAAATAACCCTCTTAATAAAAAGTAACACTGCAGCATCAGAGTCTTGTGAAAGTACCAAAAAAACAATACATGGGAGGAAACAGAATCTCAAAAAAATTGTTTCTGATTTCCAGTCAGAAGCTAACTGTACAGGAGCTACTTAATTGAAAAAGATCAAACTCTAAATTTTGCAGATTACATCATTATCCCTTCAAGTTACTGGGTATGATGAATTTACTGGTAAAAGAAATTATGCCTAGCTATCTCTACGTTCTGTGATTCGCTGGAACGCACCATTAGTGCTCTTATCTTTGAGGCTGATACAATGTTCTTTAAAGGAAATGCACTAAATTGTGAAAACTGTTGAGTTGAAAATCTGAAAACTTTTTTTTAACCAAATATCTAATCCGATCTGTTTCTTGTCTCTATTAGGACATTCATTACTGGTCGTTTCCTTCCAAAGCGCTGCTGACACTGTTAAGAAGGCGGTAGTCCTACTGTGGGAGTAGTTACGCCAGACACAAGTGTTACACCAAAGCACAGATTTTTAAAACAATAAAAAAGGCTTACTGCTAAAAAATTTCAATAATTTTCAATGTAGCTTGGTATGTATGAGATATAGTTGAAATTTTGGATATCATGAAACCAAAATTTCGGTTGCATAAATACCAATATAATTGTGTAGGGTAACATAGTTCATGCATTCATAGCCTAAAATCTAGCTATGAACATAGCAACGTGGTAATAAATATGTTTCTTTGTTTTCTGTACTCGATGAAGTTCTCTAGGAGTTTCTTAAAAATGACTAAGGGAAAAACAACCAAATCACAGGAAGTTATGAACCCTCTAAAGAGTGAGTTCCTAACTTTATGGGGGATAATCCCATTTAGCAGTTCCTTAAAAACCCTTTTCTCAGTTATTCTTACACCGTAGAGATCATCTCTAAAAATTTTTTTTGAAGTTCAAATTTGATTCACTGTTCAAGCTGACTTTCTGGAAATTTTCATATAAAATACTTTGAAACAAATGATCCTATTAGAATTCTCCCTTAAGATGGGCCATACTGAAGAGGGTAGAACGGTTTCCCATGGGAACAAGCATGAATCTTTTACACTCTATTCATACACTTTAAAGTATAGGATGGCAAGTTCTGTCATAATTTCAAGAAGTGACTTACCAATACTGGAAGATACTAAACAATGCAAAGTTTAAATAAAATGTTAATTTTCTTGGTATTCCTAACTCTTTATGGACACTATTTCTAATTATTTCAAAGGGCCATAATAACGTTGTCCATACCATTTGGAGGTAAAAGTAGTTTCAAGTTAATTAATAAATGTCATGTATCATTTTTAAAAGCACAGAAGCAAACATTATAAAAGAAACACATGATAATCTATCTTCAATTTCACACAGTTGGGATTCATTGAGACAAATATTAGATACTTTGATCTACAGGTTTTCAAACCTGCCATATGATCTTTTCCTAAAATAAAATGTCAAACTTACTTCTTTCAATTTCCCAATGGTTTCAGTTTGGTCGTCTATGATTTTGCACTTAATTTTTAATGCATCGTTATCCCGTTCACCTGCTTTTCGCAGAGATTCATTCTCTCTACATAAACTTTCAATCTGAGCCTCCAGTTTTCCGTGGTGTTGTGCTAGAGAAGATCCTAAGAAACAAACATTGTCAGTAACAAACTTAAAAATACCCTGGAGGGTTTCTATTTTATGAACATCTAATTGTACCATGTATCATACAGCAAAAACGGAATCAAGAACCAAATGTATAATAGCACAACATGAAGAGGAAAGCGGGTGAGAACAAAAAAGGCCTTTTAAACAGCTGTGGCTATTTGAGAACCTAAAACTACAACACGAACAAGTAACTCAGACACGACGTTTAATGGGTCATGTTATGCCATCCAAACAAACAAAATCATATTAAACATTCCTACGTGGAACAGACAAACGCGCAATGTTCCATTTAGGTCAACATCCAGCTATTCAGAATTTGTCAAGTCTCTACGATAGGCCTTAGAATGGTGTACGTCTCTTGCTTTATGGTGACTGGAAAGGGAATGAGACTGAGGGTAAGTTGACCTAAACCTGACGTGGTTTCCATTCATACACTATTTCACATTTCTCCATGCAAGACAGGATAAATGTTACCAACATTTTTAGGAAAAAAAAAATGAAATCTGCATACTGCACAAATAATTTAAAATCACTAGGTAAGAAAGAATTACTTTCAAAGATTTCTTCAGTTGTAGCATTGCAGAGGTACACCTGTTCAGAAAAGTGACCAAATCAAAGAGGGAAGAAAACCCACAAAACCAAAAAAAAATCAGCACTATAACTTTCTAACAGGTGGAGTAACTATTTCCCTTTTCCTAAGTGTAATCTCATTCCTGTTTGGCTGGCAAACGACTACTTACTCCTCCACCTGAAGTGCTGCCTTCTCTCTTGGAGTGTGCAGGCAGAGTTAAGCCCTTCCTCTCTAATACCCAGCTTTGCTGGATTAGCAGAATGCGGCATTTTTTTCCCTTTGAAAATTTGAGAGTTTTACCCTGTTGTGCCAACTCATGTCCCCACACTTTTCTTTCTGTCCTTAAACCATAGATCAGTGACTCCTTGGCTGCGAGCTCGGCAATAAGCTGCATTTTTTCATGCTTGAGAAGTTCGATTTGAATGCTCTTCTGCTTGTCGTCTTCAATCAAAATTTCAAGTGTGTTGATTTGATTCTGTGCCCCCGAAAAACATCGGGAAAGAAAGCAAACTATTATATTTAAGTGCTTCTTTATTTTATTTTTACATTTTATAATGAGAAAGCATGCTATTTAAGCAAATACAAAGTAAATGTTCCTAAATTTTACATTAGACAATGTTTTAATTATAGGTCATGAAGTAAGTCAAATTTAAAGAGGCTACTGCTTTAAACACTCTGAACTTTATTTATTATCTTAAAAGAATAACTATACATGTAATACTCAAAATTTCTTACCAAGTATTTACATCAGCAGTCTAAAGGTCACTTTCAGAAAGTGAGTCCTTTCGGGCAAAATACCACTAACATTTAAAATTGAGACAACAGAAATAAAGTAATTTAACAATGATTATAGTTGGGTATATGTAAAAACAATCCCACCATAAAGCTAATATATCAACAATTTATGTGGTATTTTCCAAACTTCAACCATCTGTATCACTATAGAACTGGTACATATTTACTTAGCATGCTTCTTAAATTAATTCCCATTTAGCAGTTTACCTATTTTACTTAAATACTATTTTAGTGTAAGTAATGCAATCTGTGAAAATCCTAGTTCTATTACTTTTCACAGATGTAAAAACATATAATTAGTATTATCTGAAAGTTCATAATTATGTACTTCCTAGAATCATCACCATATACTTGAGAAACTGATTCAAAAAAATTTTAAAGGAAATAGAACGTTACAATGTCTTACCTGTAAATTTGTTGCTGTTTCCTGTTTCAACTTGGAAACTTCTGCAAGTTTTGTCTTTTGCTCCTTCACCATACAGGTCAGATCTTTAATTAAAGAGCAAGATTCATTTTCTTTTCGTTGAGCCCAAACAAGAGCATGCTTGCTCTTTGCTAATTCAGTTGCAACATTTTCAAAACCATCTTTAACCTATATTTCAAAATTGCATTATAAATAGCAGTTCTCCAAATATTCAGAAAATATCTGTTTCTGGAAACAGCTTTACTTCTTTCATTTTTAGAATCAGAGTTTTAGCAAAAGGATAAGATTCACACATAACTGGCTTTGCCATGTGTGTTTGTGTTGTAAGTACTCAACCCTGCTGTTGTAACACAAAAGCAGCCACAGATACTAACTATATAAACAAGTGAGCATGGATCTGTTCTAATAAAACTTTATTTACAAAAACAGGCAGTGGGCCAAATATAACCCAGAGACGTTAGCTTGCCAATCCGTGCTCTATAATAATAGGAGAGAATTCAGGTCTCTCAATTCCTATTCGAGTGCTCTTTTTACTTGACCATTTACAATCTCACTTAGCTTTGGCAACAGCACTGATGATTAGCTATTATTTACGGGAAGAAATAAGGCTCTAAGATTTTAAATAATTTGCTAAGATCATATGGTTAACATGCAAACAGAGCTAGAATTCTAACATGTAGAGTCCTCTTATCACACCATATCTTGCTGATTCTGTTTTCAATAAAAAGCTAGATGCCAATTCTTACATCTTTAAATCTTCTGGCTTCAACAGTTAAAGCAATACGGAATTCATTTTCTAAATCCAGATACTGTTGGTTTAACGCATCAATTTTGTTTTGGTATTCTTGTATAACTTGCTCATGCTTTCTCTCTTCTTTAGCAATTTCTTTGGCTAAGGCTTCCTGGAATTCCGCTTCAGTGAAAAACTCCCTTGTTTCAAGGTCTTTCCTGGAATGAAAAACAAAGAAAAAAAATCATAGGATGCTGTTAACCTGGAAAGGAAAACTTTAAAGGTCTTTAAATAGTTATTAAGTATTTTATATTCCCTATTGTAAAAGATCATTTCCTCACTTTCAAACATGGAAAATTAGGGATAGGATGGTAGATACAGAAAAAATATGAGTGTTATTTGATTATGTATTCAGTGGTGATGGGGATAAAGGAGTATGCCAAATCTTAACTTCACTGAGATAGTTTAGAATCATTCCATGGCTTCTAAAATTCTTCAGGTACATTCGCAGAAGTCAGGTTCTGCCTCGCGCATCTTCTACTTTGGTTGAGTCTTTGACATACAATCAATACAGTCTGACTGGTACTGGTGATTGATTAACTGAAAACATCAGTTATGGTAGGAAACTGTTCACCAATCTTTTGACACAGGGCCAGTTTTTTATTTAAATGTGAGTTCATTCTTTAGAGTTCTGTGCTCTTTTTTCTTGAATAAATCAAACCCATAATACAAAACCCATTATTTCTGAAATCAGTTTTGGTTTCTTTAAACTAGAATAAGTTAAAAGATGAAAAGGAAACTAAGTGTCAATTTTTATATTTTTGCGATTATTCCCCCCCAATCTTTTACAATTGTCCTGCCCACACATATGACGACAAACGATTTCCCTCAGAGCATCAAAATTTAATTTATACGTTAAAATTTAATTTATGTAAGGACAAAAACAAAACAGGTCTGAGAACAAACACAATTAACCCATGGCAATCATACAATTCAACTGGTAGGGTAGTTAGCAGATAACTAGCTGAAAGTGTTCAGGCTACTGTGGACTCCAAAAAGCAGGTGTTGGCAAGCCACAGCCCTTGAGCCAAGTCTGGCCTGCTGCCCTTCTTCTGGGGAAATAAACTTTTATTGGAACACAGCCACACCCATTCATTATGTTCTGTCTATGGCTACTTCTGTGCTATAAAGGCATGACCTGCAAAGCCTGAAATAATTTCCATCTAGACCTTCACAGAAAAAGTTTGTTGAACCCTGCTTCAAAGGAATAAAGAATACTGATAATTTAACAAGTAGTTTCTTGGAAGTCAATCAAAGCAGTTTTCTCTTCACTACATGACTGACTTTTGGTTGGGCTTAGAGAAATGCAAACTAAGCTTCATGGTTACAAGCCCACACCGCAACCTCAATAGTCACTGATTTGTTTTTAAGCTACTAGTTCTTACTGTCAGCCTGATTCTGATGCCTACATAAACATGCCATTTTCCATGAGCTAATTCTGTCGGACTCCACCACTGCTCAGTCACCGGCTAGGACTGGCGGGGGTGGGAGGAGAACCGAGTAACTTTTCCTAGTTGTAAATGTCCGTATCTTCCTGATACGCACTATTTCATTTACCTGTGTTCTTGTTCTTTCAGTGCGAGAAGTTCATGAAGTTGCTGGACCTGCTCCTTTTCTTGATGAAGAGAAGTTCTAAGTAAGTTTATTTCTCTATCAGCAGCTGCAGCTTTGAGCTCCACCTCTTGGATAAGTCGCATCTGAATAAAATACACACAATTACAGTACTTAGACAATAAGCCCCTCTGTTTCTACTTTAAGGTTAGTTCCTCAAAGAAGAAGTGCCTTCTAAGTAACAGGACCTAGTGACTACATTGATTCTCAAAATTTATTCAATTAATAACGCTATTGCCACATAAAGCGTAATCTTGGAAGCAGCAAACACATTCACACTAACAACTGCTCATTTGCACTACAGACCTTCATGAAAATTTCCCTTCAGAAAGCATGAATATGAAGGCCTTCAAGCACCCTGAAGAGACTTTTCAAATCTGGCTCTTGCAAGACACAAGCCTAACAACCTGCAAATATTTCCACCAACCCTTTTTATAATTGCTTTGTGAATGCTGGTACCCTTAATTCAAGAAATGATGGCCACAGGTTAAATTATTGGTACATTTAAATTAGTTTTCGCATATAGCCTCACATCTTTTACGCTCACTACGTAATGACCTAATTTGCCTCAGGACAGAAGCTGTGAGTGTGCTACGTCCAGGGACCGAGAGACTAAACCGCGGAAGTACCTGCGCTGCTTGATGCTGCCCTTTTTGCTTCTCCATTTTCTCTAAGGCCTTTTCCAGGGTCCTTAAGTGTCTAATGTGATCCTCTTGTTGGTCTCTTGCTTTAATTAATTCAATGGTGAGTTTTTTAATTTCATTTTGAAGTCTGTGAACCATGATTTCAAGTTGTAGTTTGGAATTTCTCTCTTTAAAAATAATTTCCTTTAGCCTAAAGCATAAATCAAATGTGGCTTTAAGGATATGACACATATAAAAGAATAAAAATTGTACTCAAAGGTTACGGTTGAGAGAAAGATGTGAAGCATGTTTCAAATTCTCATTGGATAAAAAATGGCTGAAAGACAGTATACCCTTTCCCCATCCCTGAAACTAGCATTTTCCCAAGAAGGAAAGCATTTTACATAAATTGGTGAAACTTCATCTTACGTGAACTTTACTATTCAAGATGAAACTTTACAAGACACCTTATTTGTTTCAGCATTGTGCTAGGAATGGGCTTAGAAGCAAGAGGAAAAAGATACAGCCTGGCCTTCGAGTGCTCAGTATCTAGCAGAGGGGACACAGATGCATTTACAAAGCTATGGTGAGAGAAGTGGTATCTGAGCAGGTACCCGAAGTCACCTGTGACTTCCCTGCATCTTCCCGAGACACTGAGGACTGTCCCAGCTTTGTACTCCTTACAGCCTTTTGATTTTGACTGGAAACTCTTAAGTACTTTAAGTAAAAAGGGAGAACTTATTGACCCATGTAACCAGTTCAGAGGCTGGGATGGCATTATTCTGAGGGAGCACTGAAACCAAGCACACGGACACCATCAGGTCTCTGATTTCCTACAGGCTGGATCAGTTTTTCCTACTGCAGGCTACTTTCTAACATACACAGGGCACAGCAGGAAGGCTACAAACATCTCTGGACTCATTCTGACAGCAGTGGGAGCTAGACAGAAAAGACTACTTTTCTCTAGCTTAACTTAGAACTGAGCTCCAGGAAAGGCTCTGATTACTCCAGTGTGGTTCAAAGGCCCACTCACCACACCAGTTACTGTGGCCATGGGCTAAGGCATGTGGTCACCCAGCTCGGGTCAGGTGCTCACCTTCCAACCAGTATTACAGGCAGAGAGGCAGTTCATGAGGAACACAAGTCTAGTGTTTGGAAAGGGTTAGGAATAGCAAAGACACAGCCTCATGAAGGAATTTCTGAGCTAGGCGGCCACTCCAATGTGTATCTACTGCAATTTCCAAACCATAATTGGAAAAAATCCCTGTACATCCATCAACTTCTATACTACAGTCATGTCTCCAATTCTTGTCCTTACCATCTCTCCTCTTGTCTTTGAGAGTTGTCTCCAAACTGGTCTTCCTTTGTTTACTCTCTCAACTCAGTTTGGTATGTTATATTAAAGAATATTGGACTTTATTCTGTGGACCATATGGTGGGATGGGGCAGAGAAGCTACAGATCAGTAGAATTAGAGCAATCCTCTAAGCCGAAGATAAGGGCCTAAACTAATGTAGCAGTTTGGGTATAGAGGAGACAGTTCAACACCTTTTAAGTAGAATAAAGAAGGTATATATCTACAAATCTTACCTATATATAAAGAAGGTACCCAACTGGCTGTGGGGTATGAGAAAGAGAAAGAAGAAGGAAGCAAAACAATTATTCTGAAATTTCTAGCTTTCGTGGCTGACTATATGGAAACCATTTATTAGGACAAGGAATACAGAACAGGGGAGCAGGGTAAGTTGACCTGAGGGTGTGCTCATAAGACACTTATGGGCAATTTAGGCAAGAAATTTTTAGTACATAATTAAACAAACAATCTGTGAATCAAGGAGGTCTAGATGACACATAAAGATTTGGGACCTTATAGGTTACGTATTAAGAGTACAGTAGAGAAGATTCACTTTTTGAGATAATATATACTCACAGCGTGGTACCCAGATGCCAGACCCTGCATTAAGTACGAGGAACAGAGTCCCTACAAAGTCACATGACGGAATATGAAGACTGGTGAGGATCTAATCCCAAACACATATATAGATGAAAATAAAATCAGAAAAGATAGAAGCTGAATTTTCAAGAGAACAATGACTACGTTACATGGACAACATGGCACAACAACAGAGAGGGGAAGGAAGGATACAGATGAAGTGTGCTCACGGCCTTCCAATTTAAATGGAATCTGGCTAGGAGCCCCCGACAGCTTCCTCTAATATTTCACTAGATAACACCTATAAAACAGAACACAGCAAAAATTCATATGCATACAACTCTAAAGAAGAGAAAACATAATGCCAAAATCTGGGAGGAATTTCAATAATAAGGCAAGTGGAATTAAAGTAAAATAAAATCAGCTCTTAGAACTCTCAGGCTTTGCCCAGCACCTTTCTGGATAAAAATCAACCCCCCCCCCAAAAAAGGGAAGATACATCCTCTCACTTCCACCGTCTGTTCATGACTCAGTTACACAACCTCTGTAAGTCTATCATTAAACTATGTTGGCTACCTGTGTACCCACTGCACACAAGAGTGCTGTTTATTGTGAGGTAGTCAGAGGACTGTTAATTGATTCATTCTGTTCCTTTACCTGTGTCCAGCATCTTCTTGTATCAGAGCAACTCTCAAAACAAATAAGGCAAAACATTGATGGGTGGTGGTGGATTGACTAGTAACAAAATAATGTATCATGCCCTGAATAATTATGGAGGTTTTCATAGAACACAAGTTGGGTACTGTAACTTCCCTTATACTCCACAGGTACAGAGAATGAAAGAATCAGACAGTGGGGGTAGAAAGTACCACAAAACCTAAAGAACCAGGACCTGGGCTGGGAGCCCTGTACATCAACTTACTACTTAACGAAAGTTGTAGAAAGGGAATTATCCACTGTATAAGCACGTAAGAAACGGAACCAAGAGCAATGCCCCAACCCGATTTGTTGGCAAATACCAAGTCTAGAAACCTAGCACTCATGCAAGGATAAGAAGAGATAAAAATCAAAAGGAGCTCTACAAAAAAATCTTATAACCTTTTCAGGAAAAGCATAACTTCAGATATAATTACCTACAGGAAACAGAAGAAGAATAATTTCAGAAAACCGGTTGGTACTCTAACATATTGGAATAAGACATTCCTGTATTAGATAACATGATACAGAAAAAGAGATAAAATGGAAAATGGAGTAAGATGGAATAAAAACATTAGAATTAAGAACCTCGGGGTATCTCGTACTGAAGCTCATTGTTGAGAACATGCGACACAGAAACTGAATACGACCCAGAAAGTCTAAAAAAAAGTGTGCCAACCCCTGTCCTTTACAGAAAGTGTGCCAACCCCTGCTCGAGACCCTTGTCGTTCTTCACTTGTAACACCTAATATTCAACCTGACCTGACACCTCCCAGTTTGAGGGCTCAAATTAATACCTTGAATTCTTCGTTTATGCAAAAGCTAATAAAGTACTAAATCTTTAAATAAAATTAGTTCAGTTCAAACTAAAGCCACATGTGTTCTTTTCGATCATTCTACAGCTAGTTTAAACTAAGGTATTTCAGCTCCAAGCTCAGCATTCCTATCTTCAGGTTTACAGACCTGCCCTCTTACCTATCTGCAGTCAGAAGAGCCAGGCTGTGAATATCTTTTTTTTCATTTGCATGTTGATGTAGGTCATCGATATAATCCATAAGTTTCTTTTCAGCTTGTTCAGCTTTCCACCTCTTCTCTCTCTCTTCGTCTAGTTGCTCAACAAGTGCCTAAAAGAAAACAATACGGTTATGTGAACTTCGAAAAGTTACCTAACCTCTCATTGCCTCAATTTTCTCATTTGTAATATGGGAATAATAGTATCTAATTCAAAGGGCTGTGGTGAGAATTAAACAAATTAATGGAAGTAAAGCATACAGAGCAGTACAGAACAGAACAGTGCCTGGCACATAATAACCACTCAATAAATGCCAGCTGCTGTTATTATTGTCATAATATAATTATTATTGTTTTTTTAAAGTATGAAAGCCTTTATACTTAAAAATAAGGGGAGAAAAACCAATAGTAGAAAAGGCATTAAATATTTTAAAAGTAATTATATTACTGGGAGAATAGTACACACTACAAATCAAAAGTATTACCAGTAGCTCACAAGTAAAATAAACGCAAGTTAATTAAAAAAAATCAGTGTACTAAAAATTGTTAACATGAGAATGATTAGGGCAAATACTGAAAAAATTTAAAATTTGTGAATGGCTTTTAATCTAGAACCCGTGGGTCCAAAATTGTATTTCAGGAGAGTTCATAAAAACTCCGAAATTACACACATTTTATGAGTTTCTCTAAGAATTTTCTCTGAGAAGACCCATAGATTTCCATAGATATCTGAAAGAGTCAGAGACTCAAAAGTTAGGACTCACTGCTTTAAGAAGAATTTGAAAATTTAGATCTGTTTTCTCCTCTATAAGCATGTAACAAGCATAAAATTTCACTGGAATCTGAAATAAATATGTGATTTCTATTCCGTTATAAATTACAAAAATAGTGACACAAAATCTTGAAATCAAGAAGGGAAACATAACCTAATCTCATCACTCTAATAAAATTACACAACAGGGTTTCTGTTAATAAAAACATGTATTATTTTTCTGGGACTAACTTTGTATTTGAAACCAACATTATTCACATTCAGTTTTTCTTAATCTCTTAAATCATACCCGGTAAGTGGTATCTTCTGTGCTACCACCGTTTACTTTAATCATTTCAGTCTTCTGCTCTTCTGATTCTTCTAACACATTACTGTTCACTAAAGATGATCTTACATATAATTCTTTAAAGAAAGGCTGTTTCATTTTACGATTACAACTGCAAAGAAAAAAAAATAGGAAATAACCCAAAGAAATGTATAATACTTTTGCTATTTTTCACAACATAGGTGATGCCAGTCTATCACAAAGAAAGAGGTCCTTTTATATAAATTTATATGAAACTTCTGACCAAATATGAACTGACAAGGCTGAAAAGTCAAATATTTGAGCTTAGAAAAGTAAAAACAAAAACCATCATTAGAGAGTTTTAAGGAAGACGCCAGCAGTATTAACTTCATTCTTGAATTTCTAGAACTAAAAGAAGTACCTTATAAAAGGGTTGTTGTTTTTACTGTGGTGTTTAATGGTCTGAATAGTTTTGGAGTAATATGGGATTTTTGATCTTCGAGGAATTTTTCTACTGCATTCTTTTCTGATTCCATAGTCACTTTCAGAAGTCATATCTGTATCCCTTTTTGGTCTGAGATCTTTCTCAGGAACATTATCTATTAAAGAATTAGAAGTCTAGGAAAAAAAAACAACAAAGTTTGCTAAAAGTCTAATTCAGTATAAAAGGACATAATCTAACATTTTCTAAAATGTTACAACTTTTTACAAGATTAAGGATTTATAAACTAAGTATGCTTGGAATTAAAGACAGGGGATTCAGTTTCTGGTCTGGACAAGCTCCTACGAGGTCAACTCTCTCAAGATAATAATTACAAACTAGGGGAAAAATACAAACAAAAAAACAACAAAAACCACGTGTAGGTCCTGGAAAGCAAACAAAAGCAGGCATAGTTTAGAGGGGAGCTGACACTTGGAAAAATGACCAGAAAGGGTTATTTCTGCTTTATGGCTTTTAGTCTAAGAACATATCAAAATCAGCACTGTGCAGGAAGTCTTAAAACTCAGGTGGAAAAACCACAGACTTCTGGGTCTGAAGAGTCAGAGTTGGAGCTGGGCTGGAGTTGACCGCAAGAAGCCCAGTAACACAGAAAAGCGATTAACTGCTGCCTGAGAGATAAATGTATAGTTCAAGTCAAATCAAGTTAAATGCTTGCTACGACAAAAAATATTAACACTCTTTGGAGGCCTATACCAATATCCAGAGTCTCCACAAATAATACTCACAATGTCCAGGACAAAATCCAAATTTACTTACCGTAGAAGAGTCAGGAAAATATGACCTAGTCTCAACAGAAAGGCAATCAATGGAGACCTTACCTGAGAGGACCCAAATGTTTAAATAAGCAGACAAGAACTTTACAAGAGTGACCACAACTACAACTGTGCTCAATGATATAAAGTATATGCTTAACATGAATGAAGAGAAGAAATTTAGCAGAGAGCTAACAATTATTTTAAAAATGGAAATTTTACAACTGAAAGATACATCTGAAATAAAAATTGACTGGTCGCAGTTCTGACTTAACATAGAATGAGGTGACAGAAGAATATGTAAACTTGAAGATAGTTTAGTGGAACTATTCAATATGAAGAATACAGAGAAAAAGAGTCAATAAAACATACAGAGCCTCAGGGAACTGTGGGACTACCAAAGGTCTAAAAGGAATTTCAGAAGAGGAAAGACAGAACGGGACAGAAAAATATTTGAAGCAGTGATGTCCAAAAATTCTCAAACTGAGTAAAGACATAAATTTACAGATTTAAAATGTTTAGAGAAATCATCCTTAAGCACAATGTAGCCAAATTGCTGAAAACCAAAAGTAAAGACACATTCTTGAAAGCGGCCAAAGAAAAATGACACATACATACAAGAAATCAAGGATTTAATTAATGCTAACTTTACACTGAAAGCTATGGAGGCCAGGAGAAAGCACTGAAAGAAAAAAAAATGGTCAATCCAGAATTCTATGTCCAGCAAAAGTGTCCTTCACTAATCCTTCAAGAAGGCAAAATGAAGACAGTTTGTTGTTTCAGATGTCTACTACAAGATTTGCTAAGGGAAGTTCAGGCTGGATGTCCTGGCTGAAGGAAAAGAATATCATACAGAAACCAGACTCCTCAGGAAGAAACAGAGTATCATACCTGATTTATACATAGGTAAGTAGTAAGTGACTTCTAAACATTTTAAAATCTTAATTTCTTTAAAGCAAAAATTAAAATATTGTCTTATGGAGTTTATAATGCATCCAAATGAACTACACAATGACAACTAAAACAAAACATAATAGACTCAAGAGCTCTACAGTTTATAAGGCACGAGATAGTATTAGCAAGTATACTTTGAATAGTCTATTTTATAGCAACCACCAAAACCCCAAACCCCAGAAGTATCCAGAAGTATGACCAAGGAGTCAATATATAAATTAAAATTGAATTGTTAAAAAAACAAACAAACTTCAACCAAAGGTTAAAAAAAAAAACAGAAAAAACAAAAAGCACACACATGAAACAAACAATAAAGTGGTATACCTAAATCCAGCTTTATCAATGATTATAGGAAATTTTAATGGGTTATGGATTCTTTAAAAGGAGTGATGGCCAGACTGAGTTAAAAAACAAGACCCACCCACATATGACTCACTTTAAATATAAAGACATAGACAAGTTAAAAGCCTATGCCACAATGAGCTTTTACTTGTACCCAGCAGGATGGCTATAATCAAAACAACACATAGTAACAAGTCGGTGAGGATGTGGAAAAATGGACTCTCATTCACTACTGGTGGAAATGTGAAATGGCACGGCTGCTTTGGAAACAGTCTGGTTCTTCAGAAAGTTAAACACGTGACCTAGCAACTCCACTACCAGGCATACAGCCAACGGAAAGGAAAACATATCCACATAAACGCTTATTCATGAATGTTCTCAGAAGCATCATTCATAATAGTCAAAAAGTAGAAGCAGCACAAATGTCCATCAAATTATGAATGGATAAATGAAACATGGTGTATTCATATAGCAGGGTATTATTTGACAATAAAAATAAAGTGCTAATCCATACTGCAAAACGGATGAAACTTGAAATTACACTAATTGAATGAAGCTAGTCACAAAAGGCAACATAGTGTATGATTTTACTTATAATGAAATTTCTAAAACAGGCAAATCCATAGAAAAAGAAAACTGATCAGTCCTTGTCTAGGGCTGGTGGGAAATGTTAATGACTGCTAATGGGTACAAACCACTGAATTGTATGGTAAGTGAGTTATAGCTCAATAAAAGCTGTTATTAAAATAGGCAGGTTGATGGAAAAAGATTTATCATGCAAATTATAAGCATAAGAAGGTTGGAATGGCAATATTACTATTAGATAAAATTGACTTGAAGATAATATTCCCAGAGACAAAGATAAACAGTTCATAATAAAAGGGTCAGTTGAAAAGCAAGACGAAGCAGTCATAAATGTGAATGCACTTAGTAACAGAGCTTTAAAATATAAAAAGCAAATATTGAGAGAATTAAAGGGGGAGATAGACAAATCTGCAATCATAGTTGGAGAACTTAACACCTCACATGCAACTGATAGAATCAGACCAAAAAAATCAGTAAAGACATGAATCATTTGAAAATATTATCAACCATCCTGGCTGAACAACTGCAGAAAACACGTTCTGTTCAAGTGCACAAAGAACATCCACCAAGGCAGACGGTAGGCTGGGCTATGACACAAGCCTCAGTATACTTCACAAAAGATACTTGAATATTCAATAAGCACGTGAAGAAGTCACTGATCATTAGTGAAATGCAAATTAAAATCACAATGAATACCAGTATACACCCACTAGAATGGCTAAATAAAATCAATGCTGACACCAAACACTGGCGAGGATGTGGAACAACTGAACAGTCATGAATTGTTGGTGAAAATAAAATTGAACAACCACTTTGGGAAAGCTCAGAAAGTTTCTTGCAAACGAAACAAAACAAAACTTAAACAATTACTGAACTCTATAGTTAATGATGCACAGGGCTAAGTATTTAGGGGGAAGTATATTGATATGTGTAATCTACTTTGAAATGTGCCATAAAATAAGATAGTTTGATAAATTAATACATGGATAGACATATGAAATAAGTGTAAAATTCTGATGGTAGAATCTAGTTGGTGGGTATACTGGTATTTACTAAGAAATTTTTTTAAATTTGCTGTAAGGTTTTAAAAGTTCATAATAAAATGGTAGAAAAAAAGAAAACTTAGACAAAACAGCTTCACAGAGAGGATTCTCAAAAATCAGTATAAATAATTATTAAGTCCAAGAGTTAAGAGGAATAACTGTCATTATATTGTAGCACATTTTCAGTAACTTTACAATTTCACTTATAATTTAGGTGTATTTATCAACTGAAATTCAAATTGCATGTTTACCCTTTACACCAATAAGTTAGCAAACAAGAAGTCCTTCTGAACATTTTTACATGTATAGCAGTAAGTCATCTTTTCCCTCCTAGACAGCTAGACTCCTATTCTTGGTTATAAAGTAGGAAGAATTGTCGCTAAGTAAGAAGCATGACAGTGGAAAGAATACCAGACTGGATATCAGGTTAGGGTTTGAAGTTCAGCTCTGCCTCACTACAATCAAGGACTGCCAGATAAACTTCTGAGTTTCTTTTCTATATAATAAGAACAATGATATATTAATCCCTATCTACCTGATTTGTGTTGTTACGAGAATGAAATGATGGCACAAGAGAAGCTGCAAAGTTCACTGCAAATTTAAGCTAAGCTTAAATCTAAGTTCTGACACTGGGAGAAGAGTCAGCCTTTAGAAAAAGATGGAAGATAAAGCCTGAGGAGATGAGCAGTAACAGCTCAGTAATATGCTACCAGTGATGTCAAAGGATATAAATGCCAGCATCCTTGTCCCAGTTCCACTGTCCACCTCTGTGGTCCAAGCTGAAGTCTCCAGGGATTTCTGGCACATGGAACCCTTATTGTCTTCTTCACTCTCTCGCCTAAGGCAGACCTCGTTTATCAAGTGCTGTTAGTGTTACAGCTATGGTATTAGTTCAGCATGGTTAAAAACCCACTGAACCATAATCATTCCATAAGCATTTTCCACTATCCATCCCCATTTGGAGAAAAAAATTTTAATATTAAAATTCAATTACAAATTTCTGGGTCAAACTTACTTTTTTCTTCTTTTTAATGGAGATACTGTGGATTGAACCCAGGATCACTTTTGACTAACAGCCCCTTGGGCCTACACTGTAATCTTTCTCCCCTATATCCAAGCAGGGGATGAAGAAAAAAATTCGTGTATACTGGGAGGTATGGTGTTCAAAAAAAAAAAAAAACGGTCACTACAGATCAGAACAAGAATGCCAGAGAGAAGGTTGGAGATTCAAACAGCAGTAAATTGTAGGAATTAGAGATCATCCGCATAGTTCAAAGAAGACTCTAAAAACCAGAGAACCAGTAGCAGGGGTAAAAAAAGGATCACTAGTCAGGAAAGCACAGATTAATCTGGCGAGGGTCTGCTGCAGACAGTAACTGAAGCAGGAATTATGTAAAATAACTCGCCATTTAGCTCTAAGTTCTAGAAGTAGTTTTGACTATAAAACAACTGAAAAAAGGAAGAGGCCAGAAGTAGCTCACACACTCTGTATGTTAAAAAGCACCGAGTCCAAAGAGTTCTCGGCTTACTTGAAATAAAAGTTGGGTGGATGGAAATAATGTGAAATATAGCAGAACCAAAAAGGAACTACATAGTGAAGATTTGAGGGAGGACACTGAGGAAAATGAGTGAAAAAGGTATGTTACCTTTTTCTATCACTACTACTATGACAGAATCCTATTTCTGTAAAGGAAAAAAAAAAATAACACACACACACCAATCCATTAAACATAGATTGTTTCTGGTTGGTTAGCTTGTATCTGATTTTTATTTTACATTTTCTTAACTATTTCCTCTTCAACAAACACATTGCTTCAAAAACTAGGAAAAATATTTACTTCACTGAGAAGCTGTAAAAGTTGATCATCTAATTTCTGAAGTTTCATCTCATTCTGAAAATCATTCTCATGATTAACTTTCTCTGGCTCAGAAGATGGGCACCCAGATATCAAGGACGTCAAACCAGTATCTGTTGGTGTGCTTGCAAACTGATCCAAGGGAGCTATCTCATCGATGGGTGGGGTTACCACTGGCATACCGTCAATGATCTATGACACAGAAACAAACCAAAACCTTTCAAATTTACATTTACTTACTTATTACAATTTGAAGATATATTTAACATTAGGGGAAAAAAAACAGCACTATACCTCATCTTCACTTATATTTAAGGGAGAATCAGATGAAGCTAAATTATCCAAAAGGCCTTCGAAACACTGCAGACGTGATGAATTTATTTCTGCCATATCGACTGGTTCACCGAATATGTTTTTGCAATCTAGGATTCTAAGTTGTGGCAAAGTCTGGAGCATAATTGCTCTGTACCCTTGGGAACAAATCATTCAAATGAAAACTCAAGCATTAAAAAAAAAAGGTTAATTGTTTCTGGAATGAATAAATTTACCACTACCAGATACATGACCTGAATGATAAAATTAGTCCTGGAATATAACTAATAATTTTGTAATAAAAAACGACTTAGTTCTTCCCCAGCACACAATCATTACATACAAAACAAACAAAACATTGCCCCCCAACACCTCACAAAAACCCCTCCTGATGAAGGAAGGTCAGAAAGTTAAAATCTTCATCTCTGGATTTATCTTTCATAAAACTGCTTTAAGGCTTTAAGTGCATGAGAGCAGCAGCAATTTATTCTAGACAGGAAGCCAAACTTTTCTTGTTTATGTGTAATATGATTACTACAAATATAAATCAGGATGAAGAGAGAAATAATTAGAGAGCCAGAATTTTGCTAGTGAGGCCATAAGCATGAACAAACTTAAACATCTCCACTTTCTTCTCTTAAATTACATATAACTAAGATTAAAATGGGCAATTTATTAAGTACTTACGAATACGTTTATTTTCTGTAAGTACAATAAAATACGAGAAATCTGGCAAATTAACATTAATTTGGTGTTAAAGGCTAACAGAAACACTTTAATTTTGCTTAACTGTAATTTTAAAACAAAGTAAAATAAAAGTGGTTAGAAGAATGCCAAGAGAAAGAAAGTAGTCTGGAAAACTAATATTAGAAATTTTGAGGGAAGAAAAGTCATTTCAGTAATAAGTACTCCAATTCTGGGGGGAGGGCAACTGTGTTCAGAGAAATACCTTATCTAGGAAAGAAAGTGAAAAACAAAGTTTCAAAATATTGGAATGAGAGGTTCTCGAGACAAGATTTTCAGAAAAAAATCCAACTTGTAGGGTAGTAACGTAGAATAATGATGTTTTAGGAATTAGGTTTTCTTCCAAGAGAAGGGTTTCCCCAGAAAATGGAAATCTGCCCTGATTTTTCAGGGAGACTCTATCATTACATGAGCTTAGAAAAGCAGTTGATCTCAAATCTATTATATTCTTCTGTGAAATAAAATTATCAAACAGGTTTCCATTCTGAGAGAAGCCTTCTCATGGCTGCATCTTTGTGACAGAATGGAGCTTCTGTAGCCAACTTCTACCCAAACAGATCTTTAAAATGTATATTCATATTCTACGTTTGCATTATATTGTTTGGTTATGCAATTTGGGATGAGTTCTAGAAATGGCAGTCTTGTCTGCTTTGTTAGCCTCAATAATTCTAAATAAGATCAAATGGCATTTCAGCAGCAACTCCTATATATCACATTAATTTTAGGTTCTTTTAAAAAGTAATTTCTTTATTAGTAATATAACACATTCACATGGTATAAAATTCAAAAGGTACATAGCAAAAAGCTTTCCTAACGTTTCCTGATTCTCACCTACCCTTTTTACATTTCCTGACCCCTACCTACCCAAAACTGGAGCTAGCCATTATTATCAGTCTTTTGTGTATCTTTCTAGATATTTTATATATCTACTCAGCAAACATAGACACACATGTTATCCTTTGCACACAAATGCAATTACACACAGTGCAATTTGCATGCTATTTTTCCTCTTAACAGTGGTATATCTTGGAGATAATTGCTTATCAGTAACTAAAGAAATTCTATATTCTTTTTTTATGGCTGCTGAGTATTACACTGTTCGAAGATATCATAAACAATTTAATTATGAGGCATTCACTTATCAAATATAAAACTGTCTAAACAGAAGTACTTACCGGTTCATCTTCTAGTCCTCTTAAGAGCAATTTAGTTTGTCTTAACAAAATAATGTATTTGTGATTATGTTTTTCCAAATACATAATAAAAAGTTGCAAAACTTACGACAAATTACAGGAGGTCATGAATACCTGTTGCAGGAAAAAAAGTAGCTTGGAATATTAACTGTTACAAAACATATTAAATTAATTGTTCATACCTGGTAAATGACAGACAGGATTATCCTCTCCATTTTTCTCCAAAATAAGATTAGTCAAGAAGTGCAGTCCTACTGTACACTGAAGCAGGTGATGGATACTATCTATACAATTACTGTGGAGGTCAATATATCTAAGTTTATGTTTAATTCCATGAAGGGGCATCAAACCTGCAACAGAAAAATTACTGCTGCGGTATGAAAAGAATTTTTTTCCTAATAAGTAATTTAAAATAACTTCTATATAGGTTATATTTCTAGAGGCAAAGAAGCAGCATTAATAAGACCTTGCTGCAAAGAGCTACATCTAATGAACAGGGTATTAGTATGAAGTCAATTATTATTTTGAAGAAACACAGGTTTGGCATCTCTTTCAGGCCTTACCCCAAGTGGACCTCCCCAGGCTCATGCACTTAAATGAGAACGAGAATAAAGCAATGGCTTTAAGGCTCTGAATCAACGCATCATTTTTTAAATTTAGCAGACATAAGCTAACAACACTCCAATTTCATTGGTTTGAGCATAAAATAAATACAGATTGCATCCATTTGATTTAGTTCCCTGGTTCCACATTTCAAGTGCTCAAAGGCCACGTTTGTTTATCAGTTGCCATACCAGAAAGCACAGAGTATCTTCATCACTGTAAAAAGTTCTGTTGGAACCCTTCCTCTCTATGTAACAGTATACTGATTATCTAAGATTAAAACATTATTCTCTGAAAATAGATCCTTTCTAACCAAGTTTTTTCTGTCACTGATTACTCTAATTTTTATTCCTAGTTTTTTATTCAGCTATAGCTTTGGTACCAACAACAAAAAAATAATTATGACTGAAAAATACTCTCTAGAAGAGATTTTTGGTCAAAAATTGGATTATTCAGTTCTTCAACATGCAGGGCTCAGTCTAACTCATTACATGTGGCAAACATTCAGCACTGTAGAAAACAAAAGTGTATCTACTTACCACTAAGATCATTTATGTGGTTATAAGATAAATTCAGTCTAGTAAGATTAGTTAGTGCTTCAAGTCCTAAAACAAAATAAAATAAAATAAAGCCTTTTTAAGAGTCAAATAATCAATTAATTAGAGCTATATAGTATTACAGTGCTATTTCAGACTGCTTTGAAGTGAATCTACAGTCTGATAATAGTGAAATCAATTTTATTAGTATTTTGCAAAATAATTTCTAAAAAGTTGGTAACTTTTCTAGAAGAAAACTTTTTGTATAATGAGTTTTAGGGTGAGTTTTGAAAAGTTTATAATATTTATCCCGTTCTTTTAGGAAGAAAGTGAAAAATAGACTTAAATCATCTCCCTTATGCAAAATATTACAGGAAAATCACTTACAAACCTTCTATTCTTGTGATCAAATTGCAGGACAAATTTAAAGTGCTTAGTTTTGTCAGTGTGTTTAGCCCTTCAATTTGACTTATTTGATTAGATGACAGATCTAAATGTCGTAAATTCCAAATATGATCAATGGCTTTGATCTTCGAGATGTTATTGCAATGGAGATTGATGGCATGAAGGGCTGAATCTAAAGATAACTCTGATATGCTATAAAAGAAAATATATATAGTCAAAAACAAGCAAAAAGTGGATTTAAAAATCATGACCAAATAATTAAAATTAACCAAACAGCATGTAGATAGTAAACATGTGCTCTATTCATTCTATAATGAAATCCTTCCTACTTGCAGTAGCCTTGAAATGTCTCATAAGGTACAGTGCTTCTTACAATTACCCAGTATTTTGGACCATTTAAATAAATAAGAGCCCAATCAAAAGAGGCAAGTGACACTGGTTATTCCTAGCTTTATATACAAATAAAGTCATCAGCACACAGTGAAGGCGGTATTTCTAAAGTCAGTCCCTCTAATCATAATACCCTAGTTCAAATCTGTACTCTGCCACTTTTTTGTTGTTGCTGTTGTGTTGAGTAAATGAATTAACCTCTCTAAACCTCAGTTTCCTCTGATCTCTTAATCCTCACAGTGTAACCAGTTGGTACCTAATTGAGCCAGTATAAATACAGGTCTGGCACTGGAGTTTAGAACCTTATTTTCTTCACTGTCTGCAATATCTGTTTAACCCAGAATGTAGCTGACTTCAAAATAAACCGCTAGTTATTGCTACTTGTAGTGAAAGTCCCTGTTCTCCCTTGCTGACATTTGGAATGCATCTCCTCTAAATGGAACTCATTTCTTCATTCTCTCACTTACTGCTTTTTTTTAACTGGAACCTCTCCTGAAGATAGAGTTCCAGGAATATAAACAAAGGTGCATATA
Source organism: Vicugna pacos (assembly GCF_048564905.1). Taxonomy (NCBI): domain Eukaryota; kingdom Metazoa; phylum Chordata; class Mammalia; order Artiodactyla; family Camelidae; genus Vicugna; species Vicugna pacos. The sequence goes on from NC_133015.1 coordinate 5,208,069, forward strand.
ATTCAAAGATGCTGGAACTAGGGGACACAATGTCACGGGCATCTTTTCTATGTTCTGTAGCAGCTACAGTAAAGCTGTAAGAACTCTTAACTCTGATAGCTGGAAAATGAGAAATCTGGCAGTCAGGGAGTAATGGGAAAACAAGGAATCTGGGTTTGCTTCCAAGTTAGCATTAAGAATCTCAAATTCAAAATTAAAACACAAAAACAATTTGAATATGTCATTCAGCACATTCTCTATGCAGTCTTCAGACTGAAGTGCGTAAGAACCTCTGGCAGAAAAAGATAAAGCATTTCTAAATTTCAAACTAGCAATCTCTAAATGTGACTGAAATATTTTCCAGTTATCGAGCTTGTGTCATTTACTGAGTTATTATTTAGTGCCAGACCTTATGCTGTTAACACATGCTCTTAATGACAGCTGTTTATTTTCTGAAACATTTAAGTTTCTGGAAATTAGTATTGTGCAGATAATGTGGTGTAGTAGAAAAGGCAGATAGTGAAATTAGACAGAAATGGTTTTAAAATCAAACTTAATCCACTACCTATATGAAGTTGGGAAAGTTATAAAGATCCTGATCTCGGATTTGTCACTTGTAAAATCACTACCTTGCAGAATTGTCAGAATTAGTGATAAGTAACAGGCACAAACAGATGGCATTCAGTAAATGGTAGCTATTATTAAATAAGAATATTCCTTTGAAAAACATCTTCCTAGGGTTTTCTGTCAAATTTTCGATCAAGATCCAGGACAAGATGCTTTAATCATAAGTAAGCTGTGCACAGAGGGCAGGCAACAGAGGAACAGTATGTGCAAAGGCACAGAGAAGCCTACTGTGGAAGTGCCTGTAGCTTGGTATGGCTAATCACAGGGTGTAACTGCAAAAACGTAAAAGGTGAGCGTGAAAAGGTAGACATGGACCAATTAGCAACGCAGAACCAAGAGCCTAGTATGCTGTAAACAAATACGGGCTGCACGATAGAGGGACACAGTGAACTACATGCGATATGTTTAGTATTTGCAAAACGTATACGAATATATGTACCACAGTGCCCTGCAAGGGAAAAGTAAAGAAATGAGAGTAAAGAAAACAAAAGCAAAACCAAAGAAGGGCAGCAAATCCTCGCTTCACGCCGCCAGGGATTCTGCACTGCCACTTTTCGTCCAGGTAAGAGAAGGAACAGAGGAGGGAGAAGACAAAACCCGAGAAGACGAGCAATTACAGAGCAAGCAAAAGAATAATGACCAGTAAAGAAAGGAGAACCAGCGAAGAAAAGATGGTCAAAGGCTGGTAGAAAGGATGTGGAGCAAAAGTCCACGGAGGAAAGGAGCGAGGGCTCCTTCGACCCGGCATTTCGGCAGCACAGTCTCGGGGGAGATGGACGGGCAACAGCCAGACGCCTGTTGTGTGTGCGGCCCGGGTAAAGCCGCCCGCGCCCCCGCTCCACCGGGGCCCCTGCCCGGCCGTGCGCGGGCCGCCCCCGGCCGCGGAGCGCCCGTTACCTCCGCAGGCCTTTGTCCATGAAGCACAGATCCCCGCAGCTGCTGTCGCCGTCCTCATTCTCGACTTCCGCCTCCACCGGCGCCTCCATGGCCCCGGCGACGGGGAGCGGGGCCTTAACCGGCGCCCAGCGCTGGGTCCGAGGGCCCGGACCACGCCTCCCGGCTGCGCGGAAGTCCGGCCCGAGGGGGCGGGGCGAGGACCCTCCCTCCAACCGACAGCGGGCACTTTCCCGCCCTGACGGTGTCGCAAAGCCGGAAGTTCCCCCTTCCCCACCTAGGGCTCCCCTCCCTTTTACGGTATCTACTGAGCAACGCTTGGAACTTGCCGTAAAGCGAAACACCTTACCTGGTGTGTGATTGTTGAGGAATGAATGGGTCTCTGGCTTGTGGCTCTTCTGTGTGATTTTTACCTTGTGGGCGACTGACTTCTGAAAGCGCTTTCACAGCAGTTTTCACAGACCTGTAGCCTTGCATACCTATAACTTATTCCCCCACAGGCCATTGCACCTGCTGTTGATTCCACAAACTTTTGTGGGATGCCTTCCTTGTGCCAGGCACTTCCCTATGCAAGGAGGAATAAGATGAAGCCCATTCTTGTCCCTGGAAGCGGTCACAGGTCAGTGGAGGAAACAAAAGTTGCTGTGCGAGTGCTAGGAATAGCCCAGGAGCATTTAAGCCAACTGTATAGACGTGTGGGTGGTGGGGAAGTTTTCCAGAAGGAAGTTACTGATGACTGAGCAAAGTCTTGCTAGGTTATGCGGTGTAAGGTCAAAGAACCTTCCTGGTTAGATGGCTTTCTGAGTCATGGGAATATTTTGAAAAGGAGAAAAAAGGTATATCTCAACTCTGAACCTGTCATTGTCCTGAACTGAAATCCGTAGTGGTTCCTGATTAGGGATGGGAGAAATTTTCACATGTTGAGGTATGGGGAAGTCATTCTGGGTTATATATGATTTGGCTTTATGCCAACTAGAATAGCCTATTTTATGTCATACATGCATTATACACCTGCTTTAACCATTGAGAAAAAGGAATGCATTTAAAAATCAAAATGGAGTAACTGTGGTTCAAGCATTCAAAATTGGGCTAGGTGGCCATTGTGGATGTGGTTTCAGACACATTCCCGCATCATTGAGAACTTGAATTTTCTCAAACTCAAGGACACCAACCGCTGTTTTCAAAACAATATCGGCTAGCAGCTGCCAACTGCAACCTTATGGTCTCAAGGTCTCCCCTTGTAAATATACAACCATTTCAGACCCCAACCAGTCCCTGCTTAACAAGCACTCTTACTTCTTGCCAGCCTCAAGCCTACTTCTTGACAAATGACTTATATAATAAGCTCCCCCTATTCTGTAGCCCAGCAGAACATAATTCAGGTGCTTTTCGAATCTGTGTCTCCTGGGCTATGGTTCTCAGTTTGGCTCAAATAAAACTCTTTTTTATTATAGATTGTTTATCGATTATGCATGCCAACATTAGTTATCAAATAAAGGCCTAACTTTCTAAACTAACATTGAAGATACTTCTGGACTTAGCTGTCATTAGTCTCCTGTTGCTTAGATGTATCTATCATGTTCTAAAGCTTGTCACCACAATTCCCTGTTTCCTATAACTACATGCTTCACCATATGTCTTCAGCTCCTTCCAACAAGAGGTGGAGGTGTAAACTCTATAGGGTCCTTGATTCTGGGCTTACATATGACTTTTTGTTTTGGCCAATAGATTCATTGGAATTCTAGTGCTAGCCCAAGATGTCTAGTGCTAGGCCTCAAGACATCTTGCATGCTTTGGCTCTCTCTCTTGGAAGACTGCCTGAGCTGCCATTTGAGCAAGCTATATAGAGCAGAAACAAGTCACCACAACTAAGGACACACAGAAGCACTTACCTGAACCCAGCCCAAATTGCCAAATAATAGACATAAATAGGGTTTGTGTTTTAAGTCAGTAAATTCTGGCAGAGATATGTCATGTAGAGTTAGATGACTGGTAGGTCACTAACACTATAACTGAATAGCTATTAAAATAGAGATTTTTTTTTCAATGAGGATAAGTATTGTAGTCTAACCCAAGACAAACAACTGATTTAAGAAATAAATTATTCTGTGATGATATTAAATGTACTGCATCTTTCTTCCAAATTATGGACATCATAATTATCTTAACTGATCAATCAAAATATTGATTATAGTTTAGAGTTTAAAAATTGTAGATTGTATCTGGGTTTCCTCAGCACTTAAATATTGCTTGTCTTTTCAAAATGATAATTCAATGAATTTATGTTTATAGTATTTGCCAGTTAAAATCACAAACGCTTAGAAACCTTCAGATTTACTTCTAATTCTTTTTCTGCAAAAACAAAATTTGTTAGTTTCTATAGATCTCAGTTCTAAAATTCAAAAAGCCTATCATTCATATTCTAAATAATCTGTAATCGGTACTTTTTGTTGACTCCACTTTGCAGTTTTATTTCATATTTTGTACTTTTAAACTGCACTTCAGCCTGCCTTGCTCTTCTTGCTTTCCATGGGATCTGTGAAGTCCTCATGGGTGCAAAATGGGTAATAGATTTGGAATCAGTCTTACGAGTGTGCCATCAAGCATGAGATAGGCAGTCAGGCTGTGGGGCAGTGAGGTGTCACTGTTGGGGAGGCACAGAGAATAGTGTCTATTCTGGAAATATTAAGGTGTTTAGAAAGGCTGATGTGTGGTAAGCATGTGTGTGTGTGTGTGTGTGTGTGTGTGTGTTTGTGTGTGCCTGAGGAGGTAAGAGATTAGGATAGAAAGTTAGGCTTGAATCAGATCTTGGAGAACCTGCAATGGTCAGCTTAGGAGTTGATATTTGGTCTTAAGGAAGGTGGTGATGGGGTGATGACACGGTGGTTGCAGCAACTGTGAGAGTGAGATTAGGAGATGCAAGAAAATGGGATGGCGGAGCAAGGAACTGACAGGATTAGATTTGAGTTTTACAACGTTATGTCTAGAAACTGAGTGGAGGTTGTCTTGGAGGGAAAAGACTGTGAGTGGGTGTATATATTAGGAGACAGTTGCAGGAAACCAGATGAGAAAAATGAAGGCTTGGACAAAGGGGTGGGACTGATGAGAGAGGAAGATACCCGAGGAGAAGTGAATAAGATAGATGTTATAAACTTTGTTTACTACTTTGGATGCAGGGTATAAGGCAACTATAGTTGTTTCCTCTTTTTCTTCATCTTTATAGTTTTTGAATATCCTTTTGTGTCTTACCACATTCCTGTGAGATCAAAATGTAATGGTGGTATTACATTCTGTAATTTGCATTTGTCTTTTTTTGTTAGAATCAACTAGCACTTTTATGCTAATGTTTCAGACAAGATACAGTAAGCCACCATTTTGCTTTTTAACTGTATAAAGTATATGTAAGCTTTTTTCAAAATAAAATCCAAAGCTTTAAAAATTTTATGATGATGTAATACATTCAGATCACAGTGCCGAACATCAGGTCAGTGGCATAGTTGCATCAGATCAGTCCCTTTTGTGACTTCTGGCCTTGAAAAAACTTCCATTACTCCTGAATTATGCTTACTTAGTTGGGTACCCCACCCCCTGCAAACACACGCTGTTTATACATTTCTCTGTCAAGATTTATAGCAAATACAATATTTTTACAATTTGTGTTTTGTTGGTGTTTTACTTTATCTATCCAAAATATTTGGAGAATGAAGTCTTTTCAGAAAATGAATATCCAGATAATTGGACTTTTTTCAAAAATAACTAGTTCTTAAAAATTTAAATTTTGGTGAAATATTTTCTAATATAGTCCTTATACTATTTGCTGTATCCTTAAATTATGTTAAACATAATTTAACATATTATTAACATCTTGTTGTTATAAAAATTCATTACTATATTATTTGGAAACATAATTTTTGGAATTAAATTTTTTTCTGATAAAAATAGTATCTGCTACTTATGGAAAATGTTGAAAAGTATAAGAAAATGAAATAAGGATCACTTGTAATCTTACTACTACAGAAAGACACTGCTGTTATTCTCTAATATCTCCATTTACTCATGTCCATGCATGTACATATATGTGAACATGAGTAGTAAAAAAATTTATTGTAATGAAATTAAACATTCAGCAGATTACAAAAAAATCACGACAAATCTCAAAAAAGTTTGTTGTCATATGGGACACATTCACTGACGACAGTAACATACATTTGAGTGAAATATTGAAGTTCCCATCCAAAATAAAGATTTGGTAGCTTGGCATTTAATAATCATACTCCTAAATAAATGTAAATTATAGTTTATACCTGTATGATAATCAAAGCATCCCATATTAAAATCTGTGGAATTTGGGGTCCATCTAAGAACAAAGGCAAAGAGGCTTGCTGTGCACCCAGGCCCAGCTCTGATAGCTTGGAGAAGGCACAGGATGTGAGGCTTCTCCCAGGAAAGCAGGGAGATCAGAGGAGCTGCCTTCCCGCCCTGGCCCCTGGTTAGTTACAGCGGCCGGACACCAGAGGGAGTCAGAGACTCTGGGCTTCAGAAGAAAGAGAAACAGACTAGAAAAACCATGGGAAAAATCTACAAAACAGGGTTGATTTTATGAAAATAAATGGGCAAACTGTTGGCTAGACTAATAGAAAAAAAGAGGGGAGATTCATTGAGCTAAAAAAAAAAAAGAACAAAATATACTCTACCTTCGTTGATTACGAAGAAAAACATTATTATCTTAAAGAAGCTGAAGGTTATTTAGTAAATTCAGTATTCTTTCATAATTAAAATCTTAGCAAGTTAAGAGTAGACCGTGATGTGTTAGCTAAAGAGCATTTTCCAAACACCTACAGCAAATATCATACTTTATATGAAACATTAGACATATTCTCATTAGAGTCATGAGCCAAAGAAGGATTCCTGTTCTTCTTTTAAAATGAGCTATAACCAATGCTATGAGAAAGAGAAATACGTTTTAAGAATTTAAAAAGAAGAGATAAACTGCTTCTATTTGTGGAGAATATGATTTTCTCCATAGATCCCCTTGGGTTTTCTAGTAGACATAGCAACAAAAATTGTAAGCTGTGGAAAAAGTCTAACAGAAAATGTGCAAAATTTTGTGCAGAAAAGTGAAGTTTATAGAAAGACTCCCCTCCCACCAAAAGTTTAATCAGGAGAAAGCATAATCATTATTGTAAAAATGTCACTTTTCTCCAAATATGCTTCAAATAAAATTCCATCACAAGAATCACAACAGAATCTTTTATGGAACTTGATGAAATTATTCTAAAATGTAAATGGTTCTGAACATTAATTTTGAAGGTGAAAAAGATTTTTATATTTGAAATGACTAAAATTTTATTCAAAAGGTTTTAATTATGTTCTCTTCAAGTTCTTGATGGTCACTAATAAAAGACATTTTCACATATTGAATGGAAAAGTCATTTTGGCTTATTCGTAGGTTAACTTGAACTTTATGCTAACTAGAACAGCCTGTTTGTGGTCTATCAAACATATACTGTACAGCTCCTTTAATTATTAAAGAAAAGCGTGCATTGACCAGAAATAAAGCATATCGATGTTAAAAATAAAGATTAAATGTCTCCCTTCCTGGGACACCAATGCTGGTACTCTTTCCATGATAAGGCTCCCTTCCCAGGTGCCAAGGCCGTACTGACTCTCCATGAACATGCTGATCTGTTTTGTTTTTTTTTTTTGAAACCTTGAAAAAATGTCTCCCTGATTTGTTTAATATTCTTTGTTCTGACAAGATATAAAACTGTGCTGAAAACCATGCTTCTCCAGAGCAGTTCCTCAGAGTTATCTGAGAGGCTCTCTTCCAGGCTATTGTCCTCAGTTTGGCTCAAAGAAAACTCTTTTCTATTCCTATTATAGATTATTTACTGGTTATTTTCATCAGCACCATCAATGAGAAACTGCTCACATAAGTAAACAATAAAATTAATTTACAAAAATTTTTTTTATAGTCCTCTGTCACTATACCTCTACTGGCTCCTGCTTCCCCATCTATGCTCCATGGACACCTAGAACCTGGCATAGTAACACTGAAATAGATAGCCAGAGAGCAATGTTTGAGCAGCCATTCTAAAGGGATAAACAAAAAGTCTGATCTAAAGACTAAGGAAAGCAACAGAGGATCCAAGAGGTCTTTTGAGAAAATAATACGCTGCTCCACTCCTAGGGAAGGTGTCCCTTGCTCTGCGTGCCTGAGGGTGGTGGTCACCATCAGCACAGCACAAGTAGCCCAAATACTCAGGGAGACAGCTCTGTTCAGTAGGGAATATTTAAATACCTTTCCAGGAGACGCAAAGATTCCTGCTCCAGTTGTGGCAATAAATACTAAAATGTTTCCTTGGAAGAATCCTATTACCCTCAGGAGTTGCATGCTTTTGCTCTTTTCCTTTTTTAAAAAAGGAAATATAATTTAAAAAATAATTTTAAACTCTCACATGGGTTGCTGTGTCTTTACACTTTTCTTCCATGTTCCTGGAAGTCTCCCCAAATGGTGACATTCCCTTAATTTAGCCATCTCATTCTTCCACAAGCATTTTATTATTGAACCTAACTTGGTTTCAGAAATGATTAACTTGTGAGGTATTCTATGATTCTGTGACCTCTTTTAAGGCCACAGTTAAAATGTTTCACACAGTAATTATTGTTTAAAAATTATCTATGCCACTGAACAAGTCACAGCTAATTAACAAAGGACAATATCAACAGTTCTGGGTGAAGTCTCCTCTGGAGGTGTAACAATAATATTATTTAACTGAAATAATACTTTGTAGATGAGTATCCAGACAAGAAGTTGTAGTTTAATGGAAAGAATGTAAGTTTCGCATTCAAGTGAGCAAAGTTGCTCTTCTTGCAAAATCAGCTGAAAGAGTTTATCCTTTGGAGACAAATGAGTGTCTTTCTGGTGCTGCTGTTTACTGTTAACCAATAAGAAATACAATGTCATAAGGGTAGCCACACATTTGGGGATATTTTCACTAGGTATTTCAGCTCTCCTATTAAAAAAAAAGAGGCCATTTATAAAAAATAAATTCTTACATAATCTTTTAAAGTGCTTCATTATAACATATAGAAAAAAAGAAAGTGACTTAAACATTCTGAGCTCACTTGATTATTTTTGTTGAATGCTTACCATGTCCTAGGTGAATTATTCATTCAAGGAGCAATGGAATTTTGTTTTGGTGTCTCAGTGCTATGCCCCTGATTCCAACGCAAGCCTGTTAGATAAGAATAGACTAGCTTAGAAAGCCTGAATACTAGGTCATCTGAAAGAATTTTGAACTGGACCTGGAGCTAAACTCTGACCTGCGGCCAATGTGTTAGAATTATAACTAACTAAAAGGGGAGTTTTATCATTAAGATGGTGGAATAGGAGTTTTCTACCATCTTTCTTAAAAGAACACTGATGTAATTAACCATGGATGAGAGAGCCTTTGTGGAATTCCAGGAGTCCAGTGGAGAAGTAGCACACTGTTAGAGTGAAAGAAAATAAACCTCTAAGATTGCATGGATCAAAGAAGGTAAGACAAACATCTTGACTTTACCCACGTCATCTTTCACCCAGGGCAACACAACTCAGAGACTGAAATTTTACCAAGTATATTTTCCAACTGAAATGTTATGAAACTAGAAATTAATAACAAGAGGAAAACTGTAAAATTCACAAGTATGTGGCAAATCTTCCACAACAAATGGGTCAAAGAAGAAATCAAAAGGAAATTTTGAAAAATCTGGAAATGAACAAAAATGGAAACACAGCATACCAAAATGTATAGAGTGCAGCAAAAGCAGTTCTAAGGGACATGTTAATCATGATAAATGCTTATGTTAAAAAAAAAGAAAAATATCAAATAAACAGCCTTCCTTTTATACCTCAAGGAACATGAAAAAGGGGAGCTTACTTAGCAGAAGGAAGGAAATTGCAAAGATCAGAGCAGAAGAAATAGAGACTAGAAAAACAAGAGAAAAGAGCTGGATTTTTTGAAAACACAAAATTGAAAAACTTTCACTTGATAAAAAAAGAGAGAAGACTCAAATAAATAAGTTCAGAAATGAAAGAGGAGACATTATAACTGATACCACAGAAACACAAAGGACCATAAGAGACAACTATGAACAGTTGTATGTCCCAAACTGGATAACTTAGAAGAAGTGGATAAATTCTTAGAAATATACAACCTATCAAGACTGAATCATGAAGAAATAAAAATAAAAATAAAAATAAAATCTGAAAGGACCTATAACTAGTAAGGAGATTGAATCATTCAAAAACCTCCCAACAAAGAAGAGACCAGAACGAGATGGCTTCAGTAGAACATTCTACCCAACATTTAAAGAAAAAATGCCAATCCTCAAAGTCTTCCCAAAAGCTGAAGAAAAGAGAACACTTTCTAACTCATTTTGTGAGGCCACATTAACCTGATACCAAATGAGACAAGAAACAACAACAAAAGAAAACTACAGGCCAATATCCCTGATGAACATAGATGAAAATTCTCAACAAAATACTAGCAAACTGAATTCAACAGCACATTAAAAGGATCATCCACCTTGACCAAGTGGGATTTATCCCCAGTATGCAAGAATGGTTCAAAATATACAAATCAATTAATGTGATACACCACATAAAAAATTAAGGATAAAAATTATGATTATCTCAATAGATGTAAAAAACATTCGATAAAATTCTTTTTTCACTGAGACATGTTAGATGTACAGTAGTACATAAGTTTCAGCACTCTTTAAAAAAAACTAGGAAAAGAGGGAAATTATCTCAACATCATAAAGGCCATGCATGACAAGCTCAAGTTAATATACTGAGTGATTAAAAACTGAACACTTTTCCACCAAGATCAGGAAGAAGACAGGGATGTCCAATTTCAGCACTTTTATTCAGCTTAGTACTAAAAGTCCTAGCCAGAGCAATTAGCCAACAAAAAATAATAATAATAAAAAAATCCAAATTGGAAAGAAAGAAGTAAAATTGTCTCTGCTTGAACATGACATGACCTTATAGGTGGAAAACCCTATAGACTCCACCAAAAAAAGCTGTTAGAACTAATGATTGCTTCCAGTAAACGTGCAGGATAAAAAATCAACATACAAAAACCAGTTGTGTTTCTATACATAATAACCAATTAATTGCAGAGGAAATTGGAAAACAGTCTTATTTACAATAGCATAAAAAACAATGGGATAATTAGAAATAAGTTTAAACAAAGAAGTAAAGGACTTGCATAGTGAAAACTACAACATACTGATGAAAGAAATTACACACAAATAAATGGAAAGATATCTTGTGCTCATGGATTGGAAGACTTAATATTAATAAATGTCCATACTACCCAAAGCTATCTATAGATTCAATGCAATCCCTGTCAAAACATCATTAGCAGTTTTTATAGAAATAGAAAAACAATTCTATAATTCTGATGGAATCAAAAAAACCTCAAAAATAGCCAAAACAGTTTTGAAAAAGAAGTACAAAGCTGGAAGCATCATACTACCTGATTTCAAAGTATATTACAAAGCTACAGGAATTAAAACAGTATGGTACAGGCATAAAAACAGACATATAGAACAATGGAATAAAATACAGAGCCTAGAAACAAATCCACACATATGTAGTCTGATCTTTGATAAGAATGCCAAGACTATGCAATGGTGAGAGGATGATCTGTTCAACAAATGGTGTTGGGAAAGTTGACAGTTGTGTATTTATGTGTAAAATAATGAAATTGGACCCTTTTCTCACACCATATACAAAATCAACTCAAAATGGACTAAAGACTTAAATATAGGACCTATAACTGTATAACTCCTAGAAGAAAACATAAGGGAAAATCTTCATAACATTGATCTTGGCAATGATTTCATGAATATGACATCAAAAGCACAGATAACAAAAGCAAAAATAGACAAGTTGGACTACATCAAACTAAAAGGCTTCTGTACAGCAAAGAAAATTACCAGGTGAAAAGGCAACCTGTAGAACAGAAGAACGTATTTGCAAACTAGATGAGGGGTTAATATCTAAAATATATTAAGGAACTCATACAATTCAATAGTCAAATAACAAATAGCCCAGTTTAGAAATGGGCAAAGGATCTAAACAGACACTTTCGCAAAGAAGACATGCAAATGGCAAAGTGGTATATGAAAAGATACCCTTTGTCACTATCATCAAAGAGATGCATACAAAAAATACAGTGAGATATCACCTTATACCCGCTAGGATGGCTATTACCAAAAAACAAAGGACAACAAATGGTGAGAGGATGTGGAGAAATTGGAGCCTTTGTTCATTCTTGGTGGGAATGTAAAATGGTGCAGCTACTTAGAAAAATAGTATGGAAGTTCCTTAACAAGTTAAAAATAGAACTATCATATGATCCAGGAATCCCTTTCTGAATATTTATCCAAAATAATTGAAATCAGGATCTCGAAGAGAGACATGTTTGTTGTATTAAAATATGGAAACAACGTAAATGCCCACTGATGTATGAATGGATAAAAAAGTGATATGTACAGAGAATGGAATATTTTTCAGTCTTAAAAAGGAAGAAAATCTTTCCATGTTCAACAACATGAAGGAACCTGGAGGGAATTACGCTAAGTGAAATAAGCCAGTCACAGAAGGACAAATGCTGAATGATTCTACTTATATGCGGTATGCAAAGCAGATCATAAAATCAAACTCACGAAACCAAAGAATAGAATTGTAGTGGCCAGGTGCTGAGGGCAGGGAGGACAGAAAGTTGCTAATCAATGGGTATAAAATTTCAGTTATGCAAGATGAATACATTCTAGAGACTGACTGTACAACGTTGTGCCATAGATAATCATACTGTATTGTCCACTTAAAAATAGGTTAACAGATAGATTTTATATGAAGTACTTACCACAATAAAATTTTAAAGTGAAAGAAAAGAAAAGGGAGTTCAGGAGTAGCTTGGATGGGCAGTTCTGGCTTAGGGTCTCTCATGAGTTGCAGTCAGGTCTTGGCTGGATTATAGCATGTGAACCTTGCCTGATGTTGGAGAATCCAGTTCCAGGGTAGCCATGAGATGGCTATCGCATTGATATTGGCATGTTGGGTTTTCTGCATTTTGTTCTCTCTGTGGGACTGCTTGATTGTTCTTCTAACAAGGACTTTGGCTTTGACCAGAGAACAATATCTCAACCATCCAAGAGGATGAAGCCTCAGCAGCAAAACCATCTCTGATCTAGCCTTGGTCACACACCACTGCTCCCTCCAAATGTTGTTGCCCAAGAGCAGCCCTGATTCAGCATGGAAGGGGGCTATCTGAGGGTGTGGACGTCAAGAGGTGAGAAGTACTTGGGCCATCTTGGAGCTTAGATGACACACCTTGATATTTTGGGATGATTTTTGGAGGAGTAGCAGAAGGAGTATCTTCTCTCAGTTGGGAGCTTACATTTTCAGTTTTCTCTGTGTGGTAAGCTATTTCAAAATAGTCATACATCTGTGTACTTGGACATGTGAAAATATCTAGTATATGAGTTTTAAAAAAGCTTCATTTCATAGCATTTCTCATATTAGTGAAATTGCATGAGTATTTTGAGCAAACACTTTATATATAAGTTTTTGGGGGGCTGCTGTCACAAATTACCACAAACTTTGTGACTTATAATAACATGTTCATTCTCTCACACAATTCTGCAGCCAAAAATTCAAAATCAATTTCACTGGGCTGCAGTCAAGGTGTTTGGCAGGGCCATACTTCCTCCAGCTGCTCTGGGGGAAAAATTTGTTCTTTGCTTCTTCCAGCTTCCCTGTGCCATACAGTGGGACTTTGTTGTTTACCGATTTTATATGTAGTAGTTATTATCTGCAAATCCCAAACTCCCAATTTATCCCTCCAACCCTTCTTTTCCCCAACCCCTGCTAACTGTAAGTTTGTTTTCTCTGTCTGTGAACCTGTTTTTGTTTTGTAAATAAGTTTATTTGTGTCATTTTTTAAAAGATTCCACATATAAGTGATATCATATGATATTTTTCTTTCTCTTTCTGACTTACTCTTACTTCACATAGTATGACAATGTCCAGGCCCATCCATACTGCTGCAAATGGCACGATTTTATTCTTTTTTATAGCTGAGTAGTATTCCACTATCTATCTATCTATCTATCTATCTATCTATCTATCTATCTATCTATCTCTCTATCTATCTATATCTATATCTCTATATACTACAACTTCTTTATCCAGCCATCTATCGATGGACATTTAATGCAAGTGTATTGAAAAGGTGGAGAATATCATGTAATGTTAATCTTACCAACATAGAATCCTTAATGACTACTGTTCTTAAATTATAGAAAGGCCACAGTAAATGAATTCCTCTTTTGTGCTGTGGGACTATGAATGTTACTGATGACTGAGAGATTTGGGTCATGATTACTATTTTGATGTTGTTTCCATGCCTACCCTTTGGCTGGGGGCTTTCAGTTGTCTTGATTGAGGATTACTGGATACTGCCCCACGGAAAGGATGTGCTGGCTCTTTGTGGGTGGAATGAGAGACTTTGATCAGCAGAGGATGTATCAGAAACCTGGAAAGTGCCTCCTTAAAGGCAGTTTAAAGGGAAATTGAAAGGGACAATGCCTCTTTTGGACATCTTATTCCATATAAACCCTAAACATCTCCTTTTCTTTTTAATAAGCCAGTGAGACCTGAGGATGACGAGGAACCATGGAGTAATAAACTAGTTTGTGTTTGGGAGTAGTTTGTACTTGCTCATGCCTGCTGCGTTGTCACCAGCTGCCAAGTTTAGAGTCCTTCTACACAGATGACCCTTACCCTTTCCCAACCGCTCTGTAGAAGTGTGAGGTGGCGGGCTATCAGGTCTCTCTCCTAGAGTGGCACCCTTGGTGTATCCAGTCCTATCTGTCCCATGCACAGCCAGATTTATCTTCCTGGGATGTCCAGAATCTACAAGACCATCTGTAGTCAGCCAGTCTTGTGCCTGTAAGGTATTTTGCGTCTGCAGAAAGTGTTAGATGTCATGTTTTCCTTTGACTCGTGTTCTACAAACCAGAGTCCTTATTTTTAAATTGAAGTACCGTCAGTTACAATGTATCAATTTCTGGTGTACAGCACAATGTCCCTGTCATGCAAACACATACATATATTCATTTTCATATTTTTTCATTGAAGGTTATTATAATAAGCAAAGTTCCCTGTACTATACAGCAGAAACTTTTTAAAATCTATTTTTATATATAGTGGCTAACATTTGTAAATCTCAACAGACTCCTTATTTATCATTATCTAAAACATCAAAATTTAACTCAAAGGCCTGCATTGTAGAGCATTTGAATCAACTTCCAAACAGAATATAGGCTATCTGCCCTTCAGAAACCTGCTATTTGTGAATTTCTTTGCCAGACACATTTTGTCCAAAACCTCACTGAGACAACATTTGAAAGGAAGATATGGGCTCTGATTTATTAATCATTTACTAGGTCATTACAAGACTACATGTGTTTTTTCCTGTAGTAAGCTAGTCCAAATATATATGCTAGATCCAATTTTGTCTTCAAAAGTTTTTGTCTTAGCCTAGGTTCTCTGGTACCTTTTTGCCTTCTCTAGGATTTAATTTTCATCTTGCTTGAATCCTTTCAAAGCTATCACTAAAAGTGGTTGGCAATTATGTTTGGAATAGTGATGTCCAGTCATCAGTATCCAGTGTGATACATACAAATGGGGACATTTATGTTGACCCCGTTAAGGGCATATTGACAGAAGCAGTTTCAGAGAAGTCAGTTAAGGTGTGAAAGAGGATAGATAATTGGTAAGAGATTGTGTAGGCTGTCCTTTGGTGCTATCTCTATATAGCATTCCAGCCTCAGTCACGCCAAAACAGAGAGCTGCAATCAATGATGGGATATTTCTGAGGTGCTGCAAAGAACCCGAACTGAGGCAAAGTATCAAGGGAGATGCCACTTAGAGGGATGTACAGCTGCTGTTCGTTTACTTATTCCCTCATCCATCCATCAGACATTATTTTTTAAGGTGTCTGTTCTTATCTACACAGTTGTCTTGGGGGTGTGTATACAAATTTAAGTGAATGAAATTTTTTATAATGAAAAAAAAAGAATAAGAAACAATCTCTTCCTTAGAGGAGCTCACTGTCTTTAGGGAAAAAAAGTTAATAGACAAGTAAAAACAAGTGTGAACTGTGACATAATAAGCTCAGAAGCATCAATGCACAAAAACGGGACATCTACTCCAGCCTCGGAGGACTGGGATCAGCACGCTTTATTGGGGGGAAGTAAAAGGCTTCAGTTACGAACAAGGAGAGTTAAGATGTGAAAGTTCCGGGCATTAAGCGTCTTGTGCTGGTTGTGTTCTACATGCGTAGCACACGTATACATATATAAGGAGTATTCCTCTGCTTGAAAAAGAAAGATGCTTTTAATAAATCAGTCATTCGTCCAATATGCACAACTTATTCTTTTTTTGCTGGAGTTTCAGGTGGGTTTTTCTGTAGAGTTTCTTCTGTTGAAATATATTCATCAGTGTCATCAGCAGGTGAAACATTGAATAGTAACTGTAAAAAGCAAGTTATCTTGTTGAAATATGTAGAACCCAAACTGAAGTGAACAAAAGGCAAATAAAACAAAAGTCCACTGAGGATAAACAGAAGAACGTAGATATGGTGCATCTGAGGAGACTTGATAACTGGTGTCAAAACTAAGAACAAAGACATGGCTATGGTTCCGAATACAAATGGCAAACGTACCTGAGAACAAGCATAAATTTGTATTAGAGTGGACTTGGAGGTTATTATAAACAATAATGTAAAACATTTTGTCTGCAAACATTTGTTTAACAGGGAGGAAGTTGGTTTCATTGATAAGAAATTTTTACCAGGTCTTCCTGAGGTTTATATAAGCGAGAATAATCTGCTGCTAGTCTCTTTGGGGTGTGAAATAGCAGAACGGAAGGCTTTTACTCAGTAATTTTATCCTTTTGCTGAAACTCGCTGAGTTTTTCATCAGTCCATGCTACTTGCCCATTCAGGTCTCTTGAATGAAGACAGTATGAAACATTCCATACTGTTACCATAAAGCATTTTTTCACCCCCAATTTTTCTATCTTTTCTATCTTCAAGCAATGTCAAAATGAATGTTTTCTGCACCTTAACCTAATATAGTATCCATTTATAACCTAATATATTACCCATATATAATTCATTTTGGCACATTTTTAGCATAAGAGGACCACAGAGTTTGGATTCACTTTCTCTGATCCTCACTTTTCCCTTAAAATGGGCCTTGAAGGAAGGAGGGTACAGCTCAGGGGTATACGCATGTGCCTAGTGTGCATGAGGTCCTGGGTTCAATCCCCAGTAGCTCCATTAAAATAAATAAATAAAAATCTAATTACCTCCCCCTTAAAAAAGAATTTTTAAAAATGGGCCTTAAGAATGTATCTTTCAAAGTAATTTGGACGATTAAAGAATAAACAAACACATACAGTTAAATATGTAATGAAAGCACAGTACCTGTGAACAATGAATCCTCAGTTAAATGCTGCTCATTATTGCCTATTACTGCATCTCGTGTAACTATCTTCTCTTCCCTGTTAGACTATGAAGTTGTTGATGGCGTTATTAATGGCCAACTTATCTACACATCTTTAAAGTGTGTAGAAGAGTGCCTTCCACCCTTCATAGTAGCTGCTTAGTACGTAGTTATTGAATCATTAAATGGCTCAGATGCAAGATTATCATTATCTTTCCTTTTTTTTTCTATTTTGAAATATGGATTTCTGGTCCTCAAACTAAGAATTAGAGTTGCCAGGGATGATGTCCAGGAGTCTGAATTTATGAAAGACATTTCAAAGTTATTCTTTTTCACAGGAGAGTTTGAAAATCTTAGCTCTAAACTGTGTTGGTTTTCTTTTTTTTAACTTTCTAGCTTACCCTCTACCTTTGTGTACTGCTGAGGTATGGCTGTGGGAATTCTGTTACTCCTTTTCCCTTACATGTAAGGTACATTGTAAAAGGGGCCCCTTGAATGCTTTTAGAATATGGTTCATTGATAGAGTAAAGATTGCTTGTTACACAGTTAAAAAACACATTAAAAAAAAACACATAGGCCTAACAATAAAAAATGCTGTATAGCAATCATGCATTTACAAGTTAATGACTAACCACTAAGTCAGCTTAAAACTTTCTAGCCTGAGGGAAACATGGTCTTACAAAGCCTGAGTATCTGTAAAGAAGACTAAATAATCTGCCTAGAAACACAAGTATTTCTGATACAAATATTAGAAAGAATTCTCTTCAATGACTCTACATAGAGAGACAGTTTTACAACATAAAAATATATCAATCTCCTTGCAGTACGTACAGGGATGAGTTGCCAGAGGTGGTTTGGGTAAATCTGCAATATAGATGAATGGGCTACAGTAGACAATTAGAATTGAAAAAAAAAATCTTCCAACAGCTTATGTGAAGCATTTCAGATGTAGTTCACATAGAGAAAGGTTTTGGTGGCTTGAGGAACAGGCAGAATGCTGATCCCTCAGTCCGTCTTCCATAGATGTCCTGCCTCTGAGCTAAGCTTCTGAGAGATGAATGAGTTTGTGATTGCACTCCTCACAAATGTCTAGAGTGTAGCTCTTTTACACTGGCCATTAAAGCTGGAGCCTCATATACTGATAGACATTTGAGGCGAGAAGCTTGAAGAACCCCAGGCAAGCCTACAACGCCATCTAAAGTAGTATCATTCAGAGGGCACTCATGGAATCACTGGCCCTGGACGTTGGTCAACCACTTCCACTGAGACCTAGTATAAACATCGGACACCCCATGTACGGTCCCTTTCGACTCAAATTTCACTAGTTGTATTATAATATAAAAAAGCCTAAGGGTCCTCTGCCTTTTCTAACAAGGACCAGTCCAGTGCTTTCTCTCCTGAGATTTCAAATTGAAAATGGTCTAAGACTCTCATGAGCCAGTAAGTATAAAATCTGTTCTCTAGATTGGGTATTCCTAAAATGGTCTGACCATGGGCTAGAAAGATTTTATGTGCAGATATGAGAAAAAAAGTACTAAAAGTACAAAAGCCGTCTTAGAAAGATGAAGGGAATTTTTTTATTTTGGGGGGTTTGATTTACCTTATAAGGTCTGGACAGGTGGGGCTCCCGGTATCTCAGTTTAAGCAAGCCTGTCATCATCAGACCAAGCTGAATCCAGTCTGTGAACCCCACGTAGTTTATTAAAAGGATTAAGTCTGAGGGTATAATTAAAATGGAGGCAAAGATGAGCATCTGAATCACAGCTACAATTGGACAGGACTGGATATTGAGAGTTGAGAAGATCAAAGGTAGCTGGCCCTGTTGGCTTGCCATATACCACAACCTTGATGTTGAAAATACGGTACAGTTAAGGGAGCTAACTATTGAGGAAGAAACACCAATTGAAATGGCCCATTGCATGGAAGGGATTACTCTATCCATCCAGGTGACTGCAACAGCATCTGTAAAAAAACAATTAGAGAAGCCACTAATTATATAACTGACATAGTATTTTTTTTTGTGGTTCTTTTTTTTCGTATTGAAGTATAGTTGATCTGACATAGTATTTTTAATCAACCAACTTAACAAATATTAAAAGGTAATTGTAGCAAAGACAAAGGACTGGTGCAGTAGGCTGAAGTCGCCCTTTATCAAAATGAGAAGGATCCCTTCTATCCCTGTTTTTTTTTTTTTTAAGTTTTCTAAAAATCATGAATGAGTGTTGGATTTTGTCAAGTGCTTTTTATGAATCTCTTACTATTATAATGTGATTTTGGTCTGTTGTGTTAATACAGTAAAACATTAATTGATTATGGGATGTTCAGCCAACCAGTGATAAACCTCACTTGTTCATGGTGTATAATCCTTTTTGTATGTTGCTGGACTCAATTTACCAATGTTTTTAAGAACTGTTGCATTGTAATTCATAGAGCAATACATGTTGTATGTAACATTTGTATGTAACTTTCTTTCTTTGTGAAAAGAATTATTCTGGCTTTGGTATCACAGAAATACAGGTTTCAAGAAACACCTTGGGAAGTGTTCCCTTTTCTTCTATTTTGTGAAAGAGTTTGTTTAGGAGTGACATTATTTCTTTCCTCAATGTTTGATACAATTCGTCAGTGAAGCTACTGGAGCCTGGGATTTGATTTGTGGGAAGATTTTTAAATTATTCATTCAGTTTGTTTTCTTAATACAGATCTATTCAGATACTCTATTTCTTCTGGAGGCCAGTTTTGTTAATTTAAGATTTAAAACAATGTATCTTAGGGGCACATAGCTACTCTCTCTTTTCCCATGGCCTTCCCTTCCACCCTTTTCCTGCTCAACTTCAGGTGTCTTCAGGAGAAAGGTAATTAGGGGTCTGATTGAGGTCTCCCTGACCTAAAGGCTATACCATCCAAGTATGCTGGGAAACTTTATGGAGGCTTTTGGATACAGGTTCCCAAGCTATCAGCAAACCCTGTGCTGTGGACTGAGGGCTAGATTCAATAAAGGGGTATTGGGTAGAGTTCATAGCACAGAAGGGAAGCCCTCTATCCACAGACGCTCCTTTGTGAATAAAGCCCTTTGGGCCAATTCAAAGCAGTATATTTTCATGACTTCCACTGTTGAATATAGTATTGGTATTGATACTTTAGATGCTTGGACTATGAATGATCAAAAAGTCCAGAGGTGATTCCCCTGTTCAGGTAGAGATGCATGTAGAGAGTGCTAGTGGGACATGTAGGTTCCTTCCGAACCCCTCTCCTCCTCCTTCCTTGTGTGGTTCAGCAAAACAATATAATATCTCAGTAGGAGAGACCCAACAAACCTGATTGAAAACTTAAAGGCAGCAGGGTGAGTAAAAGATGCAACATCTCAATATAACTGTTACTGTATGGCCAGTGACGAGAACTACTGGGAGCTGGAGCTTTATAGTGGATTATTACCAACTGATTAATTGTTGCTCCTGATTGAACTGGTCAGCTGTAGCCCTGGTTGTTCCAGAACTTGTGACTGCAATGGAAACCACTGTATTGACTGATGTCATTGGTATTCTGTCTAAAACATTGCCAACACTTCTTTTCTACCCCACTTGCTCCTAAAGACCAAGACAAATCGTGGCAAGATACTTTCCCAGTATTCCCCTAGGATTCCTAAACTCCCCTGCTATTTGCCACCAGTTGGTGTTCATAATTTTTCAAGAGTGCCTCTGCCCTCTGATATCCAAAGTTTACTCTGTAACGTTCATGTACAGTTGGCTGGCCAGTCGGAATCCGCAGTCTAAACAGACCTGAGTTGGTTTTATTAAACCTCTGCCAACAGGATGAACCCCAACAAAATTTAGGATACTGCTTGCCAAGTAGGGTTTCTTGGGAACATGTGTAGGTAAAATCACAACACTATGTCCCTCTGGCAGTCAAGAATAAAAATTGTCTCTGGTCCCCTACTACTAAAAGGAGATCCAGCACCTTATGGATTCCTTGTGTGTTGTAGATAGCATGTGTCTCACTTGGGCATTCTACTTGGTCTTCTGTATCAGCTAATTCACAGATTGATATCCTTTGAGTAGAGGAACAAATCGACAGGCTATACTGAAAGCTGCCCAGCAAGCTGTGGCACACTCTCTACCTTTGGGGATTCACAGAGATAATTACTCCTTTGGCCTAAAAGTCTATGTGATTGATGATTTTTCCTATTGTATCCCCTGGCAAAGAGAGGCACTTTATAGCTGGAGGTGGCCCTGGAGGCTTTTGACTTGTTTCCTCCATGACACAAGTACCAGGTATACCCCTTCTGAAAAAAAAATATTAGCTTGATTAACTTGAACTTAATTATTAACAAGGTGTAAAGAGCCCAACAGATCTCTCCTACCTAGTGGAAAAGGCATATTCAAGAACATAGCTGGCCTGGCCCAGTGGCGTCTTGGTTTCACATGAAGAAGTGTGAGCTATATCCCAGTCTGCTGACTGAAGCAGAGCTGCTGGCTCAGTGGGGCCCTCTGTTCACAAGGATTCCTGTAAATGTCTGGGTGTGGTCCACTGATGGTTTAGCTAAGCCAAGCCCTGTGGTGCCCAGTAGGTGGCTACAGCTGTTAGCCTCAGCACCAGCTATACAGAGTGGAAAACAGACATTCTACTCAGTAATGGGTAACCAATCATCAGATTGTTCAATCAGCAGCTGTGATTTGTTTCCAGTGTTTATGGCCCTAGTCTGTAGTTTTCCAAGTGACAGACCAAACACCCAGGCCATTGGCAATAGTTCAAGTCATTAAAAATAAAGCAAAGTTCATCAAAGGGCAAGTTGGCCATGGTTAGGAAGATAGCCTTAAGCTCTGTCCACTGAGCCCCTCCCCTGTTGGGAGTAACTGGAATCAAACTACTGATTGCTATTATGCTATCCAGATTGCCATGATTGATGTCTGAATTCATCATCTTTCTAGACGTGGCAACGCATTTACCATCACATACTGGACATAAGGACAAGGACTCCGTATTTTTGCTACAGAGGCTAACACCGAATGCCACACTGTGACTTCTGCCAAGATTTGACCATTTGTTCACAGTGAGGGAGGCCACTTGCACAAGATGTTGTCCCTGCTCACTCCTGGCAGACAGACCACATGGCACCTTTGACTCTCTCCTGGGAGTGGCCCTTCTTCAGATCAAATTGGCTGTTCCAATTTGATCAGCCCACTCTGGCCACACAACTGTGACCTTTGAAACTAATCTGTGTTATGTGTTTCAAAATCTGACAATTGTGTACGTTTTTTTTTCTAGAAGGCTAAAGAGAAGACCCTGAGGGGTTGTGTATCTTTTATCACAAAACCCCATCAATCTTCAATGTATCTTTACTATCTACCATTTGAAGACATCTGATATTGTTCAGTGTTTGTATGGCTTCCTCAAAAACGAACACAAAAATATTTCTGACTTTGCCTCCCTCGCATTCGTCTGGTCCATACAACTTGGTCAGGTAGTCTGGTCACTGAATATAACCATCCCTAGAAAGTGATCATCCACTCTTGGCTGCTTCTGGGGTGATGATTAGGGAAAATAGGATAAGAAGTTATATGGACCTATTTTGGAAACTCAGGAGGCTTTCCTGGTCACTGCTGGGTTTTGTTTCTTCTTTTCCTCACACAGCAACCTCAATCTCACCTGGTGGTATAGCCTCTCGCCAAAAGGAAGCCAAGAGGATGCAAAATTAATTCTGATTCATGTACCTGGATTCTCTTGTTGTATTGTTGTGGTCCTAGATTATAAGGATAATGACCACTTTGTTGAGTACACTGTTTGCTAAGTTGTCTTATAGTGGAAATTGTGGGTCCCCAAGAGGGAACTTTTAGACTCTGAGAAATACAAGAATGAGAAGACAATATTGATCTTTTGTCTTTCAGAGCCATTCCTGGGACCCTCGTCCTGAAGGAAGTCTTATAAAAGATACTATAAAAGATTTGGATTCCCTGAGGTTGGTGATCTTCTACTCATGTGGAAGTATCACCTGGGTTTTTTTTGCTTTGTCTTGTGGGAATTGAGGTTTGGGGAATCAGCATAAAAATGATATTTTAGCTACTGGTATTGTCATGAAAAATAAATTGTCTTTGTCTCCATTGCCAGCATCCATGAAACTGTGCCAGGCTAACTTGTAAGCTTACAACTAGGATTGTATCTCAGATTCTTTATATTTTTGAGAGTCTTGTGATTTCTTCTTTGACCTCTGGGTTGTTTAGAAGTGTGTTGTTTAATTTCCAAATATGTAGGATCTCCCAAATTATATTCTGTTGTTGATTTCTGTTTTGTGTCTATTGCTGGTGAAGGAAATATTTTCGATGACATAAATCTCAATTTTTTCTTAAGGCTTGTTTTACATCCTAGCATCATCCTAGAGAATGTCCCATAAATGCCTGAAATAATTGTATATTCTGCTTAGGTTTGGGGGAGTGCTCTGTAAATGACAATTAGATCAGTTTGATTGATTGTGCTGCTCAGATCTTCTATGTTGTTCTATATTTTCTATCTTGTTATTGAGTAATATATTGACATTTGCAACTGTGGTTGTTGAATTGTCTGTTTCTCTTTTCAGTTACATTAGTATGGCTTCATATATTTGGGGGCTATGTTATTAGGTGTGTATACATTTATAATTGTTATATCTTTTTTGTCCTTTGGCCCTTTTGTCATTACAAAATGCCTTTCTTTGTCTCTAGGACCTTTTTTTTTTTTGGTCTTAAAGTTATGTGTCTCTTATTAATGTCACTATTCTAGCTTTCTCAATTACTGTTTGCATGTATGTCTTTTTCCATCCTTTTACTTATATTTAATTGTGGTTTTGACTCTAAAGTGTGTCTCATTTAGGCAGCATATTGTTAGATTGATGACTTTATCTAGTGTGACAATCTCTGTCCTATTGCGGTGTTTAGCATATTCTCGTTGAATATTATCGATATTGCTTGACCTTTTAAACTTTTCTCTCTAAATCAGTCAATCAATAACCCAGACATGAGCCAATTCAGCACAATTCTCTTAAAGTGTGCAAAAGGATTCACTGTATATTAGAAACTCCCTTTATTCAGGGAAATGAAACAGGGAGTATCTTTCCTCTGTTTCTGTGTCACCATACCTGAGGATACGATTTCCCTTGGAGTCAGGACTGCTATGTAGGAAACATTAACCAGTAAGTAGATCAGTGCCACAAGGGTAAGTGCAGTAATCACACATTTGGGGATAGTCTCACTAGGGTTTTTCAGCTCTCCTGCAAAAAAAAAAAAAGCCACTCATAAAAAATGATGAATTATATAACCTTTGAAAGTGGTTTCAATGTTAACATGTATTAAGAAAAAGAAATGACTGCATGCAGCAAGAGTTCATTTTTGTTGAATGTTTATTTACTATGTCTTTGGTGAACTATTGATTGTAGAAGCAACAGCATGGTGCTAATTTCTGGGTTTCAAAGTTATATATCTGTTATACTCAACATGAGCCTCTTGGATAAGAAAACAACTCAGAAAACCTGGATTCTAGGTCAGGAGGGCTGGAACAAATCTTCCTTTCCCTTACGGCCAACACTGTAGAACTATAACTAGGTGTTAACGAAGGTTTGGAACAGCTTAACTGGTCACAATATCCCAGGACTTTAGGATAGACTCTCCTGCTATTTTTACTCCTCGGATTAAGTCTCTACACTAATTAAACCTTGGCTTAAACTTGAGTGTATATTGCCAACACCGAAACTGACATAGGTGTTTAACTGTTTGGAAAATAGAAAATTATATTATTAACTCACACCATGCAACTCCTTCAAAATAATTCATGTGTATTAAAAAGTAAAATATAAAGTAAGACAATACAGATTTAGAGAAAGCAGCATAGACACATATTTATCTAAATCTTGAGATGGGGAAAGACTTCTCAAGCATGAAAACAATGAAAAATTAGAAGACTGATAGTTTGATACTACAGGTATTAAACTTCTAGTCTTAAAAATCTTATGAAGAAAAACTGTAAAATCCAACAAACTGGGAAAAATATTTACATGTCTTTCAAAGAAGACATGTAAATGGTCATGAACATTTGCAAAACTCTCCCCTCCCATTAGAAATTGAAGAAAAAGTGAGTTCTAACACTGAAACTTGATTTCCACAAATCTAAAGGTATGTAAAAAGGTATGATGATGCCAAGAGTAGTCATTTTAATTCACACTGGTAGATATATTTGTAGAGCCTTTCTGGAAGACAATTTGGCAATATTTCTCAAGACATTTCTAAATATTTGTTTCACTTTGTAAGTTTACTTCAAAAATTTTTTTCTAATAAAGCAATGAGAAACCCACAAAGATCCACATAAAAGGATGCTTATTGGAACAATAAGTATAAAATTTTAAAGTGAAAAACTGGGAACAATCCTGGGATCCAACAGTGAAAAAATGTTTGGAAAATGGTCAAATTTTGTAAGATAGAATACTGTGTATTCAAGAAAAACATTAATATTTAATAATATTTATGAATTCTCACTATACACTTTAAGTAAAATAAAGTTAAAAAGAGTAAATGAGCAGTGTGATCCCCACATGTGTGTATATACAAAGCAATTGGTTACAGATAATCTTTATTTTAATTTATAATTTCCTGGATTTCAAATTTTTTCTCTGGTGAGGGTCTGTTATAATTAGGAATTGTAGGCTATTAAAATATTTGTTCACTTAAAAAAATGCAATTGCTGTGGAGTCCTTAAGCCATGTCAATTTTATGTTTACTTGTTTTAATTTGTAAACACCTGGAAAATATTTTGCTTTCCCAAGTTGGAAAGCCACATTTGTAGAGAGTTTAATGCGTTTCTATCCATCTGATGAAAGCAACAGAGAGACACATTATAGCAAAACAATGTACTATTTCTTTCTTAGAATTAAGCTGTTTAAATTAACCACTATGTTTTTATAGCCTCTTGGTATTTTTTATAATTAAAAAATAATAACTTTACCTGCTATTCGAACAAGGACTCCCCAGCCAGAATATGCATATAGTCCTTGTAAGAAGGCTTCTGCAATCTGCGAGGCATTTGGAACTTCACCGTCGAAAGCGTTCTCAAACCTGGCAAGGTTCTCCTTTCTTCCTCTCACCACCAACACGAGTCCAGTTACAGATATGAAGCAGAGAACTGTCATTTTCACAACGGTACTGACAGTCTGAAACCAAGTCACTTCCTTCACTCCTCGAGCATTCAGAATTCCCAAGCACCATAAAATGGCCAGCGCTAAACATTTCTTCGGCATCTCGGGAACAAAGCATCCGGGATAGAAAGGCTGGGTGATATACCCTGCTAGTAACAAGCCACGGGCAGCAATTCCGGCAGGGGTACTAAACAGATTGATCCAGAGATAGAAGAAAGCAATGAAAGGCCCAAGAGATCTCTTGAGGAAATAATACTGTGCTCCACTCCGAGGGAAGGTGGTCCCCAGCTCGGCGTGGCTCAGAGCGGCCATCGTAGACACTACGGCGCAAGCCGCCCAAATGCTTAGGGAGACCCCCACGTTGAGCGAAGAGTACTTTAGCACCCCTTTAGGAGCAACAAATATTCCTGCACCTATTATGATACTGAATAAAAAAATTGTTCCGTGGAAATATCCTATTACCCGTTGAAGCTGAGTACTTCCTCCCATCTTCATTAATTTAATGAATTTTAACAGCTAACATAAATTCACAGTTTCTACTCCGTTCTTCTCGTGAAAGGCTTCAGGCAATCTTCTCACAGTTAAGTGCTTTGCTCTCCTCCTCTTGTCTTACTCAAACAGATTTTGTTCCAGCACCGAACGTAATTAAAAAAAAATTAACTTATGAGTTAACTGAACTCAAGTTTCTGAGATCTTAATATCAGAGTTAAAATGTTTTACACGTTAAGCTTTTTAACAGTTATGCACAATTAAACAAGTTAGACACAGCTAATTGGGAGTGAGAGATGAAAAATTCCAAGTCAGGTTTCTTCTATGGATATGTAACCTCATTAATTTTGATCCTTAAACAAGTAATTCTTTAAGTTTGTACCATGAGGAAGTTCTTGTAGCATGACAAAAAGAACAAGGTTTGAATCA
Source organism: Vicugna pacos (assembly GCF_048564905.1). Classification (NCBI taxonomy): domain Eukaryota; kingdom Metazoa; phylum Chordata; class Mammalia; order Artiodactyla; family Camelidae; genus Vicugna; species Vicugna pacos. Next base: position 5,235,208 of record NC_133015.1, read on the forward strand.
CATGTTTGCCACTTGTTAGCCGATTTTGGTTTGAATCACACATATAGTGCCACTTACTGACAAATTTATGTTACTTAATGATTTTGGATTTTGTTGTTTTAAAAACTAGCACTAACACTCCCTATCTTATTCCCAATCTTATTTCCCCCTTAAGAGAATTAAATAAGGCAATTTACTGATGAAGCAAATAGGAATGCAACGCTCCTAGGAGTTATACCTAATATACCTTACCTGTCCATTCATGTTAGTTTCATAATTTAGTTATTTTAATTACCACTATCTGCATTATACACAGCTTCGGCTTCTCTACAGTGCTTTAAAAACATTTTGCAGTTACTTGAAAATTAGACTTAATTTTTGACAAACAGGTCACAGTACACATATATAGGGTTTTAAATTTCCCCCACCAATCCCCTTGTAGGGGCATAATTCATCCTTTCAGCATTATTTTTTTCTATATTTTCAGCTACTTATTGATTTAGGAAAATTTTTGAGCATCTGATTTTTTTCTAGGTCCTGTGTGAATCAATACATGTACAGGAATGACTAAGACATGGTCTTGTTCACTATTTTACCCCTGATACCTGGTCCAGCTCGTGGTACACAGTATGTCTCAGTAAATCTGTTAAATTAGTGATCCTTATCCTCTAGAAGCTCCTATCTAGAGAAGAAGATGTATATAAACCCAGATTTTTTCCCCCACTTAACCACTTTTATTCTTTTTATTAAAAAAAATTTTTGGTAACATTTTATTTTTATTGAAGTATAAATCAGTTACAATGTGTCAGTTTCTAGTATACAGCATAATGTCCCAGTCATGCATATATATATATATATATACACACACATATATATGTGTGTATATATATATATTCATTTTCATTAAAGGTTATTACAAGATATTGAATATGGTTCCTCATGCTGTACAGAAGAAATTTGTTTTTTATCTATTTTTATATATAGTGGTTAACATTTGCAAATCTCGAACTCCCAAATTTATACCTTCCCATCCCCTTTCCCTGGTAACCATAAGATTTAAACCAAGACTTTTTATATACCCGTTGTGAGCTTCAACATGGTTATACTAATAATGGCGAACATTTAAATGGTACCAACTATGTGCCAGGAACTATGTTTAATACTTGTATTAACTCATTAAGTCACATCAAGCACCATACAGTACCAATAGATGAGAAATGAAAGCGTAAGAAATGCCAAATGCTGGAGAGGCTGTGAAGAAAGGGGAACCCTCCTACACTGCTGGTGGCAATGCAATTTGGTGCAGCCACTGTAGAAAACAGTATGGAGATTCCTCAAAAGACTAGGAATAGACTTACCATATGACCCAGGAATCCTGCTCCTGGGCATATATCCAGAAGGAACCCTACTTCAGGATGACACCTGCACCCCAATGTTCATAGCAGCACTATTTACAATAGCCAAGACATGGAGACAGCCTAAATGTCCATCAACGGATGACTGGATAAAGAAGAGGTGGTATATTTATACAATGGAATACTATTCAGCCATAAAAACTGACAACATAACACCATTTGCAGCAACATGGATGCTCCTGGAGAATGTCATTCTAAGTGCAGTAAGCTAGAAAGAGAAAGAAAAATACCATATGAGATCGCTCATATGTGGAATCTAAAAAAAAAAAACCACACAAACAAAGCATAAATACAAAACAGAAATATACTCATAGACATAGAATACAAACTTGTGGTTGCCAAGGGTGCAGAGGGAGGGAAGGGATAGACTGGGATTTCAAAATTGTAGAATAGATAAACAAGATTATACTGTATAGCACAGGGAAATATATACAAGATCATATGGTAGCTCATGGAGAAAAAAATGTGACAATGAATATATATATGTTCATGTACAACTGAAAAATTGTGCTCTACACTGGAATTTGACACAACGTTGTAAAATGATTATAAATCAATAAAAAATGTTAAAAAAAAGAAATTTAGGTAATTTACCAAGGTCACCCAGCTATTCACTTTAATTAATTAATTAGTTTTGATGTGATTGTACATATCTATTTATATATAGTTATGATTTTACTCGTAAATAAATAAATGCATAAAACCACAAGAAGCCAAATAACGACTCAGTGACGATATAAACCATGACAGTTTTGTTTTTTTCTTGGTGATTTTTTTTGTGTGTGTGTGGTTCCTGTATATACCCTATCTCAGCAGTGCCTCCTCTGTGCAGGGACTGGATTAGGACTCATGGAACACTCAACTCTGACTCACACCTTAAGGGCAACATTAGCCTCTCTCTCCCTTCTCTTACAAGGGGCACAGCTACAATGGCCTGTCAGTGCAGGTCCCTGCAACTCGATAAATGGACTTTAATTCTGGTCTTGGCTGTGAGCACAGTAGCCTGACGTTCTCTAAGCCTGTTATCACAGTTACAAGCAAAACTCTTTGGAAATAGTCTATATTTCTTTTTCTAGCACAAAAACTGACACATAGACCAAGGGAACAGAATTGAGAGCCCAGAAATAAATGCATGCATACACAGTCAACTAATATGTGACCAAGAAGCCAAGAATACTCAGTGGGGAAAGGATAGTCTCTTCAATAAATGGTGTTTGGAAAACAGGATATTCACATGCAATATTAGACCCCTGTCTTACACCACTCACAAAAACTAACTTAAAATGGGATCAAAGACTTAAACATAAGACCTGATATTGTAAAACTCCTAAAAGAAAACAGAAAATAAGCTCCTTGACATTGGCCTCACCAAAGATTTTTTTTTTTTTGGAGATCACACCAAAAGTGCAAACAACAAAAGCAGAAATAACATCAAACTAAAAAGTTTCTGCACAGCAAAAGAAGCAACTGACAAAATGAAAAGATAACCTATAGAATCAGAGGAAATATTTGCAAACCATCTATCTGATAAAGGTTAAAATCCAAAATATATAAGGGACTCATACAACTCAATAGCAAAAAACAACAACCACCACCACCAAACAGTACAATTAAAAGACGGGCAGAAGACTTGGACAGACATTTTCCAAAGGGGACGTACAAATAGCTGACAAGAAAACAAAAAGATGCTGATTGCTTTTTTTATAGTTGCTTACTCATAACTCTCCCTTGGCTCTTTGTTTCTAATTTCTAAGGTACTAATTTGTAATTGGTGTTTGTGTTTGACTGTGCTTCTGCATAACTTACGCAAACTCTCTGATTGCATTAGTTTTTGATGGTTAGATATAGCAAAATAAAAATAAAAAACTAGATTATGGGAATATTTGACATATAGGAATCACAGGATCTTTGTTCTGGCCAACTGGGTAAGCTTGGAAATTTCCTCCACATTAGTTTCCATCATTTATAAATTAGTGGAATAGGACTGCATCTATGCCTCTCAAACTGAAATAATCATTGCTCTGATGAGTGCAGGGAGTAGGTGAAGCCATGAGATAAATGTTATTCATCTTCTTGAGGTGTCAGTTCCACTCAAAGTACTCTTTTTGAGGGGGGGAATTTTTTGAAGCATTTATTTAAGCATTCAGAATTAATTTGCAGCACTGATTTTAAACATGCATATATTCTGGGATAGAATGTAAAAGTTAACACTTTTTTTAAGATTAAAAAATGAATCTTCAAAGATGTTGTAGCCCACTGAGATGAGATGGACCCCTTACCCCTGCCATCCAAAATTTGGTTCAGATATCAAGACTAATGATGGCACACATACACTAAGAGGGTAGGAAGAGCTCATTATTCTCGTAATGAGATTTCTCACATGGGGACAGGGTAGGGTCTCAAGCAGGTCCAAACATATCTTGAGAGCAGACAGGAGCTACTAGTTTGGGGTTCTGTGGTGATCAGAGGGTAGGACTGAGGTGAGAGTCCCCATTTGAATGGGATGAGGCTCGTGGGGTCATAAGTTCCTGTTGCTGCCAATGGAGGGAACACCAGGTTTCTTATCAGCTTGTCCTTATCAGATGTGGGGCAGGAAGAAAGGCATAGTGGTGGACCTTAAAAGCTGCCAGCAGTCAAACATCAAAATGGAGTCAGACTTTTTATTAATATGGATTCTTTTTTTGCATTATTGGAGTGTGTCTTTGAGCTATACCTCCAGAACACTGCCTCCAAGATTTGATGTATTAAACCAATGTCTTCTTTGCCATTCTACAGATATTTGTGAAGTGCCTAAAATGTACATTGTGTTGGGTGCTCTGCGTATATCAATATGCAGACTAGACAAAGACCCTAGACACAGTGGAACTTAAATTCTTTTGGTATTGTTTAAAATCCATGCTTTGAAGATGGGGAGGATGGTCAGGAAATTTTTATCCTCATTTGGAATCAGTTCATGCAAAAGGCATGTTCACTGTTCTAACAGAGTGGCTATGTCTTCAACCTTCATGCCAGTATCTGTGTCCCTTCTGTGAGAAAGAGGATGGCATGGCTGGTGACATAAAAGACAGAAAGTAAATTCTGTTATCATTCTCATTCCACAATTCAGATGAGGAATTTATACTGAACTTTCGAGTGGCACATGTTTTGATACCCTTATTCTGAAGCCGTATACAAGACCCCGTGTCCCTGTACTTTGAAGTAAAAGGCTTTTGCTTTAGTCTCCCAGGCCTTCCCTGAGTCTCCAGAGGCCCCAGAGTTAATGGTGAGGAAATGTGTAGATGTAGAAACAAAGATTATCTCTTGGGCCAGGGAACTGGTAACAATTCAGACTATAAACCAGCCACACAGCAGAGTCACCAAAATCTCAGTTCTCTGAAAACTATAGATAAAGGCCTTACACATATTCCTAAGTTGTTTTTACAGGAAGCAGACCCCACACCCGGTGAAAATGTTGACTACAATCATATAGACCTTAGACTGGTTGAAACCAGAAGGTTGATGATCCTTGAAACTTCACCTTGATGCAAACCAGTCTGAGAATTATGCATGAGCTGACCGTGCACCTCCCATACACTGCTTTTAAAACCCCTTCCCTGGAAACCATCGAGGTGTTTGGCTCTTTTGAGCATGAGCTGCCTGTTTTCTTTGCTTGGCGCCCTGAAATAAGGGCTGTGCTTTCCTTCACCACAACCCGGTGTCAGGTAGATTGGCTTCATTGTGTGCAGGCGAGCAGCCCCACATTTGGTTTGGTAACAATTTTCAGTCTGGTCTGTTGGTTTATGTTCCTCCCTAAAGTATGGAATGGTAGAAATAGAACAAATTTTAGAGTTACATAGACCTTATCCTTCTCCTTTCTCTAAATGATCTTTTTTCCACAGTGAAAGTTCCATGTGAAAGCATATGGCTGGAGATGGGGGTAGGGAGGTGAATTGTGGCCCCTTTTTCTATTTTCTCTGTATTTTTTGATTTTACATATTTCTTTTTTGTTTTAATTGAAATATAGTCAGTTTACAATGTTGTGTCAATTTCTTGTGTACAGTATTATGTTTCAGTCATACATATGCATACATATATTCCTTTCCATAGTCTTATTTTCTCTGTATTGTTGATACCAAAGGCAGGTATGGTGATTAAAAATTATGGAGTAGAGCAATCAGAACAGGGATATGTGTGGGGCTAGTAGGAGAGCCAGGAAGCGTACTCTCCAGTTTATTTGGATCTGGCTGATGTATGTGCTGGTCTCAGGGTTGGAAGCTTTTGGGGTAAATGGGAAGCAATGAGCTTGGGCTGAAGTTTCCTATGTGCTCTTATTCTGTCCAGGAATAAATTTGTACAGAAGATCTAGGGAAAACAGTACTGCTAGCAGGAGGGAGAGGATGCTGATCTTGAGCCACCTGAACAGTTCAATGGAGCACAAAGAGACTCTGGACTGTATATTAACACCCAGACTAAGGAGCTCAGGATGGTAATTGAAATATTGCCTCAAGACTTCTGGTGTCCAGTATGGTATGTAAAGAACTTGGAAGCCTTCACTTTGTTCAGCTATAGAAACTAACAATAGCTGAACAAAGTGAAAAATTGACAACCCTTCTTAGATATGTCAGAGAAGGGAGGTCCCAGGGAAAACTGCTGCCTCCCGAATATGAGAGACAGACAGGCAGAAACAGAGAATCTCATCTTGCCCAAGTAGAAGTTCATGAGCAGAAACCTCTGCAAAGACCAGTATTAGGCAGGAAAATCTAAAGTGTAGGCGATGAATTCCTGGAGGCTCTGTGTGGACAAGTCTGAGAGAGAAAACTCCAAGGGGAACCTAATCATAGGAGGGCCTCACACTTTCCTGAGTTTTACCTCCAGGGAGTCTACCAGGTCCCCACAATGAGTATCAGAGAAAAATACCCTGTGCTTCCAGCAGGCCAAGGGGGAAAGGAAGCATTTTAAAATATACCAAAGCATTCTATTCTTCTTTTTTTAATTGACACGTAATTAAAACATAGTATTGTATTAGTTTCAGGTATACAGCACTTTCGTTGTGAAATGATCACCACAGTAAGTCTAGTTAACCTCCATCACCACACAGTTACACATTCTTTTTTCTTGTGATGAGAACTTTTAAGATCTATTCTCTTAGCAACTTTTAAATATACAATACAGTATTAATAACTATGGTCACTAGGCTGCACGTATGTCCCCATGACTTATAGGTGAGAGTTTGTACCTTTTGGCCACCTTCACCCATTTCATCCAGCCCCACCAATCTGTTCTTCATATCTATGAATTTGTTCATCTTTTAGATTCTGCATATAAATGAGATCATATGATATTTGTCTTTCTCTGACTTATTTCACTTAGTAAATATAGTGCCCTCAAAGTCCATTCATGTCATGGTAAATGGCAAGATTTCATGCTTTTTTATGGCTGAATAATATTCTAATATGTAAATTAATTGTCCATATATGTGTAGGTTTATTTCTGAACTCTATTCTGTTCTGCTGATCTATGTGTCTGTTTTTATGCCAATACCCTACTGTTTTGATCACTATAGATTTATAATAGAGTTTGAAATCAGGATGCATGATGCCCCCAGCTTTGTTCTTTCTCAAGATGGCTTTGGCTATTCAGAGTCTTTTGTGGATCCATACAAATTTGAAGATTGTTCTATTTCTGTGAAATGCCATTGGAATATTGGTAGGGATTGCCTTAATCTGTAGATTTCTTTGGGTAGCATGGACGTTTAACAATATTAATTTTTCCAAACCACAAGCATGGGATATCTTTCCATTTATTTGTGTCTTCTTCAACTTTTTTCATCAGTCTCTTGTGGTTTTCAGTGTGCAGGTCTTTTACCTTCCTGGTTAAATTTATTCCTAGGTATTTTATTTATTCTGATGCAGTTGTAAATGGGATTGTTTTCTTAATTTCTCTTTCTGAAAGTTTGTAATTATATCCACTCTCCTAAGACTTTTTTTCCATTACTCCACTGAAACTTCTACCAAGGCCTCCAGTGATCTCCACATTGCTAAATCCAATGATTAAATTTTAGCCCTCATTTTGCTTGATTGATTAGCAGCATTTGTCTTTGGGGGAACATTCTCTTCTCCTTGACACATTTTTTTTCACCCAACACGGGACTCTACACTCTTCAGGTTTTCCTCTCATTTCATTCATTGCTTCTTCTCCATCTTCTTTGCTGAATCCTTTTCTGCCCCAACCCACGAATCTCTCAAACGAACCAGAGCTTAGACTTTGGAGGTCTTCGTAACTCTCTACTTGCCAGCTGATGTTCTCCAGGTTCACGCTTTAGCTACAGTTTATACACTTTCTACTTCCAAATTGTGTTTCTTGAACTTGAACCGCTCCCTTGAAATTCTGATTAATTTATCCAACTATATGTATTTTCCATTTCTAATTAGATATTTGATAGGCATGTCAAACTTAACACGTCCAAAACTGACCACTTCATCTTCTCTCCCAAACCTGCAACATCAACAGTCTTCCCATCTTAACTCACAGCAACTGAAATCTTTCCATTATGTTGAAATCAAAGCCTTTAAATAATTTGATGACTCTTTTCTATCACATCTCACATGTACTCTGTCAGGATACCATGTTGACTGTAGCTGCAAAATATAAGTCAGGTTCCAATCCTGTCTCATCACCCTCACTGCTACTCTCCTAGTCAATGTGCCACTGATTACTACTGCAATTGACTCCTAATTGGTCCCCCATCTTCCATTCTTGGATATCTGTAGTTTCCTTTCAACACAGCAGCTAGTCTTTAGATACTTAAGTTAGATCATATGACCTTGAAAGGCATCTTATCTCACTTAGTGTCATAGCCAAAGTCTTTGCACTGACCTGTAAACTCTGCACAAGTTGGTTTCCACTCCTTTCTTGCTCCCTCTTTGACCTCACCTCTTACTCTCTTCCCTTGGCTCACTTTGGTCAAACCACAAAGGCCTTCTTACTGATCTTTGATCCACGAGGCATGTTCCTACTTAGGGCCATGCTGTCCTTCTTCCTGAAGGACCTTTCCACCAGTATCTGAGCTTTCTTCTCTCACTTCATATCTCTGCTCAGATGTTACCTTAATCAGACAGCTCTCCCTGAGCACTTCAAACAAGTTGCCTAATTACAGTCACTATTTCTTTAACTTGCTCAATGCATATTTACAGCAAATTTCATCCCCTGACTCATTACATATTTATTTGTTTCTTGTCTGTCTCCTTCTATGGGTCTATTAGAATAAAAGCTCAGTGAAGGCAAGGACATCTTCTGATTGTTCATCTCTTAGAAGAGTGCCTGGCTTGTAGTAGGCATTTAATATACATTTCTGAGTAAATGATGGAGTGAAGAAAGAAAACTATATGTTTCAGAGAAATATATTTCCCTGCTGTATGAACCTTCAGATGTGAATATGCAAAGAATTCTTGTCCAAAGTCTTCTGTGTTATTGGAAGCTTCAGAAAGCGCATCACTGGGAGTATTCACAAGTCTGCTCCAAACTCCTTTCTTCCTGCAACTGAGGTCATTCCAGTTAAGGAAGTAAAGTGGATGACTGTTATTCCTATGTGGACTGAAACCATGTCTTGAAGCCTCAAAAAAAATAAAAAATTCTGAAGATTGCAAAATCACCAAACCACATCTTTTCTTTGGAGGTCTACTTTAGAATGCCAGGGATAGAAAGGCAGAGTTCTGCAGGCACCTCATGCTGCTGAGACAGCAGGGGGATCAGAAGACAGAGAACAAAGTGCTGTGCTGCATTTCTAGAAGGCCATCCTCATCTCTGCATGACTGAGAGCAGACAGCATGGGCACCGCTGCACACACAGCCTGAACAGCTGGGAGGATTCTCTTGCTGAGTGAGGACTATTTCAATACCTCTTTGGGAGACAGAAAGGTCCCCAGATCTATTTTTTCTGAAAGCCTTGCTTCCTGAAAAAAAAAAAATCTTACTGCTTTTAGGAGCTTGGTGCTCTCCATTTTGCAATTTTAACAGTTTTCACAAAAGGGCATTAGTCATGATATGTTCTTCCTATTTGACTCTCAAAAGACTTCATATAACTATCTGAAGAGAAGTCTGAAACCTTTTTTTTTAACCATTTTGTATTATAAAATTTTATTTTTGTTAATTAATATTCCTTTTAGATAATTTAACACATAGAAAGGGGACCTCTTCTCTGGGCTTGCTTTTTTTTTTTGTTAATTAATTACTGATGTGACCATATGTAACTAACTTGTCCATTTGGGGACTTTATTTCCTTTTCTGTAAAATGTGGGAATTAGCTGTAAGCCTATCTGAGATTTAACAAGCACTCATCTTAGGAACCACATGCCTTTACTCAGACTTTTCTGTTTTTCAAAAATACTGTAGTTAATGTGTTTTAAAAATTATAGGTCATGTTAATTGGTGAACACACAAAAATACAACTAAGTTAAAAAAGGACAATGCTGGAATTTAATGTTTAACGTTAAAGAAATATTGGATTTGTACTTTACCAACATTATGCCTGGTAGACTTCACTTTTATCTCAGAAGAACTTTTTAATTTTTTAAAAGAAAATACTGTAAAATCAGATTTAGAGCCAAATAATGCTATTTTTTCGTTTTATTTCACATGTCAGAGAGGTTGATTACAAGGATCCAGTTTTGTACCAGAAATTTAAAAACTCTGCACAATAGAATGCAGATTTTTACAATCAGAAGAAATAATGATGTTAAAAAATTGTTGTGCTGCAGTCATCATTATAATTGATTCAGACAAGAATGTGCAGTGGCTGCTAAAATTTGGATAAAAATTTGATAAGAAAATATTTAAACTTCCAAAGTTTCGTCCTAGAAATTGCTTACTAACATCAAAAGAAAAAATAGTAACCACATTGAACAAAACGGAAGAATTCCATCTTAGCCAAGTTTTCAAAGCATACTTATGTAGTAATGGAACAACTGACAACAAGTGGTTATTCCTGACAAAAATGCATGGCCTGAATCTAACCACAAAGAAACTTCAGAGAATTCCAAGTTCAGGGACACTCTACAAAAATGACTATACTTAAAAAAATGCTAATGTCATGAAAAATAAAAAATGTTGACGTAATTTGTAAGTTTAGAGAGACTGAAAACACATGACAAGTAAATGCAATGTTTGATCTTGGATTGAATCCTGGATTGGGAAAAACGGCATAAGGACAATATTGGGACAACTGATATAATTTGAATGTGGGCTGCATATTAGGTAACAGTATTGTATTAATGTTAAACTTCCTTTTTCTGTTAAGTGTGTTACACCTGTTTACAAGAAAGTCCATTTTCTTTGCAATTATATATGAAGAATTTAGAGGAAAAGGGACAAGATAGCTATAGTAGACTCTCAAATGATTATATATTTGAGAAAGAATGATAAAACAAAGCTGATAACAATGTTTACAATTGGTGAATCTGGTTGAAGGCTATGTAGGAATTCCTTTTACTATCTTTGCAACTTTTTTGTAGTGTGAACTTATTAAAAATAAAAGTAAAACAGACATACACATACATAGTTTCCAAATAGGCATTTATTCATTTATTTATTAGAGGTATTTATTCAAACTTTGACATCTATATTGACAGTATAGGTTGATATTTAGTTAACCATTAAATTGTATTGGCCTGAATATTCAATTTTCTCTAAACTCTAAGTAATTGAAGTTTTGCAATGGATGCAATCTAAAATCTCTATCTTTGGACACATATTGGAAGAAATTACTTTAGTAACTTGTTTTGGAAAGATTAGAGAGAGATGCTTTGAATAGTTATCATATAAAAGAGATCAAAGTATAAAATAAATTTTTGTTTGAAGTGAAATTTACTAAGTTATTTGTGTATTACCTCAGTGAATTTTATATGAAAAAAGTGATCAAAGGTTGAAAACTCCACATTAAATTTCTCTCTCTCCTATCTCTTTCTTTATTATTTTCACAATTTTATCTGGTGTTTTTGACAGACTAAAAACTGATATTTAACAATTTGCTAGTAATTTCAGGATATCTTTCTACTAAATTGATCCAGAACCTTGATATGAGAGTCATAGTGATTTTGTTTCAAAATTAACTTATGAATAATATCTCACATCTGCATACCTTCCGTAAAATACATGTAAAGTCAGAAAAGCAAAATATTCAAGAAAAAGAAAATTCTCGGGTGGTGTATTATGCACATATTGGTTATTTTACCATTTACTGACTAGCAGAAGACGACAAGAATGTATGCCTCCTGTGGGTTCCTAAACCTCACCTGGCATTTCACATAGCATTGGGAGTGTGTGGTAGAGCTGCCCTGTCTTGACCAATTTTATGTGACCAGATATAGATAGATCTGAATTCACAAAAGACCACTTTTTCCTAATCTATGATCCATTTAAGATGGATTCAAATATATGGCCAGACTGCTTTCCTCTAAGGTGTGTTTAAAAAGAGACAGAGAGAGAGAGGGAGGGAGGGAGAGAGAAATTAACTAGCATCAGAAATTAGCAAAGTGAAGATCTTCAAAGTATACCATTTTCTTTTTTGTATACTTGATTTCTAAAACAATCAAAGTGAAATTCCACCTCACTTAAGTAAATTCTAATAAACCAGCTTTGCTTGATTAAGCAAAAGTTTAACAAAGCGTTGGTGGTATTTTTTGAACTTGACAATGTGGAAGTTCTACCAAGATCCATGTAAGAAAATGTCAGTGCCATAGCCCCAGACCCTCAACTCAAAACCAGTATGCCTGTATATAAAAATAGATTTAAAAAAACCCAGATTTCTTCTATTTAGCACAGGAAACTGTATTCAGTATCATGTAATACCCTTTAATGAAAAAGAGTATATGAAAACGAATATATGTATGTATATGTATGACTGGGACATTGTGCTGTACGCTAGAAATTGACACATTGTAACTGACTGCACTTCAATAAAAACAAACAAACAATACAAAGCAACAATAACAACAAAAACCAGTGGGCTTCCCGGAGCTTCCCTGAGCCTCTTGCTTGGGGGTATCTCTGATTGCAATGGTCGGATAAAGATCTCTTTGGGCCTGACTCATGATTCACTTTTTGTTGTGTTACCAAGTGCTAAATTAATTGTGTCTCCTAGGAAATTAGATATCTTTTAAGAATCATTTCATTACATGATCAGATTTGAAAGTTTTTTCCTTGGTGGAACTGCCTTTTCAGTAATAATACTATTTTCTCTGTTTGTCTTTGTCATTCTCTGTTGTGATTCTATTAGAGGACATTCAAAGAGAAGAGGTTGGGTACAGGTGCCATGAGCTCTACAATTCAAGTCAGCCCTGGGGCCTGATGAGTTTAGGTTTCCCCCTCAGAATGGCATCGTTTGGATGCATTTTGCCTTTGGTCACTTAGCAAAAGACCTTATGAAAACTTTAGCTATACTTGTCTTGTTTTGTCCATGAGAGTCTTGTCCTGGAAAAGATCTTTACGGACCTGTCATCTGCTGAGAAATGTGTATTTTTTGGATTACAACAGGAGGGAGCCCAACATTTAGATTAAGGACCCCAAGACATGAGATGCAAGTCAGCCCAGACAGCAGATCTTAGCACGCTCACCAGAGCCTGACAGTTAGAAAGTGCTAATCATAGAGGTGATATATACATGGATAACAGTTATGCCTTTGGAGCAGTCCCGGATTTGGGAATGCTATAAACAGGAGAGATTTTTTTCCTTTAATGTCTGTAGAAATCTCAATTTAAAGTGATTAGACCATTTAAGACATTTCTACAAAGGTGACTACTATAAAAATACAGATCCGGGGGGCGGGGATAGCTCAGTGGTAAAGTGCATGCTTAGCATGCACGAGGTCCTGGGTTCAATCCCTAGGACCAGCATTAAAAATAAACAAACAAATTGAATTACCTACCCCCCCAAAAAAACCTCCAAAACAAACAATAAATTAATTAATTAATGTGAAAAAATAGGGGTCCATACAAAAGGCAGAACACCCAGGCTAAAAGAAATGCCCTAGCTGACGGCTCATCATACTTGACAGGCAGCCCTCAGTAAAGTCCTGGCTCACATCGTAACCCAAAAAACCAATTAGGTGGAGAGATTCAAAGAGGCTGCTACAAGACACCAGAAACTGGCTGTCAGTTTTAAAGGAGATACTGGGAAAAATTCTGGTAGCAAATTGCAATGTCTTTCAGGACAGGTGCTTGGTGTTGCCAGACATCACAAAAATATCCCCACAGAGAGAACCAAATTGGCCAGTACACACAAGCAGCTATTGGTGGGGAACTTTTGCAAAAGTGGTGAGGGATATTTTGTGCATGTCTTAAAACATTGAATCCTTGTTTTCAATATCACATGATTGAAATTCCAAATGAAATCAAAGGAGGCTATCAACACTGGTACCTTTTAGAGAGAACCTGAAAATGTATTGCCTTGCAAAGTAGCTCAGTGTAGGAGTGCACAATAAGAAAGAAAGAAAAGAAAAATATAAGATATAAAATAATTAAAATTATATATGTGTATATATAATTTAAAAGTCAAGAATGATAAAGATATTAGTCTGCTATTTTCATTGAGGTATAGTTGACTTACAGTATTATGTTAGTTTTAGTTGTACAACATAGTGATTCAATATTTTTATAGCTTATATTCCACTTAAAATTTCCATACAATATTGGTTTTATTCCCTGTAATGTACAATACATCCTTGTAGCTTGTTTATTTTATACATGGTAGTTTGTACCTTTTAACCCCCTACCTTTATTTTGCACCTTCCCTCTTCCTTCTCTACACTGGTAACCACTAGTTTGTACTGTGGGTGTGTTTCTGTTTTATTTATTATTTGTTTATTTTATTTTTATGTTCCACATATAAAAGACCCATACATAATTTATCTTTCTCCATCTGACTTGTTTCACTAAGCATAAAACCACCCAGGTCCATCGTGTTGTTGAAAATGGCAAAATTACGTTATTTTTTATGGCTGAGTAAAATTTTATTGTATATATATATATATATATATATATATATGTACATATATACACACACATGCACACACACACCACTTCTTTATCCATTCACTTGCTGATGGACACTTAGATTGCTTCTATATCTTGACTATTGTAAATAGTGCTGCTGTGAATATTTGAGTGCATGTATCTCTTTGAATTAGTGTTTTTGTTTTCCTTTTCTCTAGTGGTGATGTCAGTTACCAGCCATTCTTCTTTTTGTTAAGTTCCAAAATTTCATTACGCTTCTTCTCTACTATTTCCTGTCTTCTTCTCTTTATCCTTATATGTTTATGCGTATTTAATTTCTTTCCTGACATTTTTAGGTTTCAGGAGGGAGCAGGTAGCAGGACCTTTGTTCAATAGATCACATTAGCTGAAGATCTCTCATCAAACATTTAATTACCAGAATTCTAGAATGACTAATACAGTGTCCATATGGTGAAGGGCAGTGGAAGCTCAGGAAATAAAGTTACTCTAGTGGCCAATTGATGCGTTAAATTGCTGCTGCCAGACGGAGATTATGTATTCCTCACTATTAAGCACATTGTTACTTTTTGACCTTATTTTATTTTTAGCTTCACTAAACAAAATGAACACTAGATGGCTCTATAAAAGCATATATATTCAGAACATTCCATTTAATTCAAGAATTTGAAGGTATCATAAAATCTTTTACAATCAGAGAAAATTAAAAATTTTAAAAATTTGGTTATAAGAAAGTGAGTTAAAAACCATTACAAGCCATTAAGAAATGAATTCAGAAATTTGTAAAATTTCTAAGTGCACTTTGTAGTCAATAAATATTTATTGAATATGTGCCACATGCCGGTTACTTTGAGAAGTTCTGGGGCTACGGAGGTAAGCAAGATATACATGGCCCCGTCCACACGGAATTGACTGGCAACAAGAATTCAGAAATAAAACAAATAATTATAAGTGATGCATTAGATAGTTTCAAATATGCACAGTTTTGCGAAAAGATATAAGATGCTATTAGAATATATGTTGGGTCATCTTACGTGGACTGGGTCAAGAAAGACTTCTCTGGGGAAGGGAGGTCCAACCTGAAGTGTGCAGGATGAATAGACTATTAAAGCAGCTGGCTGAAAAAGGTATGTTTTCTAGGCTGAGGGATGGCATAGTTAAGGTCACAATGACATGGGAAAGAGCATGGAACTGAGAGAAGGCCAATCTGCCACTTCAGAAGCAGAAGTGGGAGGGACAGTGGAACATGATGAGGCTGGTGATGTCCACAGGGGCCAAGTCATGCAAGGTCTTGGATTACATATTGAGTCTAGGGGAACTGGGAAGCTACGGAGCATTTTAAGCACACTAATCGTGTAATCAAATTTACTTTTTTAACAGATGGCTCTTGTCATCCTGTGCAGCGTGGATTAGGTTTTGTTGTTTCCAACTTTTCTTAAGTTGTTCAAACTATTGGATTAATAAGGGTCACCAAGGCATACCTGACATCAGTATATATGTGCAATGGCTTTAAGGGGTCTTAGAATCTAGTTTGGGACTTAGACGTCCCCAAAATGAATTAATCAAGGAAAACTTTGGAAGAGGAATATGTATAAATGTATTAATATACATTGTAGGAATGAGTATGTATGGATGTATGAATATGTAACATGCGAATGTGTGGAGATATATGTGTATATACACATATCATCACAGCTAAATGCTCATAGTCAATGTGACCTATATTATGATTATTTTATTTTTTCTAATACTACTCTATCTTCAGTTGATATTTGGTTTTGATTATATCATGAGACGTGAAGGGATTGAGAATGAGTTAAAATGGCATAACTTTGTCTTTTTTTTTCTCATTTCTTCATATTACAGATAACAGATAACAGAAACTATCCTCTGCTGTGTGTTTGTACCAGTTTATCCTTTTTCATTTGAGTCTCCATTTGGTCTAACTGAACAACCTAAGCAGTAGGAACACATTATAGAATTTTCATGGAAGTTTGAGCATTGGAATGGATCTTAGCAATTATATTTCTCATGGACTTCACACTGTGTTTTTGTGCAATCTTGAGTACTTCCTTTAGGATGTCTGAGTTGCCTGGGAAGTAGATGAGGGTTCAAGCTGGCAATGCTCTGCTTCCTCTTTCTCTTTAACTGAAGAAGCCCTGCTTATCGGTGCAACATTTTCTTTGAAGAGAGTTTTATGCTGCCGCAAAGACAGAGAAATTCTGATCTTGTCCATATACACATTTTCACAGGAGGACCCTGAGGACAATGTTTGTTAAAGGATTTTCCCAGATCTTAATGCATAATTCAAGAAATAGATGTTTTGTCCCTAGACATCTTGTCTAGGCAACTCACTAATTCCATTCCCCACACAGATATGCTTATGTGTAAATGAGTTTGGGTGAATTGTTTTAATGAGAAAGCCGAACCATTTCAATAAGAAACAGAATTCCCAGAGAAACCTGGAGTTAAGTGTTACACAATGGGCCCATGAAAGAAAAAAATAGTACCATAAAAAAATTTTCTTGTTTAAATTGCACTGTTTTGTTTAGGTTTCTGTTTAAATATGATGGCATTCACCATGGTCCCTTACAGATAATTAGATGTCTAATAATTTATTTTTCTTGCTCTTTTTAGAAGTATTTAGAAGGAAGCTATAGAAGTAGTAAAAAAGGCATAGCAAATATTTTTTATGTTAAGAACTGATAACATAATTAACTACAGCCCCCATTTAGTGCCTTATCTCATTTTTAAAATTTACGTTTAACATTTCAAAACATTGAAGTATAGTTTTTGAATAAATAATTTTGGAGACCCTGTTTATAGACCATGTTTTTATAAAACAAGTTTGAATAACAATCAATGTTTAGGAGGATGCCCAGAGAAAACACCTGCTGCCAAATTTATAGAAGTAATATTTTTATAGAAAATGCATTAGTGCTCTAACATATCAATGCATTAGAATGATGTTACAGAATGATGTTACAGAAAAAAATGTAAGAGACAGAAATGGACAAAAAAGATAGTAGGGTGTCCTCAATGTAAAATTGCATTGTCCAACACACTTCCAGGTTATATATTGTAGGTCTAAAGCTATTTTACAGCTTTTAGGTAGTAGAATACTGGTAAAGATGTAAATGATTCTTCTCTGTTAGAAAGGCAAATTATGTCCCCTGAGATGTAGCTGGTATTGCCCAATATTGGGCAATTTTTCATGTTTTAAGCAAACTGATATTTCAGCATATCTGTCTATCTCTCTATCACTCTATCTCTGTCTATCTATTTACCTATCCATCCAACTATCTACCTATCATCTCTGTTCTTTGGATTATCATTCAAATGGATTGTAACGTATTTCACACCCAAAAGTGGAATAGCAGGATCATATGGTAATTCTGTCTTTACTTTTTTTGAGAAATCTCCACTCTGTTTTCCATAGTAGTTTCCGCAATTTACCTTCCCACCAGCAGTGCACAAGTATTCCTTTTTATCCATCTTCTTCTTTGTTCTGTTTTTAATGTTGTTATTTTTTTCACTTTTCAGGTTTATTAGGTAAAATTGATACAATTTGACTACACAGATACAATATATTACATATACTGCACATTAAAAAATTTACATATATGTACTGTTCATTGTTTCTAAGAACAGTTTAGAGTTTTAGCTTTTTAAGCTTCCATAGTTATCAAAAGAATAAAGCCAGCCACAAGTAAGAATCAACAGAATGCAGTAATCCAATCATAAAAGACAATCAAATGAACTTATACATATTCAGGAAATCAATCTTTTAAGTTATAAATAATAAGTAGTTCATTTGTGTCCTTTTTTATTTAGAGTCCACATATAAGTGATATCATATGGCATTTTCCTTTCTCTTTCTGGCTTGCTTCACTTAGAATGATGATCTCCAGGTCCATCCATTTTGCCACAAATAGCATTATTTTATTCTTTTTTATGGCTGAGTAGTATTACATTGTGTGTGTGCGTGTGTGTGTGTTTGTGTGTGTGTATGTGTGTGTGTCTATCTATCTATCTCACTTCTTCTTTATCCAGTCATCTGTTGATGGACATTTGGGTTGTTTCCATGTCTTGGCTATTGTAAACAGTGCTGCTATGAATGTTGGGGTGCGTGTGTCTTTTTGAATTATTTTTTTCTCCAGGTATATGCCCGTGAGCATGACCACTGGATCATATGGTAAGTCTATTTTTAGTTTTTTAAGGAAACTTCATACTGTCCTCTACAGTGGCTGGACCAATTCACATTCCCACCAACAGTGTAGGAAGTTTCCCTATTCTCCACACCCTCTCCAGCACCTATCGTTTGTAGACATTTTAATGATGGCTACTCTGGCCAGTGTGAGGTGATCTCTCATTGCAGTTTTGATTTGCATTTCTCTAACAGATGTTGAGCATCTTCTCATATGCCTGTTGGTCATCTGTCTGTATTCTTCGGAGAGATGTCTATTCAGGTCCTCTACCCATCTTTTGATTGGGTTGCCTGCCTTTTTGATATTAAGGTATATGAGCTGTTTATATGTTTTGGAAATTAGTCCCTTGTTGGTCACATCATTTGCAAATATTTTCTCCCATTCTGTACGCTGTCTTTTCATTTTATTGATGGTATCCTTAGCTGTACAAAAGCTTTTCAGTTGAATTAGATCAACATTTGTTTATTTTTGTTTTTATTTCCATTACTCCAAGAGCTGGTTCAAAATATATATTGTTGTGATTTATGTCCAAGAGTGTTCAGCCTATGTTTTCCTGTAGGAGTTTTATAGTATCTGGTCTTATATTTAAGCCCTTAATCCCTTTTGAGTTTATTTTTTGTATATAGTGTGAGGGAATGTTCTAATTTGAGTCTTTTACAGGTAGCTTTCCAGTGTTCCCAGCACAATTATTGAAGAGATTATCTTTTTTCCATTGTGTATTCTTGCCTCCTTTGTCACAGATTAATTGACCATAAATATGGGGGCTTATTTCTGGGCTTTCTATCCTGTTCTATTGATCTATGTGTCTGTTTTTGTGCCAGCACCACACTGTTTTGATTACTGTAGCTTTGTAGTATAGCCTGAAGCCAGGGAGTGTGATTCATCCAGCTCTGTTCTTCTTTATCAAGATTGTTTTGGCTATTTGGGGTCTTTGTGTTTCCATGTATATTTTTAACATTTTTTGGTCCAGCTCTGTGAAAAATGTCATTGGTAACCTGACAGGGATTGCACTGAATCTACACATTGCCCTGGGTAGTATGGGCATTTTAGCAATATTGATTCATCTAATCCAAGAACACAGTATGTCTTTCCATTTGTCTATGTCACCTTCAATTTCTTTCATCAGTGTCTTTTAGCTTTCAGAGTACAGGTCTTTTGCCTCCTTGGATAGGTCCATTCCTAGGCATTTTATGCCTTTTGGTGTGATGGTAAATGGTACTGTTTCCTTCTTTTTCTGCTATTTCATTGTTAGTATATAGAAATGCAACTGATTTCTGTATGTTAACTTTGTATCCTGCAACTTTACTAAATTCATCGACAAGTTCTAGTAGTTTTCTGGTCACTTCTTTAGGGTTTTCTATGTGTAGTATAGTATCATGTCATCTGCAAACAGTAACAGTTTTACTTCTTCATTTCCAATTTGGATTCCTTTTATTTCTTTTTCTTCTCTGATTTCTCTGGCTAGGACTTCCAGAACTATGTTTAATAAGAGTGGTGAGAGTGGGCATCCTTGTCTTGTTCCTGATCTTAGAGGAAATGCTTTCAGCGTTTCCCCATTAAGTATGATGTTATCTGTGGATTTGTCATATATAGCCTTTATTATATTGAGGTATGTTTAATCTATGCCCACTTTCTGGAGAGTTTTTGTCATAAACGGATGTTGAATTTTATCAAAAGCTTTTTCTGCATCTACTGAAATAATCATATGCCTTTTATTCTTCAGTTAATGTGGTATGTCACATTGATTGAGTTGCAGATACTGAAAACTCCCTGCATCCCTGGGATAAATCCCACTTAATTATGGTTTATGATCCTTTTACTGCAGTTTTGGAGTCAATTTGCTGGTATTTTGTTGAGGATTTTTGCATCTATATTCATAAAATATTTTACATCTATATACATAAAACAGCACTTGTTATTTCTTGCTTTCTTGATAACAGCCATTCTAACGGTTGTGAGGTGATACCTCATTATGGTTTTGATTTTGCATTTCCCTAATAATTAGTCATTTTTTTAAGGTCTAAATTACTAGTATTTACTTCTTTTACATTCTTGAAAGAGCCAAGCAAATCCATGTACTTATCACTTAAGTTTAGAGAACAATAGGGAAAAGGGATAAGAAAGCCAAAATTTCCATTTCTTTTAGATTTTCTTTTTGTCTATTCATCTCAACCATCTTAAAGTAGAATTCTTTCACATTTGCAAGGAAATGCCTATAACAATGCCATCTTTTCTTATTCCTCATAACAAAATAAGATCGATAGTTTCAGTTTGCTTTACAAAACAGCAAAGCTTTTATTAGTAAATCTCATGATAGCATTAAATGTGTGACCAATATCATTCTTAAAATTGAGTATTTTAAAGGTAATTAAGCCTATATAAAAAGAAACAATATTTGAATAACAAATACCTCATTTTTCATGTGCCTATTGGTCATCTGTATGTCTTCTTTGGAAAAATGTCTGTACAGATCTTCTGCCTATTTTTAAATCAAGCTGTTGTCATTGTTGTTGCGTTGTATGAGGTCTTTACACATTTTGGGTATTAAGCCTTTGTTGGATGTGATTGCAAGTATTTTCTACCATTTGGTAGGTTGTCTTTTTGTTTTGTTGATGATTTCCTTTTGTGCAGGAGCTTTTTAGTTTGATGCAGTCCCGTATGGTTATGTTTGCTTTTGTTTCTCTTACCTGAGGAGACAAATCCAGAGAGAGATTGCTAAGACTCATGTCAAAAAGCCTACAGTCTGTGTTTTCTTCCAGGAGTTTTATGGTTTCACATCTTACATTCAAGTCTTCAAGTTGATTTTTACGTATGGTATAAGATAGTGGTCTAGTTTTATTTATTTATTTTTTTGCATGTGGCTGTCCAGTTTTCCCAGCATTGCTTATTGAAGTGACTATCCTTCCTCCATTGTATGTTTTTCACTCCTTCATCATAAATTAATTGTTCATGTATGTGTGGGTTTATTTCTGGGATCTCAGTTTTGTTCCACTCATCTGTGTGTCTGTTTCTCTGCCAAGACCATACTGTCTTGATTAATTTAGCTCTGTAGTATAAGCTGAAATCAGGGAATATAATTCCTCCAGCTTTGTTCTTTTTCCTCAGGATTGCTTTGCTATTTGGGGTCTTACGTGGTTTCATACAAATTTTAGAAATTTTTTTTTCTTTTCCTGTGAAAACTGTCCTTGGGATTTTGAGAAGTATTGCATTGAATCTATAAATTGCTTTAGGTAATAATGACATTTTAATAAATTTAATTCTTTCAATCCATGGGTTTAGACTATCTTTTCATTTCTTTTTGTTGTGTTCAGTTTCTTTCAACAATGTCTTATAGTTTTCAGTGTACTCCTTGGTTAAATTTATTTCTAGGTATTTTATTTGTTTTGATGCAGTTGTAAATGTGATTGTTTTCTTGATTTCTCTTGCAGCTAGTTCATTGTTAGTATACAGAAACACAATAGATTTTTGTATATTGGTTTTGTACCCTGCAACTTTACTGTATTCATTTATTATTTCTAATAATTTTTTGGTGGAGTCTTTAGGGTTTATATATATATATACACAATCATGTAATTTGCAAATGACATTTCTACTTCTCTGTTTCCAATATGTATGCCTTTTATTTCTTTTTATTGCCTAATTGTTCTGGCTACGACTTGCAATATTGTGTTGAATAAAAGTTGTGAAGTGGGCATCTGTGTCTTGTTCCCAATCTTAGAGGGATAGCTTTAAGTTTTTCATCACTGAGTGTGATGTTAGTTGTGGGGTTTGCTATATATGGCCTTTGTTATGTTGAAGTAGGTTCCTTCTATACGTATTTTATTGAGAGTCTTTATTATAAATTGATGTTGAATTTTGTCATATGCTTTTTCTGCATCTATTAAGATAATCGTGATTTTTATTCTTTGTTTTATTAATATGGTGTATCCCATTGATTGATTTGTGAATGTTGAACCATCCTTGCATCTCTGGAATAAATTCTGCTTGATCATGGTGCCTGATCCTTTTAACATATTGTTGTATTGGGTTTGCTAATATTTTGTTGAGGATTTTTGAATCCATGTTCACCATGTATACTGACTTGTAACTTTCTTTTTTTGTATTGTCCTTGTCTGGTTTCAGTATCAGGTTAATGCCGACTTCATGAAATGAGTTAAGAAGTGTTCCCTCATCTTCAATTTTTCAGATGAGTTGGAGAAGAATAGGTATTAAATCTTCTTTGAATGTTTGGTAGAACTCATCACCTGTGAAGCCATCTGGTCCTGGACTTTTGTTTTTTGGGAGGTTTTGATTGCTGTTTTAATCTCCTTACAAGCAATCAGTCTATTTAGATTTTCTGTGTCTTCTTGATTCAGTCTTGGAAAGTTGTATGATTCTAAAAATTTATACATTTCTTCTAGGTTGTCCCATTTGTTGCCATACAGTTTTTAAATAATATTTTCTTTTAATCTTTTGTGTTTGTATAGTATCAGTAGTAATTTCTCCTCTTTCATTTCTGGTTTTATTTATCTGAGGCTTCTCTTTTTTTTCTTTAGGAGGGTCTACCTAAAGATTTGTCAGTTTTGTTTATCTTTTCAAAGAATCAGCTCTTAGTTTCACTGATCTTTTATACTGTCTTTGTAGTCTCTATTTCATTTATTTCTTTCCTGATCTTTATTATTTCCTTCCTTCTACTGACTTTGGGCCTTACATCTTCTTCTTCTAGTTCCTTTAGATGTAAGGTTAAATTGTTTCTTCAATATTCAGTTCAACAGGTTAGTAATTAGAGGTCTTTCTTTTTTTTTCAGTAGGTGGCATCACATAGCACAAGTTTTGATTTCTCTTATCTGAGCTGCTTCTGGCTCTATTTAGCAATCAGCGTTTTCCACTCTCCACCATCTCTGCCAGAGGTGCCCCCAGTTTTCCTTGCCCCTGCTTGGTGCCTTCCTGCCATTTTGCTGTCACTAATGTCACCCCTGGGCTACTAGGATGGTGAGTACCTATGCTGCACCCAAGGTTGCCTGGGTCATGAGCTCCACTGCCATAGCGCAGGGGGAGGGAGAGGGTGGAGGAGGAAGCTGGGGTTACAGGTGCCTCTGTCGCATGTGGTATTGTTGGGTTTGCTTGTGTCTTTGCTGCAGTCAGCAGGGGCTGGATTCATAGGTGTCTCTGTGGCTGGGGGGACAGTGTCACAGTCTACCTCTGTTGCCTAGTTCCCTGTGACTGCAGGATCTACTGTGGCTGGGAGACCAGAGTCATGTGCACTGCTTCCCTTGCTGTGGAAGAACAGGGATTTGGCCTCATGCCTGTAAGACCAGGTGTTTTGTTCTACTCTTTGCTGCCATTCCAGTAGAGAAATTGTTAGCCTTCATCAAAGGCAGGCCCATGAGCATAAAACAGCAGGGATCAGTTAATCTCACATAGTTACTGACTAGTGCAGGATAGCAGTTTTAGAGAGTTTTGGGACTAGGAATGAGGAGACTTGGGTCCTCGTCTCGACTCTAGTCTTAACTAGATGGGTGATTGTAGGAAGTCACTGAAGCATTTTTGTCATTCCATCTCTTTCTCTGTAGGTTGGCCTAGCTAGTTTATAAAGTCCTTTCCAACATTAAAAATCTGTGTTTCTTCATAATGTGGGCTGGTATGTTTGTAGAGAGGCTCACAGAGCACGTGAGGCTATTCATCCATTTCAATTTAAGATGCGATAAATGTCTTTTCTTTCTGTTTCTTTGGTGTTAAATATGTGCCTTTAATATAGGAAATAACCACATTACATTGTAATTGCTTACAGTGGTGATATTAAAAATACTTAATAACCACTGTGGCATAGCCACTAACATAATAAGAGGGATACAGCTGTACACAGGTGGAGAGGTCATCTGGTACACACTAGCCGAGTCTTAGTTCTGCTTGTTTCCATGTTCAACTGTCCTCTAGGCTGTGAGTAAGTCAAGGTTAGAAACTGTGTCTTCTTAAATTTGGATCCCAAGTCCTAATTCTTACCCCATAGTGGGTGTCCTGTCTATATTTGTTAGATGAACAAATAATTTCCACTGTCTCTTTGGTGTTTCAAGGCTCATATGCTCAATGCATGTAGTTGCATTGCATGAGCTTGTAATGAGAGAAAAGGGTGCCCAGATGGTCCTGTTTTTAGAAGAAAGCTGCCAACCCTGAGGGCAAACAGACACAGAAATACCTAAGGTACTGGGCACTCATTAATTTCCAATGATCTTTTATTCCTTCCTTATAGAGTCAATTATATCATAAAACTTGAACTACTGAAATTTCATCTTTTTTCATCAAAAAAAAGTATTTCAAGGGCAAAAAAACTCATTACTTCTTCAAACTTACTTTGTAAGCTGTGGCATTTTCCAGTTACAAAAAAAAAAAAAGCCAATATAGATTTAAGTCTTATCAGCATCTCAGGGCTCTCCTTTCTTAATCTCTTCGTGACAGTTTGTCCTTTCCTTTATTATCTAATCATGTTTCACTGTGACTGTGAGTCTTCCACAAGACCAGGATGGCTGAGTCATCATTCTGAATTTATCCTGGAAGCAGCTGTAAGAAGAAAGAAAGAAAGAAAGGAAAAAAAAACTTTGGCCAAGAAATGTTGATTAAAATTCCTCTTATTTTTGTACCATGAAACACAGCCTCCAGTTCCCTTGTCTCCAGACTACCATGGCTGCAGCATCCATGCCTGGATCAGGCTGGTACAAACCGCTCTGTTAAAGACACAGAGCTTCAAAAGAACATTAGAAAATGTCTATCTTCAAAGCTGTAATGAGTCTGCATGTTTTTTTTTCTTTTTCTTGTTTTCATTCCCATGGAATAAGGTCATTTTGTTCATTTCGCTTCTGTATTACAATATGTAGATTTCCCCTAATATAAACACCTGTTAATTTTTTAGCAGGATTTGAATATCTTCCCATTGTACATTTTAGTACCTGTTACAGACTTTTGTCCAAATAGATGCAGCTTTTCCATAGTTTGAATTGATGGCATGTTTGTGAGCTAAAATATGGGATGGATGTGTGACATGTGAAATGGTAGGATACAGGGAGGTCATTAAGACTGTGGTGTCTAGAATCCTCAGCCTGAATTCAAATCCTGACTCTGCCCCACCCGCCTCCCCCAACTGGATGTGCATACTTGAGCAAGTTACTTTATCTGACACTTGGCATTCTGGTATTTGAAGTGGGGTAGTAATGATACCTAGGTCATAGAGGTCTTATAAAGCACTTAGGAGCTGGACACAGTGAGCTCAAAATAAATGGTGCTTGAGAGGTAAAAATATAATGGAACTCTAAAGCTCATATATATGCATATTAGATGTAATATTAGCACTGCCCAGCAAAAACTCATGGTTAGCTATTTCAAGATTCATTTTTAAATGAATTTTATTCCTTGACATTGATTGATTAATTCATTCTGGCCCTTTATTATTATACACAGTGCACTGGGAATACTAATGTAGCCCCAGTGGTTACATTTTGTTATTGCCTGCCTCCATCCAGTTCAGCTTTGGAGTTATTCTTCCTTTACTACTTAAATAGCAATATTTTGAATTCTTCCTGCTAGGACAAGATACCCAGTGACTCCCCCAGGAAATTTTTTCTATGATCTTCTCTTATTTCTACTTAGATTTCTTGAGTTATTGACTATACTCTCATCTTGTCTTCTATTCTTGAACTTTTCTGTCCTCTCAAGTCAACCCAAAATGGTCACTGTCCTCAAAACACTTCATTTCCTCAAAACACGACCCACAGAAGGCATTTGTATGTTAGACTTTTTATTGTCAAAGGATTTCCTATATCTTGGGATCATGTTTTGGATGATCCAAAATTGAATATTTCATATTTTTCTTCCTAAGTGTCCCTCTTAGCACTACAGGAAGCTGACTTTGTCCCTGAAACCTCTGGTCCTCTTGCCTTGGGCTGTCCTACTCTCTCCAAAGGCTCCCCATCCATTAATCTTCTTCCCACACGTACCTCGGAGCTCCACGTTTTTCCAACTCCATTAAGCAGAACAATTTAATTCCCTGTATCTCCGTCTTAGTCCACTATGGCCTCTGTCCTGAGGGTTTTATTTTTCTAAACAGACATTTTCTCCTTAAAGAGGAAATCTGTTGCCACTTTTAAAATAATATTCCCTCACCACCCTTTGCTCAAAGATAAATAAACTATAATTCTTGCCCTTGTAGCCACAGTTTATTCTCATGATACTTTAAAATTGTGAGTCAGTTCATGTCAGCTCTCTGCTCACAACTCTGCCCAGCACCCCAACTCGCTAAGAGTGACACTCAGGGCCTTTGCAATATCACCAGGGTCCCAGGACCTGCCTGGTCATCTGTCTGGCTCCATATTGTCCTACTCTTCTTTTGTCTCATTCTTCTCCAACCACTGGCTTCTTTGTTGCTCCTTGAAGCCCAAACCTACAAGCCACATATTCACCAAACACATTTCTACCACAGGGCCTTTATACTTGCTGTTTCCTTCATCTGGAAATCTCTCTGCTGGAAAACTCTCCACAGAGAGAGAGAGAGCTGTATGTGTAAAGGCACAACAGAGTGAGGTGCTTTTAGGAACCATCAGACTTCCAGTATGGCCCAACTGTAAGTTCTGTATGTGCGTGCAGGGCAGCATCGCTCCAAGTACTGGCCACAAACCAGGTACACTGTTGCAGATTTGTGGATCGGCTCATGAAGTTTCAGCATCCCTTAGCTGCATGAACACCTTCCAAAGTCCTGGGAGAGGCCTTATCAATGTGCTTAGAAGGTTATGTGTTTTCATAAAATTTGCAAAAGTAAGATATTTTAACTGCAATTGGTTAAAATGGTCTTATGTTTATTTTATTGTTTAAATATTTATATTTAATTAAATTAATTTATTTATTTTGGGAGGAGGTAATTAGGTTTATTTTTGTATCTTTTAATTAATTTTTTATTTTACTGTATTTTTTAGTGGCAGTACTGGGGATTGAACCCAAGACCTTGTGCATGCTAAGCAGGCACTCTACCCCTGAGCTACACCCTCCCCACTCTCCTTTCATTCTGACTCTCAGTTGTCACACTTCTCATGTTGGATGGTGCTGAAGGGTCACAAGCAATTGGGAGCTGACACCAGGGAAGATGAGCTGAGGATTCTTTCATTTGACTGCAGTGGGATAATATTATGTGGTTCACAGTCACTTCTGCGTATAGTTAAGTTTGTGCCAGCAATCTCTGAATAACTTCCCAGAACACTACAATCTTCTGTACCAAGCCACTGGACATCAAGGCATGAAGATGTAAGGCCAGGAGTCATTCTGTCCAACACTGGAGGAAGGAAAGTCGTGCAGAGAAACAAGTGAGGACTCATCAGAGCCAGCAATTCATCTGAGGAAAATTCTTCAAAATCTCTCAGCTCATATGCCCCCCAATGCCCTGAGGCCACCTTGGGTCAGCAGCCCCAGCCCTCTCCCCAGGCCGCCACCCACCTCCAACGGCCAGTTCCAGCCTGTCCCTGCTGGCTCTCATCTAGCGCGGGGGATCGCAGGGACCCTTTTCTCTTTCTCTTAGTTCTGTCTGCCGCTTTCTCCTCTGAGCCTCAGAAGCTCTGCTTCAGTCCCTGCTGACCTCCCGGCATGAGGGTGCTTTTCTTCCTTTTCCTTTCGCTCCCTGCAAGACCGGTTCTGCACTGATTTTCTTTTTCTTTCTTTTTCTTTTACTGAATTTTGTGAATATCCTCTTGTATTTCAAAGCAAGAGACTGTCTGGCAGAGTTCAGTAGGTATTCTGTGCAATTCAGTGGGTTTGTAGATGTAATTCTTGGTGTACTTGTGGGATAGGGTGAACTGTGAGTCTCTCTACTCCGCCATCTTGGCACTTCCCTTAATCACACTCTTAGATGACGTTTTTTTGTTTCACTGTCACAGTCGACTCATTATGTAAACATCATTATTGTGCAATTAGTATTTGCAGGTAGATATGGAGGTAATAGTTTCCTCTGCTTGTATAGTGACTTGTGATCTGATGACTAGAGTTGTTAGGTGACATTTACAAGTGTCTTCTTGGGGAGTATATCAAGAATGCAGCTTCATGATTTAATGAATTGACTTAAGTCATCCATCCTTTCCATACCCCTCACGGACCTCTATGATTCCTGTGTCTAACTGTCTACATTTGTCTCATCTGAACCTATCTGATAAAATCAGCTCATCCCCCCCACCAATTTCTGTCTAATACTACTAAAAGTATTCTGCATTTTGTTAAATTATACTGAACTTTTAAGGGAGAAGCATGTGATAAAATGCAAAAATTGAACAAGAATCCAAAGACCTAGGCACTGGTTCTGGTGTTGGCTCTTTGAGAGGGGTCCCTAGATGCACATCCTCACAGCTTCAGTTTTTATCCAAAAATGGTGAAGTTCAAGATTTGGATTCTATTGCTTGGTAACTACTAATTTTTTACTTGGAACCATTTCTGAAGAAATCTTTTTGCCAAGCTCCCACAGAGAGCCCTTGCTAAGATGTTGCTAAGAAGAAGCAACTGAGAGGTATCTAATTTATAATTTATTAATTATAACCAGCTGCAGGGAAAGAACAGTAGCTAGTAGATGGTAGGATGGAAGAATGAATTGTTAGAAAGTGAGAAAGGGTAATATATATATCCTCCAGATTGAGGGGTGCTTGGGTAATTGATCCTAAGCTGGGAGAGAGAGTATAACAAATACATAAACAGTTGCTGGAGAAGAAGGTCGCAGTTCTCTTTTAGGACTTTTAGGCAATCAAACAGTCAATTGGAGCTGCAATAGCACTGCAAGGAATTCTCCATCCAATGAAGGCGCTGAAAGATTTGGTGGCATTACCTTTATTGGCTAACATAAGGCAGTTCTAGGGACAGTGTGAATCCACATGACTCTGCCTAGGATCTTTAGAATAAAGGGTCTCAGGACTGCTTCAGATGAAGATGGAACAACTTCTCCCCCCCTACCCCCCAATAATGAGCCCTTGCATATTTTTTCTAGTGTTTGTTCTGAACCAGTGAACCCGAGCCCTCTCCAAGGTCCTGACCCATTGCCTGCTCCATGCCTTGCCTTTTGGTTTCAGCTCTCGTTGGTGCACCACCTGCCTGGTGGGCATCTGCAGTATCCTAACTCATCTGGAGTCTTGCATGGGCAGTCAGTTTTCCGATAGGGACAGTCCATGTTATTAAAAATTCAGTTATGCCCCAATCTTTTTGCGGAAAGTAGGAAATTCCCTTTACTGGGTTATCAGGAAGACACCTGTGGTGGTCTACAATCAATAAATTCCAAATCTTGTTCTAAGCAGCAAATTCTTGTTAAAAATGTGGGATTTCTTTGTACGTCTGAGTATGGAGGGCCTAAGAAGTACCATCCTCTTCACATGCATTTAGCATATTGTCACAGCAACTTTCATAGTAGATATTGTTATGCTCATTTGACGAAGAAGAAACTGAAGTTCAAAGAACTTAAGATGTCATTAATGAGAGGTAAGGAGGTTGTCATTAGTGTGTAAACCCAGCATGGCTAACTCTTTCCCCTACACTAATGAGCCTGCATGGCTCTGAATGAGTCACTTAGTTTTGGGTAGCTTTACCATGAAGACAATAAAGCTTGTTACACTTGGCCTAAAAGATTGTTGTTTATTTAATGAAGTGTATTTACTACAGGCTAGACCTTGTAAGGCTAAAGTTTTGATAGAATCCAAAACGTAGAACTAAAAGGTCAAGTACTTGGCCCAAAGAATGATTTTTTTATAAAAGTCACTTCATGCTTCTGAGACATTTATTATTAAGGTATTTTGCAAAATTTGAAAATTTCAATGAACCAGATGAACAAGCCACACCTCTTTCCCCTCTTCCACGCCATCAATTGTGAAAGGAGCTCATCTATTTTATTCTCCAGTTTTCTGGAAGAATCACTTAATTTCTGATTCTGACAAATGGCATGAAACTGTTCAAATAACTGTCTCTCAAATGGTAATTTTTATATTCATGGCACTTTTTGAGTATGCCTGACATATTCTCATGTGATGCCTTGGATTGACAGCACAAAAACTATTTTCCCTCCTGATTTGGTCTTTGTGGTAGACTGGGTTTGACATGGATATGTTTACTTGAGTGTTGAAAGGTACTGTTGAAATGATGTGAGAAAAATCCCATTTTAAGAACTGTTACCAGATTACTTTAAATTTCTCCCAATGTGTTAATAAAATGCAGAGCTGGAACTAGGCAGTTTTGTGCTAGAGGCAGTTTTTCCCTGGAGCTTTCCTTCCCCTCTGCTTTGCTTTATGGGCTGTCAAATCATGGCATCTCCTTGGGAATCCTGAGTCAAGGTCTTTTGAAGCAGAGATTGTTTGTAGCTTATCCTTGAATAAGCAAGTTAAAGTGGTTATCTATTCTGCTTAAGAGGTCTTAGTTTTGATAATCTTATTAGCTAATAATTGCTATGGGCAGACACTACCACAGCCCCATGAGGCAGGTGCTATTGTTACCCTCAGTTTATAGAACAGGAATCTAAGAATCGAAGATATTGGGGATTTGCCAGGTTTCATGCAGATAGAAAGTGGTGGAGCTTGAATTTGGATCCAGGCTTTTCCATAGTCCAAGGTCCAGGCTCTTAACCTCTGTGCTCTGTCACCTGTAAGGCCATGGAGCGCCCTGTATTTCTTCACAGACCTATTAAACATGAATCTATCTTCCTGAGACTTGCAAGAATAATTATAAAAATTTTGGTAATACTTATTATATTTTTGCTTGAAAGTAACAATATTATTCTCTTAGTTTCTCTCCCTCTCTCTTTCTCTCTCTGATTAATCTGAGAGAGGTTTTAGTATCAGAATTAATTTTAAGATTTTTACAAAGGTTCTGTTTGAGCTTTTATCCACTGTGTTTTTGCCTGAGTACTTTGCCTTCCATGAATATTTCTTATATATTGGTCCATGACTCACTGAAGGGGAAAATATAGTAACTAAATTGAAAAATAATACTAATGGCATAAAACTTAATGAGTCCATTTGGATCTTTTTTTGGTTTCAATCAAAAGCTTAGAAATTTTTAGCTATTTCTGTAACAAATATTCATATTACAAGAAGAGTGAACAAGCTATTAAGTACAATGTGAAGTCAGAAGTCGTTAGCCTTGGATTATCATCTGAATTTTCCTTTTGATTTACTCTGCGGGTTAGAATAAATGTTCTTCTGCTGCTTTTACTCCTGCTTCTCCTCTTCCTCCTTCTCTTCCTTGTGACTTTCATTTCAATGTCTGAAAATTAGACATGACATTAGCTTCTTCCAGTTTTACTGTGATACAGTTGACAACATTGTATCAGTTTAAGGTGCACAACATAATGATTTATGTATATATTGCAAAATGATTACCACAATAAGTTTAGTTAATATTCCTCACCTCATATTATAAACTAGTTTTTCTTGTGATGAGAACTTCTAAGATCTACCTCCTTAGCAACTTTTAAATATTCGATACACTATTATTAACTATAGTCACTATGCTGTACATTATATCTCCAGAACTTATTTCTCCTATAACTAGAATTTTGTACTTTTTGACCCCCTTTATCTATTTCACTCACCCCACACCCCTTGCCTCTGGCAGCCACCAATCTGCTCCATTTTTCTGTGAGTTCATTTTTTTTTAGATTCCATATATAAATAAGATTATGTAGTATTTGTCTTTCTCTGTCTAACATTTCCCTTAGCATAATGCTCTCAAGGTATAAACATGTTATTACAATTGACAAGGTTTTTCTTCCTTATTGGTTTTTGTTGTTGTTGGTGGTGGTGGTGGGTTTTTTTCTGTGAGGGAAGGTAATTAGGTTTACTTATTTATTTATTTTTTTAGAGGAGGTACTGAAGATTGAACCCAGGACCTTGTGGATGCTAAGAAACTACTCTACCACTTGAGCTATACCCTCCCCTTTTTCTTCCTTGTTGATATATGTATACATATAGATATATGTGTACATGTGTGTACATATGTGTATATGTGTATACACACACACACACACACATCTCACATTTTTTTAATCCACTCATCCACTGATGAACAGTTAGTTTGTAGGTTTTTTCTGTGTCTTGGCTATTGTAAATAATGTGGCAATGAGCATGGGAGTCAGATATATCTTCAAAGTAGTGATTTTGCTTCCTTCAGATATATATCCAGAAGTAGAACTGCTGAATCACATGGTAGTTCTATTTTTGATTTTTTGATGAACTTTAATAATGTTTTCCACAGTGACTGCACCAATTTACATTCCCACCAATAGTGTGCAACGGTTCCCTTTTCTTTACGTCCTCATCAACAGTTATTTTTTCTCTTTTTGATGACAGCCATTAAAACAGGTGTGAGGTGATATATTGTGGTAATAATTTGTATTTCCTTGATGATTAGTGATGTTGAGTGCTTTTTCATGTACCTGTTGGCCATTTGTGTGCTGATGGAAGATGTATGCATACATAAGATATAAAGCTTATTTGGAAAAATGTCTGTTTAGTTCCTCTGCCCATTTATTAATTTCTTTTTTAAATCATTGAATTGTATGGGTTTCCTGTATATTTTGTAATTAATCCCTTATGTGGTTTGCAGATATTTTCTCCCATTCCATAAGTTGCCTTTCATTTTGCTGATGGTTTCTTTTGCTGAGCAAAAGATTTTTGGCTTGCTGTAGTCCCAGTTGTTTAATTTTGCCTTTGTTACCTTTGCTTTGGTGTCAAATCTAAAAACAGTGTTGCCAAGATCAACATCAGGGAGCTTACCCCCTGTGTTTTCTTCTAGGAGTTTTATGGTTTCCATTCTTACATTCAAGTCTTTATTCTATTTTGAGTTAATTTTTGTATATGTTGTAAGATAGTGGTCCAGTTTCATTCTTTTGCATGTGGCTGTCCAGTTTTCCCAAAGGTCATTTATTGGTGAGGCTGTCTCTTCCCGCATTGTATATTCTTGGCTCTTTTGTTGAAAATGAATCAACTATACATGCATGGGTTTACTTCTGGGGTCTCTATTCTGTTTCATCAATCTATGTCTCATTTTTATGCCAATACTATACTGTTTTGTTTTGATTACTATAGCTTCGAAATATATTTTGAAGTTAAGACACATGATACTGCCAACTTTCTTTTTCTTATTTAAGATTGAGTTGGCTAATTGGGGTCTTTTGTGGTTCCATACAAATTTTAGGGTTGTTCGTTCTAATTCTGCAAAAAGTGCCATTGAAATTGCAGCATATAAAACCAATGTACGAAAATCAGTTGCATTTCTATGTGATAATAATAAAGTATCATAAAGAAAAATTAAGAAAATAATCTCATGTATAATCATAAAAGGAATAAAATCCCTGGAAATAAATTTAATCAAGGAGATGACAGATCTGTACACTGAAAAACATAAGGCACTGATGAAACAAGTTGAGCAAGTACAAATAAATGGAAATATATTCCATGTGCATGGATTAGAAGAATGAATATTGTTAAAATGTCCATGTGATCCAAAGTGATTCAATGCAATCCCTAGTCATGACTTTATACTCTACCTATTTACTATAATAATATGAAGACTGGCAAATTAATCAATTAATTTGTAGGATCAGGATGTTATCACTTAATGGAGTGTAACATAGCCTCTCTGTTTCCTCTATCCTACCATTTTAGAAGAAAGCCTGAGTTCATAAAATATGCTGAATTTGGGGGCTATATGTATATTCTTAAAATGAGCTCTTCTAGAGAGTAAGTGTAACAAACTGAAACAAAATCTTTATACACTATACCAAGATGGCAGAGAGAAAGAGAGAGGGCTGAAAAAGCAGATACTAAACTATTAATAGAGGTTGCCTCTGCATTATGGGAATAATTGATATACTGATGGAAGATATATACACATATAACATATAAAACTTTACATAATATAATATATATACAAATGCGATGAATTATATCAATATAGAATTTTAATGTTTGGTGAAAAACTGTTAATTCTTCAAACTTTTCACAATTCTTTGAAAAATATTTCTGCTAAAGTCAGAATAATATATCTGTTTTAAACTTTTTCTGTTCTACCTTTGAACATAAATTCATTAAGTAAGACTGTGGCCATGAAAACTTTTTTAAGAAGCTGATTAATCTCATTTCTGTTCAAATGTACTGCACAGAAAATTTGGGCAAATAATTTTAGCTTAATAAAATAATTGTTCTTTAAATAATTAATAACCTTATTAATATTTGTTAGTGTAATGGATATTCATGATTGTAAGGCAATTATACTTTGACAAATACTGCAAATTACTGTGTAACAGCATATGTTAAGGGCAAGCATAACTTTGAGGTCACACAGAGGTACTAAGCATAATGTGCTACTTCAGATTTATTAGGATGATATCAAGTGTAAATCCATCTACAATACCAATTTTGGAAATTTTTCCCATTGAAAAATTGGTTCTTTATTACATTGACCAAAAAAATCTGTTATAAAATTGAAAATATAGATGAACCAAAAATGAAAATGTTCTAATTTGTGAGAACTGCTACCCAGGTGAGTACTGGAATATCAGGACTTCTCAGTTATGCTTTTGGAGATTTTTAAAATGTAAAAACTTACTTCGTGTTCTTGGGTTAAACTTGAGCAGCAGCAGTAATAGAAACTAATGTTTACTGAATGACTGCTACGCATCAGAGAGTATTTTAGGCGCTTTGTGTGCATTGTCTTATTTCATTTACAACTGTAACACCAGGTAAGTCGTGATAGTATCCATGTTTCACAGAAGAAGGTCACTTAGGAAGGTTAGGTGGCAGAGGTGCACGAGCAGAGTCAGTGGCACAGCTTGAACAAGAACCCATTTCAGTTCAGTGTCAAAGGTGGTGTCCTTAATCCTCATGCTCCACATCAGTGCTGTTAACAACAGCCTAAAGGAACACTGGCACATTCTAAAATTAACCCTTTCCCCCCCTTGGGATTAAATGTACACCCAGGAGCTCATACATATGAAGTGTATGAGTGCTGCATATGATGTGTTGTAAACATACTGTATTGAAGAGCTCTTAATATGTGAAAATAATAAGCACCCAACTACTTCCAATTAAAAATGTTTTTTTATTTTAACAAAGAAGAGTTGAGCAAAACCCACATTTAAGGAGTTACAGCATCAGTTTTAATGCTTGGGGGACACCGACGTTTGGAGAAGAAGCGATGCTTCCCTACTGCTGTAGTGAAAGAAGCCCGTGGCCAGTCGTGTTTGCAGTGGAGAGCTCTGTTTGCTAATTCCAGAATGGGTGAAAGAATCAGAAACTTTTGCAACTGAAAGAGACCCTAGACGTTGTACAAATAGCTCAAGGCTTTCCCGACAGATGCTCGTCTCATTTTCCCTTAAACACGTCCAGTGATGGAATTTGCTCTGCCTCCCGGGGCATCACATTTCATTTTAAGGACACTAGCTAGTTCTTTCTTTCAACTGAGTCAAAATCTAAGCGTGTAATTTCCATCCCATTAACTCCCTTTTCTTTCCTTATCCAAATGACAGCCAAAATCTTTTTTTTTCCCCTCTGGCCCTGATTTCTTCAGTTGTTCCTTATGTGACATGATTCTGGGTCATTTTGCCATTCAGATGGGTTTTCACAGTAGAACCTTCATTTAAAAAATGTTCATCCTAAGTCGGTGGCTCCAAACCAAGGACAATGCTTGAAGAATGTTGGTAAACTACAGAATGAAATAGTACTGTTGTCTTCCTGGATCCATACCCCATGTTTTGTGTGAATAAGACAAAGACTGACTGTGATAATTTCATGCAAACATTCAAAAGTCCACATAAAAACTCTGTGTATTAAAATAGGTGTATTAGGGGTTTGGGGACTGGAAAAAGAGATGGGTAGAATCAAGAAATAAATTGTCAAGAAGTCTGAGAGGAGGCTACTGAGATAGAAAATTTCCTCCTCATATGCATACTTTAGTCTTGGGGAAATGGCTGTGAATATGGTATCACCATTAACATCTCCCTGTGGAGACTGGAGACCTGCAAACACTATGTGAGCCCTGGGACATAGAGAATTATTA
This sequence comes from Vicugna pacos, assembly GCF_048564905.1. Lineage (NCBI taxonomy): Eukaryota > Metazoa > Chordata > Mammalia > Artiodactyla > Camelidae > Vicugna > Vicugna pacos. Next base: position 5,271,825 of record NC_133015.1, read on the forward strand.
TTAAGTCTGATTACAGATAACTTCATTTTTGTTGCATTTATGGCTGGTACTTCAAGGAATATTGTTGTACTTTACACATTTTACAACAATGACAGTTGCCATTAGCAAATATATTCCACCAAGCCACTCTGGAGCTGACGAGATATGAGGAAATTGTCAAAGGAGTCAGCAATTACATTTAAAAAGCTGACTACAATGTACACAGGTACCATTTAGGCCAATTTTCTTTTCAAATTGTGACAAAATGCTGGAGCCAAGTTCTGATAGGCCACTCATGAGATGAGTTCTGGATTACATCATGTCACTAACTTAGTCAACTTACAAAATCTACTATCTGTTCTTCCAGAATATCTTTAAATTTGGAATAAGTCATTCCCATGGACTTTATGGAGACTAGTGTTCTAAGATTAATAATGAAAAAGAATAGCAAAAGGGATTATCTATCTATCTATCTATCTATCTATCTATCTATCTATCTATCTATATCACTATGCTGTACACCAGAAAATAACACAATATTGTAAATCGACCATACATCAATTAAAAAATAATTAACATCATGCTACATGAAAAAATGCTCAATATCACTAATTATCAGAGAAATGCAAATAAAAACTACAATGAGGTATCACCTCACACCAGTCAGAATGGCCGTCATTCAAAAATCCACAAATGACAAATGCTGGAGAGGCTGTGGAGAAAGGGGAACCCTCCTACACTGCTGGTGGGAATGCAGTTTGGTGCAGCCACTATGGAAAACAGTGTGGAGATTCCTCAAAAGACTAGGAATAGACTTACCATATGACCCAGGAATCCCACTCCTGGGCTTGTATCCAGAAGGAAATCTATTTCAGGATGACACCTGCACTCCAATGTTCATAGCAGCACTATTTACAATAGCCAAAACATGGAAACAGCCTAAATGTCCATCAACAGGTGACTGGGTAAAGAAGAGGTGGTATATTTATACAATGGAATACTACTCAGCCATAAAAACCGACAACATAACGCCATTTGCAGCAACATGGATGCTCCTAGAGAATGTCATTCTAAGTGAAGTAAGCCAGAAAGAGAAAGAAAAATACCATATGAGATCGCTCATATGTGGAATCTAAAAAACAAAAACAAACAAACAAAAACAAAGCATAAATACAGGACAGAAATAGACTCATGGACAGAGAATATAGACTTGTGGTTACCAGGGGGGTAGAGGGTGGGAAGGGATAAACTGGGATTTCAAAATTGTAGAATAGATAAACAAGATTACACTGTATAGCACAGGGAAATATACACAAAATGTTATGATAAATCACAGAGAAAAAAATGTGACAATGAGTGTGTATAAGTCCATGAATGACTGAAAAATTGTGCTGAACACTGGAATTTGACACAATATTGTAAAATGATTATAAATCAATAAAAATGTTAAAAAAAAAAGAAAAAAATAATTAACATCGTGCTGACCTTTGGTCCAGTCAAAAGCTCACCCTGTCACCGGGAATATGGGACTAAAATTTACCTCAGTTGTTGGTCACCCGAAAAAAATGAGTTTTTAACGAGAGACAGAAAATGTGACATAAACAAGATTTTATTAGTGAAGTAAAACGCAGTAAAACACAGCGTACCCCTGAGAATTGGGGTTGAGCCGATCCAAGAGAGGAAAAATGGTGCTGCTCCTTTGTTTCTCCTGCTCTTATATCCTGGCTTAGGGGGCGTTTTCATGACGGCTTCCATTCTTTGAGTGCTCAGGCTGACTGACAGCTCACGTTCCTAGTGCTCAGGCATGCCCATCTCTTTTACACATGTTTTTACCCATGAAGCACACAGAGACACCAAGGGGAGGGTCCTCAAACAGTAATGTTAATTACATTACAATGAGCACTGGGTCAAGTTAAGCCTGGTTCTTCTCTCCTGTGCAGCCGCAGTGTTCATTTCTAGCTGGCTTCTTTGCTGGCTTTCATTTAGAGAAAGTTTTGGGAGCCCCTTATCCTGAGTGTGGGTGTGCTATTATATTTGGGGTTGCTCCCTCCCCTTCCTCTCCCCTTACCTGGTGCTCATTTCTATCTAACTGCCTAACAAACTGAATTGAAGTCTACTAAATAATACCATGGTGGTTTAAGAGTAGTCAGTTCCCCTGGAGGCCATATGGGCTTCACCACTGAGACTGCGTCTGCAAAGTGGCTAGTGACAGCAAGATGGCCCACCGACAGCAGTGGCTTACTTCACTGCATAAGTCATCATCCTGAACCATCCAAGCCAAAGCAAAGCTGGCTCTGTACTGGTGTTTTGATTGCTTAAAAGTTTTCTTGGCCATCTTGGTAAGAAGCTGGAAGAAGAACTCAAATTTTTGAAACTAGATCATGGTTCTGATGTTGAGACATTTTTGTGTAAGTTTCATATTGTGTGTCTCTTCAAGATAATGTCAGGAGGGCTGCAGGAGACTGCAGGAGATGCTCTTCCCAGATCTTCAGCCAATCCAATCTAAATCAGAAGAATGACCTCAGAAATGTTTATCTCAAATCACAATTTAAGTTTAGTAGTATGATACAGATGGACAATGATAGCATACTGTAAAAATTAGAAGGAAAAATATTTGTGTATCATTTGCTTTGTGGTGGTGGTTAGTTTCTGAAATATGTATTTTTAAATGGAAACAACTTAGTAAAAAAGCTGTAGCAGATTTGTAAAAGTTGCTTTAAGGATTTTCAAGCACATAAAATCAGAGAGAATCACATAATAAACCCCAATGCACTCATCAACCCAGATGCAATAATTATCAACATTTTGCCATTCTTGTTTTATTTATTCATTCTTTTGTTTTTTTTATTTTCTAGACTATTTAAAAACATACATATCATATGCATCTCTGAGAGCTATTTTCTCAAAATTTTGAGGACATTAAAACAAAGTTTAATTGTGGGGGAAATTAAATATTTTAGGTCAATATTGCTAAATATTTGCATGCATCAGTTCAGTTGGAATACAAATTCAGATGTTGCATTTTTTTACTATCCAAAGTATATAACAGCAGAAAACTAGTATTTTACAATTTTGAAAAAAATATTAGTTCATTGTCATGCTTCTCTGCAGTCAGTGTTTAGACTTCTAGAAGGGTTTTAAATCACATGGTAAGCTCTCCCGAACAGTGACAAAATTCTGTATCTCTGTAAGAGATAATTCTATAGTAAGGATTTTTTAAAACCTCTGCTATTAGTATTTTCTTTGTTGTTTTTTGTTGTTGTTGTTGGAGAAATTGGTGTACTCAAATATAGTTTTTAAGTTTATCTCAAAAAAGATATTCAAGGAGAAATAATTTATAGATTTTATAAGTCCATGTTCTATTTTGGGAATAATAAAGGTAACTATATATATATGTACAGTAGTCTCCTCTGATCCACAGGAGATATGTTCCAAAACCTCCAGTGGATGCCTGAGACTGCAAATGGTACCAAACCCTATATATACTGGGTTTGTTTTCCTATGTGTATATATCTATGATGAAGTTTAATTTATAAATTAGGCACAGTAACAGATTAACAACAACAATAATAAAATAGAACAATTATGACAATATACTGGAATAAAAGTTATGTGAACATGGTCTCTCTCCCTCTCTCAAAATGTTATTGTACAAACTTAATGCCTTTTCCATCTTAACTAAGCCCTACCACACACTGTGGCCATAGCTTTTACGGTTTGATGTGTGACAGCAAGACTAGCACGATTTTCTTTTTCCTTTATCACAATTTCATGAGTAGATGATTCATTCTTGCTATAGAACATAGCAACCTTACTATATAATTTTTTTTCCTTATTAAGTGAGGAAATTTCACCTGTTCACTTACAGAAGGAAATTTATGGCTTCTTTTTGGCATAACCGTTTTGCTCTTCGAGGCCATTATTAGGTAAAATGAGGGTTACTTAACACAAACACTATGCTACTGTGACAGTAGACCTAATAATCAAGATAGCTACTAAGTGACTAATGGATGGAATACGCTGGACAAAGTGATAATTCACATCCTGGACTGGACCAAGTGGGATGGCATGAGATTCCATCATGCTACTCAGAAGAGTATGCAATTTAAAATGTATGAATTGTTTATATCTGGAATTTTCTGTGTAATATTTTCAGACCATGGTTAACCGCGGGTAACTGAAACTGTAGAAAGTGAAACCACGAATAAGGAAGGGCCACTATATATATGTAAATATACACAAAGAGTTATATATGTCTATATGTCTATATAGTATATGTCACAGGAAGATATACATATTTATACTGTTATATATGTGTATATGTTAAGAAGATACATACAGGCACAGACACAGTGTCTTCTCGAATGAATAAGCTCTTTTGCTTTGCTCTTGTTGAAAGGCTACATGGTTAAGATATCTAATAAATTAGCAAACTGGGGACACTCCTGGGCTTCACGCGTCTCTCTTCCCAGCCTGATTTCATTCTGTGCATCCTCCATCACTGCTCTACCTTGCCTCTCCTTGCCATGCCTTCACCAACAGGCATTCTGTCTGGTGAGAAAAGAAGCCCCTTCTAGTTCATGCACAAGCCGGAGTCACAGTGACTGGCCCCCCGGCTAAGGATCGTGTGTGGAAATTGGAGAAAGTCAAACTCTGGCTTAGAGAGGGAGGGCACTGATGAGAATTTAGAAGAAAGGAAGGCAGATTTTCAATTATTTGCTGCTTGTATTTGTGAACGTGTGCTGAACAGAACTATGGTTTAAGTTGTACGTAAAAGGAAGTCTATAAAACATAGTCCCTTTAACTCTGAAATTCAATTAATCAATGACAATGAAGTTTCTAAAGATTCCAAAGAAATTTTTGAAATTAAGGCACACGTGAAAAGGCCTGATGTTGTGATTTCACACTTTGAATTTCCCTGTAGCTTCCTGGAATACAGAAATTAATCTATAACACCTTTCTTTGTTCTGTTCCTACACTTCTTTCCCTATGATTAATGGCTTTAAAGGGGGAAAAATCTGTTTCACTTGAAACTAATTTATCTAAATAGTAAAAAAAAAAAAAAAAATTTTACTTTGCAGATCATTCTGTGCCTACTCATCACGTCTCTGTTTTTGCAAAATTATCTTCTGTATGCAAAGATATTTTCCCTAAAAAAAAAACAAGAAAAAAAAACAATTATAGTTACTTACTGAAAGATTACGTTTCGTTTCATAAAGAATCTAGAAATAACATGAATATTAAAAAATATTTCCCTTGTTTCTCCTCAAAAACCAAAACAAATTTGAACTTTATGCCTAAAACTCTAAAATTGTCTAACTGAAAAAGAACTGGAGACCTTAGTGAAAGGCATGGTAACCGCAAAACACAAGGTAGAAATAATAAGCACGCTCTTTACCTAGACCAAGTCTAAGGTGAAATTGAGTTACTAATACAACAATGCAATTGTTCTACCCAATTAATGCAGTTTGAAAGCAAAACTTTTGACTAATTATAGATTAGGAAAAACGTTTAGTCATAAAACATCACTATTTTAAAGCTGTATCTACATACAGAAACTACTTTCAGGTTTTTCTGTTGCGATTCTCTGACCTGGATTTCTTTCTCCTCACTAGTGTTTATTTCATAACTTCCTGCCATGTTCATCTCACCTTCTGCTAGAAATCCTTTCTTAATATTTCAGTTTTGAGTGATCTTCTTCTTCATGAATTCTTATTGAAAGTTAAAATTTTATCCAAAAGGCATCAGTTAATAATCTACCATTTATAATTATTACTTAATTGCTTTATGTTTATTATGTGTATTATTTATACATAACCTCAATATTACTATTTCTGAATAAAAAATGAACATTCATTTTAAGAAAACTATAAAACCTAGCCTAATAATGCTCAAATACAACCTGTCATTTAATATTGCCAATAACTTGGGTTAATTTTTAACACTTGATTAATGCAACTTTAAGCTCATAAACCAGCTTTAACCGCATTAACTGGATAATTCTTAATATTAAGATTTCAATGATTGTTGAATCTTATAGAGTAATGAGTTACATGCAATCGCTCAAAACCATTTAACAGTTCTTCCAACAAATGAGGGTAATCAAGTCCCAGAAGGATTTATTTTTGAGTTGTAAGTTAATTAAAAGGCAAGCAGAGATCCCTTCATTGATTTCCACAAATATATATATTCAATTCCTGCTAGCAAAAATGATTTTTTCCCCAAAATTCAAATTAAAATCCCATTTAAGTAATCTTTTTTAACCTCTAAACATTATACTTGTTTAATGTGTATTTGTACATTCAAATTATTATTCATTGCAATGTGTGGTATATAAATACTGTCTCTCAGTGTAAACTGAAGTTCGTTTGATTGGAAATAGTGTATTGTTTTTGTCTGTGGCAAGGTTTCAGATGAGCATAAGGCTTGGAGCCCAATTAATCTGGAGGGATGTTTATCTTGAACATCTTTGTTTCATTCATACATACATAGATTTTTTTTTTGACAGAGTATCTTCCTTATGAGAATTTCTCATTCTTTTGAACCTCAATTTCTTCATCTGTAAATTAAGAATCACAGTCGTTCCTTCCTCAGGGGGTGTTGTAAATGTATTTATATGTATTAAGCGCTATGAACAGGGCACAATGCATAGTGAAAAACTGTAGCTGTTATTATTCTTAGTTGTGACTGGAGAAAGCACCACCACAAACAACACTGGTTTGACACAATGGCAAATAATTAATACTCCTGATTTTGTCCCTTACAGAATCTGTGATAACGGTATGGTCTGGTAGCCATCTTGCTGACACAGAATAATGACTTGGTGGTGTTTTTCCCCTCTGTGTTTTTTAATGAGGACTCTGTGTGAACTAAAAAGAATTCAGTCAAGGTGCACAAAAGTATTTCAATTAAAGCAACACCAAGTAGGAAAACTTTGTTCAGCAGGTGGAAGTATATCAAAAGCAGAGACGTTATATTAACATCTTATTTTTTTCATATACTTACATATGTACTTACACTCATTTCCCAACTCTCTGTGAAATTATATCTCAACTTATTAAACATTCTGGTCCCTTGAGTGATGCTGTTGAATGAACGGAACCTTTCCTAGAGCTGTCTTCCCATAAGCCAATCACAGAGAGGCTGAGCAGATGTAGTCTCAGCTGAGAGGCAATGATACAGCCATTTGTTTTTAAAGGAATGAAGAGTCTTCACGTTAAACAAAGAGTCTTATATCAGGCCCCAGACACTTTCCATTTAGACAGAAAGGCCAAAATAATATCTTTTTTTTTTTTTAGAAAAAAAGAAAGGTCTACGTTCATTAGGACTGTTTCACGTGGATGGTGTGTTTATTGTATAACAGGTCTAATATCCAGTATAATTCAACTGTGATTAATCGTAATGAATAAGCGATTTAATTCTAAGTGAAATTAAATTTTAAATTGAGTTACTATTTTTTTCTCAGCCTAGGCTGTCACATTTTTAATAATTACTTAAAAATACTGCAAGTCTTGTCTCAGGGAAGATCCACAGGAAATTGTAGTATTGTTTTTAGGTGCATCAATTTAGGAAATGTTAACTGAGAAACTCTTCAACTGGTCCTAGAAAATCCATTTGGTGCCTCTCTTTCAGAGGTTATTATTGTGAATGAGAATGATATTTGTGCTTTAATTTACAATCCCAATAGAAATCAAGACATGAAATGTCTATATGTTTGAACAGGTTTTACTCTTTGGACAGAAGACCATGGAAAGAACATACTGCAAATACACCCACTCCTCCACACTCCACCAACTCTCACCTGACCGAAAAAAAAAATGAAAAAAGAAAACCACGAGAGAGAGAGAAAGATTAACAGCAGCAAAAAAAAAAACCTTGAATTTTACAAACCCATACCTGTCAGGTCTAGACTGGCTTTCTGTTTATGACTTAGTTTTCTTAACTCTCAAGTTAAGATTTCTTTAATTGTGAGGAAAAGACTTCTAAATATAACTCCACAGACTCCTCAAACTTACCAGGCTTGGAAACAAATGACTTTTTTTATTGTTCCAAAAATAAAAGACTGCCAAAAGGATGTGCACTTGCCATCATTACGTTCATTTAAATGATGTGCCGCAGACTGAAAGTAATCCTGAAGGGAGAACAGAAGCAGCTAGAACAATGGAAGTGGTACAAGACTGTGTGTGGTGAGCTGACAGCACCATTTGCTTTTCATTTGCACATTTACATTCCACTTCATTTCCAAAAGGTTTGAGAAAGGCTAACACTTATTAGGAAATATGAGTTCTGATATTTTAAAAAGATAGACACATAACCTTGTTACTCTATTATCACACCTACACTATAAGAACTTTTACCACTACACAGTAAAAAGACAAAGACAACATTTTTTCAATATTTCATTCTTCCTTTTTTGTTTTTTATATGGATTTATGAAAGAAGCATTGATCGGTACTTGAAATGGTGCTGGTTTAAATGATGTGGGGCCGTAGATAATTAGAGGAAGTGACTCATCTTTTTATTTGATTGCTTTCATCTAAGTCAACATAACGCAGACATAGAAACATAATTCGTGAAATTTGGAGCACAATCTCTTTGTTATTATGTTGTTTACCATAGTTTTACCAATAAAATTACTTAAAAGAAAACCTTTTGAAAGAATCATATTTGACTTCAATCATGATGCAAAGATGCTCTATCTGGAAATTCAGGGACTACGTGTTGCTGTGAGAGACATTCTGTAGCCCCATTTTAGCAGCACTGAGCTCCTTATTTTTCTGTAATCAGTAGGAGGAAAGCAGTGATTAATGAGCTGCTCAGCCTGCCCTTTGTCTCACTTGTGACACCATTTACTTAGTGCTCCAGCCTTCCCAAGCTCAGTTACTAACAGTGTAAATTTCTGAGTGCATTGGAGCAATTGTCATAAATAAGAGTCATAATTCTCTGCCATTTTCTGAAGGAGAAATATATATTCATTGACCAGTATTAATAAGGCCCTACTCTCTGTTTACATACTCTTAGAATTTTTAAGGAATTTAGATTCCTTGGAAGCTTGAGTGTATAGCCAGAAAACTCATTTTAAAGTTTCTATTATGCTTCCTACTTACCTTTGTGACTTTGGAGGATGTTTCTCAAAAATATTTTGTTGTGTCTTGGTTTCATTATTTTAAAAATGGAAATGATAATAGTGCCAATGACCTCACGGCCAATTAAACTTGGAATTATGAAAATACTTTGTAACTAGAAGGCACAGTGAGTTAGCTGTTACTCATTTTATTGTGAACTGATTAGAGGAGCTCTGGTTTATCTCTGTCTTTATCACAATGTCAACAGTAGGAAGAAAGGGAATCCCAATTGTCCCCTCCATTATTCTGCTTTGTCTAAGTCTATTTTTAAATGAACAGAAAGTGTAGTCCCACCATGTTGACTATGCATATTGTAGGGGACACAGAAGTGCGTAGGATAGGAGACACAGCTTGGTGTGGTAGGAAGAACTGAGACTTTGGATCCTGGCTCTGCCACTCATTTGCACTGTGGCCTCCGATAAATTACTTACCTGACCTGAGCCTCTGTTCCTGTATCTGCAAATGAGATTAATCAATACTCTTCCTACACAATTGATGTGAGGATTTAAAACAGTATATTGAGTCAGTTTCCTCGCATACTATACACTCTCCTCTGACACTACTAGCTACCGATTAACTATTTCTCTTTCTTTTCCTTTCCCCTACTCTAAATTCTAGTCTCAAGCTGTGTGATTAAGCACATGTCGCTTAAATTTTTAGGCCTCATCTTGTCCATCTATAAAATGAGACATTTGGATAGGTGGCTGCAAAAGTCCTTTACATGTCTTGCATCTGGTGATTTCAGACATGAGTGGTGTTCCGCTGCAGCAAGGCTTCCCCAGGCCTGTCCTTGAGATGCTGGTGATGGTTGGGTCTGCCGTGGATGTGAACCAATGAAGCTGTAATGTGGGCCCCAGGAATCTGGGGACCAACAATGAAAAAGCCAGAGAGTCATGACAAAGAGAAGCACAAAACATTAAAGACCCAGTTCCTCTACTTTACAGTGAGATTTAGTGCCACTTCTCTGCAGAGCACTCATAAATTGTGGATATAACTGCCACAAGGCAGTCTGCTAAATCAGGGGAATCCTGTGGAACTCCCTTCCTGCCTCTGCCTGCAGTGTGAGGGGTCAGAGTTCTGAAGAGTTTGAATCTTGCTATCTAGTATCACTCTCCAGATCAACAAATGCTCATTCCTCTGAATTAATTTGAGTGCCTACTGCTGAGTATGGGTTAGGAATGTACAAGAATGGTGACTTTCTTCAGTGTGACTGAATGCATCCACTCAAATGAAACAGATTTGAACAAGCACAGTGCGTGCGTCTGAACAGGGATGTGGACTTCCTGGAGGGCAGCTGCATGGTGATGGAAGCTCTGTGTTCTTATGCAACAAATGACGTCATTTGAAAATGTTGGTGTCTGTGGATATTGCCAGTGATTTTCCATCTCTTTCTCTGGGTCCAGCATTCCTGACTTTTTCAATTCAAATTTCCTTGTCTTGCACCTGCCCATTGGCCATTTGATTTGTGGAATATGACAAAAAGAAAAAAACCCACAAAATACCTAAGGATATTATTCACATAATTATTCTTCTGGAAAATAGGTAAACTATTCTAATCTGTAATACCATCCTTACACTCATATTAAACAGGTCCTTGCCTTGATCTAGTTCCTTATTGGCTGTGATAGTCTCTATGGATTAAAGAGTTGATGGGTCCAATGGACTTGCCTTTGCACCATCACCCCATCTAGACCATGTTCTGGGCATTTGGGACCCCAGAATTCGACTCCCAAGCAACACTGAACTTAGCAGAGTCTGCATGAGTCCTCTGAGTTTGGCATCTGGCAAGATTAATGACAGACTAGTCCAAAGGGAGAACTGCATCAATGTGAGGACATCTCTTGGTCCAAGGGATAGCTAAAGAGTGGCTGGTTGTGCAGTGAGGGGTGGAGATAGAGCATGGATGTGTAGGCTGAGATAGACATTCCTGTGGCATGAGAATCTTCATGCCACATGCAGAAAAGTGAGTTTGGGGTGCCAGGAACAGGAGCTGAAGTGGGCATTGATGTGGGGCTGGCTTTTCCTATGCTGCTACATTCCTGGGTGGCATTCTGTGAAGTCTAAGAACGATGAAGGAAGGAGGCTATAGCTCATTTCATTTAAGAGTTTATTGGCTTGATTTAAACCTTAAATACTTATATATGTGCCCTGCGACTCTGTTACTTTTGTCACAAGCTCCCCAAATATCAGGGGTAAATTAGTTCTATTTAGAAATTTGACCTCAAAGTCCAAATAGAGAGATGATTCCTCAACTTCCCTGGCCTTTTCATATACTATTCCTGTTTCCTAGTTGAAAAGATAAATGAAATCCCAATATTGGTTTTGCAAGTTTTCATTTTTATCATCTCTGCTGTGATGGTTGCCCTTGACTTGAAAAGGTTTATCTTGTGACCCTAGAAAGCAAATGCATAGTGAAGATTGTCTATTAAGCTAGTTAGAAGAACCACAATGCTGACTGTTCTCAATTCCTAGACTTTGGGAAATATTGACAGGCCCCCACCCACCCCTTCAACTTTAGTGTTAATATGTGAAGAAATCATAAAACCAACTGAGGCCTAAGCTCACAGACCTGATGTAACCAAGTCCAAACTCACTCTGCTCACCACACAGCAAGCCAGTAAATTGGAAGACGAGGTGCTGGGACAAGGAATAATGACTTTACTCAGAAAGTTGGCAGACAGAAGATGGCGGACTAATGTCCTGGACAACCATTTTCCCCAAGTCAGACTTCAGGCTCCTTTTATATTAAAAAGGGAACAGGGTGTGGCTGGTTATTGCAGATTTCTTGGTGTTGGAATTCTTTGTTTTTGCAGCTGTCCACGTGGGTCAGGTCATGGTGTCCCTGTAAACCTCCAACAAGACAAATGTTACTTTCTATTCTATAACTTTTTATCTTTATAAGAATGGGAAAGTGTTACACTTAAAGATCAGAGCCTTGAGAATGGGCTATCTTGTATATTTCAGGTTCTAGGCAACATTCTTTTACAAAAGATGCAGAACCAGCATGACTAAGTCCAGGAAATGCAGCACAGATTTAGAGCTCAAGGAAAAGATCTAGTATGGAGTCAGATTTGTTTTTCCCTATTACACTGAGTCAAAAGATTTTTTTAAACTTTTGAGTTTCAAACTGATAGTTTTTCTCATGTTGGGTCCCTGAAAAAAGAAGAGGAAAAAGAAAAACTGTAGTTAAAGCAAAGAGAAGGGGTACTACTCACTACCTTCAGAAAGATGCTGGAATGTGATTAATTTTTGTAAAATGTATTTGAAAAATTTGCTAGTTAATAATAGCATTGCCATCCAGAGTGGGAACATCTCTTTCAAAAATTCATTATCCTGGAGTCTTGCACATCAATGCTCATGATTTCCTATGTACAGTAATAGCAGCTCCTATTTATATACCACTTGTCACTTGAAGTTATCAAAGTGATAAATAGCTGCTATTTGGAATCTGCCTCTAGTCTGAATATCAGAAATGACAGTGTAGTTCAGAGCCTCATGGTTCATCCAAAGGATACGTCTTGTTTACTGTTTAAGTGTTCTAAGCTTCATCTTCATGATAATGGTAGCTAAAAGGAGAGCTATGTTTTTCACCAATGGAGCTGCATTCATACCTGAATCCTCTTTTTATAAAGGAAATAGAGCAATGACTAAAATTGTGGTTGCTTTTATGTTCCAGAAATTATTCAGTTTTAGCAACAACAGACAGGCTACTACTCTTAGGAAGCTGGATATTTTCTTTTTTCTTATTATGACTAGTGTTGCTTATTTTATAATTTGTTGGTCTCTGAATCTAGGGGGGGGGTGAAAGAACTATCTTAATATTCCCCTTTGCCCCCGGAAACGAAATAATTAGTAGTTTCTAAAATGATTGAGCAATAACCTTTCATAAAAGATTATTAACAATTCTGCTTCATTGAATTTTCTGTGTTTATCTAGTATTATCTAGGGGGTAATTTTTTGCCTGTGTACCCATAACTGTTTTTTTTAGTGTCATGAAATGAGTGATTCATTTTTTAAAAGCTGTGTTGTCTAAAAACTCATGTAAAAGAGGAAAGCAAAGTGGCTGATTGCTATCACACTACACATTCCAAATCTTCTTTATCCACCTGCAAGACAGGTTGCCAACTCAATTTTCAAAATAATGTGAAAAAAAGAAAGAGGTGAATGTTATCTAATGGTATAACAATAGGAAAAATTGAGCAAAGATGTTAATAATTATCACTGTAAATTCTTTACTGCAAAATGGAATAAGGAATGACTACTACTATCTAATTTTTCTAAAATAAAATGTGGAATAAAATATAATAAAATAAGAAATAGACTTAGCAGTAGGCTACAAAGAGGTTGATCATTTTCTTTTAAATCCAACAGATCAAATATTCATGACATGTGAGCTACCCATGCTTTTGCCCCCTTCCTTCCTGTCTCAGTAACACAGGGTTTTGGTTAAAGTATATGAAGAAAATCTGGATGAAGTTTATGAGGTATAGGTAATGTTCAAAGAAGTATATGAAGAAAATACTTTGGAAACAGTACAGGCCGTTCTGCAAGAATAGCGTGCATGCATTCCTAAAAAGCACAGGAAAATAACGTTATACTGGAGATGAAGTGAAGGATGGATATAGCCCTACCAAACTCAGTCACACACAAAGAACTAGTTAGGAATCTAATTTAAAAACAGATAGGAATCTAATAAAAATGGTAGCACAGCTGTACACATTAAAGAGTTAAGAAATGAATAAATACCGTAATATAGCTCTTTACCTTGCCAAAGATTTGCAGTTTGTTCATGGAACTGGGTGAACCCTGGCCAGGTCACCCACCCGGCTCCCAGGTCCAGCACTCTAAGGGTGAGAGGCAGAGAACAAAACTGAGACAGGAAGAGTGAGAGAAGAAAGATGTAGAAAGCAAAGAGAACACAAACACAGCGGGAAAGAACAAGATAGGCTGAGAAGAAACGGGCAAAATTAAAGAAGTCAGGGGAGATGGGGCCATGTGTCCTTGGCAGTTGGAAGGGCGGCACCTTGTGAGTTTCTGTGTAGTGGTGGTGGGAGGCTGATGTGAAATCTAACGGAACGTTGTAACATCAGCTGTGCATGGGTGCCTCTCAACAACCTCTGAGATGTGTGCTCAGGTGGGTTTTATGTATTCCTACACAGTTCACTGCAGCTGGGTGCAGTTTTCTGCATTCATCTAGTGATAATTGTTGGAATAAATTCAAACTTCCCAAGCATTAACATAGAACTATTTTTGTAGCCTCTTCAAATGCTTGTGGATATTTTTTGGTATTATACCAAAATTCAGCAAGTGGTCGGTTCTTAAAGGTTGATTGCAGTGTGGAATCTAAAACCATATTAATGAGATTTTCATGCTCTTACATTAAAATCATGTGTGACTTTGTAACATCACCTTTTGGTCATTTGGAAAACGTTGGTTCACTTAATTGTGCATATCTTCCAAATGGTGACACATTTCCTTGTGCAATTTTTAAACAATTATATTTGTTAATATTACTATGAAAATCATCTGAAGGTTTGTTATTGAAGAGTCTTACTGGGGCAGATGAAGTTTCCTGAAATTCTCAGCATTTAATAAAATTAGCTATTTTATGCTTCATCAAAGACATTAGGTGAAACTGGCTGTCTCTCATTTTTTGTTTTTAGCTGAGCGTGTGTGGATGTGGAATGCTAGTACAGCGTGGTGCCACTGCCTTGCTTCAGACTAAGGCAGTTCAATTTCAGTTTACAACTACTTAAGTTCTCTTTGTTTATTGAACGAACACAAAAGTTGAGAGAGTAAATGATTTCAGGAGTTAAATTAAAAAAAATTATACTGGGCAGGGCATTTTCAGCATGGCAGGATCCTGATAAAGATGACCAGAGGAGCTCAGAAGTTTTAAAGGTTATTTTTCCTCTATGGCTTCGCTGATTTTCTTTTCAAGCTAGTTTGCTACATCCTCATTCATTCGCTGAATATGAAAGCCAACAATTTATGTTGGCTGGTTATTTTTCTGAAGCCAGTGCTTCAGAGGAAGGGAATCTATTCACATCAATTGTCAGATGGCTGGAGCTATGTCACTTTCCAGCAGTGATGGCCCAACCTCTTTTTAGTGATACTCAAATATCAAGCATGTTCTGATGAGATTGGATAACATTTTGTGTGTGTGTCTTCCAAACGATTTCAGGGCTGAGTTATTAGAACAATGGTCGCTTTAGAGAACTGAAAGCTGTTTCTGGTGGTGTTTCTCGGTACACGTGTTAGAGGAGGGTGTGTTGTGGGGATGCTGTCACGTTTCCCATCCACACTCCATTTCACCAGCCCCTGCATCGCCACACACATACATACTTTGAGAGCAGTGCTTCCACTGTGAATGTCTAGGTTGTGAACAAAAGTGGAAAGAACATTATTTTGTATAGGAAAAGTTAGTTTTTATAAAATAATAAGATTTTTAAAAACTTTATATTTTGGGAATGCCAATCAGCTATCCTTTCTTTTTAATACAAGGATCTAGCTCATTGGAAAAGCTGGCCAATTTACTTTGTGTGGCACAGACAATTTCTTCTTGTCAGTTGGAAGGCTCTAATCACCTATTTGACAAATTGGAGAGAGATTAGTGTTATCATCTAAGTATTTTATTTATGCTAATAAAGGATTTCTATTTTACATTTCATCTAAAATTCAAAAGGTTTTTACTTGTGTTTTGATAGAACAGTGTCATTTCTTCCAGATTTTATTTATGGAAATGGCTGTGTGGTAGATTTCGAGTCTCAGAATTCAAAATACAGATAGGCAAGTCATAAAAATAGCAAAGCATTTATTTCAGAAAATATGCTGAATACAGTAATTGGCCACTGAAAAGATAAGGTTATAATTAGGATTTTTCCAAGAAATGAGAACCTGAGGATTTTATAATGAGATCATTTCTTCTAATATCTGGCAGGCTTCATTTTCACAAATTCTATTATAATAATCATATAGGTTAATTCATGCTAGGTTATTTTATTTCTACTATCTAGGACTATAGTCTTTCTTTCATCTATGGAAGTAACTGTATAATATCTTGATGGATTTAATATACTCTCTATATTATGGTGTTAGCCAAGCAGAAAAACACATAAATAATTGAGATATCTTTTCTTTAAAAGGAGACATTGTATTATAATTAGATCATTATAGTGAATTGGTCATATTAACAGGAGAAAATAAGTCTTTTTTGTTTTTGTTGTTCATGAACCCTTGGTTTATAACTAGACAAAAGAAATTGGACTTCATAACATTTTCCTGACAATGTTGGTGAAAAATCTGGTTCTCCTCTGTTTTCTTGTACTCTTATTTAATTCTAATGAATGAGTATTAAATAGTTGTCTGTAGGTCACCTTTATGGGAGGCTGTGTACTTTAAGATGCATTTTCCTCCATGAATTACTTCACATTTAGGGGCAGAATTGATGTAGAAGACATTCGTGTAACTTTTTCCACCTTAACATTATTTTTTTTCCTATAGGACATAGTATTTCATAGTGACAAGATCCAATTGCTGAAAGCAACTTGAAGAAAATAATCATTCCCTGGAACCTGTAGGCAAAATATTTGCAGACAGGTTCAGCTCCTTCAGAACACTCTGCTCTTTAAAGATACCTGCTACTAAGATTGCTGGAGGTCAAAGCATCTTGCATCTCTTCCTCAACATGCCTTTATGTCTTCAAGGGCGGGAAAGCCTACTTTTCCTGCTTTCAAGTTCGGCTTGACTTTCAACAGATTCTGCGTTTGACAGATGATATATTACATGGTTTGATTTACATGTTAATGAGAAATTAAGACTTGTCAAGTGGTTTCCAGTTCAACTGTAATGCACCTTTGGGCATTTTTTTTTTTTAACAACCAAAAACTATCTTGAAAGATTAGCCTTACCTTTAAGGTATCTCCTAAGGATTACGTGTTTGATATGAACTAGCTTTTACCCTTGAGATAATAGAAGACTCATTTGGCACCTTGAACCATGATTTTGAAGGTTTTCTAAGAGCATTCAATGTGAGGGGCCAGAATCACTGAGTTCTAATGTATGCTAATCTGAAATCTTGCTACGTATGGATTAATTACTCCCCGCAGAAGTTTGCTGCTTTATATACTTCAGCTGCAAGTAGTTACTGGTCACTTCCAACATCCAGACCCTGATACCGTCAAACTTAAAATGCTCTTTTTCCTCAATATGATAAGTTAAAAGTGGCAATTTCTTATTTTTTAATTTGTATTTCTTAATTTTAAAACTATATTTATTGGCCATTCAATTTTTTTAGAATGACATGTTCTTATGCTTTACCCTTTTTTATATAAATTGTCAATCTGTAGTTTTTGTTTCAGAGAAACTTTTTTTTCAGTTATATAGATTACAAACATTTTCTTATATCCTATGACTTGTCTTTAAATCATTTCCAGTAGTTTTTATTTTCTTACCTTGTCTTACTGCATTGGCTAGAATTGAATATTGTACATGTAAAGGCTGGAGACTTTGTATGATATTGACTAGAAGTGAGGACAGATGCTTGTAGGTTTTGAATATAGTCTTTGTCAAAGTAAAATTCACTTTGATTTCTACTTTGCTACGAGTTTTTATTGTGAATACATTTTTTTCAGATTTGTTTCTATGTAAGATTTTCATAGAATTTTTCTGCTGTAATATTTTTAGGTGTGAATTGTATTTTCTATTTTAAACTTTTGCGATACTGAGAAATACCTTACATGGTCATGATAGATTTTGTGTGGTTTAATTTTTTTTTAATTTAGATTCTTTTAAATTTTATTCCTGTCCCAGAGACAGCTAACTTTCCACAAAAATTTCTCTCTCTTTTCCATAGCGTGGGATTCTCACTGGATGGGACTTTTTCCTGCTCCCCTGTATCCAGCTAGGTACTGGGACTAGTTGTTGTTGGTAGAACTCAAGCAAAAATGATGTCAGCTATGGGTCAAGCTAGTTGAAAGGATCTATGTCTTTTTTCATTTTTTCTTTCCTCTTCCATCTTGTAGATCAGAAATAGGCAAACTATGACATGTGGGCCAAATCTGGTCCTTGGCCCATTTTTATACAGTTCATGAGTAGAGGATGTTTCCATATTTTGAAGAATTAAAAAAAAATGAATATGCAGCAGAGGCCATATGTAGGCTGAAAAGTCTGAACTATTTACTAGTTGGCCATTTATAGATGAAGAAGTCTCCCAAGTCATAGGGGATGTGATGGAGTAAAGGAGCATGGAGCATAGGTCCAGGACGGAGCAAAGCTGGTTCCTTAAATCAGTGAGTGAAGGAGAGTTTCTTGCAAACCCGAATGCAGGCACTCACCTGTCAGATGAGTGGAAAATAGACCTTTATTTCTACCTGTTTCAGTGGTATTGTACTACCAACTGCTTCCTTTCTTGTCTTTCATTTACTAATAGATGGTGCCTCTAGTTTCCAAGGTGTGTCCTGGTCTCTGCCCGGATGCACTTTCTAGAACCCTTCATTGTAATTCCCTTTGATCAGTGTTATGACCCATCAAGCATCAAACGTGCCTTTGGAAGTTTCTTTCCAGTGTGGAGCTCTTTTCTTTGGGGCAGTCGCCCTGATTGGTCCTACATACCACCTCTGAAAAGACCCCCTTACAAAATCTTGTGCACTCCCTCCCGGGCTCCCCAAACCGCTCTGATCTGGTGCGATTTTTCCTCCGAGTAACACAGTGGGCGGTGGTTATGAACATCTTTATTTGGAAGTCTGTTTCTACGGAAGGCTGGAATTTGGTGTCTGTCTTGTGTATGGAGAAAGTTGAAGTGAAGCTCAAACACTAGGCTTCCTAACTTAAAGGATTTGTATCCAGATTTGTTTGGAGCATAGAAAATGACTCTCTTGTTTTCTTGAAAATAGGGATCATTGATGCTGTGACAGTTCTTTCATTTTATGAAGTCAGCATGGCCTCCACTTCTGCTTTATCAATTCACAGGTTTTGAAAGTCATAATGGAATTTATATTATCTGCAGAAGATGCAGGGAAGTATGGGTTAAAAGAAGGGCTCATATTTGACAGAGGCCAAGATGCTCAACTTATCCAAGTCCCATTTCCCTTATAAAATGGGTCTAATATTTGCCGTTTTGGATTATTGCTCTTCGTTCTATATTTGATAATTTATGTAAGAACGATATATTTAGCACAGAGCCTAGTATATTACAGATATTCAGATATTGGTAGATGTTATTATTCAAAATAACATAATATTGATATTACAGTGAATCAATTATATATAAGCTAATTTGGCTTATTAGCCACTTTAGCATTATGAAATTGATTTAAACCACAAAGCTCTTCTGAAGTCCTGGATCATAGCCACCTGTCAAAGGAAACTGAGAAGGTGATTAAAAAGCCTTGGTTGGAAAAAGATACTTGCAAATTCATTTTCTCACGTAGCTTAGGATGTCACGTGCTAATACATTTTACAGTTGGCAGTCTTGATTCTTTTAAAGCCTTGGATTAAAATGAAAATAATTGAATTGGAAACTCTATATCATCCATGTCAGAGAATATTACAGCAGCTCCTGCTATGGACTCAAGTGCATTTAAAGGGAATATATACCCAGGCACATTGTTCATGTTCTACTTGAAAAATAATAATATTTCCCTCATATCAAGTGTCTAAGGACCTCATTTAATTCTTTTATGGGAATTTCAAAGCTCATAAAGAGAACTGATGGTGTAGAAGACTGAACATTTTTATTCTGCAGTAAATAGAGACAAGTTGATTTGCTATCCAGGTTTTAAGTGAATATTCTGATATTATCATATTTGTTTAAATTGAAATTTAGGGCTGTGGTTCCCAAGCCTGGCTGGCCATTTGAACCACCTGAGCAACCGTTTAGACAAACGTATCTCTGAGTATCTCCCACACCAGCTGGAACATCATTCTGTCTGTTATAAAGCTCCTCAGGTGATTGGTGAAATCACAATTAGAGATGTTTCCGATTAGCCTGCATTTTGTTGGATTTGGGTTATGCCGGAGAGTAGGATAAAGTCAGGGGTGTTAAAAGCGCAACCTAGACCCTTGCTTTCAAATTGTGGTCCACAAAGGAGTAGCGTCAGCCTCACCTGAGAGCGTGGGGAGCTTGTTAGAAATGCAGAACTGAAGCCTTCTCTCAGATTTGCTGTATAAATCATGCCTTTTAACACAGTCCCTAAGTGATTCGTATGCATAGCAAAGTTTGAAAAGCACTGACATAGACCTTTTATAGGATAGGTTTCGACCTTCTTATCCAAAAATCGAACATAAAAATTTCACGTACCAACCAAAGAGTGAAGATGCAAGATCAAAAGGGAAAACATTGTCGGTTACTCTATATACAACATGAAGTTTTTGCTGTAATTGCGATTATAAGAACCTAGTTTATTGTCGAGTCTGAAGCTAGAAATGAGTTCACCCACCGCCACTCTTTATTTCTGTTGCTGCTTATTAAGCTGTGTCGTTGGAAAGTTGGAGGCTTATGTTTGGATTAGATTCTTATCTTACTGACATATGAAGTTTGTAATAGAGGCAGCATCCATTGCAGCAAAGCAAAAAACAAAGGAGAGATTTATCCCATCCTTCTGAGGAAAAAAATATTTTCCCAACGTTGTGCACTTTATTTGGTAAACCATTTAATTTGCTTCTCCTAGGCTTTTCCAATTAGCTCCACCTAACTGTCATCACTGCAGTGTTTTTGCCCCGTCTTAAATTTCTTTCTTGTCACATCGAGAACTATTTTAGAATTACTTCTTTTTTTTTTCATTCTTCAGATTGCATTTCTTTGAAGGAAATTGGTATTTTTTTTTTTTGTAGTTCCCAATGTCCTTATGCGCCCCAACCCCAGTTCTAGCATAATTCTTCACGGGGTGATGAGTAATTAGGGTGATCACATTAGCCTGATTTAACTGGGGCAATTCTAGAATACACCTGTTGTCCTAGAGTAATTATAAATAGCATCCCCTCTCACACTGGAAAATGTCCTGGTTAGTGTTATAAATTATATTGTCCTGCTATCTGTCATGGAGATGAGGCTGATCTGTGGTTAATTTTGTCTAAGGAGACCCTTTCCTTCAAGGGAGCCTCAGGAGCTGTTCTAGGTGAGACCATCTCTTGCCCTACATCTCTGCAGTTTACTGCCCCCTCCATTCCTGCCTCCTCTCTTGCTACAGCTGTCTTTGATCAGTGTGAAAAGCAAATGTTCAAAGGACCAGAAATGACTTGCCAAACTTCTCTGGCAATATGGTGTACTAGAAATAATTCACTACTCTATTGTAGGCATTTTATTTTATTTGAATTTCTTGCTATGCTTTAATATTTTTAAAGTTGATTACGTTATATACCATATGGTTTTATTCAGCTTTATTGAAACATAATTGACAAAATTGTAAGATAAAGAGTACGATGTGATGATTTGATATACGTATACTGTGTGAAAAGATTCTCCCTGTTGAGTTACTTAACACACTCATCACCTCATAACTTTCAGTTATACAAAACAGTCTTAGCAACATGGTATGCACTGGATCCTCAGACGTTATTCATCCTATAATTGAAAACTTATACCCTTTTACCAGCATTTACCTATTCTCCCAACCCCCAGCCCCTGACAATCACTATCCTACTCTCCATTTCTATGGGTTTGACTTATTATTTGACTTATTATTATTATTTTTGGATATCATGTATAAGTGATACTACGCACCATTTGTCTTTGGCTTATTTCACTTAGCATAATGCCTTCACATTCATTCACGTTGTCATAAATGACAGAATTTCCTTCTTTTTTAAGGCTGAATAATATTCCGCTGTGTGTGTATGTGTGCGTGTGCATGTATACACACACCACAACATCTTTATCCATTCATCCATTGACCGACACTTAGGTTTCCATTTCTTGGCTACTGTAAACAATGCTGCAATGACTATGGGAGTACAGATATTTCTTTGAAATAATGTTTTTTTCCCCCTTTGGATATATACCCAGAAGTGGGTTTGCTGGATCATATAGTAGTTCTATTTTTAATATCTTTTTTAAAACTGTTTTTAATGTCTTAAAGAAACTCCATATTGTTTTCCATGGTGGTTGTACCAAGTTTACATTCCCACTAACGGCATACAAGCGTTTCTTTTCTCCACCTCCTTGCTAGTAGTTATTACCTCTTGCCTTTTTGATAATAGCTATTCTAATAGGTGTGAGGTGATATCTCATGTGGTTTAGATTTATACTTCCCTGATGATTTGTGATGTTGAACACCTCTTCATATACTTGTTGGCCATTTGTATGTCTGCTTCAGAAAAATGTCTATATATGTCCTTTGCCTATTTTTAACTGGTTGTTTTTCACTACTGAGTTGTATGACTTCCTTGTATTTTTTTTGGATATTAACCTCTTTATTGCATATGTGGTTTGCAAACAGTTTCTCCTGTTCCATAAGTTGCCTTTTCATCTTGTTGGTGGTTTTTCCTTCGCTGAGTAGAAACTTTTTAGATTGTTGTAGTCTTCCTTGTTTATTGTAGTTGTTGTTGCCCATGCTTTCTATCCAAGTGAGTCTTACCCAAGAAATCACCGCCATGACCAATATCAAGAATATTTCTCCCTATGTCTTCTTGTAGGAATTTTATGTTTTCAGGTCTTACGTTCAAGTATTTAATTTTGAATTGATATTTTTACATCATGTAAGATAGGGGTCTAGTTTCATTCTTTTGCATGTGGCTGTCTAGTTTTCTCAATACCATTTATTGAAGAGGCTATTCTTTCCCCAGTGTATATTCTTGGCTCCTTTGCAGAAAATGAACTGATGCATGGTCTTGTTTCTGGGCTGTCTATTCTGTTACATTGATTTATGTTTCTGGTTTTATGCTAATACCACACTGTTTTGGTTACTATAGTTTTGTAATATATGTGCTATTTGTTTTTTAGGGTAGTATTTTCCCCCATTCTCTGTCACCCTTTCCTTCATACTCCCTCCATCCACAATCCATCCCCTTCAAGTTAACTGATGTTAATAATGTATTTATTTCCATGTATTTTTCTCCATGATCATAAAGCAAATATATCTATAAATACACATTTATATATGTTGGATTTTTTGGTCATTAGTTTTTTTCTGTCACCAAAACCTGTGAAAATTTGTTTAAATAATTATTTCCTTAGCTGCCACTCCAGGGTATGGATATAATATCATTCTCTTAGCTATTTTTCTGAGGTTATATTAAAGCTGTTTCCAGTTTTTCTTATTATCATTCATCACTACATACAGTACTATAGCAAATGTTCTTTGACATATTTCCTTAATACCAACAGTTTTATTTTTATGTGGAGTAGGATTAATGGGTGAATGTTGTGTGTGTATGTGTGTATATTTAATTTTAATAGATGCTACCATGTTGCTTTCCAAAATGATTGCAATAATTCGCTGTTACTCTTAACTCATTTGGCGCCCTCTGACTCAAAGGCCAAGGCTGGGCCTTGATGGCTGAGAGGACACAGGAGACCAGGCTGCTACATTCTACTGCATGTCTGTTAGTAAGAATAAAAAGCCTTTTAAATATTGAAGAGAGAGTGGTGCAATCTGAGTTTTACATTTAGTGAGTTGCTTTTATGAAAAGAAAAGAATTACTTGAAATCTGGATTGTCACAGCAAACCTGGGATTCGTGATTGCTGTATAATTTTGACACAAGGCTCTGCACTGCAAAACAGGTGTAAGATTAAGAGGTTAGAATTATGATGAGAACACTCAGTGATTATTTAAAATTTATATTTACTAGTTTTTTCAGGATCAAATAAGGACAGGTTCTAAGGCCAGTCTGTGACAGAAGTACAATTTAAATGATTTGATGCCTTTTTTCTGAAGATAAATTTTACTTTCTTCTGGTTCCATCCTCAAACTCAAAGGTGATAATGACATCGATAGAGGCCTTGCCTGGACTCACCCAAAAGCATGGATCCCCATTTACAAAGGCTGATCTAGGAACTACTGCCTCTAAACACTCAACCTGTCAGAAACAGAACAGAGCAGAGTCCCCCCATCCCTAAATGACATTATTCCTTAAGGAGACCAGCCAGTTACTTGGTAGCAAGTTGATGTCTATCCAGTTCTGAATGTGATTTGCCTTTCCTGCCTGCAGAGCCTCAGCCATCACCATTATCTGGGGGCTTATGGAATGCTTGGTCCACAGTCATGGAACACCACACAGCACAACATCTGACTAGGGGAGCCTACCAATGGCGATGAGCTCCCTTGGATGTATTAGAGCACACCCTCAGAAGCAGCTGGCCCCATAGAATGCTGGCATGGCCTTCAAAAGGCAAAGCTGAAGTGCCGGCTCAGAGGAGCCACTCTGGCTGGGATGCTGTTTGTCAGGATGTAATACATACATAAAATCAGGGATCTTTATATGGTGCTCTATCCCCAGTAAGAAAGATGTCTGGTCCAGGAGACAAGAGGCAGAAGTAGGAGTGCCCCACCTACATTCACTCCCAGTGTATCTGGGGAATTTATGCTTCTTATCCCCAATGGTCTCCACTCTGTAGGTTCAGGGTCCTGTTTCCCCAGGGGGACACACTTTTGCCAGGAACCACAGCAAGGGCTCTAACGAATATCAAGTTATGGCTACTGCCAGGGTATTTCTAACTCTTGGTGTCCAGGGACCAGAAGATAAGAAAAGGAGTCTCTGTTCTGTAAAGGGGGATTGACCCTGATCAGTAAGGAGGAGGTAGGTTGCTTTTACATAGAGAGGAATATGTGTGGAAACTAGGTGATCCTTGTGGGTTCCTCCTCGCACTCTCTTGTCCCATCGTAATCGTGAGCGAACACGTGTATCCACCCTGGACTGAGAAGGATATAGCCTCTCAGAGATGTAGGTTTGGGTCCCACCATTGGAAAATCCACCAAGACCCGCCAAGATGACAACTGTGGAGGAGGAAAATATAGAATGTAAGGGAGAGGGAGTGAGTTCCAGCTGTGGCGCTGAGATCAGCTACGGTGACACTGGCTGTAGTGGTCCCATCAAATTCTATTTCAGAACTTTCCTTTCAGGAAGAGAGATCTATGGAAGTCATGGAAGAGCTGTGCAGGGCCAGGTAGACTGTGGTACCCATGAAAATGCTCCACTCAAATTGTCCACGATTCTACCATTATGTTGGCATGAAGGCCACCCTTCTCTTGTTATAGTGCTACTGGCAGCATTTATGTGTCCTTGGGAGAGATGGACCTCAATCCAAATCCTGATTCCACAACTTGTTAACAGTTGACTATTTACTCTTCTGCCTACTATGCCGTACTATCCTTCACTTTCAGTTCTGTCTTGGTTCTCCTTTCTTTTTATCTTACATGATTTCTGGGTGAATTTGTCAGATTCCTGGTTTTATTTATCACATGTATCATATAACCTCATTACTCATATATTCATGTAACAAGGCTGGATCAGTCTCTTGAATTCAGACTCAGTTCAAAAATTCCACATACACATAGAGGGCAGCGTCTTCTAATTTGAATACATTTTTTTGCCCTCATATGACCCCTTTTTGTTTTCCTTTATCAGCAATAGTGCCACTATCTACTCAATCACACAGTCAGGAATCTCAGAGTCACCCTACACTCCATCTCCATCAAAGCCTGTGTAATATATCACTAACTCCCATCCATTCTACCTTCTAAATAATTCTCAAATCATGCCTCACTCTGACTGTAGTTAGCGCTCACTTGTTTCTTAACTGGTCTTTCCTACAGCCTCATACCTCTATAATTTGTCCTCCATATTATGACCAAAATATTTGTTTTAAAATGCAAATTCCATTGTGCTATCCTGTCGTGTGTAGGGTTATCACCAAACTTCTTTGCATGATACACAAGGACTACAGCGACATTGTTTTTGGTTACTTCTTGAGGCCCCTCTTCTTCATCTTTCCATCTCTACTCTCACACAATTTCACCAAGCCACTGATAATTATAGAGGCCCAATCCTTCCTTCCGTAATTTTTGTTTTTGCATATGTCATGCATGTGCATGGGAAGACACCTACTTACTCTTCAAGACCATGTAAAATGCCAAGACTTCACTCTGAAGTCTATCTCAAAGATCCAGAGACTTCTCTTTATTACTGCCATAATAAATATTTGGAGGACATTCTTATAATTCTTAACATTCAGTAACATTCTTATAATAACTTTAAAATGTCTCAAGATGACTATTTTGAGTCATGAAACATATTTAGTTGCACACTTTCTGATGTACTTGTGAAAAAATTCATTTTGTTACTTTATATTCACAGTGTAAACATAGCAACTTTGTTATGAGACCTGAATTTGGGAAATCAGCTATTGTAGCTTAGAGATTAATATTATTTTGGGGAATATATTTTTCATCGTTAAATCAAGGACATGAACTCAGTAGTGTCTCTGTGTTTAGATTATAAACTTACTAATATAGTGGTTGGTTGCCTATTCTAAAAAAAAATAGCATTCTCAGAAGAATGTGATAACATCTGGCTAATTCTAGTTTATGAGTTTTTATAATAAACTATTTGGCAAAATGATTTTAAAATGATTAATGATTTGTTAAATATTTTCTATAATTGCCTAGTCAAAATAACTGAGAGTTTTAAGTTTCAAAAGTGACTCTCTTAAACAAATTATTTGCTAGATTCCAGTGAAGCAAATACAAAAAAGAAAAAAGCAACATATATTTTACCTGTCAGAAATGTAAATCTTATCAGCTCCGTTGGAACTATAAAATACATTTTATCCTCCTCAGGCAGAAACACATAATAAAATGACTTGTATAGCTGAAAATGATGGGCACTTGGTTTTTAATATGGAAATGTTTTGTGCTTAATGACATCTGGTAAATATAAATGAATGAATGAGTGAATAACTAAATGAGACCAAACAACTTTGCGTGTCTTCTATGTGTTTAGATTGTATTTATTCTGAAGTTTTGAACATTATATTAATTTTTAATGAAGTATTGGAATACCATGCCACTTTGGCACAAACTCCTTTTTTTCAGTCAATTAACTTTTTTTTTTTTTAATGTGCCCACACTAAGCTGGACTCAGCCAATGAAAAGCCATGGATTCTTTGTTTACCATAGCCCTTCCAAATTCCTCTTCCTCTCTGTAAAAGCGTAAAGCATTCTCCTTCCCTTGCCATGCAGGAACTTGCATGTGACCTACTTTGCTAGAAAAATCTCTGGGAGTCTATTTATTCAAGTCAATATTTTTGTAGCCTATATGGGGACCAAAGAAGGCCCCCGAGGCTCTGGGGGGGTGAGTAAACCAGGTATGGTACCCACAGTCGAACCCACTGTCACTCACTGCTTTCCTCACTACACTGGTCTCTTTGCTTACTATAACCCTCTCAACTGCCTGTTCCTCTCTGTAAAAGTGTTCTCTCTTTTCTGTGCAGGAATTTGCATGGGGCTCCCCATGGTTACAGACCCTGAATTGCAGTCCTCTCCTTAATAAACCCATCTTTGCTGGAGAAATATCTGGCAGTCTATTAACTTCATGTCAAAAGGCCATATTCCTCCATGGGACAAAGGCAGCGACAGCTGTGCTGTAGAGAATATGCATCATCTATGCACCCAAATGTGAGGGACGTTATCCAGGTCAGCACAAGAGGAAAAATAATGAGCTGCCCCTTAACGGTGACTGAGACCTGCCCAGTCCCCCTCTACCTAACCTCATCCTGCTCTCCTAGACCACCACAGACTGTGAAGAGCATATAGGACATGATGGCCAACAGAGCAAAGGGCATCTTAAAGCTAACAGTGTTGTTTCCTTTGAGGTTTGTGACGCTTTCCAGCCACAACCAAGGGAAGGACAGTTCTGCCTGCAGTGACAGATTACCTTACTGGCAATCGTTACCCTCCAGATACTAAGGGAGATGTCTTTGCCTATTGAAAAACTATAATTTATGTGTGGAGATCACCAGTGGAGGGTTACAGTGGGTTATTGGCCATCTTGGGGAATGATGGAGGGGTCTGTGTTGGTGGCAGAAGGCAAAAGCGTCCGTCAGTAAGTCTCTGGAGAGACTCTGTATACTGGCCAGTGTGCTTTAGAATAGCAGCTAAAGGTGATTGTAGTTGGTGCTTTCAGAGACTTCTCTGGAAATTACATTGTGTTTGGAAGG
The DNA here is from genome assembly GCF_048564905.1 of Vicugna pacos. Classification (NCBI taxonomy): domain Eukaryota; kingdom Metazoa; phylum Chordata; class Mammalia; order Artiodactyla; family Camelidae; genus Vicugna; species Vicugna pacos. The sequence continues at coordinate 5,300,083 of NC_133015.1, forward strand.
AATCAGAGTCAACTGAATCACTGGGGGATTTGCCAGGTTGAAGAACTTCCTGGTGTTCCTCCAACATATACCATGAGGCTAATTTTTCAGAGAGATCTTAGACATTACTTCCTATAATTTCACATCTAAGCTTTGAACTTTCTATTTATTTCAATGACCCATTTTGACTTTTTTTTTTTGGCAAATGGATGTCCAATTGTTCCAACGTAATATGGGGGAAACACTACTACCCTTACTCCATTGAATTACCTTTGCACCTTTGCACCTTTGTCAAAGATCGCTTGACTGTATTTGTGTGGCTCTGTTTGTGGGCTCCCTGTTTGTTCTGTTCATCTATTTGTCTGTCCTTTCACCAGTGCCACACTGTCTTGATCACTGCAGTTTTAAGTAAGTCTTGAAGTTGGATAGTGTCTGTCCTCCAACTTTTTTCTTATTTTTTCAATATTGTGTTGACTAGTCTTGTTTTTTTTTTTTTTTTTGCCTTTTCATATAAATTTTGGAACCGGTTTGTCAAAATTCACCAAGTATGTCCTGGAATATTCATTGAGACTGTGTTGAATACTTATCTAAACCAAGGTAAACTGATCTGTGAGGGATCAGCTGAGCTATTAGAGTATCCGTTCTGAGTCTGAGTTGTAGACTGTCTTTCTGTGACTGCCATGCAGATCATGGAAATCGGCACAGCATGTGGTTTTGTGTGTAAGCATGTGCAGAATTTACTAGTAGCTATCAACGTGTGAAATATGCATGTCCCTTTCCTCAGTAGTTCTACTTCTAGGAATCTGTTCTACAGAAAGATGAGCACCCATGTCTAAAATAAAGGTATATAAGGATTTTTTTAAAAAGAGAATTGTACTAGTGCCTTGTCTGGCATTGGACCTGTTCAAACAAAATGGAATGACCATTTGATAGTTGTTGTAGAGAAGATTCTTGTGTCAAATAGGAGATCTGACTCCAGTGGTTATTCTGGGGTGTAAAGTGTCCAGCGTACCTCCTGTATTCTCCGTTTAGAGAATACCCAATGTGTCAATGTCAAGCACATACTCGTCTGCAGAAGAATGAATTTTCATCATCATAGGAGGGTTGAAAGTCACCACCAGACAGGGCACATTATATGGCACACTGTGCATTTTACTCATATCTCTTGTTTCCTGTTATTTATTTATTAATTATTTTTATAAGTATAGTTGACATACAATATTATATTAGCTTCAGGTGTATAACAGTGATTTGATATTTTTCTAAGATTATGCACCATGCAGGCTTATTGCAATATTATTGACAATATTCTTTATGTTGTAAATTACATCCCTATGGTTTATTTATTTTATAACTGGAAATTTATACCACTTAATTCCCTTCACCTGTTTTGCTCATTTCCCCCACGCCCTTCCCTGCTGGTGACCACTAGTTTGTTTTCTATATCTATGAGTCAGTCTCTGTTGTATTTTTTAGATTTAATATATTAGTGAAATCATATAATCTTTTTCTTTCTCTGTCTGACTTATTTCCTTAGTATAATACCCTCTAGATCCATTCATGTTGTCACAAATAGCAAGGCTCTGTTCTTTTTTTGTGGCTGAATAATGTGTGTGTGTGTGTGTGTGTGTGTATACACACTGGGCTCCTAAATTGCTTCCATATGTTGGCTATCGTAAATAATGATGCAGTGAACACAGGGGTGCATATATCTTTTCTTATTAATGTTTTGGGGTTTTTTTTGGATAAAGATAAATGAGCGGTGGTTTGTTGGATCATATGGTAGATCTATTTTTAACTTTTTGAGGAAACTTCAGACCGTTTTCCATAGTGGCTACACCAATTTAATTCTCACCAAGAGTTCCCTTTTTTCTACATCCTCACCAATACTTGTTATTTGTTGTCTTTTTGATAATAGCCATCCTCACATACGTGAATGATATCTCATTGTGCTTTTGATTGATTTGCATTTCCTGATGATTGGCGATGTTGAGCATCTTTTCGTGTGTCTGTTGGCTGTCTGAATGTCTTCCTTGGAAAAATGTCTATTCAAGTCCTCTGCCCACTTTTAAATCAAATTGCTTGTCTTTTCATATTGGGTTGTGTGAGTTATTCATGTATTTTGGATATTAATCCTTCACAGGATATATTATTTGCGAACATCTTCTCCCATTCAGTAGGTTGCCTTTTCATATCGTGATTGGCTTCCTCTGCTGTGCAGAAGCTTCTTGGTTTGATGTAGTCCCATTTGTTTATTTTTTCTTTTGTTGCCCTTGCCTGAGGAGACAGATCCAAAAACATATTGTTAAGACCGATGTCAGCATACTGTCTGTGTTTTCTTCTGGGAGTTTTATGGGTTCAGATCTGACACTCTAGCCTTTGATCGATTTTGAGTTTATTTTCGTATATAGTGTGAGGAAGTGATGGAGTTTCATCCTTTTGCCTCTACCTGTCCAGTTTTCCCAGCATCATTTATTGAATGAATAAATGTCTTTTCCCCACTGTATACTCTTGACTCCTTTGTCATAAATTAATTGATCATATAAGCATGAGTTTGTTTCTTGGCTGTCTATTCTGTTTTGTTGATCCAAGTGTCTTGGTTTTGTGCTGGTGCCATACAATTTTGATTATTTTAGCTTTGTAGTGTAGTTTGAAATCAGGGAATGTGATGTCTCCAGCTCTTTCTTTCTTAAGTTTGCTTTGTGTTTTCGGCCTTTAAACTGTCAACTCCATTAGGCAGTTCACTGTTATGTGTTTCCAGCACTAAAACAGGGCCTGACATCACAGTGGATTTTTAAGTTACCCTATTTATCATTTGGGAGCTCCATGAAGGCCAATAATTCTGTCCATCATCTTGCTGCTCAGTCACAATTTCTTCAGCTCTTTTCATCTGGCTTTCATTGACTTGGCTGCTGTTGCCTCAGTGACACCTACATTTCCCACTCATCAGCTGCTCCACGGGTGACACTGCTATCTCCCTGGATTTTCCCACCTTTTGTTATTGCCCTGAACAACTGCAGTTGATGGAAGATTGAAGCATCAAGAGCTTTAGCAATGTGTCTGTCAGGGAATGGCCAATTGTGACTGAGGAACTTACCAGAAGTGGCCATAGAGGCAGGGAAGAGGAGATATGATGGTGACAGAACAGAGTGGTGGGTCAGTTTTTGCCTTTGTTTCCCATTTTGAATTTATGTCTTGGTCATGTGAGATCCAGTCAATATACTTAATTAATTGGGCAAAATTGAAGGTAGCCATTCGGTATTAAAATACCCTAATGGATTATTAGGAGGCAGTTTTCCATGGGTCTCTTTTGTTTATGAATGTCTTACAAGCAGAAGTATCGACAGCCTGTGTTCTAGACTATCTGTCCAAGGATGTTCCTAGAGTGAACAGCCTTGGCAGATAAATACAGTATCTCCTTCCTGAACAAAAGTGGAGTTTCTTACTGTCCAGTATGATAAAGCTGGCTCCCTCCACAGCAAAGAGCAGATTTTCCTCCAGCCCCCATAAATGACTTGAGTTCCCTCAGCTCGACAAAAGCCAACTACATCTGCAACATCCACCTGAGCCTCTTCTTATCACGGGAACTTGGGGGTAAAGGGAACTGACCAGCGTAAACGTGAAGCTCACACTGCTTGTTGTGGCATAAGTGATAAAGGCTTCTGCCTCTTTACCCAAGAGTCTTGTGTCTTTCTCAATATCCATAAAATAATAACAGGCTAACTTCTTTGCATAAAACTTGAAGCCTTTCACTGTTCTTGACAAAGATAACTCACTCTGTACTTCCCTCCAAATAAGCTTCTTAATAAATTATGTTTTTATTAACTACAATTAACATTTTTCGTTTTCAAAGTGTGCTTTGAAGACAGAATATTTTGAAATGCAAAGTCCTTTGGCCGCTTTACAGCTGAAATGAAGAAATAGCATTAAATTTACTGTGGGTTTATTAACTTGATATACATAGATAAGCACTTGAGCTAGTGAAGCAGGTTGCAATAACTTATTAATATTCAAAGATGCTGGGCTAATATAGTGATATAAATTATTCTGTCTCTTTCTTTTCTTCTGCAGTCATCCAAGGTACAGTATATGATTCTGAGTCGATTTAGTGGTTTTAAAGAAAAGATTTATTTCACCCATGCATGACATCATTCTCTCTAGTGAATTGTTCAGTTTTCTTTGTTTATTCATTCTAGAATATCTTCTGTAACTCCAAATACATATGTTTTTATATTATTTAAGATCAAAAATAAGTATTTTAGTTTATTGAGGCAGATGTCAATTTTATGTAGCCCTGTTGACAAAAACTACTTTTTAAAAATTGAGATAAAAGATACTTTATTCACTATGAGGTACAGTCTTCCTTATTTTCTTGTTTTGTTTTTGGTTTTGGGAATAAATATCTAATCCCAGTCTTAAGGACAATATTATTAATTGGTAAAATGAATGAAATAGGAATATTTTTCAGATTTCAGTGAGCCTATGGATAGAAGTGAAATCAAATTAATAGCACACATTCATATAGTGTTTGCTATTTGCCAGATTCGCCAGATAGTGATGAGGAAATTGAGATACAGAAAGGTCAAACAATCTGCTCAAGGCCACACAGCTAGGAACTGGACAGAGGGGTTCTGTTCTGACCCTAGGGTCCATATTCTTATCTACCTCACTATGTTGTCTCTCTTAAATTTCATTCTATTCTCACAGGAGAAACAGAAATCCAGTCCACCTTGAATTATCATGCTATTATTGACTACATTCTACTTCCCCTCTTTCAAAAAACTATATATTTTCTTTTAATTACACAATGTCCTATAATTGAACACAAAACTACACAAGGTGTAGTCATGCAAGACTTTAATAAAGATACAGGATATGGCATAGCGGGAGAAAGATAACGTATATAAATATCACAGAGGTGTGAAACTTCCAGGTACAGCTCATAAGGCTTTTTCTTTGTACAAAATGTGCCTCATCTTCAGATTATGAACCACCAAGAGAGTGCGAAATATCTTGGTCTTAGGGAAGCCAAAGCACAAGTTTACTGTGGGATCTATTACAAGCTACTGGTCATGTTGCTAAAGCCAGACTGCATAACCGACTAAACCAGGTGTAAGCTATCAATATATCTTTTTATAATATATGCAAATATTGGGTAGTTTCCATTGATATGTATTCAAATTCCCTAATCTTTTCTCCTGCCATGTCTAACCTGTTGTTAATGCCATCTAGTGTATCTTTAAAAAATGTTTTTAAATTGAAGTATAGTCAGTTTACAATGTTGTATCAGTTTCTGGCGTGCAGCATGTTTCAGTCACACATATACATACATATATTTGTTTTCATATTCTTTTTCATTATGGGTTACTACAAGATATTGAAATAGTTCCCTGTGCTACACAGTATAAATTTGTTTATCTATATTATATGTATAGAAGTATCTGCAAATCTCAAACTCCCAATTTATCCCTTCCCACCCTCTTTCTGCCCTGGTAACCATAAGTTTGTTTTCTATGTCTGTGAGTCTGTTTCTGTATTGTAAATAAGTTCATTTGTGTTTTGTTTTTTTTTAAGATCCTACATATAAGTGATATCATATGGTATTTTTCTTTCTCTTTCTGGCTTACTTCACTTAGAATGATGATCTCCATGTCCATCCATGTTGCTGCAAATGGTATTATTTTATTCTTTTTATGGCTGAGTAATATTTCATTTTATAACTATAGCACAACTTCCATCCAGTGTATCTTTTATCTCAGACATTGTATTTTTTCATTTCTAGAAGTTTGATTTGGGTATTTAAAAACATCTTCCATGTCTCTGCTTAGTACATTTAAATTTCTTCTAGCTTTGTGAACATAATGAACACAGTGTAATAACTGTTATGATGTCCTTGCCCACTAATTCCATCATTTGTATCACTTTTGGTTCAGTTCCATTTGACTCATTTTTCTCCTCATTATGGGTCATATCTTCTGTACTTTATGTGCCTGATAATTTGTGATTCAATGCTATAGTCAGAATATTTTGGGTCTTGTTTTAAGCTTTGTTAGGTGGTACCAGAGCAACATTTAGTCTAGGGATAGTTTTTCCCCACTACTGAGGCAAGATCCTTTTTAATACTGTAGCCAATATTCAGTAAATTATGAAATTTCCCACTTTGACTATTGGATATTGAGACTTTCCAGTGCTATGAGATTTCTGGGCACTCTTCTCTTTTTGGGGTGTTTATTCCTCAAACTCAGGTAGTTCCCTCATATGCAAGTGCTGATAAATACTCAACTAGGTACTCAAGGAAGAACCTCTGATGATCTCTGGAGTGCTGTCTCTATACAGCTCTTGCCTCTTCTATACACGGCCCTGTACCATGTCTTCAATTCGTGTAGACTAACTTAGGGTTTTGCCTGTGCTCCTTCTCACTGCCGTTAACCAGAAACTTATCTCCAGACAGTAAACTGGGGCAATTGTTGGGCTTAAATTATTTATTTCCTGTATCTCAGGATCACTGTCCTTTATTTAATTACATTCAATGTCTTGAAAGCTGTTGTCTCATGTGTGTTGTCAGATTTTTAGTTTCAACCCCTGTGACTGCATCTTGGCCAGAAGCAGAAGTCTATTCATTTTCAATAAACAATGTAGACAAGCAAATACAGAGTGCCTCATGGATTTTCGAATTTTAAACAGCACGTTTTAATCACTAGCTATTATGATTTATTCCTTTCTTGACCAAGAGTCAGTCCCCTGGCTCTAGGCTTCCCTGGAGATGAGCATAGAAGTACCACAGAGAGACCAAATGGAAATTAACCTTATTCTTGCATGAGTCCTGGAAACATCATTGTTGTGTTGCAGGCTTCCATATGTTTTCCTGGGGTTTGCCACTGTCTCCTTTTCTGCCTGGCTAGTCTTCTCTAACTGTCCCAAGCCAAACTGAGCATGTGCTACCATTATACTTATTCATTATTGTATCATTGTACATATCACACTGTATTACAATTATGTGTGTACCTATCCATCTCCCTGTCAGACCGCAGGATCCCTGCAGGCAAAGATTATGTCTCTGTAGCCTCAGTGTCTGATACTTTTGATGTTTATAAACATACATTGAATGAATTAATGAATAGAATGAATGAGTATTTGAATACAAGTTATTTTAACCAATAATTCAGCATAGAGATATTTGGACAGTAATATTAGAACTGTTACATGATATTTTAAAGTTGTTCCTTATTATGTTTAAAATAGCTGAATTGTATGGAAGAATAATTTTTACTCCATTTAATTTTTTACTTTCTCACCAACTCATTTTAAGGATTCAAGAAATCCGGCCTTTTTAAAAACAACTCTTGCAAGTACTTTATACTTTAGAGTCTGGACTAGCTGAATCTTCTCTGATTATTTTATTTATATTTTGTGTATACAAAGTAGACAAATTAGATATTACCATCATAGCATTTGTAGTTTTGAAAGACCACATAAGGCTCAAAGGTGAAAAAAGTTGGATTTTATTGTCTAACTGAACATATTTTTTGTTGCCCTTGCCTGATTTCTTCTTAAGCAGCAGAGAATTAATTTTTAACTCTCAGGTACTTAGTTCAATCCAGGGGTTCTTCTGCTATATTTAAATATTATTATTTAAGTCAATTGGTTTCACACATGACAGCTGGGATTCCTCTTCCATTCTCTTCCTCTGAGTTGCTTAACAAGCCAAGCAGCACATACACAGAGAAACCTCAGATCCGTGAGGGTGGATGTGGAAAGGAGGAGGCATGCCTGTGCCTTTGGACTTGGACTTGCTTACTGCTCTCCTTGAGTGGCTTCAAATGTCCCTATGGTCTACACTCTTGACATGAGCCATATTTGATGTTGGATATATTTGGTGGCTTCTGGATCATTTCTGTATATATTGGTGGCTCTGAATCATCGTCTGTGCAGCTTTCTAATATAGAATGTTCTATGATGCTTCAGACACAAAAGGACCCTGCCCTTTGCCTAGTCGTTGGCATGCCCCCAACTGACAGATACAGAGAAATGCTATGTTGAGGTCATCTCATTAAGGAGATGTATTAAGAGCTTGACGACGGGAAAAACTTTCTCTTGAACACAGATATCCCTAAATTTCTAAACTTCTAAGAAGAGCTCACTGGGGACCGGCCCAGGAGAGGGTGAGAGTTGGGTGGAAAAGGGACAAAGCGGCCTGTTTTGCTCTCACACTTTCTCAGAATTCCTACTCTTGGATTTACCGTCCTCTCCAGACTTCCTATCTCTACAGTGCAGGTACTGTGAGAACACAAACCTTTTCAAATCTCTGAGTTTTCTGCCCTCATACTACCTATCAAGCCTGTGTTGGTACATAAGGACCAGAGAAACTGCTTCTTGGAACTAATAAACAAAAGAAAGTAGTTGGAGCCCAGTCATTGATCCCAAAACATACGCCGATCTAATGCTTGCTGCTTGTACTGAAGCCATTACAATGAAGGAAAACAGTACATTTTGTGTTATGATTTCTGTTATTAATCCACCAAAAGTAAGCACTTCAGATATCATTTTGCTTCACAGGTAGACCTACCCCTCAGTTAGAGCCTCACAGATCACCTGTATTTGATTCACCTGCCTCAGCATGGAACCTTCCAAGGAGATACAAGTCATGTTACCTCAGTGTTCCCTAACACTTGCTAAAACTGTCATTCAAGAATCCTGGGAGGTAACCAAAATGAGTTGAACATTGTTTAACTGAGACATCCTAAGTCCTTCCAAGGTGTGAGGTCCTCTGTAATAAGTTTGGGGTTTTCAAGAGAGAGGATTCGGACTGTTTCATATCCTTTTGGGCTACTCTTTAGCTTTAAGGTAGCAGCTGGATTTCTTTCCTGACAGATTTATTTCAGCTTATCAAACATTTATATCCTTGGCTCTTCTACTTTTCAGGCATAGAAAAGGGAGTCTTTTTTTCTAGAAGTTGAACTGGAAAAAAGTCCTACTTATTTATTTTATTTTCGCTTGAGGCTATAGCTTGAAATCTGCTTTGTAATCTTCCATCAGGGAGGGATCTACATGCTACAGGTGTTCAATAAATGCTCCATTTAAATTACATATAAAAATTTAAAAAATAACAATTCAATTGGCATATGAGAAAGAGAAAGTTTAATATTTCCCAGCCATCCAAACACTTGTAAGGAGTCAACTGTTGTTGATTATATAATGAAATGAGTATCTAATCTAGTTCATGGTTTATGTGATGAATAAGCTTCACCAATGACATTAATAAGACAATAAAATCTAGAGGTTGACACAACTTAGTGACAGAAACATTTTTCATAGTTTCAGTAGTGAAATTATTTATTGATTTTTTAATTGATTTTTTTATTGATTGATTTTGATGATCTATGTTTTATTCATTAGGTTGAGTATGAGTGGTTTAAATCAGGCGTGGAAGGTAGCCTTCAGCAGCATCTAAAGTGAAGTCACATATACAGGTTGTGCTTAAACTAGACGTAAGAGAAGAGAATGAGAGCGGGGTCCTAATCGGAGGGTTGGAACAGCATCCTGGACCTGCTAGAAATCAGTGGGGACACACACAATCCAACCAGGATATGAGTAATGCTCCTGGGGAGCCGGGCTCTGTACAGTGTTCCCTCTTGGGGATCCAGGTCTGGCTTGTGTGGGTTCCTCACCCCTCAGGGTGAGGGTGTGTTCTGCTGCTGCAACTATTTGGAATAAGCACAAAAATTGCACCCGGAGTTTTACTCATTAGTTTGTGTTTCTGTCAACCTCCGTAGATTGTGAATTCCTAGAAACAGATTTTTTTTTCTTATCGTCCTTTGTGTCTGTAGGATGTATTTGGAAAACGTGCATTGAATGAGAGTGGATGAATAAACTACAAACGATGCCCACTTAAATCCTAATAAATGGAGTGTATAGAAATGCATATATTCATACATAGTTTTATCAAAGATGAATGAGAGAAGAGGGGGAAAGAGCACTGGTACCTCCCAGAACAGGGAGAGGTCTTCTGGCCAGAACACTGTACGCATAGTAATGGCTAATACATGAATATTTTAAATGCAATTGACCCTTGAACAACATGGATTTGAACTGTGCATGTCCACTTGGATGTGGATGTTTTTCAGTAGTAAATTCTACAGTGCTGCAGGATCTGTGGTTGGCTGGTTCTGTGGAGAAACCGGGCAACTATAAATTACATGTGGATTTTCATCCGAAGGGTCCACACCCCGAACCCTTGCATTTCTCAAAAGTCAATTGTATTTAATTTTACTGAAATGAGAAAGTAAAGTGTGTCTGTTATAACTGACAACGTTTTGCCTGTAGGAAAGTAGGAAAAAAAGAAACCCAGATGTGTTGGTTGATTCTGATTCCTTTGGACCTTAAAATGCTGGATTGAATATTTGGGTACCAGCAAGCCATTGAAGCTTTAAATTCTATTGTAATTTTGTTTTTTTAAACAAGGAAAATGATGTGATCATATCTGTGCATGAGAGCGATTTAGATGGCAAAAATATGTATTCTATTTAAAGGAGAAGTTTGCAGATTAATAAATTGGAAATGTTCTGAAATGATAAAAGGCCCCTTTTAATGCCAGGCTGAGTAACTTGCATTGCATTGCATTGCCAGTTAGTGGAGCGAGGTAAAAGGGGAAGTATCAAAGTGAAAAAAGGTCAGTAAAAATGCATTTGGTTTCTGGGAGTTTTTGATAATAATTTTGACACATTTTAGAAGATAAAGCTTTTCATATTAACCACAATGAACTAATCTCATTTGACCTGCTTTGAATCCTACGGTTGTCAAAATGGAATTAAATGCATTGGAAAAATAATTCAGAAAAGCTAAATAGAAATCCAGTCTTCTACATAGACTGTTTTTTTTTTCTATTTGTCTATAAAGGAAAGGTGCTTTTGGCCTGAAAGCCTAACAAACAAAAATCATTAAAAAGTTAACAATACTTTTTCCCAAGTGTAAGGATAAAATGAGAATTTTTTAGATATCTAAAAATAACAGAAGCAGAACACAATGCATAAAGGGAAATTTGACTCCAGAGAGGATTTTTACATCAAAGCCTCTTTCTCTGGAATGGAAAATTGACAGCAAAGCTAATCTAAGATGCTCTTTTTGTTTGTTTGTTTGGAGGTAATCAGAGAGAGGTGAAGTTGAGAGGAATGAGTGGCCCTGAATGGGGCTATTCTTTCTAAACTTTCAAAATGAGTCTGGCTCAAATAGTAGTAATGCTTTGCAGCAAGGAGTCAGAAGACTGTGAAATCCGTGGGTGGCCTTCCCCCAAAGGCTTTCAGTCTCAACTTGAAAAGGAGCTAAACATTGATCATTGTGGTACGGGATGGAATTGTGGGCAGAATCAAATTTAGAAGACATATTTTGAGCAGATGTCAGGTTATCTGACATTTCATTAATGACCAAAACAGACGAGCAGAGTACCAGTTTACCTATAGACTAGCCCCTCTAGGAGGTATATAACCTCGTTATCGCAGAGCGCTGAAGAAACTAGATACAAGAGGTAGGGGTGGGCACGAGGGGTTGGCCATTTGGAGCCTCACGGCGAATGCCAAGGGCTTTGGATTTACCCTAAAGGCTTTGAGATGCTACTAAGATTTAACACAAAAGTGTGGCAATTTACATTGACATTTTGAAAAAGATGACTTTTAGATTGGAGCTATAGGTAGTGTAGAAGCAAGGAGATAATATGGGGGGCAGTTTCTGAGAAAAGTGAAGGGACCCAGGGTATAACTGGAGACAGCAGCAACATAAAGTAGCAGAAGATTGGAGATGGGAGGTGCGAGAGAAGGAAGCTAAGATGACTTCTAGGTTTCTGGTTTAGTAATGGGTAGATATATGCACCATCTACAGAGATGGGTACTCTGAAACAGGATGCGTTTTAGGTGGAAAAGTAAGAGTTAAGTTTGAGATGCTTGTGAGACATCCAAGTGAAACTTCCCATTGAGAAACTGGCTTTAGAAAAAGAGAGGTCAGGACTCTGAGCATCCTTTTGGGACAAGTCAGCATATAAAACTGCGTGAAAAGCCAGAGGAGTGGACAAGATCTTTGAGACTTGGGGAAAAATTTATATTGAATTAATGTACAAAGGACTGGTTTATTTGTAACTTCAAACTTACCATCTAGGAACATCTTATATCTATTCATGTAGCCATATCTTTTATTCTATGAATAAAATTTTGTGGTGTGTACCCTGAAGCTTTGTGCATTTTATATTGGGTTTATATTATTGGAAATATTTTAAGTATTTTAACATTATAAAATGAAATATTTTTATCACATTTTCACAGTTATTTGTATATTACAAAACTGTATACGCTTTTACTTTTATTGGATATTAAAAAAACATTAACTCATAATTAAGCTGAATAGTGTTTATCTTATTTTCTTGGAACTTGAGGTTGATAATCACATCCTATCCAATCAAAAAGTCTTCTCATTCTTTCAATTGTCATATTCTTAATCTCTGTTTCTTGCTTTACTGCACTAGCTTTCTCTTCTAGAATAAGTTAAAAATATTAATTTAAGTAGAAGGTATTATTGTTTTAATGTGAGTTCAATTGTGACCCCTGTTACAGTATGAAGTGTAATGTTGTTTTAAGATGTATATAGGTTTGTGTGTGTGTTTGCATGAGTGCCCGTGTACAAGTGTGTGTGTGTGTGTGTGTGTGTGTGTGTGTGTGAATTTTTGTCAAGAAGTCCTAGTTGGTCATAGGAGATCTTCTATATTTTGTTGAATTTTTGCTTATATTTTGATTTATTTCACATTTTTACATGTATAGTTAGGGAGTTTTCTATATTTGGCTTTTGGGTGCTACTTTTTTGTCAAGTTTTTATGTAAGAGGCATAGGACCATCATAAAAAGAACTGGGTAGATTCAGGTCTTTTGATGTATCTTGAAATGGATTTCATGGCAAGGAAATGAACTATTCTTTGAATATTTAATCGGTAACATTTGTAAAAAAAACCCTCTGAACTGGAAGCTGTTTTGAAGATGTATTTCTTCATCTTTAACTTTTTAGTATTATTTTTCTTACAACTCTTCTAAGCAGCACAGCACAGATATGACTCACCCCACAGCTGAGTGGTTGCTTTTGCCCCTCAACAGGGTGGGTTAACCTGTCTTCATTTATTGCTCTAAATGGTATTTTCTCATTGTGTATTTAGACATTAAAAATATACTTTTGCTTCACACTCAATTGCTTGCCTGGCTGCCTGGCTGCCCTGGCTGCCTTTCTTTCCCCCTCCCTCCCCCTTTCTTCCTTCTTTCCTTCCTTTCTTTCCCTTCTGGGTACACAGTGTCCTGCCTGGTTTTTGTCATCTTTGAGAATTTGTAAGTTATATAATCTTTCTAATTCTGTTAGTGATCACCTTTATATAAAATATAGATTTCACACACTCGGTTTGAAACTTTGCCAATGATGAAGATTTCACCTCTTTTGCTCACTGATGTATCCTAAGAACCTAGAAGAGTGTCTGTTGTGTTAATAGATGCTCGACCATTTGTTAAAGGAATGGACCCATATGGGATGAGGCATTAACATATTTCCTTCTCTGGTCCTCACCTAATCGACTGTATTAAATCACTCTGGAATTGTAAAAGCAGGTTGTTGTTCAACAGCAATTATATTTACATATAAATCATGTTTTTAAGAATGCTTTTGTTTGCTATTTTTTATATTCCTTTTTATAAATATTGCAATAATGTATGTTCAGCTCTCTGTGATTTACTTAATTCAGTGATTATCTTTAGGTTTTTTTGTATTGTAAACGTCTCTAGCATTTTGTTTTTATTTTCTGCAATCGTATCATACAGTATATGTTCAGGTAAAAATTTCTGGAATGCTCTTAGAAATTCAGTATGAATGGTATATATTCTGAGCTGATGGCTATCTGAGCTACATCACTGGTGCCTTCACACATTGATTGGAGGTCTGCGGGTGTACCACTTTGAACATAAAAGTTTTCTTTTCGGAACGTTAGCTCTCCTTATACTGGAGAATTGGAACTTCAGCTTTCGTTATATTGGAGAGACAGAACTTCCTAGGTCTTATTATATGTTAATTTTTAGATTTTCTATTTTTTTCTGTAAGTAATTTTGGCTTTTCCTTTAAAATTAGTATTTCTGGGAATATGGCAAGCCTTTTTGATCTTCGTCTTTAGTAAAAGATGAAGGTCTTTTTACTCAGGTGAAAATTTTTCTTAAATTATGTCTGCTTTTCACAACTTTTTAAAAATTGAAGCATAGTCAGTTACAATGTGTCAGTTTCTGGTGTACAGCACAATGTCCCAGTCACGCGTATATAGACAAATATTCGTTCTCACAACTTTTTGATTCGTTCTTTCTGGTTTCTTCCTGGGAATAACCTGAGATACCCAAGTTAAATCTTTCTCTGCCCTCGTCGTCTTTTTAATGTGTTTACCTCTTTATTTTCACTCACTCTTCTGTAGGAGTCCCTTAAATTTGCTCTCCAAAACAATTATTTGGTTTTTTGAAGCATAAAGTTTGCTTTTGATTATTTTATTTTGGGGAATTCTTTTTTTTAATTAAAAAAAATCACTGCCAAAAATCTCAGTTCTTTTCAAAAGTCTCTGTGGTCAAATTTTATGACATTTTCATGGTCATATACCTTTCTTTTTAAACACAGAACAAATTTTTAAAACATTCTCCTGTTTTATGAAAAAAGTAACTTCTAGAAATCTGATCATTTTCTTAATTTTGAATGGAATAGCCCCTCTTCTTTATAATGTAGTTTATTTTTGGTATATTCCATATTGGTTTCTCACTTTGCTCATACCCTTATCTATAAATGCAGAGAGTCATGTCTCATATTCGCCATCAGAAGCGTGGGTGGGACTTCATGGTTGGTCCTCGCTGCTCGCATGCTGGTTGCTTCCCCATCCAAGATTCAGGCTTCCACGGCAGGTTAATTGCCACAGTTTCTGGTACACTTTGCAGGACACAGAAAGACTTTTCTAATTTGGTTGTGCTGGGATTAACAGAGCGATTTCTCCTGCTTTAACTGTTTTGTTCTCTTCCAGGATAGAGCATTCAAAAAGGAGTCTGAAGCTCTTTATTGATACATATTATTTAAAAAAAAAAAAAAGACCCTAAAATCTAACTCCTCCAAGACGCACTGCTTCTAATTGGCTTCTTCGTCTTTTTCTTCTTCTTCTTTTTTTTTTTTTTAGGTAATTATAAGAATTCTTTGGGATACTCTTTTCAGCCACATTTAACAGAAAATACAATGCTAAATTATTTAAAATAAGAAGTATATTTATTAACTCACATAATAAGAAGGAGTTTACTGGTAGAGTGGCTCCATTTAGTGGCTTAAAGACATTATAAAGTCTCGAGTATTTGCCATCTTTTTTCACTGCCCTCTTCAATATGTTGGCTACTCACCTCATCATTAGAAGATGCTATAGGAATTCCAGCCCTCACATCCTCACACAGTTTGTCCTGCAAGCAGGAGACTCAACCCTCTTCTCTGTCTTCTTAGGAGCAAGCACACCTCGTCGAGAGGGGCCCCAGCAGGTGTCTCCTCATATCATGTTGGAAAGAATGGCATCACATGCTTGTTCCTAAGTAATCACTTGCAAAAGGAATGACTTCTATAATTGGCTTAGGTCAGTGGTTCTCAACCCTACCTACACATAAAACACCTGGGCAATTGAAAAAAACCACCCAATAAACCAATTACATCCAAGTGTCTGAAGGGGCTATATGATTACCCATATTTTTAGAAGTTCCCTGTTACTGTGTAGACGGTTGTGGAAAATTACCACAATTCTAAACTCAAGCCCCTGTGGCTAAGGCGGGACCCAGCCATCTTAGGCTGATACTTGAACAAAACCTGGATCTCAGTCAGAAAAAGGGCTGGCTGAAAGGCATTTTTTTTTTTCTTGAGGTGGGAGCAGCTCTGTCCAACTGTCTACCATTTTGTGTGCTGGGTACTGAAGTGTCTCTGTGGCTGTAGAAAGGAAAGAGCTGAGAAATATGCAGATGTGTCTCACCACCGTGACTGACTTGGAAGAGAAGTCCGTGTTTGGGAATAGATATGTTTTCTTCATCGTACAACCAGTGCATGGAGTCAGGGTAAAAAGTTGTAGTGAGTCCAAGCTTTGCCCTTTACACTTTGGGGCACCTGGGCTTCCCTGTCTCAGCTGGTTGAACAAAGGTAATTTAAAAAATGCTTCTCCATCCATTTCCGTCAGAGCTAAGAGGAACACGACTTTGGCATGCAGTGTTCTTTTTAATCTGCAATATAGTTTTAAATTTTTCTATTCTTTCTATCTTTATTCAGCTATTTGTCAATATTATTCATCAGACTAGGTGCCCTGAGAAAAGGGAGTGTGCCTACTCATTGCCAAGTAGAAGCATGGCATGGAATAAGGGCTCAAGACATATTTGATGAGTAAGTGAACAGGCTTCTCTGCTCTGATCAGACCAGTCTAGTCACAGGCCAAACTCACAGAGTCATTTATCAACCTAGACTGCAGGGGTTTCTGGATTCTTTCTTCTCTATAATCTATTCTGGACTTAGCAGCTCAAATGATTCTTTTGACCTCTAAGTTAGACCATGTAATTCCCATCTAATGCAGCATAAAGCCAACCCACTCTGAGTCACCTCTAAGGCTCTGTGATCTGAAATCTTGACTTTTCTTTGGCCTCGTCTGTTTTTCCTTCCTTCCTTTATTCCAGCTACACTGCCCTCCTTGCCTTTCCTGAACACACCAGGCATGTTCCTGCTTCCAGGGATTTACTTCCTGTCCCTCCCACTCAGGACACCTTTCCCATAAACGGCCCCTTCACCTACTCCACATCTTGGCCCAAATGCCACCTTACCCTAGAACCTTCCCTGATCAGCCTATTTAAACATCCATGTCTAACCTCACCAGTTCTTTTTCCTTCTTGGCTTTTTGTTTTCCTCTGTGTTTAACATCTGCAATACTACACATTTGCTGGTTAATTGGCCTGTTGTGCATCATCTCCCAGAATAGTGTAGGCTTTTTTTTTTTTATCCAAGGACAGAACTTTCAGTCTTCATTATTTATAGCTGGACCACTATTGCCAGGAAAAGCGCTTAGCACAGAGTTGGCACTCAGTAAAGAACTGATTGAATAAATGGTCCACTTTCTTTATTTGGAGACTGGAGCTAACAATACCCACCCAGCAGTTCTCCTGTGCATGTTAGTGATAATGCATATCAAGTCATCAGTACGGTGCTGCTCAGAATGTACTAGTTGCTTAACAAATTATAGCTTAAAATATTTTTTATAACAAAGTAAAAACCCAGAACACACCCTGTTTCATTTAATTTCCCAGACGTTTAGGGAGAAATAATCTGTTACGTGTAAGGCACCATCTGTGCAGGATATAAAGAGAGGAGACTCAACCCTTATTGTTACAGATGCAGCAGATAAACATGGGGGCTATTTTGCATACTCAGACCACTCCCCCCAAATTCTGGGATGAACCATATTTAGATTCCTAGAGTGACTCTAAATATCCCAAGGGCTGATAGGAAGCCTTTTCAATAACAAATAAGAAATTCACTTGTAAATTCCTTCTCTGCAAAATGGCTTAGAACGTGGGAGTGCGGCGTCTCTCTTTCTCGAAGTCATATTGTTTTCTAGGAATCTGAGAATCTCTAGAAAAGGTAGATCACAGACTTGTAGACTTCTGATGGACCCAAAGATCCAAATCTCGACCTCTGTGTACACTGTTTATCCCACTCACATCTGTGAATCATCAATCTACACATCTCCATCGACCTATGTATAAACACTGTGAAATAAACCCCATGCATTTATGATTCTTAAGTAGTAAGAGTAGTAAGACTACAAAAACATGGAGAAAGTAAAATGGACAACAGTGTAACCTAGACTTAGTTTGGTATGTTTGACTTGAAACATTTGATTCAAGTATTTTCCCTAAGAAATCAAATATTACAGACGCTACTGAATCCCTTTTATTCTCATCTCCCTTCTTTTTCTCACCAGAGATAATCCTGCATTTGTTCTCATTATTGTAAGGTTTTGTTTTTTTTTAAGTTATACAACTATTAAATCCTGGATATAGATCTCAGATATGGTTTCATTCACCATCATATTCATATTAAAACAAACCAAAATAGAGTATCTCCTTTAAAGCTACCTTCTCTTGAAAAGTCAGGAAACCTGGCCAATCCAGGTCTGCATTTCTGAATCCGGCAGCTGGCTGGATGGCCTCATTAGCATAGTTGAATTTAATATCTGCTAACTTACTTCAGGCCTGATTCTTGCATTTCTATTTCTTATCAGGCCTCTACAGGCATTTGCATTTGTAATTCCTGTTTTCCCGAACTTTAATCCATTTAAAATAGTTTCCTCTTTACTTGTCTTCTGTTTTATTCCTATCTTATTTTGTTGTGTATTCCTGCTTCGAAAGCTATTCTTTTCTTGAAGATGGAAGCAAAATTGGTATTTTCCCCTTCCCGTTGTCACCGTTGACAGCTTAACTATTTTTCTTGAATTGAGTGCAGAGAGAAATGCCCCTTTTCTTTTCTTTATGTGACTCATGTTGTTTGGAGTTAGATGAAGTCCACAGTCCTCTCCTCACCTCTTAAACACTTCAAGTTATTAAACTAAAACTTTAGGGATTATAATCCCAAATAATCTATATTTCGTTGGTCTGCTGTATATTTCACTCCATCCTGGTCATCACAAGAAATTCTTATGCCAGGAACGGGTAATGAATGAAGGGGAAGACCCACGGTTTCATTCCTCAAGGCCTATGTAGAGAAAACGAACTCTAATAACAAAGAATTATGTTATACTTTTTAATTTTTCATTTTATTTTGAGAATAGTTAATGAACATCTGAGAAAGTATGACGCTCTTAATTTATGATAATGCCAGATCATAAATGCTACACTGTCGACTACACTGAGGACAAATGCCCAGTTTGGAAAAACAGACACGTGTGTTTTCCTAACACACGGTACCTGCAGTGCTTCCTTTCTGAGCATCAGATTATCCCAGGCAAATGCATCTGTTTGGCAGCAAGCCAAGAAATCATTCTGCTGATCTGATTTCTTTAGAGAACCATATACAGGTTCTTTGCAGCTTCAGAATCCAATCACAGCAGCCACAACTTCTCCGATACACTTTATGGCCCAAACCAGCATATTACATTGTGGTTTTCCCATTCTCTTGCAAAAGAAGCACATTCCTGGTCCAGACCATCGGTTCTAGTGGGCAAATTGCTTAAGCGTTTAAAGAAGAAAATGAAGTTTATTAATTCTTTTTAACAACAGACTTCTAATTCTTTTTTTTTTCTTCAGAATTTTGGTTTTGGATATTCTTTGTTGCATGAAATCATGTAAGATTTCATTAGCTTATATTTGAAAGACATAGAGAAAGAGGATAAATCTCCTTAAAGAAGTTAAAGTAGAGAAAACATATGAAGGTGATTTTAGACCCTCGGTTTCTTTGGAAAAAGGTGGCCTTAAACCCACGAAATACTCTGGGTGGTGGTACATGTGTCCTCTCTGCTTTTTAATGAGGATCTGGCAGTCATTTAGCAGCAGGGTTTTAGTTGGGAAGAGCATAAATACCTATGTTCAGGTGGTTTTACTTTCTATTCTGAAATATTTTCTTAAAATTCTATATTTGGGTAAAAAAAAAAGTGCCTTCTAGAAATGTAAACCACAGTGTAACTTCTGTCATGGATTGAGGGTCATCTGGCTTTCTACTACCCGACAAATTAACGTGTTCCAGCGCACAAGTCACTCCATAGAGTGTGGGCATATAGACCATAGAGGGCACATAATGCATTTTAATAAAGTTGCTCTACTTTCATTATTGCACCGATTTTGTGGCATTACAGTGACTTAAAAATTCAAACTAAGTATTAAAACCAAGTGCACCCCAAAAGAAAGATACACACCAATTTCGTTTTAAAAGAAACAGTATTTATTAAGAAATTATATGTTGGATTCTCCTACAGTCTGTGAAGATGGTTTCTTCCATTTCCACAGCACAAGACAACAGCCAAAAGCATCTGGAAAACACTTGCAATGCCGGGGAATGGAGACTTCCTAGTAATAGGTGATGAAATGAAGTGATGTACGCACCAATTCCATCTTTCAGAGCCAAAGACAAGACAGTCTTCCTTGCCAATCTAGTTCTTACCTGTATTGGCATTAAACCCTGTCCACGGGATCTCCTACCCAGACTGACGGACTGGGGTAGTAAATGAGTCATTTCAGTTCAGCTGAGCAGAGAATGCTCAATTTAATCACAGGTTAAACCAACAGTCCTTTAACTATTGAATCACATCTGAAATATCTGCATTCTTTATTAATAAAAATGGTGCCTATTGAGGGCAGAAATATAACTTTTTCAAGTATTTTATCCTTACAATCTGAAGTACTTTGGACTATAAATTAAAAATAAATTATAAAAACTAGCATACAATGCATCTTTTCTTACATGACATTGTTGGAAATAAACTTTAAATGCAGAATTGCAGTATCACCTGACTTTTATATATGATCAACAGTAGAACATGCTAATCATAAAAATAGCTTTTACAAATATACATTTGTATACAGTGTCTCCCTTACCATTCATAAATGTCCTTCACATTTTAAGACTTTTAAGACTTAAAAAAACAAACATAATTAGCAAAGGGGAAAACACATTTACAATCTAAACCATAAAAACCTGACAATTATATAACTCAGAACATAGAAGAAATGGAATTTCTAAAATTGAACAATACTGTCCATTTTATTTATTTGGGTTTATATATAAACTGAACCAAAGGTGATGCTGTCCAGTTCAGAGCCCTCCTTTCACATTTCGGGGGGTTGTCACAGTTTCTCTCTTCTGCTGCCATGGCATCATTTGTTACTTCAGATCACTTTATCTGTAGAAACTGAGAAAAGAAAAAAAAATTATAGAGATTTATATTTCGTTTCTGAGAGCATGCATATATATAAGATAGATTTTAAGGCTTAATCGGGAGAAGGATAAAAGAAGACTTAGATCTTTAAGACAAACACACTTGAGAAGTTTAGGTTCTCAGATCCTTTCTTGTACACAAAACTAAAATTATTTACATTTATAGCATGAAACAATTTTGAAAGAATTCAGCTTGTTTACTGCCTGAGATCAACAATTATTTTTCAACCTGAGCTCGTTTCTAGGTCAGAAGGGAAACACTTGAAATTGTAGGCTAGGGAATGAGCCTTGGGTTACTCCTGAATCTTTGCTGCCCCTAACAAAAGTGACCAAGGGTATTTTTCTCTTGGAAAAGGCTTTGAACGATGCATTCCTAAGTCTTATGCGCCCAGGATAGGAGGAAGAGCCAATACAGGTCTGTGATCTGAGTTAACACAATCTTGGTTGCAAGAGCAGAAAGCTAGAGGCAGGAAGAAGAGAGGCAGGCAGGTGCAACCATAAGCCAGAAAACATCATATAAGAGTAAAAATTCAACTGGTTGAAGAACTGAATTGAGAAATTGAAGATGGGGATAAAACAATGTAAGATTTCAGTAGTGGGAAAAAGGCATTTATTTATCCTAGAATCCTACCAAGTTCAAGGTCCTCCTATTTAGGTAAAAAAAAATATAATTACACCTATTATCCATCAAATTCAAAGCTTTTTTGGAGTTAGGAAATCTGTGTGTATGTCTTAAGAATTAAAGACATTCAAATCAAGGGATCAATTTGGATGGGAGTTGCTGTTGAGAAGAACATCGCGCATCAGTTATCAATAATGGGTGAACAAAATACCTTGAACTACTCCCGATTATCAGTCTCAAGGATGAACTCCAGACATTTTGGTCTTTGTATTTTGCATCAAAGTTGTCAAGGAAAACATAACACAGTCAAGCATTGGATGGAACAACACTTTACAGCTCAATAGTGTGTGCTGGTCCCTTAAGGCTAATGAATCTCCCTGGCAACCGATGGAGGGCATTTGGCTTATGAACATCCCTGTTGCTGCAGTAGGAAGACCTGGAATCCTCTCTCGTGGAGCACGAACCGCTAAAAGATGGGGGTGTGTCTGAGGACTACTGATGTACACGTTTAAGCAGAACAAAGGGACACTTATTTATTTAGCTTAAAACAGGGGAAGTATTTCTATACAAGGTGATAAGTCAGATATGGGCTGTGTGGGTGCTTTATTTCTTAGTAAGAAACTATACGAGGTCCAAGGTCCATTTTTCCAGCTCAGTGAGGGCTGACAGATTGCATGAACAGCTGCCTTTCCCAACAGTTGCTGACGCCTATGATTAGCCAGAGAATTAGGTAACTTGACCTTCTGTTACATTTTTGAAGCTTGTGATATAGAGATTATGAAAAAGACTGCTCTGGCAGTTCAAGTGGTGAGAATTGCTCTGGATGTCTGCGGCTTCACATCACATGTCTGGACAAAATCATTGGTTGAAAGGAATTCTGCGAACCTGTTTGGTACTTTCTCTTCCTTCATGGGTATGTAACTTTCACAGTCAGGAGTAGACATACAAGTCAGTAATCTTAGTTTACCTGAATGTCATCTTCCTTGGTAAGTACATATCTGTTACTTCTAGGAACATTTAGAGTTGAATATAAAATGTTTACAAGAACACAAATCATAGTACTAATATTTTTGTGTTAAGACATCTGTGAACACTTGGTACTGTAAATACTTGCGTTATTTCAGAAAATTTAGTCTATTCACATGACAGTCTTACGATTTCATTTCAGAACATGCAATTAAAAATTGAGACAGAGGATTTCAGTTTTGTGATCTGAATTCTTACACCCATATCTTACGTCTGTGTGTGATACTGGAAAATCTAAGACAACGTCAGGCCATCATGTCGATACATTTAACTTCTTCGATTTTGAGAATGATTTCATTCCTGGAAAGGTTTGATTTGTTAAACCAGACAGATGATGCACTTAAAAACACAATATAAAATACGTCACACTTACAAATGCTATTTATGACATTTGAATGCATTTAATTAACTAATCAGGGACAATCATTCTTCAAAGTTTTGCAAAGTACTTTGCAAAACTTGCTCTACTTATAAATGTAACCTTAATAATAATTCCCTAACAATTTCGATTTAAGAACTTTCACAAATGAAACAACAAAAAATAAAATATATGCCCTTAATAGTTTTTTCTCCAGTCAAAAGCATTAAAAAAACTTATCTTCCTCGGAAAGAAACTTTCATGGGTAAACCCTAAGTACAGATATTTTGACAGCCTCGCTCTCTCTGTTTCTCATTTTTTGCTTCTCTCCCTCACTCCTTCTTTCTTTTTCCCCTTCCTCTCTTCTTCACACAATCTATACTATATCCTTACTGATCAAACGTATACGTACTTTAAAAAACGGAAACGTCATTCTATGTGTGCTTCACGTTTACTCCAGGCTGAGTTCATGTACATGGGAAGAGTCGATGAGTCGTTAAAGCACAAAGTTCTGAACTTACAGTACAAAGTCGGTGTGCTACTTTTTGCATGGTATAAAAGAATTTTTATACATTTCCTGTACACACATACCAAAATTTATCCCTTATGAAGTGAAAATGAACACCTTAATTTTTAAATAAAATTAAACTTAGCCTATAGAATGATATTGACATGCAAACATAGGGCACTGTAGGTTGGGGGTTTTGATGGATGACACCCGTGTACAGGAAGGAACTGAGGCTCTTTATATGCTTCTAACTGTACTCTTTCCTCCAAGGCCTCCATTGATCACTTTCTTATTACAGATGGAAGATGCTTAAAATGCTGCAGCAGCTGTGGATATAAAGTTTGCCAATCATTGTGTTTCTTCCGGTTAAGTCATGACAGATGACATTAATTTGGTATATTCTTACACCTTCCTGCTCATCTCAAAAGAGGTAATGAACGCCTATTTAGAAACTATCCATTTTGTTAAGAAGGCAAAAGCAGCCCGCAGATTTTTGGGTGCATATTCTGCTACCCCTAGTATGATTTCTCCCTACCCTTTCCTTTATTCTGTGATGGTAAATGATTATGTAAAAATAATTACCCTGAGAAGAAGAAAGGTAGGTTTGGGAGTAATTTATTGATGCCTTACTTCCTTACCATAAAGCTTCAAAGCCTTTGCCTGTCTACTAGTACAAAACAAAAGCTTCATTAACTTTGCCTGGTGAAGTAGGTGTTATTAACCATACGGATGTGTCATGAATATAATTCTCCTTTTCTAAAAAACAACAGCAAAATTACATTCACCCTACTGTCCAGAGAGCTTGCAGTCTGAGAAAAGACTAGCTGTTTGCTTTTAAAAGGATGGGAGAAAGGGAGCAACTATGACATTCTGCTGCCTTTTTCTCAGAAATGACAGTTACTGAAGGAGCTGACTGGTTTAGTATAATGCGAAACTAATTGTTCCTTCCCTGTCTTGAATAGTGGGTAATTTATCTACCGGCTGTGTAGGAGCTTGGATGCTTTTAAAACAAATTCTCCTGATGATGAATGCTTTTTCAACTCTCAATCTCTCCTACTTCTGAAAAACCACAAAAAGAGCCACTCAAACGTGCTTAGTTATATTGAACTGAGCCATTTACTTCTATTTGACAAAGATGAAAAGGATAGTATTAATCTACGGGGAAAGCATATTTAATTTTAAACCTCATGCATTAATATATTGGAAATAAAAGAGGCACAGCAATATATTAAATAAATGTACCTTATTTACAGCTCTACCCGGAGAAACATACTTTTAAAGAAATCTTCTGACTTCTTTAATGTCAGAAATGCTTCTGTTAAGAGGGACAGTATAGCTCAGTGGTAAAGTGTGTGCTTAGCATGTGTCCTGGGTTCAATCCCCAGCACCTCCATTAAAACAAATAGAGAGGGAAACATAATTACCTCCCACCCTTGACAAAAAAACAAACCAAAAAAAACCCAAAAAAGAAATGCTTCTGTTATCTTTTCTCTAATTGAGATTTATAACTGACAAATAAAGAAATATAGATAATCTGTATTTTAAATAGTGTCTATAAAAGCAAAAAAAGGTAAGAGGAAATACATAGATAATGCAGGCCATATCACATTTTATAGAAATGCAAGTTCCATGAGCAGGAATAATCTGTATTTGTTGTCACCACTGATCATGTTTATAGAGTAATTATTCAGCCATTCATTTTTTACAGACAACGTGAATACATTTGGCTTTTACAAAGCCTTATTACAAATGAGATCCAATTCAGTTTAGCTCAGATTTCTAAGTAACATAAACAGATTCCCAGCAGCCACTGTTCATTACAAATTAAAACTTGCCTTCTATTAATAAGCTCTTGGGGCCAAAACTGCATTGTACTCTAAGATGAAAGAATCACAGCAGAAAATCCATAATGGAATGAAAACCAAGAGGGTAGTAACTCACTGGGATGGCTACAAATGAAGCAGCTGCTCCCCTATGGGGTTCTTGCCCCCATAGGCTGATAGTCTCTGCTCCTGGGGTGATGACCATTCAGGGAGGGGGGGCGGCAGAGAGCACAGGAGGAAACAGAAGTACAGTAGCCAGCCAGAAACTCAGAAATAAGATCCTCCGACTGTCTTCTGAGATTTTAACTCTAAGATCAAAACTGAAATGATCAGGGCAGAGAATGTGCAATGTCACTTAAGAGGGGCTGAAGGTTTCATGGTCTCTGAGACTTGAATGGAACAGAACTGAAGCTTATTAAATCAGCCAAAGAGGGGAAAGATGTGTTGATCTGAGAGAGACTTGTTTGGCACCACAAGCCCAGAAAAAACAGGAAAGTCTTGGAGGGCAGCTTGGTTGGACCACGCAGGGGCTGTCCCCAGAAGGTGTCCATGCCCTGGAAGTGAGCTTGGCTGAACTGACAGGCATGTTCCTGGTACAGACATGGACACATCAGGCAGTCCTGGAACATGCAACCAACTCTCTTGTTCTAAATCCATGCTTTCCAAGTAGAACTTATGATAACAGTTCCTAGCAGTCCACTTACTGGAAGAGAATGCTCAGGCCAGGGAGCACAGGGCTGGCCTCTCTTTCGGTTAGAAGGCTCACCATAAATTCGTAAACAGATCTTCTGGATTGATATGCCAGCCTATTCCAGACTGGTCACTGCCCGTTTGTCTGAGGGACTGTTCCACTCCCAGGATGCTGACAGACAAGTTCTGGGAGCCCCGGAGGCTAGCCCCCGGCTCTGGACTGGGGAGGGTGGTAAGGAGCCCTTGTGGACCTGTTCCTACTCGCTGACCTCTCCTGCTTTTACCAACACATGCCATGTGCATTTCAAAGTCTTTAACACAGGCACTATGTATAAAGCTACATGCCAAAGAATAGAGGACTTCATTGAATTTGAGCCATAAGGAATCAGAAATGATGGAACCCGCTCCTGCTATTGGCGAAGACACTGAGGCACAGATAAGCTGAGAGACATGCCCTGGTGGTTGGTAGAAGCCTCGACTAGTCCTGCGATCCTGACTGCTAGCAAGAATTCTTTTCGTTACACTCTTGGTTCTTGAACTTTAAAGGGCCTCAGAATTACTGAGTGGGTTTGTAAACTCGGATTGCTGAATTTCTGATTTACTAGTGTTGTGGTCTGAATGGTATGTCTTCCCCAAATTCCTGTGTTGAAACCCTGATGCCCAATGTGATGGTATTAGGAGGCAGGGCTTTGGGGAAGTGATTAGATTGTGAGAACAGAGTCTCAAAAGTGGGATGAGTGTCCTCATAAAAGAGGCCTCACGGAGCCCCATCACACCTTCCGCCATGTGAGGACACAGTGAAAAGACATCAGTCTATGAACCAAGAAGTGGGTTTTTACCAGACACCAAATCTGCTGGTGCTGGATCTTGGACTTCCAGCCTCCAGAACTGTGAGAAATAAATATGTGTTGTTGATAAGCCACCCAGGCTTATCTTAATACATGATGTATTGTTACAGTAGTCTAAATGGCCTAAGACCGCTGGGTCTGGAATGAGCCCCCAAAATGCATTTCTTTTAATTCTTTGAGTGATGCTAATCTGCGCATCCCAGTCTTGAAGAGCACTTCACTGTTGAGAGGCAGTCCTTGCGGGCCTCCTGCATGCCTATGTGCCTTGCTGAGTGTGCCAACACCACGAAACTCTCTGTTCTTTCCCTAAGGCCACTTCTTGGATGGCAACTCTGAGAAGTGCGGATGGTACTCAGGCATGTACCGCTTAGCCCTGCAATAAAT
The DNA here is from genome assembly GCF_048564905.1 of Vicugna pacos. NCBI lineage: Eukaryota > Metazoa > Chordata > Mammalia > Artiodactyla > Camelidae > Vicugna > Vicugna pacos. The sequence goes on from NC_133015.1 coordinate 5,327,290, forward strand.
CTTGTCTCCCCCTGGACAAAGAACAGGCTTGCTTATTGCTTGCAAGGACACTGGATTTCCTAAACTCAGGGTCTCCCTTCTGTGCGCATGCAAACTCTAGCTGGCCTTCCAGCTCGGACTTGGGTCTTGGCTTCAGGAAACCAGTGCAGCTATCCTGACACTCATACTCTCCTGTGTGTAGAAGAGGTTTGTTTCAGGAGTCTCCTGCCTTCTATCAACATCTATGCAACTACGGGTGTTTAACTTACTGGCTTGTTAAGTTATTTTGGTGAGAGTTCTCCTGCTTCAGTTGTCCTCAACACCATCAAACTTATTTAACTTGGGTGCAACTCATGACCCAATTTAAGTGCACATTAACTGTAGTGATTCCAGGCACATCATGACTCCAGTGGCCAACTGTCTTCTGTTTGTGCCACCTGGTCATCCTCACTGCTTTCCTGTCTCCATCCTCTGCCTCTGTCCTTACTTATTTTTCTCTAATTCCTAACAGCTTGGTTTTATAATCCGCACTCATTATTCTCCCCAGTATTCCCATGTCTTTATATCATTCTCCATCTATCTCTCAACACTCATGAATAAGTATGACCAAGAGACAAAACCTACCTATGTATACTATAGTAGATCACAGATCTATAAATCATTAGGTTTTGTTATTCCATAACCAAATGGAAAGATGAAAAGACGGGGGAAAATTAGTCATTTTTTATAGCGTTATAGGATTTACTACATAATTCATGCTCAGATATTTCATGTTCTCTCCTAAAACTGACGGAAAATATGAAACAATATTATAAAACTATCATTAAAAGGCAAAACAAAATTAATGTAAATTTAACTCTGCCAAATCCAAATAAGCTGTATTCTTATAAATATTATAAAGTGGCTGCCAAACTTTTGGCATTCATGTTTTAGTTTATGAGACTGACGTATAATGGACACAATATAAACAGTTTTCAGGATTGAACTGAGTGCCATATTCCTTCTGGATATTTGGTTTGAGACATGGTTTACCATATGTGGTTTTGAAAGAACTCTTTTCAGAGTTAATTACAGCATTTCCTGTATCTAACTACTGCTATCTCTAACAAGGATATTAGTGCAATCATAGTTTTTTACATCTGGAAACACAGATCATTTGTGGTTTTTGGAGTACATTTCATTTAACTGAAATCACAAATAATATTCAAATAAGAGGCAAACAGTGTCTTCTCCGTTGGATTCATTATAGGAACAATTGGTTCAGTGTGGTAAGAGGCCACATTGTCAGGAACCCTACATTGTCCTCTCTACTGTCACTGGAGAAGCAGTAGCACATAAGAGTAACAGAGTGGAAGCAGAATTATTAAGCAGGTGACCTAGGACTGTAGCGTGATCTTGTCTAATCTCCCAACCAAAGCAGCAGGGCCTTCCATGGTAATCATGGCTGATGGGTATGTAGCTTTGACTTGACTAACTCAAGGCGGATAGAGAACTTTTTACCTCACGAGGAATCTTGTTCCACTGGTAGATAATAGTGGTTAGAAGTGAATTGGCTTCCTTGGGTCTAAATATGAACTATATATTGAGCCCAAACCTATACAATGTGGAGACAGATCAGACAGCCAGACAGAATTTTGTAAGTATGGAAGTTCTGGGAGGGTCCTATCCATGGAATATGGGTTCAGTTCATTTCTCCAGAGATGGCAAGAGAGAGGAAGGCAGAGGCCAACTCCAGGCGTGATGGGCTGGTGTCAGACAGAACATTAGGTCAGGGATCTGAAGAATAAGACTTTCTTGTTTCGATTCACTGATTCATTTACATTTTGGGACCCCACTTGTTCCCAGGAATAAAGTAGGATCCAGTTGTTAGAATAAAACTAGAGAAACTGTAAAAAGCTTACAGTAAGAGAAACAACAAGAATGTCTTAAAGTCTGAGGCATCTGAATTACTTAGCTAAGACTAAGACTCTCTTAATTTGTCCCAGGTAGACAAACTGGGTTATTCTTAGAATCTGGGACTAGGTTAAGACTGTGGGTATGGACCACAACCGTCATAATAACTCTTACTTGTATAGTGTGTGAACGTTTACAAAACACTTTATACGTATATTCTTATTTGATTTTTATTACAAACCAGTGAGGTAGGTTGTTGGGAAAGAGTCATCCTCATATTATTCACGAATCCTTGGATCAGAGAGTGAGTGTCTTTACTAAACCAAATTCAGTCTGCTTTATTTAAGACCAGTGCTTTCCCGAATAGTCTGTTCTGCCCAGTAGGGAGGCAGACTGGGCACAGCGTGAATGTTAGCACAGGTGGTCTCAACTAGGATGTGACAATACTCTGGTGCCCCATGATGAGTGGGACGAAAGCTATGGAATTACTGGGAGAATACTCGAATTTGCATATAACCTACTACTGGCCTTTCTCTGGTTTATAGTAGATCTGCTTGGATTTTTTTTTTTTGAAGTTCCATCTTGAACTAATTCAAAACCATTTTAATTAAAAACTTGCTTTAGGCATCTGTCTAAAGGAGACTTTTTATGTTGTAAAAATACATTTGATTAAGAAAGAAGAATATTTAACTTCAGAGTAAAATTATCTAATGTGGGTTACACAATTTAATTTAAAATGTCTGTGTAAAAATTTAATTACTTTAAAACTGAAAAATAATTACTCACATTGCTAAATTATATGATTTACCAGAGCGTGGATGTTCTGTTACACGAAGTAATGCATTAACATTTCTCTTAATTCTTCCCAAACTGTCCTCTGATACTTTCTGAAGATAATTATGACTGTGTTTTGAGTGTTTGGGGCTCACTGACAATCATATTTGAGTAGCTGAATTGATAAATTATAGTAATTTTATTTGGCACATAACTTGTATTTGATCATGCATTGATTTCTGATTTCTCATGCTAATTATATAGTGTCTAACGACTATTAGGTACTCCCAATGCTGGTAATGATAATTTTAATAATGATAATTTTAGGATAGTACTCTAAATTGCTTATTGCCAGTGCTAGAAGCCAAGTGCTGATTAATGCTAAGATTATTATGAACTTTGAAATTTCACACATTTTACTGCTTTCTACAGTTCTTTAGGTAATTAGTTTTGGCACCACAAGAAGAAATATTTAAAAAAAATTATTTGTAGTATGTAACAGAAAAATGTGATGCAGAATCGATTGATTTAGAAGTTTAATTTTAAAAGCCCTTGGAAATTGTGTGATTAATTCATGATCTTCAGAATAGCTGGGGAAAGGCTGTCATCATTATTTAACAACTTGCATTTAATTTAATTAAATTTACTGTATACACCCATCAAAGAATTAGAATACAATGAAATAGCTTCCATTTTCAGATTGAACAAAATTAATCTGAGAGAGCAAGTGAAATAGCAATGTGAAATAAATATGCTATTATTGTATTCATAAAGCATTATTTTTATCAGTATATTTGAGAAACACAGTTAATTTAAAAAAACCTTAAGGCTTAAAGCTTTGCAATACTATCAAAATTCTCTTAGCACTCAAATTATGCTGAATGTAATAAAATCCTGACTGATTCAGAGAGTTTTCAGAGTCATAGTGCTTTGGATTATCATGATTTGAAAAAATAAATCCCAGAATTGTAACAGATGTAGAAGGAATTGGAAATTAGACTTTGTTTTATATATAACTAATTATGTCATATCCACTGCTGGTTACTTTCTGAAATAAACATTTTGAAATAGGGTTTGGATATCAGCTCTCTTGCCTATGCTTTCCTTTCTTTATTACAAGGGAATGTAGAATTTAGAAATAGTATCAGTTATAGGATCATTCTGGTACAGATTAAGATGAACAAGAACTAGGAGTATGTCAATTCAATAAATTGATGAAGAAATTTAACATATGCCGTTTCTCTCGTAGAAGATTTCTATAAACAAACCAATCCCCAAATCAGAAAACAATCTCTGTATTTGAAGAGATTTTTTCCTTTGTATCTAGAGTCCTCTGGGACGTCACATTTTATGGACCTGAACAGAATGCTGTAACATCATCTGTTCATCAGATTGACTTTGGAAATCCACAAAAGACTCAGCTAGACTGTGCTGTGTGCTGAAGAGCCCTGTGTCTGCCTGGCGTTCTTTGTACCACCTACACTGGTGCTTTTTGCTGAGTAAACACTGTGCGGTAGTACTTGTCACATAAATATAATATACCGTACATCTGCAACGTACATCTACAACTATAAATGATTTCCACATTTTCATTCTACAAATACTGATCCTAATGAAGAGAAGTCGGAGGCACAAGGAAAGAAAGTCACTTGCCCAGGGTCTGACTCGAAGTGGGGAAATAAATCCAGCCCAGAATCACATTAAGTCGCCCTTCCTTGAGGGCCAGATTAAAACATACCTGATTTGAAATAAACATCAGAGAGTAGAGTCTGAATGTAGGCAACAATGTGCCCTCCCTACAAACATCCCCTAAAGCATGTGGGGCCTGGGTGGGAGGTGCTGGGGAAATAATGGTTCAGATGAAGTTTTAGACAGAATGTCTCCAGTGACTCTCTATTTTACTGCTAAAAATACAGGCAAATGAAAGAGCACAGGAAAAATATACCATAAGAAAAATACCATAGCTTACATAGGAAACAAAAATTATTACATGGGTGAACTTTTTCAAACTAATTTACTTCCAGGTATAGTTACTCAATTTATGTTTACAGAGATAGTTCAAAGAAAAATGTCCTTGCTTAGCATCAGTATTCATGGCGATTGAATGTGGCCCCAAAGATCAGAAATAAAACGTATCTTAAATTTTAAAACTGTTTAAAATTCTGGGTAAAATTTAAAAATAATTGGTTTTCACAGTTACTACTTGTCATAAAAATACTATGGTATTTCAAGGTCTTTAAATTCATATTCACATTTTTCTTACAGTAAATGTTAAGAAGAATTTTCAAAAAGAGATGATCTTAAATATTTTTATAGGGACAAAATTGTTTCTTTTTAGCACACAGATAAAATTCAGACGAACAATGTGCTGTCAAGGTATTTAAGTGAGAAGCTAGGCACGTGATTAAAAAGAAGTATCAAATTCTGTAAAATTCGGGGTACTGTTCTTATGTGATTGAACAAGTCAATTTGCATGTACAATTTCTGCCAACTTCAAGCAGAAGAGTGTGCAAGGCGGGGGACTGCAGGAGGGTGATGGCCAATCACAATGTCATTCAGTTGTCATCTCAAGTATGAAGTGCAGGGCAGCGCAACTGAGCCCCGTGTTCCCAGAGCCAACTACAAACTGCTGTGGGTGCCCAAGATGTTATTACTCCGGGGAGATGAATTAAAGACAGCGACTCACATCATGAGAAAATTGCCCTTCTTAGTGGCGTTCCAGTTCTGATTGCTTTAAGGAGAACGTTTCTGCTCATCTTTGTTCTGACATTTCTCTATTATTGTCTATTTTTTTTTAAATGAGAGAGAGAGATTGAGAAAAGCAGGAACACAGGGTTTTTACTATATGAAAAAAAACAAGCTAAATTAAAAAGAAGTTTGTCTTTTTATTACATTTATTTAAAGGATCTCTCTTACTTAAAAAAAGGACTTTTTTATTGATTGGAGTGAATTAAAGTTTAGTCTCAAATACAGTTATTTTAAATGAAAAAAGATGTCAACTTAATTTTTAAAATTAAGTTAAAAATACAACTGGTGGTTTACAGATACGGCAAAAATCGTAAGTGTACAGCACACATTAATAAAATTTGTAAAACTAATTTGTGAAAATATCTAAGGTCACTGGAATCTTACAGACCCTGGTTGGATGTTGATTCTGCTTTTATTATCCGTTATGACCTAGGGGAGTTACTGAAATTCTCTAAAACCAGTTACTTGTAAAGTACCTGCTCCCCAAAGTTATTTTAGGCAATAAATGAAATGACATATATATATATATATATATTATTATTATTTCTGGAAGGTGGTGAAAATAGAAAATGTATTGTTTCCTTTCCCTCCTTTTATTTTTTTGACTTGGAATAAAATCAGAATCTCTCTCCCTGTGTGTATGTGTGTATGTGTGTATGTGTGTATGTGTATGTTATGTGTGTACACATATATGTAGGATATATGTGTTATATGCTGCTTTTTCAGCTTTCTGCCTTTTTAAAGATAAGCTGTTTTTCTGCATTTTTGAGACAACTAAGCCTCAAAAGATTCCACAACTTGTCCAACTCACATAGCTTTAAATGGTAGGGGCAGAGGTTATTTCCAGTAGAACACAAGCTAGCAAAATTTGCTTTTAGGAAATGTTATTGAACATTAATATGTATTCCGAAAACTGTGGCAAGATAGGAAATATCAAATATGCACCAGGTATTCTGAATACTTATTAGTTTCCGGTTGATAAGAATTCTTATCGGGTTTCCAAAGGCCTGAACGTTCATTTCATCCCAGGCAACCCTGAAGCTTGCACTTTTTCCATATTCAGAGCGAAGATAGAAAAGGTTCATGGGGGGAGATCCAGAGGTAGAGAAGGGCTGACTGCCGCCTGGTTTGCATGTGTGGGAGTTTTAAGCACTGGGAACAGCCAGGCACAGCCCCCTAACTGCTTTGGTGACAAAGGCACACAGAGTGGGGGTGAACTGAAGATGCCCTTTTGCAATTCGAACGCTGCCTGGATACAAACTTCGTGCCATTCGAGGAAAACGCATTTAGGAATTAACTTCCAGAATATGGGGCCTGAATGGTGAAAGGTCGACACCATTTAGACAATTAATCTCTTTTCCACTGTGATCCTATCTGTTGCGCTATGAATAAAATGGAAGGAAGCCATTTTCCCCTTTCTTTCCATTTCTGATTTAATGAAATGCTTTCAAACACGTCCCCATTTCTTCTGTCACAGATTATTAGACTCAGTGTAGCCTGAACAGGTATAACATTAGTTCCATCAGAAATACTGCTGTTAATGACTTTCTTTGCTTGCTCAAGCACAAATTTCTCACACTGATATTTATCAAATGATCAGAGTCTTTTATCTATTTTTTAGGTTTTTTATTCTGAAGAGCTTTGAAAGTTCATCACACTCAGTATTTTAAAAACAGACTGTAAAAAAAATCAGTAAAGTCTTATGCATAGAATATACTTGGTTATAAATCACCTACATATGGAGCATTAAAAAAATCCAAAACTTGAAAAAAATATGCTAGTCATTTGATGCATAAAATGCTTAGGCCACTAAATTCAACCACCTCTGGAAAAGACAGTGGGAGATCAGTATCTATAATTAACTAACCCTTTCCAGAAATGTCTATTAATCTATCCAATAAATACAATGTTGGAAAATCATCTTGCATAACTTGAATATACTTTAACACTTTAGATGAATGAATTACCTGACAGATCTAAGAAACAGCTTTTGGTATTTCCATATAGAATATTACCTGTGAATAACATTTTAGATTTAGAATAAAGATAACATATAACTAAAGGTTCCAGTGTTTTATAGATTCCATATTATAGAAAACAGGAAATACTGCTAACATACAGATCTGGAAGAATAAAATGATAATTAAAAAAAAAACTTAGTATTCATGTAATGTTAGTGCTGAAAATCAGTATGGTGTCAGGGATCCCATAGTCATTCTGAGACAGGAAGGGGGCAGGGCACAGCCACTCAAGGACTGCTGCAGCAATTAACATCAAAATGGTGAAAGATTCAACCCCCGGTAGCCCTTGAGGCTCAGGATGATGACAGATTTAACTTCTAGCAGATCTTGAGCTTCATTATATGCTCGTTTTAATGTATTAACATAGTGAATAACATGCCCACAGGCACCGAGGCAGTCCCAAGGCTGGCCACAACAGGTCAAAGGGTGGGAAATGGCCAACTTCCTGGGAATCCCAGCCTCTTCCCTAGGCTACTTATTAGCATATAAAGCCACCAAGCCCATAAAAACTGGCAACACTATGTGCCTCGTGCCCCGACGCGCCTCTCTCTCTCTGGAGACGGCCCACGCTTTGTCTATGGAGTGTGTACCTACTTTTAATCTGAGCACCCAACCCCCACACCTCTTGGCCTTTCTCCTGCCTTTCAGTGTATCTCTCTGAATAAATCTACCTTTACTCAACTGTAGCTCATTCTTGAATTTTTTCCTGCGCGAAGCCAAGGACCCACACTTGGCAGGGCACGTCCCAGGGGCTCAACCAAAGCCTGGGACATGGCCCTCCTCATGCCCCACATCTGTTTTCCTTCATCAGTTATTTAATAAGGTGAAGTGAATTACTTCTACGTGCATTCTTTGAATATGAAGACAGGTAGGAAAGCTTTAAGACATTAATTTTCAGCTGGTTGTTAAATGCAGTGAACACACTCACCTGAACTCTATGTGCTTCATTGTCTGGAGTCTTCACTGACACACAACTGTCCATTTAAAAGCAGTAAGCAGTGAAAAGGCCCCAGAGAATTTAATGGAACATGTATATTACATGCCATGGTGCACAAAGGTAGCACCAGAAACCAGGAAGGGAATGTAGACAAAGTCTGGTGAAAATTTCATGACTCGAAATGATTTTAAAAAATGCCCTTCTAACCAATGCAATGTGTAGAGTCTTTATGCTTCTCCTACACTGAAGGTAATTCTGGTTAAAAATGATCCTTCTAAAATCAAATGAAGCAAATCTACACCTACTAGGCAATTAGTGAATTATTTACTTCTCATGAGTGACTGACAGAAAAACCGAAACATTTTCCAAAATACGTATTAAGTTTTGCTGAGCATACTTGTAAGCACATGTGTTCACATATTGCAGAGTTATTTTCTTACAGAAATGAAATTCTTTCTTTTGGTTATCTTATGCTTTACATCATTTCCTCTAATTACTTTTATTTCTTAAAACTATTGTGCAATTTCTCTCATCAGGATCTTACAGTTTTCAGAAGACAAGTCTTTTGCCTCCTTAGATAGGTTTAAGACATTAATGAAAGGCATTGAAAATGATGCAAATAGATGGAAAGATTTATCATGTTCTTGGATTAGAAGACTCAATACTGTTAAAATGACCATACTATCCAAGGCAACCTACAGATTCACAATCTACCTTGTACTTACATTCCTACCCACCCTTAATAGGTCCTCTATTTTAAATATCTATCATATTAATTTCCTTCAGTGAATTCCAAATAGACCTTTTAATTGGAAAGTTCAAATTTAAATAATGATGAAGGGGTGCTTAACAATGAGCAATCAAATAACCATGAACTTAATACTCCAGTCATTGTATTTGTTTCATGGACGATGCTCAGCTTGAAGAATATGTTTTAGAATGTCTCTAGAACGTAAGCTTCCACTGGAGAATGAAGTGTCTTTAACCCGCCACCCTCCACTAAGGAGACTTCTTCTTTCTCATTTACTGTCTTTTACTCATGCTTAAAATGGTGCCTGTGCATAAGAATCATCTAATAAGTATTTGTTGGCTGCCTGAATCAAAATGGCATGAATGGAAAAACACACATCTAAGCTAAACTGCTTCTGCTGCAGAAAACTCAACATCACTAGGACCCTCTTTCCAAGTTTTTAGCCCTAGGGATTTGAGAGTAATTTATAAGAGGAGAAAGATCTGTTTGCATCTTAGAATCCTGGGAGTGCTGAGTTAATATTTGGGTAGACACCATGAGGACTATGGTATGGGTTTTGTCATTCTGGCACAAAATAGGCATTCTGAGCATTCTGAGCAAACCTCATGTGTGGACTCTTATAAGAACACTGTGTTATCAATATGGGTCTGTAGAAACTTACTCATCATTAATGGAACATTGGGAGTTACCTCCTAGGCAGTCAGAATATGACAGCTCTGTTCCATATACAGAACTCCTTATATGTGTGTTGTATGGGATTGAACACTTGAATGGGAATCCCTGCCCGTAAATGACCCTTGTATTCAGATCAATGTGAGGGACCCAAGTTCCAACGGCAAGGGTTGGGTGACGGGTGGTGGGGATAGAGTAAGACCCAAAGACTAAACCATCAAAACCTAGAATTTGGCAAGAGTAAATATGCATGACTAAGTAAATAATAAGACACATCCTTCTTCCAAAACAGAGTAAGTATGCACCTTCTTATTTCTTGGCCACTTCATTTCTTCTTAGTATCTATCCCCATAGAAATGAAAATAACTTTTTCCAAATTTAAAATCACTGTAACTTTTCTCAGAGATTTCAAGTGGTTCTATCTACAAACCTCTCTATCTCAGTTCAACAGAGATTATCTCAAAAAAAAAAAAGAATCTTGATGTGTGACATAAGATAGCTAATAAAATACACTGAAATTTTAAGACAAAATTACAAGGGAATGTGTAATAACACCAAAATCAAATCATTTACATTTTTTTCTTTTCCAAGTTATTAAAATTTCCTACAACTATTACTTCCACTAAACTTTGTCACTTAGGGGGAGAGATTAAGTTTGCCATGCACAGATACTCTTAGCAGGGATTTTTATGAACACGATCTGATTTATTCCTCTCAATAACTTGCAAAAACTTCCTTTAACAGATGTGGGAGTAAGTCTCAGAGTGTCAGTGATTTGCTTAAGGTCCTCCCACTGTTAAAAGGCTTGTCCATCTACAAATGAAACTGAAATAACCCTTCTTTGAACTGAATTTCTAAACTTACACCTGCACTTCATAAGGGTAAGTGAAAATGCTTTTCTCTATTTGAAAAGGACAAAGAGACCAAATTCCCCAGACCACTTTTCTTACAGAGTGTCTGTGTGGAGGTCTAGTAAATCTGGGTCCTTCCTCTAACTTTTGATAAAGAAATAAGTCTTATTGGGGATTAATCCCACTCTGTAATGTTTACAGTGTAGAGATATCTCCAGGATCAAGAGCCAAATAACCTCAAGATAAGTGATAATGTTGAATTTTACCTGAGCCCTGTGATCCTAAAAAACAGTGAGGCTTAAGCCCCACCCCCCACCTCCAACTCCACCCTTTGTGTTTCGGAAAAATCTTACTGCAAAGAACAATCCTTTGGCTACAACTCTGACAAGACCACTTGATGCTTCCTTGTTCATCTGTGACACAGCTAGACACAGACCCTCCAAATTCCTATTCTTGGTCCCATACACGATGAACTGAACTATTTTATCCCTGCTGATGAATGAGAACAAAATACATGTTAACCATACTTTGGGTCAACTTCTCCCCTTCCAGGACTCTGAACTTTGGCTCACCATCAGCCTGAGCTGATATACCTCATCTCCAAAAGGGTCTCTCCTGGAAAACAGGCTGGCCCCAAGATAAAACATTACAGATATGATGTACTACTCAATGTGCCACGCCTTCACCCCACTTCCCAACATCCAGGTCCTTCTAGCCTTTTTAACCCCTCTCTGTACAAAGAAAAACTTTTTCAGCTTAACTCTTGAGACGCTTGCAGATTTTATGGTCAGGACTGTCTACTGCAGTAGTCCCATCCTCCCTTCCAATAATCCTTTTCAAAGAAAGCATCTCCTTACTAAGTCCATATTTGGTTTTAACTTGACATACGTAAAAGCATAGCTCTGGAATTAGCTTTGAGATCCCTTAGAATCTACAAAGGAGACTGTCATGAGGTTCAATGCTTTGTCTCTTGGGGAGATGACTGATGTCCAAAATGTGTGAGATTTTGTTCTGATGAGCAAGACAGCTTGTCTAAACTTTCTTCCTGTCTATTAAGCCCAGGGCCTCCATTTCTGAGAGCATTTACTTTAGAGAACTTGGAGGTATAAATTCTTTCTCTGCCCCTTTGAGGTGTAAATCTCCCAGCCCAGCCCCCTGCCAGTTGCACAGTTTACGTATTTCTTTCTCAAGGACCTGGATGCCACCCCTTTGAAATGTAACCATCGAGGAAAATAGGGCCCCCTATCGCTCAGTCTCTGCGGAAGGGTCAGAGCCTAACTTAGAGAAGTGACAGTTAGCAAACACAGATGTTCTAATCACCTTGACCAACCCCCACCCCCACCCCCAGTGAGTCCCAGCACTTAAACTCTTTGCTGCTTCTGGTTTCAACAGAGTTGAGTTCCATCTCTCTCCTCCACTGTAACAGTCTCGACCCCTGCTGCCATGGTCTTGAATAAAGTCTTCCTTGCCTGTTTAACCCTATCCAGTGCGATTTTTCTTTACCGTTAACGTTGTGGTCACTTAGGTGTGCTCCTCACATGCATGTACATGTGTGCATGTTTGCTCAAGAAATTCCACGTTCTGTTCTATATTGGCAGCCTAGGGTCTTTTTTGTTGGCAGGGTTGTTTTATTTCTCCGACAATTTTCATAACTAGCCTTTTGAAATCTGACAGCATTAATACTTCAGATTGCTCTATTTCCTCTAGTACATTACAGCGTTCCTAGAAAAGTAGCTCTGTCCCTCTATTTTTTAAATATATTTAAGGCTTATTTTTGGATTGCCTCTTATTTCTAAAGGACTTCAGAACCTCTCTATTCTCTTCCTCTTTTGTTTCTTCTCTGTATAGAGACTCTGGGATTGTGAAAAGATTTTATTTTGTTTAGGTGTGCACTCTGGATGTATTATTCTGCCTCTTAACATTATTGGAGGCAGTTTGGAAATTGCTTGTCTCCTGAAATAGTTTTCACATCTCAAAATCCCTTGGCTCTAAAGCCCACTTTTAAACACCCAATTGCCCTCCTGTTGCAGTTAGAATCCCCGCATCTAGCATGTATTTATGGGCAGACTTTAGTTTTAAATTCTCTGAAGTTTTATTCTTCTGAACTTGTGATTTTTAGTTTTTTTTTTTTGTGCACTTTTGGGGCTTAAATTGCAGATGAGGCAGCTTATTTTCTGGTTTGTTTTATAATTTGGTCTTCTAACTCTGCTAACTAAATTGAGGTTACTTAAAATTTGCATTTTTTCCCTCATGGAAGGTAGTAATACAGAATCACCAAAAATCAACACGAGCAAGTCAATACTGCTGTGTTGACTTTGATGTACTGGCTTTAAGCCTCCTTCTGTTGTTCCTCCTCAGTGCCTTTAAGATGCAGGCTGCTGCCTGAATGACCTAGTGGATAAGTCGTAATGAAAACTCTTTGTTCCTCCGCTTAGTATAATAATGTTCTAAATCACAGAGGGCATGCACACACACGTAATATTTAGAACACCATCTGATTACAATACACACTTAAGATGCACTTAAAAATGAGAAGAGGGCTCCTAGTTTGAGGTCATCTGAGGACACTTTTCTCTCTTTCTTTAACAAACATTCATTAGCATTAACATGTGCTAAGCACCACACTAAGGAAAAATACCAAATAAAATAAGCCCTGAGAAATTCACAAGCCAGTGAGCCAGAAAGAAGGGAAATCACACTAATTACAATAGAGCGAGTTAAGTGCGATGGGACATGTACGGTGTGGCCTAAGAAAGAAGCAAAGTCAATTGTGTCTGGGACAGACTGGGGGCCTTGTTCAGGGATGGAATCATGACATGTGACACTGGTCTTGAAGAAACAGCACATGCTGGCCAGTCAGATGAGATAACGAGGGGGGAAGGATTTTCAAGGATGGAGGAAGCGCATGTAGAAGGAGGGTGAGATAACGGGTCAGTACTGTCAAGTAATCCAGTGTCCCTCTGTTCCACCCACCCCGCCCATCTCCATGTGTCCTCCTGGACGCTGAAGACTGGGCTGTGCATGAGGGCTCCAAGACCAGAGACCATCCAGCTTGCAAGGGTTTTTAGGCTAGCAGGCGATGGACATTTTCAAAAGGTCGTAGCAGCAATGAAGTGATTGGCCTAACAGGGTTTATGCGGGTTACAGAGGACACCCCTAATTCTAACTAGGAATATCAGGAAGGTTTCTAGAGGGTTTGGTGTTAGATAGAGCTGAATATTGAAATAAAAATGGATGTTCCCCAGGATGAAGAAGAGAATGACATTCCAGGAAAGTCAATCCCTGCCCCCAACTCTCACCCTTCAGGCAAATTTTGTTCATTTAAATGCAATCCCACAATATTGTACTCTTTTGTACAAGGCTTCTCTCACTCAGCATAATGTCCCTAAGATTTGTCCACATCGTTGCATGTATCAATAGTTTGTTCTCTTTCATTACTGAGTACTATCTGTTGTACGAATAGACCACAGTTGGTCTATCCATTTTCCAACTGATGGAGTGTTTCTAGTTCGAGGATACTATGAGTGGAACTGCTAAAACTTTCTTGTACAAGTACTTCCTAGACACATACTTTCATTTCTCTTGAATGCTGAAGAGTTGAATTGCTGACGCATTATGTCTAGTTTTAGAAGAAATTGCCAGACATTTCTAAATGGTTGTAACATTGTATCTGCCTACCCGGCATGCTGGAGAGTTTCAGGGCTCCACATCTTTGCCAACATTTGATCCTATGTGTCATTTTTGGCCATTCTGGGGGATGTTCAGTGTTACTTTATTGTTTTAATTTGTATTTTCCTGAATACTAATGGTTTTAAGTGAGTTTTCATGCACTTATTTCTTCTTTGGTAAAGTTTCTATTCACCCTTTCTTCTTCATGTACCATGTGCTCTATCTATCAAAGTCTATCTATCTCTTGCTACACACGTAAACATCTTTGGACTTTTGCTTGGGCCCCATCCCCAAATATGCCAATTTAATTGTTACAGCTTGAAGCCCCTGTCATTGATATTTATAAAAGAGCACCTTGGTGATTCTACGTGCACCCAGATTTGAAAACCCTATTGCTGTAGTCCAGAGATTTTCAAACTGTAGGCATCAGAATCACCTGGAAGGCTTGTTAATACACAGGTTGCTGAGATTCACCCCCAGATTTTCTGATTCACTGAGTCTGAGTTAGAGCCTGAGAATTTGCATTTCTAACAAGTTTCCACATGATATGATGTGGCTGGTCCCGGAACCACCCACAGAGAAGCCCTGCTTTAGCCAAATGCATCAACCAAGTTCTCAACAGACACCAAAGTCTTTCAAGCCTTTGCTCTTGGTATGTTCCGTTCTCTGCTGGTGATGCCATCTAAGCCTTTGTTTTGCTTGTATTTGCTTTTTCATTCTTTAAGAACCAAAATGGAAGGTCACAACCTTTGTGAAGTCTGTTCAGATTCCTTTGCTGTGTCATTTCACTTCCCATCTTCTACTGTCGAGATGCATGTGACACCTGCACTTATCACACTGATTTGTTAATACCTGTTTGTTTGTTCCGGCTGCAACACTTCCCTCTTCTGCCCAGTGAGAGAGCTACAGAGTCAGAAGCCACTCTGCCTTGTTCTTTGACTCTTCAGCAACTAATAATACCTGGCACACTACTGAGTTTCCACTATTTTTAAAAATTTTCTATTCCTTTTCTTGTTTAAATTTTATTATTGTGGTATATAGGCAGTTTACAATGTTGTGCCAACTTCTGGTGTACAGCACAGCACTTTCAGTCTTACAGGGACATGCACACACTCTTCTTCACCACAGGTTACTACAAGATGCTGAAAGTAGTTCCCTGCGCTGTGCACTAGAAACTTGTTTATCTATTTTATGGATATGAGTTAGTATCTGCAAGTTTCCACTATTTTATTTAAAAATTGTGAATGAAAAATACCACAAGCCGTATTAGTAAACAAAGAACGCTGAAGCCATCGAGTCATCAGCGGCTGCCGCCACCCCCCAGTGAAGACAAGCCTGCAGCCCGGCCTCTGTAGCCACTCACAGTGGTGCCCCCTGAGGGGACTCAGAACAAGAAAGGACAGGACACTGGCCCTGGACTGCTAGGTGCTTGTCAAAGGAATGAATTCAATGAGCCCAAATGTCTGCTCCCTCCCATACACAGAAAAGCACTAAGTTCTTTAACTTGAGATGCCTGGTTTTCTTCAGTTAACAAGTGATCTTTTAATGTTCCAACAACTACCCGGTCTTTGTTGTAAAGCTCCTGTACATCCTAGCTCCGCCCTTACCTCCTCGGAGCAGCCCCTCAGGGAGATCCGAGAGGCTGTCACTCCAGGCTTGAAGGGGTTCGAGTCCTCAGAAATGTCCGCCAAATAAAACATGACTCTCATCTTTTAGGCTGTGCATTTATTTCAGTTGACAAAATTTATTGGTGTTTTACTGAATAGGTGGCTGGATGACCATAGAAAATGTGGTATATCAGGCTTCTCACATGCTCAGGTTCTTTAAAACCACAATTGACCATCTGCTATTAAATTGGTGGCCAGATCACTGAGCCAGAGAACAAATCTATATCAAAAATGAAAATAAAAGCCATATATCACCACGGGCTACAGTCACTGTTATCTTTTCCAAAAAAAAATCATAAAAGGACTTGTAAAGGGATTCTTTTGAATTGAATAAGGCAGCAAGTATAAAAATCAAAGGAAAATTTAACAAGATGAAAGCAAAGTATGATTCTTCCCAGAATATTACATTTGTTTCCTGAAGGCTTTCTTATCGGATAAGAAGTGATTTTAAACAAATTTGAATCTCTAAAGACTTTAAAGACACAAAGTTCCATATGAAAATTGCGTTGCTATAAATGCTGCAATGTTTTATTGAAAGCTTCACCTGCAAAATGAAATAATGATAATGCCAATAATGATAACTAAAGCTGCAATTTACTTCTTCAGTTGCGTCGAGACTTTGTTAAGTGCGATTCAGGAATTATCTCATTCAGCCCTTACCAGAGGCCTATTAGTGGGGTATTATTATTCCATTTTCATAGATAACAATACAGAGGCTGAAAGGAAGTAACGTGCGAAAGGTCAGTATTCCAATCTATTTCCATGGAGTGCTGCCAGGTAAATTACAGGCAGCTCAGCTGAATCTGAATTCTAGATAAGTCACAAATCATTTTTTAAACCTTGATTTATTTTTTATTTATTCTTTAATTTTGTTGAGGGGGAGATCATTAGGTTTATTTACTTTAGTGAAGGCATTGGGGATCGAACCCAGGACCTTGTGCATGCTAAGCACACGCTCTACCACTGAGCTACACCCTCCTCTATTTTTTTTTTTTTTTTGTTGTTTGTTATAAGTGTGTCCCATGTAATATTTAGGACACAATTATATTTGAAAATTATTCATTGTTTATCTGAAATCCAAATTTAACTGGTATTCTGTATTTTTATTTGCTAAATCTGGAAACTACTTCTATGTCACCCCAGAAAAATTTGCATCAGACCACTCGGTTGGCTGCATTGCATCCTAATTCTCTCTTAGGTACAGGCAATGCCCAATTTATTTACATGCAATTTATGGGATAAACTTCAAACATTTAGCACAGAATCATAGCCCTTTATGATTTGGGCTCCAGTTTCCTGTTTTCCAAATTTCAAGGTGCTTCAAATACCAAGGTGTGAGGCAGGAGCTGAACGGTGTGTGTCTGGAGGCCAGTTTAGCTGCTGTGGGCTGAGTGGGAGAGAACTTGGAGCCAGGTCAGAGAGCGCACAGGGAGCAGATAGCACAGGGCTTTGCAGATCACTGTAAGGACATATGTTTCTGTGAAGTGGGCACCTAATGGAGAGTTTAAAACAGAATGACATGGCCTGGCTTAAGCTTTAACAGGACCAAACTGGCTGCTGCTCGGAGAGCAATGTGAAATAAACAAAGGCAGAAGCAGGGAGATGTTGCAAATATTCAGGCACCAGCTCAAGTGGTTGCTTTTCTCGAGCTGTTGGGCTTCAGGGATTTTGTGCCTTCAGGCTTCATGATGCTCTGGGTAACAACTTCCAACGTGGAGCCAGAGAGAGGGGCATCATTCTCCCAGCTTTACTGTAGAACCTGGTGTGGTTTCACACGGAGACCTGAAGGGGTTACATTCCAGAAGCACCTTGTGGGTGTTGCATCTTTGGGTGCAGAAAAGACAGCCTTATTGGCAGAGAGCAGTGTTCTATCACAAGAAGCAGCAGCAAAGACTCTCAGGGGAGAGCAGCTCGGGGTTGGGGGAGAGGCAGCAGGAGCATGTAATCAGACATGATCCACTTCCTGGGACCTCCCGCCCCCAAACAACTGGCAGAGACGGGGTGGGGGTGGCAGAGTGGTGGGCTTTTATTATTAATTTAATTCTGACCTAATTTATACCATACCTAGATAGGCGTGGAAACATTAGTGTTAAATAATTAAATGAATGAATTTAAAGAGGACAATAGAAAATGAACTATGGTTACCAAAGGGGAAAGGGCGAAAGAAGGTAAATGAGGAGTTTAGGATTAACAGATACACATCACTATATATGAAATAAACAAGAGCCAAATGTATAGCATGGGAACTAGATTCATTTTCTTGTAATAACATATAATAGAAAAGAATCTGAAAAAAATATACATATATATGTATGTATATAGATAACTGAATTACTTTGCTGGACAGCTGAAATTAACATTGTAAATCAACTACACGTCAATAAAAAATAAAATTAAAAAAAATAAAGAGGGAAATAAAATAGAACATATGGAAGAGAACACTAATGCCCTACAACAAAACCACAGCTACTTAGCAGATTTTTAACTGGATGTCTACTCTGTGTTAGGCATGTGCTTTTCAGACGTTACTTCAGTTACGTCTCACAACAGCCCCAGGTCAAGCATATATTATTATTATGAACCCCCGTTACAGATGAAGGACATAGAAAACTGGCTTGTGCAAAGTTGGGGAGATTTGAATGGCTTCTGTTAGACTGTAGATAGATCTCATGTTTTTAACAACTAGCCATCCACCCTCCTGGGGGAAAAAAGTTTACCCTAATGGGCCAGGCAGTTTTTTAGCTAAAAGAAAAATAACTGAAATCAAGGGAGGTGCCAAGAAGAGCAAGTCTGAAATTCACTATGAGGAACACCTGCCACAGAGGGATCAGAGAACCTGAAGAGGTAAGATTTCAAGGTGCAAAGCCAGAGCAGAGATGTCTGCCTGCCACACCTTTTGCCTCACATCCAAGGCTTAGCCATGTCTCATTTCTGTTGAGAAGGGACGGCCAATGGCCCTGGCCATTCATGCCTCAGTAGCATGTCACCCTGGCCAGATCACCCGCAGGACACGTGCACCGTGACTGTTCATCCTATTGCTAACTCCACCCAAATCATGGACGGTGGCTTTCCTTATGTCTTTAATATCTACTGTCAGGAGAATAGGGAAGATAGCATACGATGGGTTGACAGAGTTTAAGATGAAGGTCTTTGAATACAGGCTCAACTCAAACAGGCTAAGTCAACACTTTTCTTACTCCCTTGTGACATGTACCCCTAACTAATCCAGTGGGCACCACTACCTTTGGGAATGTGTCTCCCAAGTTCTTGTTTGTCCTCTAGCTGGCAGTTAGTCCAAATGATGATACGAAAAAGAGATCGAAGCGTGATTGATATGGGGGAATATCCAGGTGAAGGATTTCATCAGGAAAGAAACAAAGAGCTTCAAAAAGAGGAAAACGTTTTCAGCCTTGTTCATAAAGAAAGACCAAGAACAGTGATTAGAATGCTTCATGCGTTCCAGGTTTTCAGTGGTGTGTCAGAATGCCTGCTTTGAGTTCTCTTCCACTACGGCATTGGATTTGCAGTCCAGACCCTTTCCATTGTGCACAGAAATTCAATAGTCTGTAAACCCAGGCGACTCAGTGCATAGTTGAGTGTTTTGTTAAATACTGAAAGATGTATTACAATATAGTACTCAGGTTGCATGCCTAAGTCTTAACACGATCCAGCTAGGTAATTCTACTGTGGATTCTTACTAGTTTTTGCCTGACTTGATTGTGTGTAGTCAGCAAAAGCAAAAGTAATTACAAGTAGAATTCGAAAGAGCTCAAATTCTCTTTAATGTATTTAAGTGTTGGTCTTGTCTACAGTTTCCTTTGGGAACTGATATAGCTCTGTACTTTCAAACCTCAGCCTGATAAAAGTACAGATTCCTGGGCTCTTCCCCAGATAACCTACATCAGCATTTTTAGCAAGCACCTTACGTCTTTGGATGTAAGTCAAAAACTTTGCTTTGGAAAACACTGACTAGCCTCTCTAAGGCTCCTGAACATAGCTGACAGCCTATGACATCCTCAAGGGTACACGGGCACCTTTCTCCTCTGTTTTCTCTTATACACGTGGGGAGAGTTCATTGATGCTTTTGAATTAGCAGGGTACTGAGCACTCACTCTTCTGTAGAATTCCATTATGCACACACTACTTTTACTATGGATTATGTTATTTAATCTAAAAGGGGATTACAATTTTGGTCAATATGAAAAAAGTAAAAAAGCTTGAAAGGTAAATGTCTTATTTGTGAAGTTTTTAATAGTTTTATCAAAAAAATATATTTACCTCTACTGGTCTGTTAGTCTGTTCACCCACCCATAGACCCACCTACCTACATATCATATGAAATATCTAATGTATTATGGATATTAAATATATTTTTCCATAAAATAATCTGGGAACAGTGAAGGACGATTTGAATAGTCCTTCCTCGATGTTAGCATGTGCTCTTCCTTAACTCGGCATCCTTGGAGGTTAAGTTCTAATCTCACTTCTGCCAGGAGCCTTTGCAGATCATCCCAGCTACGTGTGATTCCTCATTTGTAAACTGTTTATCTCTCCCATGGATCTCATCATAATATATTGCTTTGTATTTTTTTTGTCTGTAGACTTTATCCTCAGTTAATTTATAGCCTTCTTGAGGAGAAAAAAAAAGATTTCCTTCTTTATTCCCATAGCAAAAATCTCATTAGTGGTCAATTGATATATATTTGCTAATGGATTTACTCAGAAATGAGGATGGTAGCGGTTTGACAGTGTATGTATAATGCATCAATATAAAGTTCAATTTTAAATATATTCAAATCTTAATGTATAGGTACTAATGAAATATACAGGCATAAATTATAGAATCATGGACATTTAGCCTTGGCTAGCTTCTTATAAATCATTAAGTCCAAGTCTCTTATTTTTTACCTAAGGAAATCAGTCTTCTATAAGGCACTAAGCTACTTGGAAAAAGGAACCATTTAACTAATACATTTCATTTTGCACTTAAAGCAATAGTTTTACCTCCACATTCTTTGTAGCAGCTGGTTCACATACCACAGGAACCCAGATGTCAGCTGCATGTATTGCTTGATGGAAATCAATTTCACTAACTGGCTATTCAGAACAAAACGAGGCACAGACAGTGGTCAGTGCACATGCCTCCCGCTTCACACATGCTCCACAGGGGTGCCACCACTTCCAGCTGTCCCACTGACACATTTTGCTGGATCTCTTTGGCTTCAGATACAATTCTTGTTTCCCATTCATTTCAGTCTCTTTGAGCAGCTGACTGAGCATGTGGATACCAGCTCTTTTTTTTGGTTCCTACTAGATGCACTAAATACCTAATTATTTTGTATCCTGACAATCTGTAATCATATCTGACCTTCCAAAAGAGAAGATTTATGTTTTTTGACTTTCCTTTTTGGGAACCAAGGGTGATTTGGTTCATGTGGTCTGGAGAAGAGGGAAGAGCAGACACCAGAACATGGGATTTTCTCTTGGCAAATCACTGGGAGGGACTCCCCAGTCTCCATTTGGACTGCTCAGATTGAGTGTTTCACTCACCCTCACTCATTGTTTTCCAAGTGTTAGCAACAAAATGAGATTCTAGAGATGGTATCCTTGTCTCCCATTAGCTCCCTAAGACCTAGTGACAACGCGAGAGTTGAGGGACAAAACCTGAGCATCCCCAGGCAGCAATGCTTCTAATCAGTTACTAATCAGCACCGTGGTTCAAAATTGTTCCCTTGGCTGTGTGATCCACCCTTGCTCCTTTATGGTGTTCCCGGAACACAGACTCACTTAGCGGAAAGATCAAACAGAATGGATTTTAGTCATTTCTGATCTCACTGTACTATTTTGCAGATAAGAAAGTTGAGACTCAGAGAAGTTATGTGTTTAAGGTGATACAATCGGATTGGATTTAGCTCTGGGACTAAAGTTGGTCTTGCTATCTCTTTGATGACAGCTGACTTTTCGTAACTTCCTACTCTTTCACTTCTATCTGATATTTGGAGTGATTTCATGCCCAAGTAGATGGCCCATCTTGCATCTGAGCCTCCCAGTTTCTTAAATTCTCCATATGCAGTGACTTTCCTTCTGATTGCACTTCCATGACCCGCTCCCATGGATTTTCTCATCACCTAACTGTCACACCTCTGAAATGTCTCAGTATCTCAGTCTCTGAGTACTGCCATCACTTTTCTCTCATTCATTTCCTTTCTTCCGGTCCTTAATGGCATAGAGACTTTTATTCCCCCTGCCCCCTTTTTTTTGGGCCTCTGTTTTCTCCTTCCCAGCCCCCTCCTGTGTTTCCTTCCTTCTCTGCTCAGGTTCAGTCCCATGATTCACCTAGTTTGCAGCTCTTTTCAATAATGTTCTCAACTCTGTTTATTGCTTTTCTTTGCACTCATCTGACAAAAATCCAACTCCAAACCTGCTGACTCTCTCCATGCTTCCGCCAAGGCTGATGAAAGCCGATGGAGAAAGTCCCACAGCTGGACTGAGGGGTGCTTCCTCAGCAGTGGTCCTCAAGGAGAACCCCAGACTGCCAGTATCAGTGTGACTTGAGAACTTGTTAGCAATGTGAAATCCCAGCCTCACTCAGCATACTCAACCAGAAACTCTTGGAACGGGACACAAGAACTTTAACAAGTTCTTCAGGTAATTCTGATACACCTTAAAGTTTGCAAAATACTACTCTTTAATTCTTGGTCTGTAACCTCAACTGACTATGAATGCTAACTGTCAATGTTTCTGTGTTTTCCAAATTAGTGATCTTCTATGTTTTCCATACAAATCTCTTCAAATCTTGTCCAATCTCCACAAATCTGTGATAATCCCCATCTCTCCTCACTCTCTAGAGATTATCACCCTCTGGCTTAGAGTTTGTGCTTGAACTCCCTCAAGTACCTGCCACCAAATCTCTCAGACTTCCTTCAGTTCGCTGCAGTGAAAGTGTCCTTCTCCAGGTTGAAAGCCAGCCTACACACACACTTGAGTTCTAGACTCCATTTCCATCACCACTGGGGACTTTCCCCCTTTCTCTTCACCGAGTCCTCTCTCTCTCTCTACTGGCATCTTGCATCCAAATTCATAATTTACATTCACACACTTGAAGATTTTGAGTCGAAGTGTGATAAAAAGCACTGCAGGGGTTTAAGCAAGGGAGTAGCATTATCTGAAATACAGTTTAAAAAGATTTTTATCCTTCTTGTGTGGACAATGGATGGCATGGGCTGAAGCAAAAAAATCACTTTAGCTGTAGTGGAGATGTAACTAGCCTTGGGCTATGATGTGGAGGTAGAATTAACAGGGGAAGGTGGAGCAAATCAAAGGTATCCTAGTCTTTTTGGTTTTAACGACTGTGTCAGTGATGATGTTGTTTACCAGAATGAGGAAGACTGGAAAGGAATAAGATGGCTGGAAAAAAATCAAGCATGTTTCTAGTCTGTTAAGTTTCAATTGTTTTTTGGAGATCTGTGAAGAGATAGGCATCTAAATACCTGAGTCTAGAATTTCAGGAAGAGATCAGGAATAGAAATCTAGATTTAGGAATCTCTGACTTACAGATAATCCTCAAAGCTCGGATTTTTGATGAGGCCGCCTTGGGAAACTGTGCAGACAGAGAAGGTGACCTATGACAAAGCCCTGGGCTACCCCATTATTTAAAATGCGAGCTGTGGAGGGAAGCTTCTAGCACAGGTCCCCGAGAATGAGCGACTGGTATTCTGAGAAATTCTTCTAACCCATTGTTGGCCAGATTCTGCTGAGAGGTAAATTAAAATGAGAACAGAGAGGTAATCATTGGAAACGGCAACACGGAGGCCTCCAGAGGGCTCCGGGAAGGCGACAGCAGAGGTCTGATTATCACGAGTGGAGGAAATGATGTTGTTGGGTTAAAGTCCTGCTTAAGGAGAAGCTGAGACCCCTGTGTCAGCTCATAGTTTCCAGAAATCAAAACAATTCGAAAAACAGGTACTGAAGTCCTTCAAACCGATGCAGACTTTGGCAGAAATAATGGTGATTGTTAAAGGCTCTTATCTGAAAGGTTTAAATGCAGGTACCTTGCAACATAAACAGAGCTGGAATGTTAAAATATCAATATAAAATTCCGTAAATGAAACTATGGACAGGGTAGTTACCAGGCCAGAACAACCACCATGACAAAATGAGCTAAGTAACAATGGGTGTTAAAACAAACTGGAATCAGATTATTACCTCGGACAAGACAAGTTTAACATGATTGGTCCACAGATAGTTGAGAGTTGGCAACACACACACACACACACACACACCCCTCTTCATCATTTGTATTAGTCAATCCCTTTAAGATAGTATATTTAATTTCATGGTTGATAAAATATGAGAGATAGCATCCTTATCAGCATGTAGTTGCCAGGTCCCTGGTGTGTTTATACAGGAAAGGACATCTGCAAATGAGCGGTATAATGATTATACATTGGGAAAATAAAACATGCATAGAATCAAGTCTCGGTCAGATTCACAACTCATAGAAACCAGTTATCAAGCAGCACAGACACTGAGGATGGTGACATGGTCACACACCAGAGGGTCATCTCAGTGAGCAGAGTGTACAAAGGACTGCTGGCCGTAGGACTGATAAAGATATCATCAGTGAGTGATGCTATCAAATAACAGAGGAGTCATGTATCTTCCAGGAAATGATCATTTGCTGCCAGGATATTATATCCACACAGAGTTCATGTGTAATTGCACAAACACAAGACTCTTTTCATGAAGAAGCATGTGGGAAAGAGAATCTTTCACTCGGGACTATAAATATACCTAATCTCGTACATAATATTCCTGTTCATTCATATATTCCCTCATATTTTACATTAGCAAGAATAGACTGAGCACTTATTAGGTGCAAAGCACTGTCCAATGTTGTCTTAAATATATGCACATATAGAAAGAAAGAAAGCAGCCCCCAGTAATTAATCTATATTTTAGAATGAATGAGTTGCTGACATGCTGGGACTGTTACCAAAAGGTGCGGGCACCAAATGTTTGGTTCCTACCAGCTCATGACCCCCATCTTCATCGAAGTCCTCCTCTATCCCATCAGTCATCTCTTCTCCATCCGCATCTGGCCCTCCTTCAGCGGGCTCCTCTGTAGAGTGATCTGCATTCTCTGACACACATTCATCTTGGATCAGCTCTATACTCTCTTCCAATTGCTTCTTCTGAGCTTCTGGGGGGGAGAAAGCAAATGACTACTACCTTGGGTTACTCAGGAGCCATTTGGATAAACCATGAAAAAACAGTCTACGAAAGGGTAAATACTATACTATTAAGGGTGGGAGGAAGATAAAGGAATGTTATGTTAGCATCAAATTTATTCAATCGTGTAAATTATGTGCATATATCTGTGTGTATTTACATGTAAGCATATTATTTTTGAATGGAGTTAGCGAAAGCTGGGGAATCCAGATGGTACCTGCATATAAAAAAATAATGATTTACATAAACAGAGTGATCTCTCTGGCTGTATATAGTCCTTTCTGATAAAGATGTTCTCTCTGAGGAGAAGGTATAGCAAAACAAAAAAAAGGGCAAAATTCAGATAAAACAGAACTTGTTCACAACTCAAGGAGGATGAAGAAAGCTCACTGACAAGTTCAAAATAAGTGAAAAAGACAAAAACTCAGGGAGGAAAAAAGTACAAAAGCAGATATGTTATCTATTAGACAACAGGTCCACGTGAACAATTCTTTGGAGAAGTTCTGTTGGTAGACGTGGTTAACGGCAATGGTTAAAAATAAAATTCTGGTGTGAGAAAGCCCGGGGTTCAATGTCCAGCTTCATCATTTACTGGCTTCGTGATGCTGAAATGGTGACCCCCTCCTGGTGCCTCAGTTTCGTCATCCATACAATCAGGAGAGCTACCTTTTAACTACCAGGCTTTGGGATAGTGAGTCAAAGTGTTTAGGATAGTGATTTGCAAATAACAAGTGCTCAACAAATGAAGCTACATTCTACACTGGAAGAATTTTCTCTAATACTAAGCTGTGTGTGTTCCGTTTACAGAAATTTGCCCAAATGGGAATTATGCTGACAGCATAATAATTGTTTCCCCTAGTGGCTCATTTTTATCTCCTGTGAAAATACCAAGAAGCACTGGGTATTGAACAAATCGGATCATCTTATGCACCACCTTGACTTATTCCCACGTGTACAAGGCTACCTCAAAAGGTGGATGGTTTTCACTCATTTGATTATTGTTATTTTATCAGATGACTATCCCATTATTTGATTTGAGTTTTAAAAGATGTTACACTTTGAGCTTATTTATTTATATTATATAGCAAAAAGGAAAGTTTATGGAGTCAAAAGATTTGGAGGTATTCATTCCTAGTCTTCTTCATAAAGTGAGTTAAAAGGAAAACAAGCATTCTTATACACAGTTTTACTCAGCAAAATCTTTTCGAACACAGCTAATATGTAAATCAATAAACCAATGAAAGTTATGTATAAGTAAGCAGAACACTGTACCTTTTGAAGTCTGCTGACTCTTCAAGTCAGAATGACCAGTGACCACAACATTTCCTTTGTGAGCAAAGTGAGTTAGTTTGAGATTTTTTTTAAAGAATATAAAAGGAACCAAAAAGCTAGCAGTTTGTGCCTAAAAGATATCTCTAATGTTATATAAATCATGAATTTCAACAGAGAAAAAGGGTTCTTTTGGCTTCAAGTTACTGAGTGTTCACAAAGTGTTGACTGTGCGATATTCGGTAATTTTAGACCTTGAAACATCCTATAGGGCAGGCTTCACAGAGGGAGAAATTGAAGCATCGTATGTTCAGTGAGGTACCCACAGTTACTAAGGACAAGAGTTGGAATTCCCACCTAAGGTTTTCTTCTATAAGTCGTTTAAATTGTAGTAAGTTACTTATATAAATAGAGGTATAACTCCAAGGAGATATTGTGGGTTCAGTTCCAGAGCACTGCAATAAAGTGAATATTGAAATAATGTGAGTCGCATGAATTTTTTGGTTTCCCGGTGCATGTAAAAGTTATGTTTACACTATACTATAGTCAATATTAAGTATGCAATAGCATTATGTCTAAAAAAATGCATATACCTTAATTAGAGAACATTTTATTGCTAAAAAATGATAACCCTCATCTGAGCCTTCAGTGAGTCATCATCTTTTTTGCTGGAATAGGATTTGAAATGTTGTGAGAATTATCAAGATGTGACAGAGAGACAGACGTGAAATGAGCCAATGCTGCTGGAAAAATGCCGCCGATGCCTCTAAATCTATTCTTGCATTTCAATTCTTCAAATAATAAAGTTTGTGTATTAAAAATAAGACAGAAGTATGGGGTTGTGCCCTGGCCCTGCTGCAGAGGACAGGACTCTGGTTCCAGCTTAGTTACTCACCAGTGGAGTTACACGCACTGGATCGAGTCTGTTTTGGCTACTTGGGCGGGTCATTTAAACATATTAAGTCAACTTTTCCTCGTCTACAAAAAAGCTTTCAAAATAATATGTACATTATGAGGATGAGTTAACTTTATATTTGGGAAACATTTTGCAGACTACGAAGCCCTACACAAATGTATATTGTTAAATACAAAAGGGTACCCTCTTCCTTGTGAATAACTCAAAACATCAGCAAAACAACAACAAGCCTGAAACAAGAGGCCTCATAAGATCAGAGAATAATAGTAAAACAACTTGTGGGGCTGAGGCTGTTCAGAGGAAGAGTTGGTAGATCCAACCAAGGCTAAAAATAATTACTTCAGGCATCTCAGAAACGACACAACCCTGGCACTTTCTCTTCGCATTTACTTCGCGTGTACAGACAGACTGTATATTCCTTGATGTTTTTCTATCAACTTATTAACTTCAAGTTATGAGAACATAACTAATGCAGGGATGATGTAAATTCTGCTTTTAAAGCTATACTTTATCTTCATATGCATATCCGAGTGTCCTGATGGAAGCACGTGGTGTCAATTCCCCTTTTTCTCTGATGTCTACATAACTCTGACCATAGAAAGTTTTATGATGACTGCAGAATGGCTACTGTAAAACTTAACCAAGATTTTTTCCTAAATCTAGAAAATGATCATCCAAATTAAATGGGGAAATAGTGAGTTAAGGGGGAATAAGGTTTAATCCAGAAAAGATGACCCAATTATCTGGATTAAAAGGAAAGCAAAGCAGGCAAGAGATAAAACCAAAAACATTCTGAACTTAACTAGGTTTTAGTCATCTCATCAGCCTTCACATATCATTGCTCTTTACAATTCTAGACCTTTAACTGAGGCTGATCAACCTACACACATATGAACCAGCCATCCCTCTCCTGGGCATATATTTGGAGAAGATAAAAACTCTAATTCAAAAAGATACATGACCCCAGTGTTCACAGAGGCACTATTTACAATAGCCAAGACATGGAAGCAACCTAAGGGCCCATCAACAGATGACTGGATAAAGAAGATGTGAGATACACACACACACACATAATGTGTATATGTGTATATATAATGAAATTTTTCTTTCATGTATTTCATTTTACATTTTAATTACTACAAAAATAAGGTTATTTCTTAACCATTTTCACATCAAATAAAGAGTATAAAACTCTAAAAAAAAGAATGAAATAATGCCATTTGCAGCAACATGGATGGACCTAGAAATCATCATACTAAGTGAAGTAAATCAAACACAAATATTGTATGATGCCATTTATACGTGGGATCCAAAAAATAATATGAATGAATTTATTTACAAAACAGAAACTGACTCATGGACCCAGAAAACAAACTTATGGGTACCAAAGAGGGAAGAGGGGGGAAGGATAAATTAGAAATATGGTATTAACAGACACACATAAGTAAAATGGATGAACAATAAAGAGTTACTGATAGCACACTGAACTATAGTTAAATCTTGTAATAACCTATTATGGAAAAGAATAAAAAAATTTCATATATATATACACGCATATATATATGAATCACTTTGTTGTACACCTGAAACTAACACAATATTGTAAATCAACTATACGTCAACAAGAATTACAAAAAACAAGCTGTGATGGGCAGACTAGTTTGAACGCTAAAAAAGTCTGGAATCCTCCGACATTAATCACACCTTAAGCTCTACTCTGTTGTCTCTGTGGTTTTGATCCTGTGGACCACACAATGGATTTGGCTACTCTGGTTTGATCTTCTACTCTTTCTCCTAAGAGAGATTTTTGTACTTATCACCTGACCCCCTCACTTCTAGCCCCTCTGGGTCACCATGTTGCTTGTTCAAAGGCCCTGGCTCTCAAGTCCTGGTATCAGTATTTTAAGAAAGAGAAAGGAAGGGAAATTTGGAATTGGACAATTCTTATTCCATAAAATATGTCCCAAATTTTACAACTTTTCCTAAAGCCAGCTGTTCTCAATTTTGGGTCATTGTGTTTATTCTTTTGTTATAATACATAAATGGACTTCTGTTTAAATTCATACTATATTGGAAATCCACTTGGTCTGGCACATCTGCTTCTCTAATGAGTTCAGAAATATTTGTTCTCTGAGAATCATCACTTTTTGATGTTGAAAGTAATAATCTTTCTTTCTTTTTTTTTCTCTAGAGAATCTCTGGTCAAAAAACTGTGGTGGATTTTTCAGAAAATCCAGTAGGACCACATCTCAGAGATGCGTAGTTCTCATTTGGCTTTGTGTTACTGATTTGTTTGAGTTATCCTTGGAACCCAAGCTGACTTTCCTCATCTTCTTAGCTGTGTACAATCCCTCCTCCTTTGGTCAACCAAAGCCCAGAGTACGCAGTTCCCCTGCTGTCTTGACCTCTTCTCATTAGTGTTTAAGCCTCCTTGAAACTTGAGCTATTGCCTCAGAATGTCACTGTCACACTCTAAGGGGATAATGCTGATCTATACAAGCCAGACTGTATACAAGTCAGTTATCAAGAAGTATTTTAATGTGCTCTATTCTCCTCACTGAACGCCTTACATGTAGAAGAGATTTGTCCATGTCAAAATAATTCTTCACTACTGATCATTAGGAATCATATATTTTGAAGACAATTTTGGCTTTGATGTGGTTCCTTAATTTCTGTTTAAACAGACATAGTATTTTAAGTTACTCTCTGTTTTTTGTATCAATGTACAACATACCTATAATTCTTTGGGTGACCTTTATTTCAAAGGCAGTTGTGTGTATTAATATAGTTCATTGCAAAAATCCCTATAACATCCTCATTTATCTATTCATTAATTTGGAAGATAAATGCATGGAAGACATTATTGGGGTTGAGAAAAAAAAAGGCTTTAATTACAATGGCAATTGATTCAAAGGATTTTAACAGAAATACAATCAGCCTGTGCTTTAGTAACATGGTCATCAAAGATTTTTGTTATTACCTCAATAGGAAAGTAAGTTCCATGAATAAAACCACACATAAAAGCACATCTTGTTAAGCTGCTGGTTCACAGTTTAACAAGCAGTTATCCGATTATGATCTTGTTGAAATAGAAAGAAACAAAGAGACTTGTTCTATTTTTATGAATAACTATCTAATTTTACTACTAGAAATGAGTAATATTTTAAAGTTTATTTCTTAACCTTATAACAGTCTCTTTACCGGCATAATTCTTTTTTTAAAGACACTAAGTTTTGGGGGAGGGGGTGGTAGGTAATTAGGTTTATTTATTTATTTTAACTGGGGTACTGGGGATTGAACCCAGGACCTTGTGCATGCTAAGCATGCACTCTACCATTGAGCTATACCCTCTCCCCCCATAATTCTCTTTCTACTTATCATTTTTACTTTTTATTGTGAGCGAGTATATGTGTGTATGTGCATTTATGTCTCTATGACTAAAGCTTCTTTGGGATAGAAACCTTTTACTCACTGTTGTATCCTTGGAGGCTAACTCAGAGGCTTACATGCAAATCAAATATTTGCTGAATATATTCATGAATTTTTGTAGAACTAAAGAATGAAAATAAATGTCTGGGTGTCAAAGTCCCACCACAGAGTCAAAGTGATTTCTGAATTTGGCACCATCGTAGCAAAAATATAAATCCAAAGCGAAGCTCAAAGAAACTTCCGTGTATAGAACAGTCCCACACCACTAAGGCAAAGTCAGTTGTGGGGTCTGAGAGTTTCTTCAAAGGAAAATGTTCGTGTGTACGAGTATACAAGTCTCCTGGAGAAACATAACATGTGAAATCTTCAAGTGCTCGTGGGAGGAGGGCAATCGTCGAACACTGACATCTTTTGCAGTCTGCTGACTTTTTAAGTCACAGTAAGGGGTGACCACAACGTCTCTTTTGTGAGCAAAGTGAGTTAGTGAGATTTTTTTAAAAAAGAATAAAAAGGAACCAAAAAGCTAGCAGCTTGTGCCTAAAAGGTATCTCTAATGTTATATAAATGATGAATTTCAACAGGGGAAAAAGGGGTTCTTTTGGCTGCAAGTTACCGAGTGTTTACGAAGTGCTGACTGTGCGATGTTCAGTACCTTTAGACCTCGAAACATCCCATGGGGCAGGCTTATTTCTCATTTCACAGAGGGAGAAATCGAGGCATCATAAGTTGAGTGAGGTACACTAAGTACAAGAGTTGGAATTCTCACTTAAGGTTTCCTGACTCAGCAGCCTGGGCTGTTTTCAAACAGAACTTTAGAACAAAAGCCCAGTTTGACACACCTGGAGAGTGCTTTGAACCTCTTCAGGAACCAGGCAATTTAATATTCAAGAATGAAGAAGTCTGTCTAGTTAGGGGCACGTGCTTGAACTAAACGATGGCTATCAAAGTAGGAGAAACTCAGGGGGCAGGTAAGTATTCCTGCTCAAGGGAAAATGCCTCAGGCCTTAAAATGCTCTGAAAGAGAGAATTTAACATTAAATTTCAATCCTTATATTCAAATATTTTTTCTGTACATCTCATTTCTACTTCAACATGTACATATGATTTAGAAAACAAGATAGAATTGCTGGGATTTATGTTCAAAGCATTTTTATTAAATTCAATTTGCTGTACAGCTATTATCATTAATATAACTCTGAAAATTGGTTGAGTTGGCAATTCAGTTTTTTGACATGCTGGTTTAATTACCAGCTAATTGCTAGCTGAATTGTACTTCGCAGATGGTTGGAAAGAATGTTGATATAAAAACAACCATGTTATCCGTCAGAGCCAGCCAGTATCCTGAAATCACTGTTTCTGCATAGCAGTATAAACTGAAGTTTTTAAAAATTCTACATTATAACACCTGTGTAGAAATATGAATTTAACTCAATGATTCCAGAAAATGCCGTTTAGAAAGATGCACTTATTATGGCTCGTATTACTAAAAACATAAATGAGCATCAGGAAAGTTATATGGAAGGAATGCTTTTAGACTAAAATATCAGTTACAGAGGTACATTCCTGGCGAAAATGGCCTCAAAGTTGCTCGCAAGAAGTACCCTCGATAGTTGAGTTGACCACAGATTCAATATAAATCACTTGAGAATTACTGAGATATTGTGTTTCTTTACATCTCACTGTAATTTTAGGGGCTAGGTATTATTTTACCTATTTTATACATTTTATAAGGTCCTTTCCAAATTTCACACAGCTAGTAAGTTTGAAGACTAGGTCTTTAGTAGGAGGGGAACCTAGTTCTGTCTGATTCCCAAGTCTGGGGCCTTGGATGCTTTAGTAGCGTAGATCTATTTGCCATAAGGAAGACGAATTAGGGAGGAAAAACTAGAAGCAGAGAGAACAGCTAAAAGGTCTTAAAAAAATACGGTGAGTGCGACGGAGCAAATGAGATGGCTTGGGTATCGGCAGTAGCACTGGAAAAATAGAGAGAAGGGATGGAGTCAAAAGACTGCCAAGGTCAGATGTTGAAACACTGGCTGGAATAGGAATAGAAGATGACATTGAGGTTGGCAACGTGACTGACAGGATTTACATAACAGTGACGTGACAGAGGCCGGGCATGGAGAGAGGAGTATATTTAGATGAGAAAGTGAGGAGAAAGGGTTCCATTTTGAAAGACTGTGGTGGAGTTGTTACCAAGACAGTCTTAATAATCCCCTTGGCTTGACTGAACTTCAGACAGATTTCTTTCTTTTTCTTTCCTTTTTTTTTTTTAAATTGAAGTACAGTCAGTTACAATATGTCAATTCCTGGTGTACAGCACAATGTCCCAGGCTTGCAGATACACACATGCATTCGTTTCATTAGACTTCTTTCTGATTGTGGGCTCTGACTTCCTTTTTAAAGAGCATTGACTTTAGAAAATTAGCAGTTGTGAATTCTTTCTATGCCCCTTTGAGTTGTACATTTTTTTTTTATAACCCAGGCATGTCTTCTCAAGACCTAGAGGCCTTCTCTTTGAAATGTAATCATCAGGAAAAGACAGGACTCTTGTCTCCCAGTCTCTGGGGGAAAGTAGGAGCTTAACTTTCATAGAATCAATCAGCAAACACAGATGGCCTCATCATATTGATCAGCCTCCCTACTGATGTCCTCCAATACTTTTCCATTTGCTCACTCCAGCGTTTAAAATCCCTCCTACCTTTTGTGTTAGTAGAGTTGAGTTCAGTTTCCATCCCCTATGGCAATAGCCTTAATCCCTATCACAATTGTCTTGAATAAAGTTTTCCTCGACATTTTTAACAAGTGTCCATGACACGTATCTGAGGGAGACACAGGAAGGAGATGGAGGGTTAAAGGTGGATAAGGTCACACAACGGGGAGCTTGTCCCAAGTTCAAGTTTCATAGGATCACTTTTTTCCTTTTTGTTTGAAGTGAATTCCTAAGCTATCAGGAGTCACTGTAACAAGGTATGGGGACATCATTTTGGCTTCTCTGTACCTTGAATTGTTTGTGTGGCACCCTGTCTCTTCTTGTGAGATTGTAAACTCCCTGAGAACCAGGTCACGTTTTCTCTTCCCTTTCTAACCAACACTGTGTACTATGTGCCGGGCACAACTGATTTTCAGCCATTTATACCCTATTTTCTTGCCACTCTTTTATGCTGGAAACTTGCATCATCAATGACTAAGAGTAAATTGGGAATGAGAGATGCATTAGTGAAAAGTAAATGTTAACTACCGAATAATTAGCTTGCCACAAATAAACATTAGGTGAATGTCCTCTTAGATTTAATAAGGAGGTACTGAGCATTTTAAAAGAATTTTAATATATATCTCTCCACTTTCCATAATGCAGTGTTGACAACATACAGCCCTGACTTCTTTTGATAAAGAAAATACAGAAAATGTTCGTCTTATCTCCATAGATATGAATACAGTTCAGGAGAAAATTACTAAGAGAATGAAATTACTGATTAAATAATTCCACTTTCTTCCTGACTCGGTAAAGTAAGAAAGGCACAAATACCAAAGGCCTAGGCCCATCATTTAAAAAATAACTGTCTCATGACTGGGAAAAGTTTGAACACGTATAAAAATAAGGTGACAGTCTTCCAAGAAAAGAGAATGCAAGCTCTGAATTTTAGTGTTCCGTTTATAGATGATCATCTAAGAAGCTATGTGAAAGGTATTATTCATTGAGGGAAACTGGAAGTTATAATATGATGGAATAAGGATCACACTTTTCTCTTTGAGGTGATTTATATTTAAATGAGTTCTCCATAATCCTTTAAACTGAAGTGCAAATTGGTTATCAAAGTCCTTTGCTGTAAGGGTTGTTCTACATAATAACGAATTTCACAGAAGTTCCTCAAAGGGAAATATTGATTTAGGCAACATCACAGGATATTTCAGTCCTAGCAACACTTAAGATTAGTGCCAACAGACAGCATATAAAACACTTTCTAAAAGTCTACATTTTTCTCTTAGGAAGTGTAGGCAGCATATCTTTCCTCAATAGAAACCATAACAGAAATTTTTAAGAAAAATTATCCTCTTTTATCTATTATCTGTCATTTCTCATCCACATTAACTTAACAAAAGTTAGTGAGAATCCACTGTGTGCTAGATATATGGCTTATGTTTTTTTTTAAACTGGTTACATGAAAGTAGTAGGAAATATTCATTTGCCCGTATATGTGATGTTATGTATGATGGTAATACCACCAGCAGCAAATACCTTCTGTTCCTCAGCCTTTACCAGGTACTACACTATCTAACTTACATGTGCCACTTCACTCATTTCTCACCATGAGAGGAAGCCATTGCTACCCTCATATTATACACGAGAAAACTGAGGCTAAGTAGTGTGTGAGGATTTGAGCCACAGTTCATTTCTCTCACCCATTAAGCTGTAACACACCCTCACCGCTGGCTTCTTTTCAGTCTTGAGCCCTACATATCTCATCACCAGGAGGAACGCTCTAGTCTTCTCCCCAGTGATTCAGTCAACAAACGGCCAGGTTCCTCTTTGTTGTGTGTGACTCAGGGGCCCTGATCCCAACTGGTCCTCATCAGTTAGTTGTTACCCAGGTAGCCTCACTTCAGGGAAATCCTGGGGTCAGGCTCTGGGTGGAACCTGAAATTGTATGATACGTCGGGAAGGACACTGTTTTCATTCACAAGCCCTGGGCTGGAGACCTAAGTCGATCACAAACGAGCTGCGTGGCTAATGGAAAAATCGATTTACCTCCTTGAACCTTCGTTTTCTCATCTGCAATATGAGGAGCTGGATTTGATCAACGGTTTTCAAACTACATATTTTATTTTAGAAAAAGCGAAGTCCTTTTGGCAAATGAAGTCTTACGCTGAATTCTAACATACCAAACAGATAGATACAGGAAGAGCTACACTATTTGGAACAAGTGCTGGATTTGGAGGAGGTGTGAGCTCACCTACCTACTGAGTCTCCTTCCAGCCCTCATCTCATCTCCAAGGAGCCTCCGAGGCATCTAAGACCTTGCAGAATACAATTTGCAAATTACACACTAGCTCGCGCCTAAGCTTATGGCAGTCCTCATAGTCTATGATTTTATACCTGTTGCCATAAAAAAGGGTAAAAAGAATTGTATTAGAATGGAGCTAGGGTCAGAGCTGAAATTCAAAGGAGAGAGAATAGTAAGTCAAAGAATGTCATCAAATGACGTGGCCTTGGGTGGCCAGGTACACTGTTGATATTGAGATCCTGAAACTATGTTCTGAGGTTTTTGCAGAGTTGCAGCAATGCGAGAGTTGGGCTTTACAATCATAGTTTTTGAAATCTGTTAAATTCTGCTGCAGTTCATTTAATGAAATATAAGTATAATTTTAGCCTGATGGCAATATTCCATTAATTGATTTTATTTTCTTAAAGGTTACTTGATATTGAGATCAAAACTTTTAATTATGATCCAACTGTTGCTTATTATTGGCATCAAAATACTTCTTTTTTTTCCACTCTTTTTAAAAATGTGAATTTTAGGCAAATTGGCCTACCTTCTCTAAAAAGTTAAGAAACCAGATTCCATCATTGCAACGTAGGCTTAAAGACTGCATTCACGTATCTGTATTAAACTCTATTAAACTCAGCCAGTGTCCCCCTGGACGTGTGCTATCTCTGTGATTGGTAGTGTTTCAGTGGTTTAATTCCAACATGTCTGCGGCCACAGATCTTTTTCACTTACCTGCCTCCGCCTTCTGCTGCTTCTCAATCTTCTCCAGGCGCCCTAGCAAGGAGTCAATTTTAGTTTTGATCTGGGTTAATTCTTTCTTGATTGTCTGTAACTCATCTGATTTCACTGGAAAGGGGAAAAGGGAAAGAATGTAACAGAATGTCAAATGCACCACAACTCACTCAGAACACAACCCAGAGACACCCCAAGTTTTCTCAAGACTGGGTCACATCACACAGCATACTTTTCAATCTTATCCGTTTCTCACTGTGTCCAGTGATCCTGGAATATGGGATGCCTTTGCCAGTTACAGTGATTCTCAGTGATGTGAGCATCTGATACAAAATCTCTTTGCTGAAGGTTATGCAATGAGATAAAGGAATCCAGAATCATTTTATACAATAACTAAATGATACTGAATTCACTTTGCTCAAATAGTAGACTAAATCTGTACTGTAAGATGCATTCAGACTGAGGAATGATTAAATCATGACAGGTAGGTTAACACTGCTTTAAGGACTATGTTGTAATATATATTTTAGCAGTCAGTGATTATTTTTAATCCAGTTCCTTGGCGGCTGATTGAAACCAGGACAAAGCATTTATCCTCTAAAGAAATGTCTTAAAAGCTGGAGAACTCTTTCCAATTTACTGAACTCTTACTGTTCCACAGATTCTTTATAAGAGATTGGGGCAACGGGTGCTGGGGCTGGAAGGAAAAGAAATTCGCTAACGTTCCCATTGATATTTTCTACGGCAGTGGTGCCTATTCCAGGTTTTGGGTGTTTAGTATCGTTTCAAAGAAAAAAACATGGCCCTAACACAAGACTGACTACTTTTAATTTTGCCAGGTGAGGATGTTGAAACAGCAAGCATTCTACTATCACTGGTAACAATTTATAATTGTATACAGAAAGGGGCTTAACAAGAGGTCAGTTTCCTACTACAAGGACAATTCTTTTAATGGAGAATGTTTATGTTTATGAGGCATTCACAGCACTGTTTTTATTTTCTCATTTCTCTGAGAACCACAGGAAACTTTGTCGTGAACCCTCAACAGAGATCAAAGACTTTTTAAAGCTGTAACTCTAGAAGAGCTGAACCTGCCTTTGTTCTTTCAAGAAGTGAGTTTTGGGGTGTCCGTGGCTCAGTAGAGAGCTATGGGTCACTATTTGGGGTTCAGATCTTGATTTCAGTCTATTATGATTCTCTGCCACTTTTCCCTTCAAGTTTATAATGATTTTGGCTTGGATCTTCAATCCTGAAGAAATTGAGTGTCTAGTCTGATACTTTAGTCTTCAGGAATTGTTTGTAAGTAATAAAAACTAAATGCAATATATGTTCACTTGAAATAGAGCTGTCAACTCAGATGTAGGAAATAATATATATGATAAATTATGCATCAATGTGCATTAATTGCTCAAAGGAAGAAGAGATTTTTCCCAATATATAAACAAAAGAAAATGGCATCTATTATAAAATCAGAAATTTTTCATAATGAGATTTTTATTTATGATATAAAGGACTTTGCAAAATAAAAACTGCAAGAGTAAATAACCCTGTATAGAGTTCCTATTATGAAGAAGCAAACTGAAAAGAGAACACAGTTTAAACTAGAGAATTGCTCCTGTGTCAGTTATTTCAAAGACATCAAAGTGCCATTGTTGAATCGCAGTGAAATTTGCAAAATATCTTCTGTCACAATTGCAAATTGATTCTGCTTTGAAGAATGATTTTCATTCCCTTTGATGGAAGCATGTCATGTAGTTTTACTTAAACCTATCGAATTTAATAGAAAATATTTTATCTTAAAACATTAGATTTCAGTGCAGGAGAAATGAGACTGTGGCTGGAAACTAATAAAATATATTTTTTAGTTAAGTGGAGTCCCTCCTCAGCCCAGGAAAGAGGTTCACTAATTATCTCCTTAAAAAAAAAACCCATAAACAAATAAATCACTAATACCTTATTTTTTTTTTCTTTTTTTTACTGAAGTATATATAGTCAGTTACAATGTGTCTGTTTCTGGTGTACAACATAATGTCCCAGTCATGCATAGATATATCCATATATTTGTTTTCATATTCTTTTCCATTAAAGGTTATACCCATTTTATAGGAACTATCTTACAAACCAGCTAGAAAGCTGGGCTCACCAACTTCTAAGTGTCCAGGGAGCCAAAGCTTCCTTTGAGTGGAGACTCCTGGCTGACACCGCAGCAAAGCCTTTTAAGACTAGAGTGGGATCATTACAAAATCTGGGTCTACTTAGTTAATGGGATTCAAGCTTAGCTACAACAGGAATGGAATCCAGGCATCCTGTCTGCCCTTTCCTGGTCCCTGCCAGGGAATGCCGAATCAACCTCCAGCCCTGTGCAAACTGCCCAGCTCCAGGCTTGGAAGGGCCAGCAGCCGATACTCATCACGGTCCTGCAAAGCAAGACTTAGAAACAGTCTTCCTTTGCGAACTTTGTTTCCCTAGCGCACTTCAGCGCTGTCCTTGGGAGAAGGCTGCCCGCTCACCTGGCCCAGGTGGCTGTGGTCCTCTTGCTGCCTCCTTCACTAGGATTCGTTATCTATAGATGAGGTACGGTTTTGTGCTTTCATGTCTGGTTTCCAGATGGTATCACTGGGATGAGCCGCTGTATGTCTGATACGGCTCTCTCTCTAATCTTCTCTGCCTTTTTCTACTTTGGGCGGTTTCCTGTTAACAATTTCTCTACTGTACTGCAGATGTTTTTACTTCCTCTATCAAAATAGATGTGTATTTTACAAACCTAGAATTTTAAAAATCTTTGCAACTAGGATCTTTTTCCAAAAATTAAAGTCAGTTCAGAATTAAGGAGAGCCTTAGGTGTAAAGCATTCTTGTCCATTTTCTTTTCTTTTTACATCTTCTTCCTTTCATTTCCATTTCTATTGCACTCTTAATTGGGTGCTCCAATTCACCCAGCCTCTTACATAGTGCACTCAAAGTAAGATATATAAAAGTCATAAGCCCTTCCTACTGAATACTTCCATGATGACCCATTTCTATAGGAAAAAGACCAGAAACATACATGCACCAACTCTTTTTTTTTTTTTAAGAATAGTAAAGGAGTTTATTAGGGTGTGCTGCCATAGACAACAGCTGACCACAACGAGAGATGCCTGTGTGAGCACCGAGGGCCCGTTGGGGGGTCTTTTATAAGGTTGGGTCACAAGGCACCTGATCGGCTTGTGCACAATGCTCTGATTGGTTGCAGGTGAGGTAAGAGGTTTAGGGTCCATGAAGGGAGGTGGGGTTTGACTCTGATAAGGTGGGCTGAAACAAGCTGGCCTGCGCTATTGTGAGATTAGGCCCTACCTAGGGCTATTGGTCTGTTAGGGGAAACGCGTCCAGTAAAGAACTTACTTTATCCGTTGAGGGACCACAGGCAGATATCTCAGAGCCCGGGAGTGGAGGTCCCTGGACTTGGAAGGACATCAGTTGGCCCCACATTCCCCCCGACAGACTGGCAGTGACAAATCTTTCTGTATCTACTTCCTGCTGAACTGTGGGCGTCATGCTGTCCCCGTCTACAGTGCCCATCTGCCCGGGGCTGTGAGTCCCCGGCATCCCGGCAGCCGTAAAGGTGGGAGCAGAGTGCGCGCCAACTGCTTAAACTGATGTTCAGGGTCTGCTCCAAAGTATATTTGCAGTCATATGTTCTATTTCCTCTTGAAGCAAGCTCTACTTGAACAGAACGGTTTAATGCTTAATCAAATAGTGTATGGAACCAGGGAGACTCCAGTTCACATCCACGCCCACTGGAGAGTCACTGGTCGTCACTAAGAGTCAAGTTCCTCATCTTTAACTTACATCCTTTGTCTTAAGGGCTTGTCATAAACATTTAATGCGATAATGCACATAAAGGACTTAGTACCACGATCAGAGTATCATCAGGCACAACACATGGTAGAAGCAGAAGCTATTATTACTATGACTACTACTACTATTATTTACATGCCTGTTCCAGCAAAGACTCTTTCTCTCCCCAAGTACGTCTACCTGCCTTTTGGAGTTTA
The DNA here is from genome assembly GCF_048564905.1 of Vicugna pacos. Taxonomy (NCBI): domain Eukaryota; kingdom Metazoa; phylum Chordata; class Mammalia; order Artiodactyla; family Camelidae; genus Vicugna; species Vicugna pacos. Next base: position 5,367,853 of record NC_133015.1, read on the forward strand.
GTTTAAGTCTTGCCTCCCCTATTAATTCTTCTTTGATTAACCCACTGGAGGGTGCATCTCTCATCTGTAACCTGTTTAACAGCATCTCACATTTACTGCTAGACACACATTGTCTGTGTTCTGATAAGGTCCTTCTCCTCCTCCTGCCTGGGGAGGCTCCTGGTGCTCACCCACGAGCTCCTGGGCGTTGAAGTCTGTCCTCCTTAGTTAAACAATGATATTAACAGCTTTAAGAGGAGGTCCGAAATCAGACTGGTACCTAATGAAAATTTTTGTCTTCTCATCATATACTGGGATCCACAAAAAATTATTCAGATTCCTGGTTAATTATTTAGATCTCTGATGATACAACATTTTAAAAAGAAAGACATTTTCGTTGGTTGTCTGAAGCAAGACATATTAATGGATTTACCCCATCATAGGAGCTCTACCAGAAAACTCTTCTGAATCAATAGGGTGCATCCAATTCCTTCTTTCCTCTTTTCCTCCTTCCCTCCCTCCTCTCTCTCTCTCCTCTCCCCTTTCTTCCTTCCTTCCTTCTTCCCTTCCTTCCTCATCTTTTTGCATTCTGAATAGATAACTCAGTATATTAAGCACAATGAGAAATTATCACATACCAGAAGATTTGTAGGTATGTGTATGTAGATATGGTTGCTGCATGCCAATTTCAAACAGACCAACAAATTTTATTAAAAGCTTTGTGTATGTGCCAGGCACTTACAGTTGAGTTGACTGACTAACGGGGAGATAGATAAGCAAGCAGGAAGTGCAAAAAGAAAATTAGCATGGAAATACGCCTTTTCTCCATCAGAGGCACTATGATGAAAGAGTAAGAAAGTAACCCATGCCTGTGCAGCAATTTTTTTGCATTTTTCCCAATTCCACCATAATACTCCAAATCCACAATTCTCATCTTTAAAGATATGCTGCAGAGAATATAACATCCTTATTTACTTTTTTTCTATAGCATATTGGGTAGAGTGAGGAGTTTCTTTTACTGAGAATAATACTGAATACTTTTAATCAACTTGCTTTTATGCAACTGTCCCCTAATGCAGACGAGCTAGAGGCTTGGGAAAATTCAATCTAATTACTGAAGATTAAGAATTCTGCAGTGCAAAAATCATGAATTTGAGAAAATTGCTTTATTTCTCGGTCAGCTCAAAATTTCCTTCTCTTGTCTCATCTTCTGCTTGACTTTCTAATTATCTTACTCTCTATGTAGTTACATTATTTCAGCATCCCTGAGATGAGCCTTGTGAGTTCAGACATCCATCCCCTTGTTTCTGTCGTTTTCAACGGTCGGTCCTACACTCTCATCTTCTCCACCTGGTAAATGCCATTTGATACTTAGATATTCAGCTTAGGGAGGGAGATCTGTCATTTTACGTAGGGTGATCAGGGAAAACTTCACTGATAAGGTGACATTTGAGGAAAAGTCTCAGGAAGGTGAGAAAGCAAGTCATGGGAACGTCTAGAGATGGTGGGATGAGGGGAAACAGAATGATAAAAGCAAAGGCCTGAGACAGGAGTGTACTCTGGGGTGTTTAAGGGGCAGCAAAGAGGCCAATGTGGCTGGAATGGACAAGAGCAAGTGGAATGTGAGTACAAGAAGTCAGGAGGTAAGACGGAGACTTGAGAAGAGAAAAAGGGCATGGAGAGGCGTGTACAGAGTCCTGCTGGCCAAAGTAAACACTGTAGCTTTTCCTCCCAGTGACGCAGGGCTCACTGCTTTACTTCAGGAGCGTCGTTCTGACTTCGAGTTGTGAAACGACTGTAGGGGGTAAGGGTGGAATCGGCGAGATCGCTAAGAAGCCTGTGGAAATAATTCAAGGGAGAGGCAGCAGGAGGTCGGATTGGACCAAGGTATCAGCAGTTGGGCTGTGAGAAGTAGATGTATTCTGCTCGGATTTTAAAGATTGAGGGGAAATAATCTACAGATCATCAAAGTAAAATGTAGGTGACAGAGAGGAGTCAAACAGAACTCCAAAATTTTTGGCCTGCGTAACCAGAAGGATGGACTCGCCATTTGCTAGGATGAGGAAGATTTCCAGAGGTTGGAGGTGAGGGGGAGGATCAGAGGGTCCATTTCAAATTTGTTAGTTGTGAGATGCCTATCTGTGTCCAAATACAAGTGACAAGTAGGCCTGGAGTTTATAGGACAGATCAAAGGTACAAAAATAAATTTGGGAGTAACCGGTTAGAGGTGGCATTTCAAGTTAATACAGAGGATGTCTGCCCTGGTCGTTGAGTATACACACTCAATAGAAGACATCAGTAATATTATCTTCAAAGAAAAGTGTCTTTTACTCATTCCTCTAGATAAATTCTATAGCAACAACAATAAAAATTACAGACAAAAGAAAACATACTGCCATAAAAATCTTCAGTTGTCCAGTTGAGTATAATAGTTTATTTTTGTATGGGTGATTATAGAACTTGAATTTAGAATTATTCTTCAAGATCAGTAAAGTGATAAGTGAAAAAAAAAACTAACAAAGCCCCTAGGATAGGTTACTTTAGCTTGTTTTATGGATACTAGAGAAGCTAGGAGTCAGGTTAGAGAAGACAGGTATCTTAAATATTTTCCCTAAACTATCACTGTACTTTTTAGTTAGAAAGAAGAAAAAGCCACATTAAATCATTTCAGACCTGCTCTGTCTAAATAGATCATTGATTTGGTGATAAATGTTATTACATTTTGATACAGTGAACAAAATGATGTTTGTGCCTTTTGGTGTGACATGAGATATAATCCAAAAAGGAAATTACACAGAATGACACTATCCTACTGTATCAAAAAATGTGTGCATCTCTGGTTTCTGTGGTAAAAAAAAAATCCCAATTTATTTTAATCATCTGTGGGGTGAGTCTATGCAGGGACAAATAAACTTCAGCTACCTGTCTAGACTAGTGGTTCTTAATAGAAGCTAATATTGCCCTGCAGGGGACATTTTACAATGTTTGGAGATGTTTTTGATTGCTACGACTTGGAGAGGGTGGTGTTACTGGCATCCCGTGGGCATCTGGTCTGCCAAATAGCCTACAATGTATGGGTTAGCCCCCAACACCACATCGTAGAATTATCTGATCAAAAAAGTACCAAGACTTAGAAACCCGGATCTGAGCAGTTACATACTCTCCCTCACCAACACCATGCTTTTTATGAACTATAAGAAAATTGTAAAATGTCTGTAATCACATGGACTTTAATAATAATTCACATTAATTTTTTACGTAAGTATAGTCAGTTTACAATGTTGTGTCAATCCCTGGTGTTTAGCATCATATTTCAGTCATCCATATATATACATATACTCCTTTTCATATTCTTTTCACTACAGGTTACTACAAGATCGAATGTAGTTCCCTGTGCTATACAGAAGAAACTTACCTATTCTATATATACCAGTTAATATTTGCAAGTCTTGGACTCCCAGTTTATCCCTTCCCACCCCTTTTACCCTCAGCTACCATGAGATTGTTTATTAATTCTCATTAATTTATGTTACTCTTCCATTTTAACCTCCACCTTGACATTTAAATAACAAAAACTAAAGAAATACATGTAATTTGCATAGAACTGAATTTTTCAATCGTTTTTATATACACTGTTTCAACAACAAGAAACCTGAGAATCTGACAAATTACATTACATTCTCAAGGCCCTGTAGTGATTTTGCGTAAGGCAGTCATCTGAACAGGGGGAGTTCAGGTCTTCTGCCTACAAACTCTATCCTCTTTATGGCGCCAGGCAGCTTCATTAGAAGTAAAAATGTGATTGTCAGTTTTAGGTCTTTCTGTTATTATGAATTAAGGAACCATAGATTTTTTAATTCAGGCACATCCAGAAAAAAAAAAAACAGTTTTTAATTCAGTCACATCCTAAAAAAAACAAGGATCACTGGTTTCTGTAATATGGATTTTTCAGAAATCTATCAGTATCACTTCAATTTGTCTGTCTCTGCCCCTTTCCTCTCACTCACATGTTTTAAGCTAGTTTAATATGCAAAAGTTAATTTGACAGCCTTGTAAATAGTTTTCGAAAGCCAGACTTTAAAGGATTTTGCTAAAAGAAATTGAAGCAATTAGTGTAATTCTCCATTTATATATGTAAATAGAATTTGGCAGTTATCACTCTTATGGATGGAATGTCCTAGAAAAAGCAATTATATCTATGTGCATGCATATGTATTCATAATGCCTATGCATATATACATCAATACCAATTATTTGTATATACTTTCAGAAAGAGAAAATGAAATGGAGAATAAAGTGTATTATTTTATTCAATAACTATTCATTAAAGTTACTAATTAAGCCGTATAATTAAGAGTCATGTGAGCGAAGCAGGGACTGGCTGAGCAGGGGATGGACAGAACGATGCTGAGTGGTCTGACGTACACTCGACCCCTCCGTACCCTGCAGGACCCACTCAATCTTGGCCCGCCCCAATGTCCCGGGGGTCAGGTATGCACAGGTGCACTGCAGCCATATCCCGCAAATGAAATACGGACAGCAGCAGCTTAAGAGTATGAAGAGTCCAGGAGGCGGGCGAACTCTGAAGCCAGGTGCTTATCCGGTCCATTTTTTATGGAATTCCAGAGGGGGAGGACAACAGCATCTCCCTACAGACCCAGCAACCAGGCTACTCATTAAACACCTGCTGTGTGCATCCAAGCATCTAGCATTTCACTAGCAGCTGCACATACACCATTTCATTTAATCCTTAAGATAAACATACAAAGTATGTATCATTATACTTCGTTCTGTGGATTAGACTAGTGAATGCTAGAAAAGTTAAGTAATGCAGAGAGGCAACAGAGTCAGGTTTAGAGTGGGATGCCTGACTCACAGCTGTGGTTTATGTTCGTCTGATTGCTTTTTTTTCGCCCTGAGTCTGCCTCCTTGGTTTCACAGAGTTTACAACTAGTGGAGGAAAAAGAATATGTAAACAAGTTGTTATAATGCATAAGTACATCAATTATGTAAAACAATGGAGCAGTAAGTGAAATGTGCCTATCACATGATACTGAAGTTAATTTTTGGTCTTCCCCTCCAGATTGTAAGACCCTGCCAATGAAAGATGCTGTCTACTTTGTTTATGGAATATTACTTTCTTGGAGGTCACATCTATTTCATCTATGGAATATTAGTTTGGCAGTAACTGAAATTATGTCAACTATGTGGGTAAAGACAAAAGCAAAATTAGGTTTCGTGTGGTTAGATGACAGATCATGAAAATATTCATGAAAACATGGGGGCCCTGAACTATGACTGGAAGGATACTTTGGGTGTCAGAAAGCCAAAAAGGTCTTCCAAGTTAAGGAAGCAGAAAATCTTAAGGAGCTTGAAAAAGTATATGAACGCCTTGGCTTCTCTTAGACCCTGAAGTGGAGGCCGGAATTTGTGCCCTTGTTTCATTAACTCAAGAATATTCTAGAACTAAGTAGCATTTCTAAAGGTGTAATTCATAGTCAACTATGAAATATACAAAAACCAAAAAGTAAAATGCAAAAAGCAAATGTAATATTGGTGACACACATTCCACAAATATTTCAGAGTATCATATTGTGCAATGCAAAAATAACTTGAGGGACAAATTTGGAATGCACAATGCAGAGATCAGATGTCCATAAAAATGGCTATAAAATTAAGCAGAAGGCTTAGGTGTCACAATAGGAAGAGAAACGACTGATTTGGCTTTAGCAGCCAGACTTTGCCCTTACAGCCCAAAAGGGTCCAAACTTGTTTCATCAGAATAACGTTACCTGAGTTCGACCTTGAAAGACAGGTGAAATTATTAATAATGTTTATTTGTATATCAGACAGTGCATTGATAACACATTTCTTGAGATAAAAGAGCTTTCAGATGGAGGTAGATGAGCATGGGTTTGGAAGCATTAAATAAGTGTTCAGTTAAACTAGAGAAGGGTGGTGGTGGAGAGGGGGACTGGATGCAGAAGGACCAGATCAGGCATATCTGGAGAACAACACTGAAGAGTCTGGTTTCTTACTTGGTAAATGATAGTAGTTTTGAGTTTTGAGTGAGGAATTGACGAAGCATTTGGTTTCAAATAATCCTGCATTTGGGCACGTAACTAATGAGATTGAGGGAGAGCAGAGTCAAGAAAACTAGTTTTAAGAGACTATTAAGAGTAGGCAAGAATTTGACACAACATTGTAAAATGATTATAAATCAATAAAAAAGGTTAAAAAAAATAAGAGTAGGCAAGGATTTAACGTCTATGTGCCGTCAAAAAAAAAAAAAGAATGCTAAGATGTGAAATAAGGTCTCTGCATTTCTATATTTTAAAACAGTTTTATCAAGATATGATTGACATACAATTCACCCACTTAAAGTGTACAATTCAATGTGGCTTATTTTTAGCATATTTACAGTATTGCTCAACCATCACCACAATCTAATTTTGGAATATTTCATCCTAAGGGAAATCCCATATTCATTAGCAGTCAGCCCCCCATTCTCCTCTCTCCTCCTCCCCTCAGTTCTAAGCAACCACTAGTCTATTTTCCATCTCTATAAATTTGTCTATTCTGGATATTTCATATGAATGGAATCACGCAATATGTGGACTTTTGTGACTGACTTTCATCACTTAGCTTGTATCAGTACTTAATTTCACTTTACTGATGAACACTATTGCATGTTATGGAATATTCACATTTTATTTATCATTTCATCAGCTGATGGACATTTAGGTTATTTGAACTTGCTGGTAACTAAAAGTAATGCTGCTTTGAACATCTGTATACAAGTGCCCGTGGGAATGTATGTTTTAATTTTTCTTGAGTAAATACTCTGGAGTGGAGTCACGGCAAAAAAATAAAAATACATAGAGTGGTCAAGGATCTGCTGATTAGGACCAGATTGAGGAAAAGAGCAGACGAGGAAGAGGCAGAAGTGAGAAATGTCAGGGTTTATCGACGGGGCTTAATGCTCACCAGCTTTTATAATCCCACAGTGGAGTGATTAGATCTTTTCTGGAACTGCTGGTGGAGCACAAAGGAAAACATAAATTCTACAGTAGAACCGAGAAAACCATCTCCAGTGCTCGCAAGCTATGTTGATATAAAGATGTTGTTGAACATCTCATTTGCCTTCTTTTCCTTCGATATTCTAAAATCTGGTTCTATTACTGAGCCACATTAAAGCCTAGTGAAAGACCCAGGCACAGATGCTCACAAATGTATTTATTTCTTACAAAGACATTGTGATCGTTTTGGTGGAGTTGCTGTGTGTCTTAAGCATTCGGTGGTGGTTTTAGCAGAGATTTATTATTCTCTTTATGCAAAGTGCTCAGCAGCCTCCAGAGAGTGAAGCCACGTGTGTCTGAGAAGCTCAGTGTGTTTACCAGAATGAGCTGAACGGGCCTGCACCTCATTCTCTTCAATTAGTTACTTATCTAAGAAAAAATATGCAGGAATTTGGCCATTAAAATGAAAAGAGCTGAAGGAGAGGCCAAGACCTCCACATTCTGTTTAGGTATTACGTGCACATAACCCTGTGCTGTGGGATAATTCTGTACCACTCTTCAAATCTTATATATTAAAGCTCTGCCCGAAGACCTTCCAGAATAAAACTGGATTCAGACATTATTGTTATTATTATTATTGCTATTCTGGTTTGTTATTAAGATTTTGTTGTTAAGACATTCATAGTGGGACTCTTGCTCTGAAAGCTTTACATGTGTTAACTCATCGAATCCTTGCAAAACCTTTATGGAGTGTATCCCATAGATGGGGTAAGATTACCATTCCCATTTGATAGATGAGGAAACTGAGGCACAACAAAGTATCTTGTCCCTAAATACATAGCTAGTGATTGGCAGAGCTATTACACACAGCAATTTCACATCGCAGACTCTTAACCACATCACTGTCACCACTACTACTGTTTAACCTCACTGAAAGTGCCTTATTTGACAAGACTTGCCCAAGAACTTGATAGGCGTAAGCAATTTAATTCCCATGACTATTGGATACATAGTACTATTATTTCCATTGCACAGATAGAAAGGGGAAGCAATAGGGGTTAAAGGACTTCTCAAGGCCACAGTGTTCCTACGCTGTGGAACACGAATTCCAGCCCAATCTGACACGCTCCTCCCCACCCAGGTGCTGTCTCCTGGAAAGAAGGGGTCTCTCTTGTTCTCCTTACAAATCCTCCTGTCCTTCTAAACTCAATTCAATATCCTCTATGAAGCTTTCCCTAACCTCTCTGACCAAAAGTAATTTCCTTCCTTAAGACCTAAAAGCAGAATACATACTTTGGCCAAGATAACGGGATGTTGGGGGCTGTTTAGTGATACTTTTCTGGATATTAACACTGTTCCTCTGATTGATGCTTTATTTCTATACTAAAATCTTGTGTGTTTTAGGGGAGGAAAAACCAACACAACAACAATTCCTTAGAGTTGGGGATAAGTTCTCAATGACGACTATTTATGCGTAATTGCACTGTCTTTAACTGTCCATCAGGTGCTTCCGAGATTTCACCTTTGTTCTGTCACCTACCCTGTCACTACAGGTGCACTGACGGGACCCCAAAGGCATCAAGACTTATCAGGATTAGACATTAGGATTTAGATGAATTATTTAAAGAAACTGATTTAATATCTTTTTTTTTTTCCAGAGGGCACTGATTTTTCCACTAAGAAACTCAGCTAAAGCTCATAGGTTTTCACGTCTTCTCTTTTGTAAAGGCTTCTTAGCAACATCCCATCTTCTATATCTTATGATTCCACGACGTGGGAAAGAACAAGTTGATTATAGTTTTAGTTCAAGTTGATTCAAAAACGGAAAGAAATACCTAATGGTAATCCAACTTTTCAAAAGAACAATTCATTTTAAACACTTATCTGTATTCAACTTGGGCAAATTATAGTGTTACTGTATTTTTTCTTTCTATGGTTTTTCTTCTTAGTGGAATTCAGTACTATTAAAAATTCTAAAGTAAGAAATGACAAACTGTTCAAGCTATAACATTAATTTCTTCCTCCTGAACTTGCCAAGTCATTAAATACTGGGAAACAACTATCAATAAAAGAGCAAAATATATAAGTCAGTAAATGTTCATTCACTTAAGCCAGTATTAACACAGTCTATTTCCCACTTCACTCAAATTTTTCATGTGTGATTTGAATTTGAAAATTATTGTTATTCCTGAACAGTAGGTTGATTATAAAAGTACTATTACATAATGAATATTGATATATACACATTAACATTTGAATATTAAGATATTTGCTTCAAAATAACCTCTGGAAACTACTCTTCTCTGCAACACTGGGGTATTTGGCAATCAAGTGGCTGAGGTGTACAAAGCGGCACTTGCCCAAGAGTGGCCACCAACCAGTGGTTTTAAATCAAGGTGGCACCATCTTCTTAAGGAAGATTTAGAAATGTGTACGTGTATGTACAGTTGTTACAAAAACTGAGGCATTTAAAGTTTGAGGGTCAGGGATGCTAAATGTTCTGCGAAAGCTTAGAATACTCTTACAGAATGTAGACCTACCAAAACATCAATAATGACATATAATTGATATAATAAATTGATATAATTGATATAATAAATTAATATAAATAGTACAATAATTGATAAACATTATTTCAAAAGTGACTACAGGGCAAACCTACAGATCCTTAAAATATTTCCATTTGAAATTAACTTAATGCTAACAAAGTCTTCTGTAAACCTAGCAGGAAATTCAATGTTACATTTTCCACAGCAAGAACCAAATTCAAGAATTTTCTTTGCTTTTGACAATAGTCTGAGAGCAAGTAAGACTCTGTTTAAAAATTGCTGCAGAAAGTCATTTTCTTTTATTCCTAAGACTCAGAAAGGGAATTCATATTTTTTGTCCACAGAATAATTAGATAAATAGATAAGTAAGTACACAGGGAACTATAAATCTATGAATTTGTCATTTTGGTTATATAATTAGTTAAGTCAATTTCTGAATGCACCAGACTTAGTTACCGGAAGCATCAATGCTTCACGTAACTTTTTTTTGCATGTTCTCATATATTTCAACAGCATTTTTAGTATTTCTGATGATACTAAGGTACAAAGTCACACTCTACAGTAGACAGCATGTAGGGATGAAAATGAAGAAACATGGGTCTAGTGTTGACGCCACCATTACTAACCATGTGACCTCTGTGCTTATTCGTCAATAAAATTGGAATAACAGCAATTGCCTAACTTGTCTTAATAGACTGGGATTCAGAGTAACTACAAAATCCCTGCAATGTCCTAACAGGCTGCCGTGGAATTCACCCTCCTACCTCTCTGACCTTATTTCCAGTCATATTTCCCTTTCCCCGCTCTGCTGCTCTGGTTTTCTTGCTGTTCTTTGACTCTTAACAATGTAACATCTCTGCACTGACTGTTCCCTCTGCCCAGATGCTCTGCCTCCTACGGCTTCAAGTTCAATCTTGAGCTCCCTTAACTTCCATGGGGTCTCTGCTCAATGCCCCCTTGTCAGAGAGGCAATCATATACCAGCCTATGAAATACTCTGCTGCCAGCTTTCTCTCTCGCTTTATTCTACTCTGTGTATGACACAGTGATGATCTACTTTATGGGATCTCAGATTTTACTTTGTTCGCTATTGTCTGTCTCTTTTCTGCAAGAATGTTATTATCTCAAGAAATGCAAGAAATTTTGGTATCCTTTCCTTGGGAATAATATTCTAATAGCAAATTAGAGTTTTTTCTGAATCTTCCTACATAAAAGTTTAGCAATGTGCTTAGTTGGAAAGTTTATATCTCTGCTTTTTGCTAATTAATGTGAAATTACATAAATATTATTTTATTTTTATGACATTACATATGTTTTCAGATGCATAACTCTCATTAGTTAGAATACTATGACAAGTTACCCTTTTAATATATCTGCTATAATTATTTTAATTATCCCAATGCTCAAATATTCAAAACATGCACTAATTTTGTATCCTATTTCCGTGAAAAGATACTATAGGCACTCTCTTTTGAAGCGAAATTCTTCCTTCACCAAAGGCAACACATTATATTTCAGGACTTTTAACGTCACAAGCTAGGTGGGCCAAGGTCAAGTCTTTTGCTCTGATAAGATAGTTTTCAAACGGGTCCGAGTTTTTGCCAGTCATGTTTGTGCCCGCGTCTCCCGGGGCAGTGTAGTGTGGCGGAGAGCAGACGCCGTTTCTTATCCATTTTGTATTTCCCTAATACCTTGTACACAGCAGGCGCTCCATAATTATTGACTAACGCGTTGAATATAGACATTCGTGCGATGATAAGCACCCCCAACCGTCTTTAAAGGAGAGCGAACTAAAGACGATTACTTACATTTCGAGCCGGATGAAGAAGACCCGCTGGCTGTGGACCTCGATCCCCCTTTCATGGAAAAGACTCCTTTCCCCCTGCGAGTTGTTGCTACGGCCACTCGGGGGCGCTTCAGCGGAATTACTGCGCGGGGAGGCGGAGGCACACGCCCGTGGTAATCAAAGAGCCTTCACAAAACACACATGCGACTGAGTTGGTTTATGCCCAAGTGTTCTGTGCAATGTGTGAAATGATTAAGTGAATGGTCTTGTAAAAAAAAAAAAGGTCAATAAATGCTTTTGTCATGGTTGCTGTTCTTACTCAGGAAGATTCCTTTTTCACTAAAGAAACAAGATGCTAGTGAAATCTATGCTTGCTGGACATTGGGATCCGACCCTCCAACAGGTTTCATATCTTTAAGATATGAAAGGACAGAGAGTTTTGCTCCAGTAGTACCATGCCATTTGTTGAAATCACGCTGAAATCACTTCACTCCCAAGTACGTTTCTTTGCTTGATTGAACAGATTTACCCTTGTTAGAAATCTTCCTTTTTACACATCAGACACTTCTTGGCACATTAATTTGAAACCAAGAAAAGATCGCGTAGAATCAGGAACAAAGCAAAGAAAGCCACTGTGTGATCAGAAAACAGCTCAGAAGGAAAAAAAAATTAGATGTAGGACTCACTTAAAGAGAACAGCTATGAGGGACAAGCTCTGTCTCTGAGAGCTCTAAGTAATGAAAGGCTCTTCTGACTGCAAAGAAAAAACGAGGCTGAGTTTGAATGAAAGGGCCCTCGCACGAGCGGAAAACTTTGCTGACTAAAGTACTAGTGGGGAAATATTTATCAGGATAACTTTTTATTATTCTGACCATTTGATAGACATGCAAATTGAGACTGCAGGTATTTGTCATTAGCTGTTAAAAATTCCTCTAACAAAAAACAGTGCCAATGAAACTCTTTGAAAGCTTCTGTGAAAAATGATGTTCACCACAATCAACGCATTTCCCTTCAACAATGAAAGGAATAAAAGTGTAAGACTATTTACTCATTTATATAAATATATAATTAATAGATTCAAAGTTTCATATTATACCGCACACACACACGATACATTTCTGTATGACTCAGCACATGCAAGCAGCATAAAAGGGTCAGAGAAAAATATGATATATATACTCATTTATTTTTAAAGCTGTTTGTCAGTGAAGCAGAGATCTACTCTCGTTATCACCCACTGTAAAGAAAATAGCATTAGTGACTTAGATTGATGATTGTTACATATTTTACTGTGCCATGATTATATGGGTTATATTTTCATAACTGCTTTAAAACAGTCAATAAAAATAATCTAATATGGAAGCTAGAAATGAGAAAATTAGAACAGAGAGGAAATATTTGAAGCCTTCTATAATAGGTTATGTCCTAAAATTCCATCTCATTTACACATACAGGTGAAAATGTGATAATCCTTTTTTGGGGGGAAAACAATATATGAAATATAATTACAATTAAGAGACACTGGCTTCCAAATATTCACTCAGAAACATTTAAAACTATGACACAATGGGGGAAAAAGTTGCATAGAGACCACACTTGAAGCAGAACTTGGTCTAGGAAGGTCTTCCCCATTAGAGAGGTAAAGTGTCCAAAAACGATTTGGAAACATGCTGGGGAAATACTAAGAGGTGTCTGGAAAGGAAAAGAAATGAGACGAAACAGAGTTCAAGAGAGTGCCTTCCTCTGTGAATAACAGAGTCCATTAGAGCCAAGGAACTGCCGGCGAAGAACAGGTCGTGGATGTCAACACATTGTAATTTACTCCAAACAGCGTAGGGAGGGTGAGGCTGCAAGGGGTCACGAAGCCCATCCTTACCACCAGGGCCTCGAAGATCAGAAGGGTCAACTAAGCCTGCCCCTCATCTCAATCACAAAACAAGGTCCACATTACTTATTTATAAGTTGAATTCACAGAGCACCTTAAGTCAGTGAACCAAAATATGAAGGCACATATCATGAGCTATATACAACACCCAGAGCTAACGAAGGAAAAGAAATGGGGCAACTGACTGAGCTTTTCTAGGGTAGAAATTGCTCCTTGAGAAGAAAGGCAGGCTCCTTTGGAGGAACCGTCTCCGTAGGACTTGAAAATAGCAATTTAGCAGGTTCATTAAATAAGGTAATCTATACTTTGGGTTATGAAAAAATATGCAATGTAAGAATGCTACACTGGAAATTCAGGCCAAGGAAAGCTACTGTAATTCACTGCTACTTCAGTTAACAATGCAATTCGATATTTTATAGGGAATTGAAATGTTTATCAATATTTCTATTGCTTCCCCCAGCCAAAGATTACAAAGCTTCCAGTGTTGGTCAGGCCAGATACCATGTTGAGAAAAAGAGAGCTTTCAGAATGGGATGTATATTTTAGGAACAAACTCAGTATGTATTGTGTCCTTTGTTATAAATCACTGTAGGGAGTGGCCCTTGTTTGCTGAATATTTTGATGTGATGCTTCAAAGAAAGATGACTTCTTTCTCACCTGGAATCAGGGAAGGTTTTGCCAATTCTTTCTGCCCTCCTGCTGGGAAGATATGCAGCATCGAACTTAACTTTTAAAAAGTGATATGTAATCCATAAACAAAGCTAAAATGGGCACTTCACATGAGAACAGAATTTTTAATTTTAATGGAGTTGGGGTGTTTGTTAATTTTCATTGGGCAAAGTTGAGCTTACCAGAAATACAGTGAAGACTGGGTATTGCCCTAAAGCATAAAAATACAACATGATGAGGATGGGAATTTGGGGGGCAGTTTTTTGGGAATTGCAAGATGAGATGTAGGGGTTCCTTTAAATGCAGAGGGAAGTAGGTGAAAGGCAGTCTGTGATGGAGACACAAGCGTTGGCTTTCTCATCAGAACCCCATCTATAGCAACTCAGAGAAAATGGTCCAACAAAGATTGCCACTCAACAGAATTAAATGGAATCCAAATCTTGAAGGTCAGTTAAAAGCTTAAAGTGTCTTCCTTCCTCTTGCTTTTTTTTTTTTGTTCTTTCCACTCTCAGAATTATATTTACTTTCCTTCTCTTTGATGATTCTCCATTTTCCCTAATACTGTTAGTCAGAATACTGTGTTCCTGTAATATTTACTTGTTAAATAGATAATGATTTATAATGAAGCCAGACACCTAATTCTCTCTTCCCCAAGGTCTATTTTAAAATAAACATTCTCAAAGACCTACTCTCAAGCAGTAAATAAAATAGATGTAGTCAGATTTTAATAAAAGCAACCCATTGAGGAAATTTGAGGGTTTCTACTTTTCATGTGCCCATTTCTTGTTTGGAATTCTGTTTGCTTTATAATTAAATGTCTGAGACATGTAATTTCATTACCAAGCAAAAGCTAAAAAGCGGTAAACAATTTAATATTAATTTACTTGCTAAAAAACCAGATACACCTTGTCTCTAGGAAGAATAAAGATATTTAGCTTTTAAAACTATTTTAAATATAGCTGCTTTTTGGATACAGGCAATTTAACAGCATATTGACATATAAAATGAATATAATTTTGAATTCTTGTTTTTACTAAAAGCTTGTTATTATTAAACTTTAACAATAATAAAGCAACATTTAAAGAAATACACGAAAAAACACAACTCCCAAACTCTCACCCTAAAACAATTACTGTCATTCTCTAATCCTTTCTTCCTACAAGCATGCATATTTTTTGCATAATTGAATTCATAATATATGTACAGTCATGTATCCTAGCTAATTCTCTTTGATTTACATTAAAAACATTTCTGAAGTTTGCTAAATGGCCTTCCTAATGTTTATTTTAATTGCTCTGGTGCATTTTCTCCAGTAGAAACACCACAGTCTAATAAATCATTACCTGATTGTTGGGTTTTGATTCTGAAGTCTATGTTTCACTGTCAACTAATGTGATTTTAAAATTCATGAAAAAAAATTCGGAAAATGTAATATTTGCGTGTAATTTTGTCAGTGAACACTAAATTTCCCTTTATATAAACAGCAATTTAAGAATTGGTAAGTGCTTGTTTTCTTCTAAATTTCCCTCATAAAAAGAATTCTTCATTTTCCCTACTTATGAACCCAAACTTACAGTCTCTATGTGGTTAAATGGTAACAAAAATATGTGGTCTGGACTTGGGGCTAAACAAGTGGCCTGCTCAGAGCCCAGATCTGACAACCAACTCAAGGCCATGTTCTCATTTGGGCCTTTTAACAGATAAATAAGAATCCATGTGTCTCATTCAACCTTGCACCCTTCTCCTTAATATGCTTGACTTCACATAAACGTTGTCTATAAAACCCCACAGAGGTACCTATTCATTTTTAAGAAACAATATATTTGAAATCCACATGAATGATTCTTAAAGCCTCCTAGTATGTCTGTTTTCTGTACTGTCCGAACTACTTAAAATTCATACAATCTGTTTATAATTTCCACCTTGACTTCAAATAAGCTTTTGGTTACAACCGAATCAGAAGGTAATTTTTAAAGGCACACTTCAGTAGAGACCAGCAAATGAATAATTCTTATTTCTGTTTTTTGTCATTAAACTTTCCCAAGATTTTCAGTGAAGCAGCCCCTGTCCTGGATCCTGTACAAATGCTTCTTGCACACGCTTTGAAAGGCAAGCTGATTGAAATCCTCAGTGATCTTTTTGGCAACATTTTCCCCTTAATCTAATCTTTATATTTTGCACAACTTTGCTATCTGCTCTATCTTGTATCCAGCTTCGGGTAATTAGAAACTAAATGCATTCAAATAGCAATTGGGAGATTATACATCCATCAAATAATTCTCCAATTAATTCTTGTAATTCTGTAACGCGTATGTTGTTGTATGTTGTATGTTGTTAAGCCATTTTGTCCATGAAGGAAACTTGCGAAAAAGAGAGGCGATGACTTGCCCAAGTTTAACCAGCCAACACACGCATATCGTGGCCTGAAACTCATCTCCTGACTCCAAACCACACCCTCTATCAACAATGCCATGCTATGGTTTCCAAATGTTTAAAGTAGAATCCTGTTCTACCAGATGGTATTTTAAATCTGCACAATGAAACCAACGTTGCTTCTTGCTAATATGTTTTTCCAATATTCATGAATATCGACTGTGCTCTCCAATCAATGATCTGAAACAAGTGCAACTTGACTTGGGAGTTTTTTTCACTAACTGCGACTCTGGTAGCTTCTTTTATGTTAATTTATGCAAGGTCAAAATGGATTCAGAACGTGAGCGATGCTCATTTGAATCTCATATATATATATGCTTTATATATATAAGCACTTTATATATGCTTTATATATAAGTATATTATGTAAATATATCAATGTAAAAAATATATAATATTATATATAAGACATATAAGCACTTTATATATACGCTTTATGTATATATGTATGCTTTACATATATAAGCATCTCTGGCACTTCTTTTTCTCTGTGAGAAGTTTACTCATTACAGGAGGTTATAGAAGGCTTAGGGCTTTTCCTGACACTACTGAAAAAAGGCTGGATTAAAACAGTTACTATCTCGGATATTGGAAACATTCCCTGGGGGTATTCAATATAATTTCAGATACACTTCTCTTTTTGCTTTACTGGGAAGAGTATAAATATTTATGCTCCTTTTTAATAACATGTAATGTTCTTCATTTAGAGTCATACTTGACCTTTTAAAAGAAAATGCCATGGAATGCTGTAAATTATTGGGCAATGTTTCGTGTAATTTAAAAAGATAAAAGTTTATAATAACCACTTAAGTCTATTATTTAGTGATACTCCTCATGATCCCTGAAACCACGGATTGACACTAAGTGAGTTTTTGGAAAAGTTACTGCTGGATGAACGTCTCAGAACACTCACATTAAGGTGGAACTCTGCGTAGAGAAGTTTTCTAAGCTAAAACAATTTAAGGGTTGAAAATCCCCAATCACATTAGGACCTCAAACCTGTTAAAAGGGACTAACCATGGGAGGTGAATGAGTGTCTGTCATTAACATTTTATCTCTCAGCTTCAGACTCACCTTTAGTCATGTCTGGGGTTGGGACTCTGCAACTATATTCCTGGGGGCGCCAGCTGGCTCCTCGCTCGGCTCAGCCAGTCAAGGACCTGAGAGGGAGACCGCAGGGCTGGAACAGGAAGAGAGGACCTGGTCCTTCCTGTTTCGCTTCCTGTTTTTGTTTTGGCTTCCTGTTCCTGTCAGCCTTGTTTACTTCACCCTGGCAGCAGCAATTCATTCCAATAGGAGCAGCTGAGTCTGGTTTGAGTAATTCTGCAGTATTTGTAGAACAATCTCTTCACACTCCCCCAGAGAGCCCGGGACCAGCCAGCTGTTACTGTCTCTGTCCAGGTCTGGGCTTCCAGCCCCACGGTTTCCCCCTCTGGGACCAGATACAGCTGCGGCAGCTAAGCAGTTACCAGAATTTGGGTCTCCTACCATCTGCCACACTCCATTTGAGGTAGAAATTCTTTAAATGAGGAAGGAAGTCACATGACAGAAAATACTTAGGAAATTATAATGCAAAAATAGTTTCATATTGACAGACTAAAAGATAATGTATATTAATTGAAAACTTTACTCATAGCAGTGAAGACAGTGTTCTGTCTGCATCCTGGAAAAAAAGCATATCAGGAAATGTTTTTAAAATTTCAAAAACTAAAATTTTCAAATGTTTTAAAGACTATCTAAATGTCATGTTTTGTTCATAGTAAATGGGGTTATTTTAATGCTATGAGATCTTCACATCATTGTTAGGAAAATTTATTATAAGCTATTTAATATTTAAAATAAAATATAACATGGAAATTATAAAAATTATTTGAGCAAATTATCCTTAACGATTCAGATTTGGTCATAAAGGGATGACTAGAGAAATCACTTGCTTAACCCAGTAGTTTGCACATAGTGGTAATAAAGGTATGGCTGTAGATCTGGTTTCCGTGTAGAAAAGGCTGTTTCCTTTTATGTAACATCATTGACTGGTATTGCTCCCCTTCTGTTTTGCATATCCACACAGTAGGTTACTGAATATAAATGGATACCTAGTTTATGATGGTAGTTCCATCACTAATTAACTATGTGACTTTAAAAAAAAACAATATGTCTCTAAATCTAAGGAGATGAATTAATAACGTGAAGTGAGTGTCCTCTGTGTCTGAGACAATGTTAATGCCCGAGGATGCAACAATAAACAAAACTGAGCATCTTTCCTGTCCTCGTGGAGAAGGGAAGGCAGACATAAACCAAATACCGTCATTGTAGAAAGAAATACAGCAATAAAAATTAGGAGCAGTGCCGTGAAGGAACAGTACGGGTGCTGAGAGGGGACCAGAGGAGCCTCATTTAGTCTGAGAGAGGTGTTCACGCTGAGATCTGAAGGGTGAAGTAAGGTAACTAGATGATGGAGGGAGGTAGGGGGAGAAGGAGCAATACAGAGGAAGGTCCTGGGGCAGGAAGGAATACGCTGTTTTTGTGGAGCTGAAAAAGGATCTGTGTGGCTGGAGCAAAGAGAAACAGACCTTTACAAGGGATTATGAAGCTTCTTCCCTATTTAAAATGTCTATTCTGTTCTTCTAAGCTTGCATTTTTATGCTTTGGGATTTTTTTTGTTTGAATAGAACTTACAATTAAAGGCTTAAAAGATATTTACCTCATTTTTTTTGGTGTGGTCCAATGATCTATGTGCAGTCAGTCTTTGCTTTGCATAGCTCTACGATGATGAATTTCAATTACTAATGCTTATTTAAATAACACCAGTCCCCAACAGCACAAATCAAATTTCAGCTACCACATACATTAACTGTGAGTAATTTTATGAAGTCCTAGCTTTGCTGCTAGGTTTTCAGTCCACGAATCACTAAGTAAATAACAGATGGGCAGGAGGAGCAGAGACCAATCACATCACCCCTTTCAAAGTCTGTCAGTGATTTGTCACTGCTTCTGTTAGTTCACACACAAATAGCTAATGTGTAGTTGTGTTGTCTCCTTGTCTTGCAGTGATAAATACATGCGGCATTTTATAAGAATGGGTAGTCAAAAGAGGGAAGGAGTGCAGGAAAGAATCGAAGAGTGACACTGGAAAGAAAATTAAAATTACATGTAAATTGAATTATAGGAGAAATAGCTGACTACAGGGATACAGACATCCTTCCAATCCAGAGTCTCTGGAGATGGAACCAGAGGAACGTCATAAAATGAAACATATTGACATAAACGAAGAAATTGGTTGTGATGCGCTGAAAAGAGATGAAGATGTCCCAGAGGAAGTGACACAGGCCAAAAAAACCACACACACATTGAAGAAATCTCAAGTAGTTTACAACATTGATAAAATATCAAAGCTGATCCAGTTTTAGGAGTATGACAATCCACCAAGGATAAAAGAGATGCTTGCTCCATATCATAAAATGAGAAGTACTACTCAAAGTAACTTTTGATAAGTCTTTTTTACAAAGAAATAAAGCACACTAATTATTGGTATTTTTGTATTACTGTACAAAAATTCTAAATTACAGTGTACTAAATAACCATTAGTTTCACTGTATTTTCCTATATGTGTGCATAGGGAATTTACATATATGTATACATGTGTAAATAGATGTATTTATAACCTAAGAGTTCTTAAGTTTTTAATGTTTTGACAAAAAATTTTAAAGATCAGGGAAAATCCTGTTTTCATATCACTTTGCATGGTTTCCGTTTTTGGTCCCACATTACTGAGCAAAGCAAAAACTGTTCATAGTTTTTGCTGAATCTAGGTGTCATATGAAAGCAGACATGTTTTAGAAGGTTGGAGTCGTTTTCTAAAAATCTCTCAGTCTTGAAGAATTCTAAGCCAACAACAGACCTGGAAAATCACATTGGTTAATTAAATCTTTAGAATGTCATCCAAATATTAGAAACCAAATTTTAGGCTTTAAGTACCTCCAAAGTCTGAAAAATCCAAGATCTGATATACTTCAGTAGGTACAATGAAAATAGGAAAATCTGTCCATCTTACATTTTATTTAGCCTTAGGTATTTCTTTTTCACTATAGAATATTATTTAAAATGTATTAATCGAGAATATTTGTGAATGAAATGTGCAAAACAGTTACAAGGTAATATAAATCAAAGGGAAACAAGGATGAACAATTTACATACCGGTTGTAGAAGTCATCTCTGTAGTAATCATAGTCAAAGACGTAACCACTAGGGAGGGAAACAAACAATTAGTCGTTGACATTTGTTTTAATCACATTAACTTTGGTATCCATTTCTACTGTAATAGCAACACATTTATGTTACTTTTAAATATTTATTTTTCCATGTAACTCTGCCTCTGAAGGGTTTACAAGAAAATGTCCAATTGAACATGGCACATCAAACTCTTCTTATATGTTTGACAGTGTAGAGACTGATGATGGTTTCAGTCATCTGGAATGGAAGATGAGAGCAGATAGCAAAATAAATTTCTGTAATACCTGTAAGACTTATTTTTTCCCAGATAAGACATGACATAGTTATCCCTTCTTCCTAAGGTATGTGTAATGAGGCTAACTAAAAAATAAGCAAATAGTATAGAAATAATATAAATAAAAATGTTTAATGACCCATTCCGTAAGATTTAAGCAATTAACAGTGTTCTAAAAAATATTGTGAATTGTGGAACATTTTCAACAGATTAGATATTTAAGTCTTAGCAATTTGGCACCACCTTTCACCTGTCATTGTCAAAAATAAATGTCTAAATATTTTACTAAATTCTCCAGCAAAGATAATTTGGCATTATGATCTTTGTAATATGGAAGGAAAGCTCAGGATTCAGTCACAGCAATAGGAAACTCTCTCTTCCCACGAGGTTGGTTTAGAGCAGCAGCTGACACGGTTATCACATAGTATTTTGCACACACACTTACAGTGCCCTTCAAATAATGAATTGATGCACTTAATGAAATTGAACAGCTGTTCACTGTACAAAAGGGCAGAGATGCTATCAAATTCTTTCTCAAGAGCTTCAAACCAAAACCCAGGGACTGAAGAAAATTAGCACTGAGTGCTCTGATTTATTGGCCAGGCCCCTCATCTGTGATCTGATGGTCTTACACAGGAGCTCGGAGCTCTTAGCTTGCCACGGGCCTACTGAGATTCATGTGGATGATCAAGGGTGTGTGATTAAGGAACACATTTAAAAAATAACTTCTCCAGAGAGCATCACTTTTTAAAAGACTTTCAAGATTTTTAGCATCCAGTGGGGCCATCACATAGACTTCCCTAAAATACCACCCACATAACATGATAATTTAGCCAATATCTGAGAGAAATGCCTCGTCAAGTGCTTCATCTTTCATATGCTTTACATGAAAGCTAAAAGGAAGCCACCACTGAGGGTTGCCCACCGTTGAGTCAAACCACAGGCCCTGTTGCGTTGTTTTGAAGTTGAACGTGGCCTGCAGGTTCTAAATGGTGAGTTTGAATGTAAGCTAGTAATAAGTTCACAAAAGAAATAATAAAATTTCTAAAAACATAAAACATTTGGGAGTTGGTGTTTCATTTTAATATATACCTTAGCTAGCATGCCAAAATATAGCTACTCACTGTATTTTTTTTCCTGCTAAGCTCTCAAAGCATAAGTGACGCCTGCTTTTTGTTAATATTTGGCCCCTATTGGTAATGCTGTGATAACTGATTTGTTCTGCAGAGTTAAGCAGGAAATCTTTTGAATCAAAAAGCATTCTGTACTTTGAAAATGTCATTAAAGGTGCTGAAAAGTTCACATTTTGAGGTTGATGAAATAAAGATCAGTCATTCTTGGCTGGATGAACAGAATTTAATTGGGAAGTGAGGCTTTAAAACTTTTGCCAACATTTTCATAATGCAAATCTGGAATTCACAATGCCTCTAAAAGCAATAAATAATATTTTATGTACATAATTATTTTCCTGAATAATTAAAGCTCTTATTTAGGTACTCATGATTCAAATGAATATGAAATTCAGAAGAGAGCATGAAATGTTAATATGCATGAAATTGGCAGCTCTTTAAGCAAAAGCCCCACGCTGGACTCCATTCCAAAATGACTACCAATACGCTGTGGGTCTTTGTGGCGATTACATCACGTCTCTGTGTTTCAGTTTTCCAGTATTAAAAGAGTTATAATATCTGTTTTCTCTATATGAGAATCTGTAATGATTCAATGAACAGAAAATTAAGGCTCATCAATACCTTGAATCCTCTAAGAAGAGTGCTTACTGCCAGGAAATTACTTAGATGATCAAGTATGATTCAACTTGAAGTATACTTAAGAAGTTAAAAAAGACAGAAAGAACTTACTCTTTTCAAAGAAGCTTAACTAGTTTTCATTCCTTTGAAGTGGATTGATTTTGGGTGGATGAAAGCAAAGCGCTTCATTTATTTTGCGTACTTATTTCTAGGAAGTAATTGTTTTCAGGACAGATTTTTTAAAGTATGAGGCTAAGATCTCATTTCCAATTGAATCGACAGCACTCTCTTCATGCAGCGTTTCTACATATGACATCTACGTTATCCGAGCCACCGTTTCTATCGTACTCATAGACACTTTCGATAAGTACATCTTTCATCAGTCAGATTATATGCCTACCCTTCCCAATGTGTTCCTAAAGGATAGTGCTGGTTTCTCTTTAAAACAATAGGGAAACAGTGGCAGTTGTGTAAGTTCATATACCTGTCAGAGCCTGATTCTTTTAGATTTGATTCCATAATATCACTTAAGATTAGTTCTTCTCAGGAGTAGGGGTTTATGTATGCTAAGTTCAGTTATTTATTTTCTCATAGACAGGTATTCGATATCCACCAATTAGTTTGGCTAAGTTAGAACTGTGTGCTTGGAAGTGATCCTCAAACCTCCACAGATTTTCAAGTCTCATTAGACTTGCCTTCTGAAACCATATTCAATATCTTGTAGTGACCTGTGGTGAAGAAGAGCATGAGAATGGACGGATGCACGTCCTACGTGCCGGAAGCACTGTGTGCACCAGAAATTGACACGACATCGTAAACTGACTGCACGTCATAAAAGTACATAAAAATAAAGTAAAATTAAAATTGAATGGTGAAGATTGCTATGGCCAGGAGCTTAGAAGATACAGTTAGATTATTTAGCCAATATTATTAAAGTTACAATTTTAACATTTTATCTTAAACAGACATACAGCCTGTATGAGATCAGATTTGTTATTGAGTTGAATGGATTTAATGACTAAATAGGTGCTTTTTACTTTTACATATATTGATATCAGATGATAGGCTAACTTTAAATGCCTTAATTTATTACGGTCAAAGATCTCATCCAGACTTTGGGGAGAGGCTGCCCGTGATACATAGTGATCCCAATTCTCAAAGTGAAACTGATACGAACAGTGACATTTGGCTTAATGTGACACTTTATTACATGAACGAATTTGACAGCAGGGGAAGTGCTGATAACACTTTCTTGAAATATCATGAGCTATAAAGTCCTGCACCACTGCTTGCTTTATAAGCAGAACTTAAATAAATCTATTTAATGATCCTATGTATTTTCTTCCCTCCGACTAACACTACATTCCTGCCTGCTATAATCTGCAATTACTCCCTTTTCCCTGAGGAGAACATTTCACTGAAGAAATAAAAGCCATTTCAGTTGCAATCAGCCCCTCTGTTCCCCAAGACATTTTTAAATTGTTAAGAATTGAGGAAGGCTCTTTGATGACGCAACTGTATTTTATTATTGAAGATTGACTGCATTCTTGCTTCAGAAAAAAACAAATGTGTCTTGGAACCCATGCGTTCAAGGCACCACTGTCAAAATATATACATGTGTGATTGATTACCCAATTTATTGGTGATATTTTTGTATGCCATCAGAGTGCAGTTTAAATGATTTTGACAAGTACTGAAGAGTGTCATTGACAAGTGCAGAAATAAATGATGGGTTAAAGCTTTCAAATGTTTTTACAGCATTTCACTGAGTGGCAGGTTGATAAATTAAAATTACAGTTGTAGCATCAGGCTTGAAAGCACAACTGCTTTGGATGACAAAAATAGCGCTGTGGCAACTGTGTGTACTCTCCAGAGAAGTAGCCTGGAGGACCTTGGGAAAAAACAAAACCAGTGCCGGTGCTAAAGGAATCATTAATTTTGTGCTAGCATGGCACTGAGTCCGAAAAAAACTAAAAAAAATAGATTTTTAGAAGAGGAAAATTGGCTTTATCCCATTTTCCCTTTTTCCCTGGAGACCTAAAGAAAATTGAAACCACACCATCAAAAGATAGGCATTGAACTGACCATTAGTGATTCCCTGATGTCAGATGGGCATATTTCAAGCTTAGGGGCAGTGTCTTGTTAACGTCTCCATTGTTTCTACACCTGGATTTTATCTTGTCATTCTGTCACCGTGATTCCAGCAAATTCAGTTGAGAAAATTCTAAGACATCACTGTCACTCACTGATGCTGATATTATTAAACAAAATATTTCATCATTAGGCATTTCCTTTCCATTCTTTTTTTTTTTCTTTTAGGGATTTTATTTTATTTTTTTTTTTGACAAAGGAAAGTTGTCTACACGTAAGGTATACAACATGATGTTCTGATACATATACACATTAGGAAATGGATTCCATCAAGCTAATTTAACATATCCATCACTTCACATATTTTTTTTTGATGAGAACACTTAAGATCTACTTTTATTTTTTTTAAGCAAATTTCAGGTATACAATACAGTATTGTTGACTGTAATTGCCATTCTGAAACTGTAAATTCCCCAGAACTTCATCATCCTGCTAAATGAAACTTTGTTGCCCCATTTCCCCCTCCTCCCTGGCAACCAATTCTATTCTCTGTTTCTGAGTTGGGCTATTTTAGCTTCCACATATACATGAGATCATAAGGCATTTGTCTGTGTCTGGCTTATTTCACTTAGCATAATGTCCTCCCCAAGTTTATCCACAATGTCAAAAATGCCAGGATTTCCTTCTTTTTAAAGACTGAATAATACTCCATTGTGTGTATGTGTGTGTATGTGTGTGTGTATGTATCTATCTATCATATTATCACATTTTCTTTATCCGTTCATCTGTCAGCGGACACTTTGGTTGTTTCCACATCTTGGCTATTGTGAACAACGCTGCAGTGAACATGGGAGTACAGGTACCTCTCGGAGATACTGATTTTATTTCCTTTGTATATGTGCCCAGAAGTGGGATTGCTAGATCGTATGGTAGTTCTATTTTTAATTTTTTGAGGAACTTTCATACTGTTTTTCATAGTGGCTGCACTAATTTACATTCCCACCAACAGTGTACAAGAGTTCCCTTTTTTCTACATCCTCACCAACACTTGTTATCATTCGTCTCCTTGATAATAGCCTTTCCAACAGGTGGAGGGGATTCCACCCTGCTCAAGTCCTGAGTCTTTTCACGTCATGCTGCACTACTGCAACAGCTTCCTAAGTGGCTCTACTGTGACCTCACTTTGGAGAACATCACTCTTCAGTGAAAAGCAAAGCAGAGGCACAAGTCCACATATAACCATCCAGTAACTCTCCCGAATCCACAGAGTGTAAAGGCAGTTCCCTGCATTAGAGCAATTTCTCAGCATTCAGCTACGGCGTTAACTTGCTCATCTGATCTGTCTCAGGTCTCTTCATGGGCCTTCAAGCTTGCGAGGCTGGGGGTGTGATGTGCCTGGCGCAGTCTCCTCTCCGCTGCCGCTCGCCCGGTGCTGCCTTCCAGGAAGGCTCCTCTTGATACCGCTCTACTGAATTCCTACCTCACCTTGAGGATCAACTCAGGTCCTGTTTTTCTGTCTTGAAAATATTCCTGGCCATCTGGCCAATTTCTTCAACGTCCCAATTCCTAGATTAAGACAACCTCTTAATTCCTAAATGGTCGGTAAACACCAGTCGATTTACAGCAGTCATATAATTCTGTTTTTACTTTTTGATGCTCTTTTACAACTGTCCCTAAACTGGTATTGCTTTCTTGGTTTTATGCTATTATTAAGGTTTTAAATATTGTGCTTTTTAATACAAATCTAAGCACATTCCCAAACTGTCTTCCTGTCTTTACGCTATTTTTATTTTTTTCTTGTCTATCTTCCTCAAAGGTCTCCCGAGGAAAGCAGTTCTTTACTGCTCTGCTGATTGCATTCTCTTCTGAATTTCTTTTCCAAGAATTCAGTTCTGTTAGTACTCTTCTAGAATATTCGGGCTTTTGGACTTAATTAGTTGGAATTTCTGTAATTCAGAGGAACTCACTCTTTTGGGAAAGATATATCACTTAGTTGTTGCAAACTGTTGATAGCAATTGATATTTATTTCTTGTGTGCTGTGTGTCAGATACTGCTCTGAGCACTTTGCAACGTTATCTTATTCACAACAGCCTTAAGGGTTAGTTACCACCTCAACGGAGAAAATGAAGGCTCAGAGGAGTTAAACGAATTGCCCAAGGCACCGTAGGAGGAAATGGCAGGATGAGTCTCAAACCAAGGAAATCAGATTGCAGAATTTAGTCTCTTAAAACAGGTAGCTAATGGTATAATAAATAATGTGTAGTATCTGTTAGTAAATACAAGGTCTCAAACAAAACCTGGACAAAAGTAAACTTGGGTAAATCTTTGACTACTAAGAGTGTCAGAGTTTAAAGGACATCTTTATAACGACAGCAGAAGTATACTGAAGATCCAAGTTCAGTTCCAGGTCTAGAAAGAAAAGAGTGAAATGATCTCCAAGGAAAATTATTTAACAAAGTATAGCTGTTAGCAATTACGGGAGGAATACTTTTAATTGCAGGGCGAACTTTGCTGCCCCGGCAGTGTTAGGTCCCTCTTGTTTGGACTTAATAGGATAGATCTGGTATCTCTCAGGGGATGCAGAAACTCCAGGCTCGGCTGGGCCCCTCGCAGAACCAGTGCCTCCACTGAGAGAAATAGAATCATTTTGGTATTTGCATCCTTGGTGCGTTTTTGAATGCCTCTCAGCCAAGCCTGAGAAACAATATATTCTGAGCTATGTCAATAACAATTGTAAACTCTTCTGAGTTATTTAAATTATTCTAATACATTGGAAAAAGTCTGAAAAAAAATTTACCCATGCGGTAAATAATCCTCCTTATGTTAAAACTACTCATACAAAAATTCATCAACTGAAAAATTGGTATGAATTAACGTGTCAATTCCAAAATAACAACGGATTCACATAAAGAGTCTTTGCAAAAGGTTAACTTCATGCTAAAGAGATAAGAAGAAATAATTTACATGGAAAATTTCATTTAGTGCCTTGGCCCACTCTTAAAGTGGCTCAGTGTCTGCAGAGTGTCGACAGTCACTTGAACTTGAAGGGAACTCGTGCAATGTCTCGGCATGTCCTTCTGAATCATGAATCTCAAATGTCAAATGAACAGGAGCCTCCTTTTTCCCCTCAGCTCTATTTTTCAATAAAAAGCTGTAAAAAGCTTTTTCAAGGCAAGACTAGTTTTAAACTAAGATTTATTGTCTTAGAATTTTAATTGAGACCATCTCTTGGTTCTTGTTCACTTTTCCAAATGCAAAGTTGATGTCTGTTCTCTCTCAGCTTATTTCCCAAATCAGAATCCATCTGATGCCACATACAAGAAAAACATTTGCCAGAGGAATTTTCTGAATTGCTCTAAAATATAGTGCTTTGAGGATGAGTAGAATATCGGCTCTTTAGTATTCATTTAACATTCAAGCCTAAACTCCCTGCTAGAAAACAAAGTTGATTAAGTGATATTTTTTACTTTTAGGTGAGTGAGATAGGAAAGAACATGAATTTTTAAATCTACTATTTAAATGTATTATATTTGTAATAAAAAAGTATTTTAGATTATGTATTTTAATAAATGTATATATGTAATATATATTACTTGTAAATAAAACATTTGTGTTATAAATTTATAATTTTAAATATAAAACATTTTCTTAACATATAATCCAATATTTAGTAGATATGAAACTTCACTATTTACTAATTTAATATAATCAGAGCCTTAGGTTTAGGACATCAGAATGAGTTTTATGTACCTGAGCACAGGCAGTGTGCTCCGTGTGCACCATGGTGACTTCTATGGCGTGCCTTCTGGTCTCCTTCATCTATCCTGGTCTCAGATGGCTGCACTCTGAGATCAGCGTGTCCACCTCCACCATATGCATCCAAGACACGGGGAGACCATGAGAGGTTGTATTTCAAAGACCTTCTGAAGTGATTCTACAGACCATAAATGTCTACAAGAACAACCTGCCTATGTTCTTACAGGAAGGATGAGGGAGGTTCCAAGCAAGATGTAGACAATGGGTCCAGGCCTGGCTGGTACCAGGATTATCTAGATAGACTTGGAAACATTGTATCTCTCAACCTACCTGGATGAACAGAATCAGACTCTGGGATGAGCCTTCATGCCTCACTCGAGGCTAAAGTTTATGTTTAATTTTTCCTAATGATATTATTTTACTAATCATTTACTGGTATATATGAAAGAAAGTTTCTCTTACATCAACGCAGGGCTGAAGGTCTGAGATCTGAGATTTCACTTAACTTCCTTTCACAATTCCCTAACCTTTTAACAATCTCCTAACCTTTAACAAGCAAATATTTCCTTGTGTTATAACTTTGACAGATTTTTCCATTGGCCTATTTAGTTTGTATTTATGTCTGTGACATTTAAAACTTTTATTTCATAATTACGGTAGCGCATTTATCAAAGGAGGAATTCTGCTCCCTAATTTACATTAAGAAGAGACGCACGTAAAAATGTATCAATATTTCTTCCCATTTAAAAAACTTAAATGACAATTAGTGTCGATCATTCAAATGCAAAACAGAATATCTGTCCTCATCTTTATTCCGTTCACAATTTTCATTTCTTTCTATTATAAAAATTTCTTTTGATTTCCACATGCAAGTCAAAGCGTACCTTGTAAAAGTGGCATTTTTTTCTCTGAACTATTTCAGACTCTCTGATTAATTTTTCAGAGTATTCTGTATAAGTCTACCTCCCACAGCCACACTAACTGCTAACACTTGTGAGCAACTCCTCTGTGCCAGGAATAGTGCTAAATGCTTGATCTACATTTTCTTTTTTGCTCTCCATTCCACCAAGTAGGGACCGGAAACTTGGGAGTTTAAGTAACTAAACTAATGAAATCATCTTGTAAGTGTCAGAGCCTGCGGGGGAGAGCAACTTCTCGAAGTGCATCTATGTTAACAGGGGCTTTAAGACACTGCCAGGCAATGGAGTGAAGTCTGCAATATTTAGTACTGATTTATTCAGTAATGTAATTTTCTATTGACCATAGAATTAAAATTAATGTAAGTAAGGGGTGCAGGGTTCTAGAAAAACTCAACCTTTTATATTGATGTCCGCTGATACCGTAGACAGTACATCATGACTTTATTCCCTCTGGCAAGTGACTGAATTAAAGTCACAATCTGAAGAATGATTTTTACGGTAGACTATCTGTTGCCTGGTAGGCTCATATATGCCCATTAGGCCCACTGTCATCCTATACTCTTGCTGAATGGAGATTTTTATCAATAAATTAAAATATCCAGACAGCAGAAGTCTTTGGGTCATTTGTATCACCCCACTTGAAGACATATCTAAGGAAAGCAGTATTTTCTTACTGCCAAGCCAGTGTTCCCATTTTGAGTCGTATTTGCTGAGTGATGCATCATTCTTTTTGGAAAACTTTTTCTCAGTGCTCTAATACTGAGTTCTAAACTCCTAGCAAGTTTAAGCAAAGACGACTTCAGGTCTGCCCTTGTGAAACAGAGGTATGCGATAAAAAATGGATTCCATCTCAGAGTAGCCGGGAGAGCAGGAAATGTGTGCAGAAACTACACTAAGTGAGGCATGAAGAGAAGCTATCTCAGCTGTCTGGACTTGAGGGCAGGACACATGCATTCAACAAAAGAGATTACTTCAGGCTTAAAATTTTTTTAACAATAGGAGCTGATGATCAATGAAGGAAAGAAGGACGCTCTAACGATTTTGGAGGACCCAATCAACTTGACCTTTCATTTTTCATGAAGTCCTCCAATAAATCTACTCCATTTTTCTCTCTCAGCACCCTTAACAATTATTGTGATTCTTGCGATTCAAATGGCCTTGGGAAATGCTTTTGAGTAGAAGGGCAGAGGGAGCCAGGCTGTTCAGTGAGTGACAGAAATATTCAATGGCTGTGAACAGAGTACAAAAATTGATGTGATCATTTAAAAATCTAACTCCATCCCACGTTTCTGCCCCTTAAGCATGAGTGTAAGTGACTCCCTATATGGGATTTTATTTTCCCATCAAAGACAGCATGATTTCCTCTAAACTAGACAGCACACCTTCCGATGCTTTTTGATACTTTATAACATCGATCATAATGCTGACCATGCAAGGGTCCCTTAATAAGACATTTTAATATTAGTCAACAGGTCATGTGATAGATCAATAAAAACATCTCTGCTGATTCTGCATTAGCTAAATGCCTAAAAATAGTACACGTGTATTCTTGTCGACAACATATTTTGACTAAACAGGTACCTTGGCTCAAATGATATAATCAGAGAGCACAAGCATGAATCTGCCCCAGGGCTCCTCAGCCTGTGCTCAGAGAAGCAGTCAGGGTGAGTAGCGGGCAAATAAAAGGGAAATGAAAGAAAGGGAAAACCATAGATAAAGATTTTGGAGACAGATTTAGAGGAAAAGGGGGAAGAAACACTGAATAGAGCAGATTGAAAGGAAACAGTACGAAAATGAATGGACAGACTTAGGATGGTGAGGCTGTGGTCCAGAGGAATTTTTATAACCAATCGGAGCATACCTTTATCGTGATGAGATAATCACTGCATATCTTTTTGGCTTTTATAGAGGATACAGGATCTCCTACACAGTCATTAGTTAAACTTCTGAGATCACAAAACAGCCTAGGGAGCATTGTACTTGTCTTTTTTTTTAATATTTTTAATTTATTATTGTATTATTTAATTATCTTATTTTGGTCGTGTTGGGAGGTAATTAGGTTTATTTATTTTTAGAGGAGGTACTGGAGATTGAACCCAGGACCTCGTGCATGCTAAGCATGCACCCTACTACTTGAGCTATACCCTCCACCTTAGCTGTCTTTAAATGTAGGCGGCCGTATTGCTGAGAAAACGATGTACCAATGACAGGTTATGACTTTGAACATGGGGCTGAATGACTGGAAGCACTCACGAGACCTCGTTAATCTGAATTAAAAATCTATTAGAGAATTGAGATTTTAAAAATTCAGGCGAATACTCACCCAACAGACAGGAAAGGCTCCTTTGACTCCAGTCTATGAAAAAAAATATGAAAAATATATTTTAATATAACAATTTGCTGTGTACTTAAAAACTGCTTTTATATGAATCTGACAGAAATATTATACTTGTTTGGATGAAAATGCACAATTGAGCACCAGTAAAAAGCTATAAACCATATATTAAGACCTAATCTGGACTAATTCAAATTCTGGCTGGATTAATGCGGAGGCGAATTAAAATGAAGAGAGACGTGGAAAGGAAATGGAGTATTTAAGTGATACATTGAGATAATATTGTTAGTCTAATACTGATCTGCATTTTTTCTATGCTTACTTATTTTCTCTCTTTACAGTAATCTGTAGAAATTTTAATATATCAATTTATGGTTGTTGTTGTAGTGAAGCAACTTACAATGTCTTTGGTTAAATATTGGCTGAATAATTTATTTCCAGTAAATATTTTGTAATGAAGAGAGAAGCAGCTCACCATTCGTGGACACTTACTGGCAGCAGCACGACTTGGTGGGGGGGTGAGGTCACAGATAAGGACAGTCCTGCCTCCTCTGTGTCTCCTAAGGACTGGGTGTTCTTTGTACCTCGTAGCATATTAAAGGTGAATTGTAATCCTGAAGCCGCTGGCTAGTTGCGGCATCTTGAGGAAGTCACTTAATTTTTTTTTTAATTTTAATTTTTTTTTAATGGAGGTACTGGGGTTTGCATGTGCCCTATCACTGAGCTATACCCCGCCGCCCTACCCTAGAGCAAGTCGCTTTAATTTCATAAATGAACTAGCTCTCTTTTGCAAAAGGTAAACAAATCAGGAAAGGATCCACTTCTAAATCTCTCCTAATTAATAATTAAGGAGGCCGGCTGATGGGTGTGTATCAGTCACTTTATTTTCATGGGAGTTTTTAAAGCTATGATTATGGGTTAAATGTTGGCCAATATTGAGGACATTTTAATCTAAATCCTAAGCGTTTCAAAATTTTCAGAAGCTTTCATGTCCTAAACTATTTCATTGTCATATAAACAGTTGTAGGAAAATGGCAAGAAATTTAATTCTTCAACAAGCATTTACAGAGTGCCAGCTGATCACGTTTTGACATGGACAACCAAAGGGACTAACTTAGAATTAAGCCAAAAAACTTTACTTGTCTATGAGTCTAAACAAGGAAGGCAATCATCCTTTTTTTTGGTCTCTATTCCATTCTGTGTGTATAAAAAAATGGCCTCTTCTACATACGCCTGGGTCCACTTACAGGCAGAGCTGGTACGTCTCCCTGCCACCTGCCCGGCTGCTTTGGGTGAACAGTCCCAGGAGGGGACTCTTCTCGGGAGCAGGCACCCTGTCACCCCTCCTAATAGCAGCAGATAGGGAAGAGGCAGAGAAAACCAAGAGTCAGCGCTAAGGGTTGGCGGTGGCTATTTCTGTAACCTTTCCCTTTCCTGATTCCAATATTATTCACACCTCCGCGTAAATTATTTACCATGTTGAGTGTTCACTTTTCCCATATGCTTACGGATAAATAAACAGAACTAAGAGGAGAAACAAGTTGAAGATAAATAATGAAATATGTTTGGAGATACTTGCTTTATAAGACGTGACTAGTGCCAAGTGGTCAGAAGAAATTACTTTGAAGAAATGGGGTGGATTCTATATAATGTGGAGCAGAAGACTGTTTACTTATTTGGACCATCAGTGGCACGATGCTATCACTTCTCCCTTATTTTCCATCTAAAGCTTTTAATAAATAGCTAACATGTGGGTATTAATAGGGTCCCTTCTCCCCACATTTGCCAATAATTCAGCCTAACAGCTATCGGATTTTAGTTCGCGCGTATGATGTGCTGGTGCTGTGTGCTAGCCTCCAGCTTCCTAGTTCCTCCTTTCTCACTGCCTCCCCAGGACCCCTTGCCTCTCCGTGCTGTGTGCTTCTTAGTGGCACTGAATCCTATAGTGAAAGAATTTCCAAACGTTTAAGGCTTGACTCCTCTTTCATCCTTCACATCTCAATTAGCAACGTCCTGTCAATTCTTCCTTTATGCTACGCTCACACCTTCCACTTCCCTCTACTCCTAGGCTAGTTCTCATTACCTACTGCGGCCTGGCTGCTCTCTCCAAATGGAAATTCTTTGTCCATGGTGGCTCCAACTTTACCTGCTGGACTCACACTAAGCTTCCTTCTGTGCTCCCACCCACACCATTTGTTTACAAACTGTGCCGTGCCAGTTTCTTTACCAGCATCGTAAGTGACATGAACAGAAGCAAGACCCACCACTTGCCTTTCCCTGTGCGATTGCTAAAACACTAAATGCGGAATGTGTTTGAAGTAATACGTATTGACCGATTTTCCTTTTTTTCTAAAGGTTTCCGGTAAGCAGCTGTTGGATTGAAGCATATAGGTACACATGTTACCCCGCTGCCCCCAGTGGTTAATATGGTTAGTCTTACTACCTAGTTAGTTGTCTCCTTCGACTTTTACCACTTCACTCAACATTTCAATGATCTCCTTCCAAGGGCTCAACAGAAGCACTCAGAAGAGAATCCAAAGTTTTCAGAATGATGTTGGACAGAGTTTTGCCTGATGTCCTGTAAACCAAGGGTTTGCTATCCAGTCTACAGGCCAAATCCTGCTCACCACCTGCTTTTACACAACCTTCAAGGTAAGAATGGTGTTTACATTTTTCAGTGGTTGGAAAATACCAAAAGAAAAATAATAGTCCGTAACCTATGAAAATTACATGTCATTCAGATTTCTGGGTCTATAAATAAAGTTTGCTGGGACACAGTCATGTTTATTCATTTACATATTGTTTAAGGCCGCTTTGGGGCTACAGCAGTAAGTTGAATGGTTGTAACAGGGATTGTATGTCCACAATCTCAAAATATTTACTATATAGACTTTATAGAAAAAAAGTATGCCCTTGAATGAAGTATGATTATGTTGTTGGAAGGAACTGAAAACAGCTTCTCTAAGGTGGTGCTCTTTCTTTTGCACATATCAAGATATTCTCCCAGACTTGGAAGTTCAGAATAATCTGAATTCCTTCTCTACACCCCCAATTCAGTCTCTGACCCTACAGACAGATTAATTCCCCTGAAATGCTGTTTTCATGTCACTACCTTTCTTGACAGTTTCAATAACCATGGGGTGATGCCTAAACTTTTTAGCTTGTCATTTGAAAGCTCTTCACAAACATGCTTCACAACCAACTTTCTATGTTATTCTTTATCACTTCTTACTAACCATTTTATTCCAGGAAATTTGTCTATTTATAGTCCCTCCCCCTAAATCTGTTTTAGCTTTGCTTTGGTGTCTTAAGTGCTTGAAAACTGTTTTTTCCTTCCTTTCCCTATGTATGATCTATTTCTCTTTTGAGTTTATCGCAATCTAACTCCTTCAGAAATCCTGACAGTTTCATCTTCCAGGGACAGTCCTGTCTCTAAGGTTCTACTAATTATTATCTCCATCACTATGACAGAGTCTCAGGACAACAGTCCTGGGTAAAAGGCCAACTTAGACTTTCACGAAGGCTGAGGAGAATATTAAACTTGCATCTTTGCTTAGAGAAGAACCTCCTGTCTGTTCTGTTTCCAATGGGTCTAGGTTGGGGGGGGTGCTGATGCTCTGTAAGCTGAGCAGAAAGGCAAGTTTATTGCCCACTAGTCACCGTAAGTCATGAAGACAAGCCCAAGGTCCCAGGAGTCCCAAGTATGGAAATCTTGGTGGGGAGCCACTGCCAGGAGATCCCACCTCCAGTCTCATCCTCTCCACACTGCAGAGGAAAGTGACAACTGGCCCACGTTGAACGATGCTTTGCTTTGTAACCAACTGCTCAGTCGTGGCTCATTACATGGAGTCAACTTTTCTCACCTTGAGATGATTCAGAGATTCTTACATGTCTCTCATTACTTATATAGCAAACATCATAATCTACTCAAGGGACTGTTGAGAAGAATACAGAGCAACCAGCACTGCTCCCGGCACAGAGGAGACCATGATGGCCATGGTTATGCCAAAGATAGGTCATTAGCTCCAGTGGCTGAAATCGCTTGAATCTATGAAAACCTCTTTTTTTCTTGTCATTTTAGTTCTGAAAAGTGAAAAAAAATGTAAAAGAAGAAAACTACTAGGAGAAACATGTTTTTGGAGAAAATTGTTTATCAATTTTATCCCTAGAAACACATGATTACACTGTGATATGCCTGGAAAGACCTTCTCTGAGTTTTTTTATATGGTAATTGTTTTGCAAAGAAAAGAATTGATTTTATCTTTCCTGGGATTTTCTTTTAACACAAAATAGGTAGTGAATTTAATAACACTTCATTCAGGACCCACTAGAGTTAGGACTTGAATACGATAAACAAACCGTAGCCTTCAGAAAAATAAGGCACAGTAGAGAAATAACATGGAATGAGAAATGAGGATCAATATTTGGGGCTAAAGGATTTATAATACTTTGTATTTAACCACAACAACAAAAAAAACCTAAGCTGTATTTACTAAGGGCCAGACATTACTCACAATGCTTTATAAACATTGACTTATTTAAACATCAATACACCTTTGAGGTAGATCTCATTTTACAGATGAAGAAACTGATACCCAAAGATGCTAAAGTGTCTTGCACAAGGTCACAGAGCTACCGAGTGGTTAAATTTGGATCTGAATTTATGCATTTGGGCTCCAAAGGTCACGCAGTCATGTCTTGCATGGTACGTTGTCTCTCATCAATTTATTTATTTGTTTGTTTTGTTGTGTTTGAATGTGCCTTACGGCACTGCCACAGTTTCTTTCTTTATACTTTCTGTGCTCTACTGAGAATCTCGTCTGGTTTCAAATGCCTTCAACCTTCAGGATATTCCCAAACTTAAGTCCAAGCATTGCACTATTTCCCATGCAAGGCTATCTCCACCCACCATTCATCTCCAATCGCAGGTGCCTTTGACTTAACGTGTCCCAAACTAAATGCATTGTCTTCCAGTCTCATTCTGCCTTTTTTTTTAATCCCTAACTCAGTGGCATAATCAGCCACCCAGGTAATCAAACTAGAAAGATTAGAATCTTTCTCATTAACTCCTTTCCAGCAACATTCACTCTCAGTAGCTTCTCCTATTTCTGTTCTTACTGTTGCCAAAAGTCCTCTTCATTCTGTTCTTACCTCTCAGTTATTATCACAGTTCAAGTGACCATCAGCTTTTACACGGGCTGTTAGAATAATCTCCTCAGTGACCTTCCTTCTGCAGTATTTCTTTGGACTGGCCATATCCACTAGCAGGACCTTCTCTCTATGTGGCCACGTAATTCCCCTCATTACAAATCTCTGAGTGCTTCTAGGACGTCTTTTCTGAAGTCTCTTCTGATAAGGCACCACAGGTGGTTTCAGGATGCTCCGTAACTGTTCTCACAACACTCTGTAACGCTTCATCGTGTGCATTAAAAACTGCAATTGTATTTTACATTGGATTCCCCATTAAGACTGTAGGAACTTCAAATTTCAAATCCCCAGAATCATGCCTACTTCCTAAGAAGCTCTCAGTAATGATTTTGTCACGTGAACTTGCCCTTCCTCACTCTCCCACCCTTACTTCCATTATTTGCTTGCAGAATAAAGTCGAAACCCTTTACTAATAATTAAAAGTTCATTCGCAGTCTGTTTCCAGGGTGCCCTCCCAGCCTCCACATTCTGTGCTCCAGCCGCACTGAACCGACTGCTCACTGCTGGGCGGCATCCTGCTTTCTCAGACCCCTGTGCTTTGGCATAGTCTGGGTTTTTGTAGAAGTGACTTCAATTACTTTGTTTTCTGGTGTTTTTAAAATGAGTCCAAAGTAACTTATAATTATGATCCCCTACAATATTTATAGGATTCTGTAGTTAAAATTATGAACCAGCACTACTGTTCACTACTATCTGATCTATTCTCTCTAGCAATGATAACCCAAGCCTGACCTACATGTATGATGGATGTGCCAAAGAACTGAGGATGCAGGTACCAGAATGAGCCTGCCAGATTCTGTCCCTGGCTCTACCACCTTCTGGCTGTGTGGCCTTGGAAAAGTGAGGCCCTTTTCTTTGTGCCTCAATTATTTCATCTGCAAAATGGACGTAATACTAAACCTAACTCTCAGGGATGTTGAGAGAATTAGATAAAAAACTAAATACATTGGATATAGGGAGTGCAGGCTGGGGAATAAGATGCTGTAGCAGTTATATATTAATGAATCATGTTGGGATGTGTTGGTGAAGATATGCAGGCGGCAACAGGTGGAAATGTAGGCCTGGAACTCAGGCAAGGCATCTGGGCTGGGAAGAGATTTAGGATTCATGTCATCAGTGTAGAGTTGGTATAGGACATCATGGGCGGGAGTGTGGAGAATGGGAAGGTTGAGGAGCTAACAGGCTCCCAAGTGTAGATGCCAAGTTCAGAAAAGGACAGGAGAACTGCTTAGTCATTTGTACCAATCTGTAACTGGCATGGTATCCAGCACCTAGCTGATGTTCCCCAAATGTGGACTGAGTGAGCCAACCTGTGCCTGGATCTGTCATCAGTTTTCAGTTTGTTCTGTGGGATTAGGAGTAAATTAAAAAGGGAAGATTACTTTCTGAAATAGCTGATGTGTGTTTAACCTAAGCTAGAAAGGAACAGAAACAGGGGAGGACCACATTCTTAGATATAGACCAGAGTCTATTGACAGGCCAAAGCTAGTGCTGAAATCTAGTGATGCTTGAAATATAGTTTATTAACCCATGAATGAATGAATGAATCCATTAAAAAGATGGAAGAACTTTTTTTTTATTGAAGTATAGTCAGTTTACAATGCTGCATCAGTTTCTGGTGTAGATCATAATGTTTCAGTTATATGTACACGTAACATATTTTCTTTTTCATATTCTTTTCCATTATAGGTTACTAATATTGAGTGTAGTTTCCTGTGCTATACAGTATAAACTTGTTGTTTATTTTATATATAGTGGTTAGTATCTGCAAATCTCAAATTCCCAATTTATCCCTTCCCACCCCTTTTCTACCCTGGTAACCTGCTAAGTTTGTTTCTATGTCTGTGAGTCTGTTTCTGATTTGTATATAAGTTCATTTGTGTCTTTTTTCAGAGTCCATATAAGTGATATCATATGGTATTTTTTCTTTCTCTTTCTGACTTACTTTACTTAGAATTGTGATCTCTAGGTCCATCCATGTTGTTGCAAATAGCATTATTTTATTGTTTTTTATGGCTGAATAATATTCCATTGTATAAATATACCACAGCTTCTTTATCCAGTCATCTGTTGATGGACATTTAGGTTGTTTCCATGTCTTGGCTATTATAAATAGTGTTGCTATGAACATTGGGGGAAGGCTATTTTTAATTGTATACTTTTTTTTCCTCAAAAAGGATAGATCTTCATCTACATCTCAAATAGCATTTTCAAGACAAACATGGGTGCAAACATTTTACGCAGAGAACAGTGTGGCTGATTTCCACCTTCCCATCACTCTCTCCACGCACCCTCGGAGAGCCTAATAATGATCAACATAGCCAAAGTTTACTCTGCTAGAAACTATGCCAGGCCCTCTAATATCTGTAATTTTGACAACCACAGATGAGAAAATGAAAGTTCAGAAAGACTAAGCAATTTGCTCAAAGTCACACAGCGAAGTTATGAAGTCTAAATTCAGTCACAAGCCTGATTCCAAAGTCTACACTTTTA
The DNA here is from genome assembly GCF_048564905.1 of Vicugna pacos. NCBI lineage: Eukaryota > Metazoa > Chordata > Mammalia > Artiodactyla > Camelidae > Vicugna > Vicugna pacos. The sequence continues at coordinate 5,407,228 of NC_133015.1, forward strand.
GCCTCTGCTCTAGACTCTAAGAAATGGGAAAGAACACAATCAGTGCTCTGGTCTATCTTGCCCGACTTGGGGCACAGTGTGGCCCAGGTAATTGCTAACTGGTTAATATTGGAATAACCAATTATTATTGCTAACCAATTACTTATGGAATAATTTGACATTTTTAAAAACAAACAGCTTAACAACCTTCTTAAGGATTACAGAAACCTTATTTTGATATTTAAAATTTAGTCTACTTTTCCTCATTAACCATTTGTAATCTAACCACATCCACATGACATTTTCATCATTCCAAGGTCTTCTGATTTAAACAGGCTTTTTTTTTCCAGGTAAGTGATTAAATATGAGCAAAAGATGATGGTTTGATCAAAGATAAGTCCTTGTGAGGTGATTCTTAGATGTCTTCCTTTCCTGAACATTTTGCATATTAAAGATAACACAATTCTGTCAGTATTTTTAAAAATTCATTTATCGCCAAAAGGTAAAAAAAAAGTTTTTTTTCTTTATGTAACAGGGCCTGGATATTCATAAGTAACCATAGGTGAGTTCTTTGACATCCAGTGAACATCGGAATCTGTCTGTGATACTTACTTGCTTGGCTATTCTTTCCTCGCCTAATGAAAACAAAACAAAACAAAACAAAACAAAACAGAAGCAAAGGCAGCCCAGCCTTCTGTGCCCGCCGCCCGGGCCCAGGCGCCTAGGAGCTCTCGCGGTGGGAGCGAGGCAAGAGGCTGGTTAGGAAGGACCACCTCCTCGGTGCCCGGCGGGCAGGCGCACTGCTTGCGCATGCGCCAGCCTCCTCCGCGCATCTGCCCTCGTTCCGTATCTTTGGTGGAGCAACACTTTGTGACGTCGCTGCCTGCTGATCACGGGCAGCGCTCGGAGCGTTCTCGGGCCGACCGTGGCGCTTTTCCAGGTGTGGCTCCCTACAGGGGTGCCCTGCTCTGACAGCTGTACGTGGATTATCCTGCATGTAGCCTTTTCCCGCTGTCCTGTCAACCACGTTGGGAAATTTGTGGCAAAGCAGACTCTGGTGAGACTGATGGGAGACTCTGAGGAGGCTGAGAGTGGGAACCAATCATTTCCTTAAGATCTTGTATGCTCTGAATCTGGGAGGTCAAAGGAGTTGTAATTTTCATGTCAGCATTGGACTAATTGATGGTGGCCGCGGGGAACAACATATTGACGAACATTCTAAAACCTCCTTAGGTCTCGGGGTGTAAAAGCGCTGTAATTAACCTACGTCCGCCACAGAAATAGGAAGGGAAAGGAGAAGAGCAGTGTCCAAATATGTATTTACCAACTGTGTGCTAATAGAAGGCACAGAACTTTGCTAAAACTTACAAAAAGAATGAAGCGATAGAACGTGTGCAGTGGCTCTTAGATTTCTAGACATATCCCAGTGTGTACAAATAATAATGTAAACCCAATGCCTCATATGTGATAATGGCCAACATCCTGAATCTGACATACTATTTTAGCATTTGAAGGCATTTAATCCTCATAACCTCCCTGTGAAGTTGGTATTATCATCTCCATTTTATACACAGGAAACTGGAGTCCGTGAAAGATTCGGTAATTACCCCGATATCTGTAAGCTAGAAAGTCATACAGCAGGGTGATAAATCAGGCAACCTGATTAAGACCTTGAGTTCTTAAAATGATAGTGTATTTCCACCATTTTCTTATGTGTTCTTCATCGGTCATTAGAGGAGCACGGAGTTCTCAAAGCTGAGCAGCGCCAAGCTCCTCCTTCACTCCTATGGTGGACTTTGCCTACAGTGAATTCCATTTCTCTGGAGTTAAAAAAAAAAAAGCTTTCCCCTTTATTTCCTGTGATACCTTTTTCAAGGGTCTTCACGCCCAGTTGGAATCCCTGCTTAGGGCTGTGGTCAGGCTCCTTGGTACGTTGCATTTGCAGTTACCACCATCTGTGCTGCTCACTCCAGGGACAAGTTAATAGGTGGCCGTGGTATCAACCAAGAGTCTCAGTGGCGGTTGTGACTGTCACAGTCATGACTTTTGCCACCTTGGAAATTAAGCCTGCAGGGCTCATCTCCCTTGGACAGGCTGTAATGTTTTTTCATAACTCTACCAGGAGGCTTAGCTGCGACAAGAGGAGCAGAGGTGAAGTATAGAGGAACGCCCTGGCAAGAAAGACCCTTAACCACTGGTGGGTTCTCCTGGGACACTTGAAGCAGCTTTCTCAGCTAGGGGAGGAGCAGTCACTTTTTGGCCAAAGCAGAGGATAGGATCTCAGCCTTGCTCTGCAATGATTCCAGAATCAACCCCATCACACCTCATATTGCAACGGAAGGCACACAGCTCTGAGTATTTCCATGAAAATAAGAAAAAAAAGTGATTTTCTGAAGGGAGAAACTTTCAAACTCAATTATTTTCACGTGGGAAGATCTGCTCATCTCAGTTCCAAACCTACGTAGCGAAGGGAAGTAAATTTAAGAAAAACGAGCAAGTGGCTGCTCAGCTGTCTCTTTCCATTGTCTTATTTAGTTACTTGCTAATAGCTGTTAAATCCTACAGAGAAACTGTACATCTGCCAAGAGCGCAGGCTGGGGAAGCAGGTAATCAATCAGTCACAGAGTTATCCGGCTTCACATCTCAATCCTCAGTCCTGCTCTTTGCAGAATACTAATGCCGTTTATCTTTTCCCCTCCATTTTAAATGAAGATGTCAGAGCCAATACATTTCGGTGCGGGCTTTTGATGGCCAGTCACGGTGAGTTGTACAGAGTGTGAATGCTGCTAAATGACGCAGCATACGTACTTGCGGGGCCACCCCCATAGGTTGACATGAGCAGTTGACTTTCGTCCTCACGTGCCTCCCCCGCCACCTCCAGTCCACACTCCTCACCTGCGCCCCACGTTCTCACCCCTGTTCTGGGTCCCAGGTGAAACCTCACTTTCTTCTCTGCCCTCTCTTAGTAAAGCATTGTAACTCACTCAGCCTAAATTGTAGCTAATGTCTGATACAGGTTTGGGAACAGCTCATTTCTGTGTATGTGTTGCTTAACTACGTTTCCGCTCTTCCCAGTGACAGGCTTGTCTGGCAGATAATCTCTTGCCTGATTCCCTGTCTTGGTAACCTCAGGCCCTCTCAGCCCAGCTCTCCACCTTTCTGGTTTACAAAAAAAAAAAATTCTGGCTCCTGATGTCTGAATTGAATGACCTCCACTATCACATGCTGACAAAATTGTGTGATGCCATTTGTCTGCCCGGGTGACTCAATGTTACCTCCTCCTGGATTGTGCTGAAAGTTCCACCTGACTAACTAGGCTGCATTTTAGTGCAGGAATTCGTGTCAGTGTCCTTCTAACTCTACAGCTGTGACTGTCCTACAAGAGCATGGGTTTATAATTCCAGCTTCCAGCCCCTCCTGGGCTGCTCCCTGAGTGAACTGTGTAGGATCTAGCCAGGACCCCAGACCTGATGCGTACAGTCTTGTTAAAGACGCCAACCATCTCTACAATGCGAAGTCCAACAGTGAATTACTAGTTAACGTGAACTTTGATTACGTCTTCATGAAAACATTTTCTTCACTAGGTTTCACAACACTTAGTGTAACTTCACTAGTTGTGTCTTTTGAGTCACCTTTGCTAGTTCTTGACTGCAAGGGTTCTAGAGCCCAGTCCTTGGAATTCATCTCTTTTCTGTCTTTAGTTATTCCTCTGGTGTTTGTTCACATCCAGTCTCATGGCTTTGGGTACCGTCTGCATCAGTATGACTCACAGATGTGGATACCCGGTCCGGACCTCTCCCTGAACTCCAGACTACATATTCAACTGTCTCCTTGAAGTCTTTACTTGGATGTCTAATAGATATCTCAACTTCAATATGTCCAAAAACTACACTCCTAGTCTCTACCGCCTACCTTGGCTTCCTTCACCCTCTGCTGCGAGGTATTCCTCATCTCACTTGATTGCAACTTCGTATGTCCAGATGCTCAGTGCAAAAACCTTGGGGACCTCTGTGGTAGACAGTCTGGCCATCATCACGTCCTTCCCTCCACCCATCAAGAGGTGAGGTCTATGCCCCTCCTCTCAGTTTGACTTGTCTCTACCATTCAGTTTCTGTCTTGGCTCCTAGTAAGTTCTGATGGTACTATACCAAGACCCCTCAAGAAGGTGAGCTGACTGGGTTGCCCAGTTGCCCTCCCAGCCTTTCTCAGTCAATATCTCAGGACTGGGGCTTTGTTCTGATCTGGGTCTATGGCCGGCGCTCATAATTGGGCCACTGGATAGCAGTTCTCTCTGGCCAGATTGAATATGGAATGTCTGCCTGATAACTGCCTGTGCACATTATGCTGCACCTAACATAAAACTCTTCTGTTTTGGTTTTTCTTTCTTCAGCATTATATATATTTTTTAAATGTTTGCTGTTTTCAGTCAAAATGGATGCCTGGTATTACTTATTTCCTTCATAACATCTTTTGGTTTTTTTTTTTTATGCCCATGTTTCTACCTTTTTACACTCAATTTAGTTCATATTTTCCAATATTGGTTATATGGTATTTCTTTTCTCAACCCTCCAAACATGAGATTTGCTATATTGAGTTTAGGGAATAAAGAGTAAAGGAAAAAAATGAGAAAAAAGTCTTCAGCAAATCAAGAAATCAGAAGTTACAATTCTACTCAAGTTCTTCTAGAATTCTCACGATACCATGTTAATGTCTTCCCCCGTGTTGTGGATAGTTTTAGTTAAGAATAGGACTTGAAGTACCCGTAGCAATTGCTACGCAATCCAACTCCAAATGCTATTTCACACACGATTACCTGTGTTTGGTGGGTCATCCTTTTGTTTCCTTTTCAAACTCGGTTATTTAGCTGGTGTATCATTTTGTCAGAAGTGCTGGCAGCTCACTGCGCGGCGCCCGTTATGGCAGCAGCAGCAGCAGCAGCAGCAGCGAAGTGGCTGAGCTGCTAAACACGCGGGGACGGTGACTGTCAGGCTGGCACCATTGTCTTATCCCCGGCTCACTAATCTGTAGTCAGAAGAACCGCCATCCCCCTGCATTCCTGATGACTTATTTTATTGCACCGCTTAAGGGCTCATAAATTTTGACTTTTTTGTTTTTGAAGATGAGATGGCTTCAGCGGCGCCCCACCGCGCCCTGCGCGGCCGCTGCCCTCTGCGCGCTGAGCTCCGCATCCCGCGGGGCGCCCTGCCGGCGGCGGCTTCTCCACACGGGGCTGCTGGCCTGCGCTGAACTGTGAGGCACATGCGAATGAAGTTGCCCTTTTAGAAAATTAACTTTTCTAATAACCGCGGTGACGGGAAGAGTCTAGTTCTAAAGATGAAGGGCTGTATCTTTCTAGCCTGTTTTGCATGACACCAAGTGCAAAGAGCCCTCATTCTTGCCTATGTGACTGCTTTTGTGTGATGTTTATCAGCCACCACTGGAAAAATCTGCTTTTTAAATCTCTCTCGCTCTCTCTCTTTTGGTTATAAAATTCTCATGAAAGAAAATTTGCATTAGGTACTAAAGTTGCAATAGAAATATTGTCCATTTTCTCACTGTCCAAAGAAAATCACAGGCAATATTTTGATCTCTGTTTTTTCCCTCTGCACATGTTTGCTTCATCTGTTAAATCGTTTCGGTTTTCTGCTTCTGTAATATATGCTGTTGATACAATTAGATGCCATTATATATGTTGTTGTATAATTTGGCTTTTTTCTTTACTCGCAATTTCATCTTCTCCTGTAATCTGAACACCTTGTGACATGTCTCATACTCAATATTGCATAAAATTTAGTTGGTCCAGATTACTCAGTATTATAAATATAAATGCAAAGAACATCTTGGGAATAATTTCATACTTGTTTGCATTTTTAAATATTTGAAATTATTTACTTAGACATACTTCCAGAAATGGAACTACTTAGTCAAAAGATATGAATATTTTAAGATACTGGATGGAGTTTGGAGGAAGAAAGGCATAAACTTGATAATGAAACATGTACGCCTCACTTTAGTCTCTGGATTAGATAGTAAATAGTTGAATCCCAGAACATTAGAAGTAGGAATAAACTAAGAAATGGTTTAGCTTGATTCCTTTGTGTTAAACAGGATTTAGGAGCGGTGAGATTGCTTATAATCACCTCGTTGGCTAGGCAGGTGGTAGCAGAGACAGGATGTGGTTGAAGGTTCCCTGACGTCCAATTCAGTGCTCCTTCTAATGACCTCTGACATCCTTTTAGGACAGAGTGATTCTGACACATAAGCTTAGATTTTGTCAGAGAGGAGATATTTCAAACAAATACTAAAGTGCAAACTATACGACAGCTCAGTTTCCTTTGCAGTGTAATGTGCGTTAACTCAAAACAAGCTCCTCGTCCTTTGATTTCACCATACGGTGAACATACATGAAATAGACGTCAGTGCTTGAACTAGGAGGAAGTGTCCTTACTATTCCGAGTATTCGGATGCTTAACAAAACCAATAAGGGTGAATGGTCAATCATGTGTAGCATTCCACTAGAAAAGAATTTCGGAAGTTTAATAGAGCTAATTTCCAAAAGAACGAACTTTTGTGTGAAGCATTCATCATACATGGCTGACTGCAAATCTAGTGAGACCATTTTGCCTTTTTTGTCGTCATCTGTCTAGACGGCAAAAAAAGACACATTTTTGCTTTTAGAATTTAACTCAGTCAGAAGAATTATTCTTGCAAAGACACCAAATAGTTTATCTAATTTTTACAAGAAAATGGCGGACTGTTTTCTAATTAATATATTTAAAGCCGACCAAAGCTAACAAACTGACCAATGTCACTTTTTTATTGTGCAGAACTTGCTCAGAGTTAAAACTTCAAAAATTGTAGAATAGATAAACAAGATTACACTGTATAGCACAGGGAAATATACACAAAATGTTATGATAAATCACAGAGAAAAAATGTGACAATGAGTGTGTATATGTCCATGAATGACTGAAAAATTGTGCTGAACACTGGAATTTGACACAACATTGTAAAATGATTATAAATCAATAAAAAATGTCAAAAAAAAGTCTTTTGATAACTCAGCATTTTCTCTTTGCTTGTAATTTGGGATATTTTGAAACTGTAATGAAACAGGAGAAAAGATATTTTTATAAACATAGAATTTGTTAATTTTATAAAATGTGGTTTAAAAAACTATTCACACTGTAAAGGTGAGACAAGATGACAGGGGAAAAAGAACTATTTGGTTTCTCACCAAGCCAGTCATGTCCATCTATATTACATATTCAGTTTATCTTCCCCTCTCCCCATTTTGTATGGCATGGCTCAGACATTCTTCTACATCATGACACTTTTCGTCTAATTTTTTTCCAGTTGCTAGAAGGTAAGCAGGCAGTCTGGTCACAAAGCATCCTTCCATGTGTAATGGGAATATTATAGGATAAGCCCTGGTGCTTCAGAGGAGAAGTCAGTGAGGTGGTTCAAAGGTTAACCTCTGGGGATGGGGATAAAAAGGAGTTTTCCGTCTGTCTTATGCGAGCCAGTCCTTAAATATCACTCTCAGTTGTACTTCAAAAAATTGAGACAAAACTTAAGAACTTAGAACTTAGAACTTCCTCTTGGAAATAAGCGAAGAGAGATCTCTCCCCTCTTTTTCCTTTGAGCATTTACTTTAGAACGTTTGTACTTGTAAGGACTTTCCTCCATCTTTGAAATGTACGTAAGCCCTTTTGAAGATTAGATAGGCCTTTATGACATAGGCTTGTCTTCTTTCTAGGACCCAGGAGCCATCTCTCTGAAACGTAAACTCAAGGGAGACAGCACCCCCTGTCTGTGGGAGGTGTTCCAAGGTGCAAAACTACTAGCTAACATAAAGATATGAGAAGGGTAATTTTCTTTTGGATAAAGCTTTACCCGGCTGCCAATTAGTTAACACAGATGGTCACCCTAATTACCAGGTGAATTTATACTGAACTATGCATGACAAATGGGGCTGTCGAGGCCTCTGACATCAGGAATAGTTACAGTGCATCTTGAGAACATGTATGAAATGGATTATATCTGCTTTACTCTATAAAAGGGTGAGATGTCTGTCTTTTCAGTCTCTTAGTGGATCACCTGTGATGAGTATCACATTCTGGATTAATGTTTATTCAATAACAAAAGTGTATTCTTTCTCTACTAACTTTGTGAAGAGGACTTCTGGATTTGGAGAAGCTTTTATGTTTAATTCTATGAAAAACAGTGTAAAGAGGGTATCACTCCCACAGTAAAAAATCCTTTAGTCTTTGATTTGTTTAAAAATAGGACCTTAGACACTCCCTTCCATGTAGTCTTGTTGCATGGGCAACGTGTCCTGGAATTTTTAATCTAATGTGTAGGTTGAGAAGATGGAAGAGATATGAGCCCTTCTGGGCAAAAAAGGAATGAACTAACTCTTCGAGAATAAACACAACCAGTTTAGATTGGAAGCTCAAGGCCCTAAATTCTCTACCTAGGGCTGTCCTAGAACAACAGGTTCCTGTAATAATCAAAAAGATAAAAGGATGAAAGCAAATGAAATCAGCACTGCCAGTGAAGACACTACATCTTGGGACCAAGCAAAGGCATTGCCTCTGGAAAATAAAATCCAGCAAGCATCTTTCTCCCAGGCAGGGAGCACTTCCCCAGTGGCACACCAGAGATGTGAGATGACCACCTTCTTCCTACGCTCTGGTGGGGACTAGCAGTGTTACTATCGGTGCTCAAACTTTAATACCCCATCGCGCAAAGCATGAAAAACAAACACAGAGTGAGACACAAAGATCATTTAACAAACGGGCTCTAATACCTGAGTCCTGCTGATGAGAGGCTTTGGCTCAACAGGAAACCCTGTTTTCACAAATGAAAGAAAGCAACGATTTCATGAGAGGCTGCAGCTTCTAAAGTACAATAAAATGACCAGCTAGAAGAAAAGAGTTGTGTGTCTTCATCTGCACCTGCCGCCTGTGAGGATGAGGTGCAATTTCAGTCCCTTCTCTCCCACGCTAGATTTATCATTCCTTTTCCATTTCTCCCCTTCCCAGAGGAGGAGTATTCAATTACAGGTCAAGAGGTCCCTGTGTGAAAGGCCATAAACATCCAAGCACGGTCTTTTTTCTTCCAGTCTCTGGGGCTGGATAGAGAAGCAAACTAAGAGGTCAGCCCAGTCTTGCTTTCTGTCTCTTCCCAGCATGCAGCTCTGTGGACGATTTGAACCACGGCTGCTCTGTAGGTCTAGCCGTCTTGGAGCATCATTCTTTTCTGAGTTTTATGCAGTTTATCACAGGATGATAAGTTGCTTTGGGAGATGCCGAAAGGAAGACTGTGTGGCTTATTCTACAGTTTATCCTTGGTTTTATTGAGAGACTTGATAAGAAAACTCCCACTAGTTTAAAAATATTGTGTGTGTGTGGTGTGTGTGTGTGTGTGTGCGCCTGTAATGTGTAACAGCTACAAGGGTGGCAACTACTATGCTGTTTAGATGATTTCACATGTGATGAGTAGTTCTCTCAGAAGACAGAGTTAAGGAAAAAATAGTTTCTTATCACAGATTGACCTACTCCCTTTTAATAGCTAGTTACAAATTATCATGTGCCCCCTTTTTGCCTTGACTGCTAGGAAACTCATAGCTAAGTTCAGTGCCCACTTATAATACCTTAGTATTACATACATTTCCTAAGTATAAATGCCTGATCCTATCCACCCACTCCACTCCCAACTCCCACCTAGTTCTTGGCTCTTATTATTTACCTCTTCTTAAAATTGGTTGTATAGTTTTACTTCTTTTGATTTTAACATAAATTAACTCAAATCAAACACACAGAACTGCAGTCTTTTAAAGAGCCTTAGAGATGGATTCTCTGCATTAAGGAATTGTACCATCCAGTCTCCTTGTACCATTACCCTGTTCTTTCTATACGCAAGAAGATATTCATGGATGTTTATGCATTAAAAACATAACAGAAGACTGCAAATAGGCCATTCTTTAACCTAGCAGAGAATTGCCTGCAGCAGAACTAACTGTTTTAATGGCTATTGTGCCAGCATTTCTTTAAACAGTTTAAATTAAAAGGTTTATAAATTACATTCACTTAGTATTGAAATATGAAGGATATAGTATATGCAAGCATAATTTTTTAAAAAATCTCTTCTTTGAGCATTTATAGGAAATGTTAACCTGTTTTAGTTGACTGTGTGCATCTTAGCAACATGATCATAGCTCAAAGCTCATTTAAAATAACTTCTTAAAATACTTTATAATATTATAGACCTTTTTCTTTGGATAATCATAATAATGAGAATAACTAAAATTTGTAGAGCATCTACACCAGCTCCAGGTTCCTTAAACATATCATCTTTCAGGAAACCTTTGTTCTTCGTTTATGCAGCTTCAAAAGCTAAGGGGTAAGAGATCAAGTTCAAAGTATCGGCGACGCTGTGCCAATGTTAGGATCCAGGCCTTCTAATACTCTCTCCATCAAACATAGGCACAATTTCAAAGCATCCACAAAGCGAGTGTTTGGAATCTCTTCTGGTTCAATAGCACTTCATGTTTGCTAGGCAGTGTGAGCTGAGGAGCGCTCGCCCCCAGTTCCCCAGTCGTATGGATGCTCAGCTTTGAGTTTCAGAAGTCGACACTGTCTGGTGTGTATTTTCTCTAGCAGATATTGGCAACTACACTTTTCCACGATGGTAATTTGGTTACCCAGGAAAGATTGAATCAGGAGCCAAAAAGAGATTGCAGTTGCGACACAGATCCAGCAACAGCTGACTTTCAGCCTGAACCTTGTAGGCTCGTCAATGCTGCGCTTGTGTCCATTTCGGGATAGGATGCCCTTATCGGTACAGGGGTAGGAATGTTTCCCTGTCCTCCTCACAGTCTATTTGAGAACCTCAGAGCCCCTTCCTAGATGGCTTTCTGAGTAGGCTCACCGGACGAGGCAGGTGAAACGGATGCCTTCACCAGTACAAAGGGAAGCATTGATACTGGAAGGCTTAAGCTTCTGAAAGTGAATGTGTACTGCCCGTGGCATTCTAAAGGAAGACATGAATAAAATAATCAGTAGTTAATTAGTAAGCATTCCTCAGCAAACAGAGTGAGCCAATGTGACACAGGAAAATATGGGACAAGAGGATGGCCGTGTCCCGGGTCTAGGTAGAGCCCCTGGGATGCGCCCCACCACGTGGGGGTCCTTGGCTTCGTGCAGGAAGGAATTCAAGAGCGAGCCACACTTGAGTAAAAGTAGATTTATTCAGAGAGATACACACTCTATAGACAGAGTGTAGGCCACCTCAAAAGGCAAGAGAAAGGGCAGAAGGTGTGGGGTTTGGATGCTTAGTTTAAAGTAAAAGTAGATACACACTCCATAGACAGAGCGCAATCTGTCTCGCTCAGAAGGAAGAGTGGCCGTGAGGTATGGGGGTTGTTAGTTTCTATGGGCTTGGTAACTTCACATGCTAACAAATGGGAAGATGATTCCAACTACTTTGGGGAAGGGGCTGGGATTCCCAGGAATGGGGCCACTGCCCACTTTTTGACCTTTTGTGGTCAGCCTCAGAACTGTCATGGGGCCTGTGGGAGAGCCACTTAGCATGCTAATGTATTACAATGAGTGTATAATGAAGCCCAGGGTCTACCGGAAGTCAAATCTCCCGCCATCTCGGGCCTCAAGGTCTACTAGGTGCTGACTTTCCTGCCATCTTAGTGCTGGTTGAGGTGTCATTCTTTTAATTGCGGTGCCCTGCCCCCTTCCTTCCTGTCGCAATTGCAGTGGAAATGTCCAGGATGCTTTTCCTCCATACTGATTTTTGCTACTTAGCATTAGCTGAGATTAGCTTCTGTTGCTTTTGTTTCCATTGTCAAGGTTCTATGGGGCATTTGGGGTCACCTGAGGGTCCTCCTTTCCCATGGTGTGTCAGAGTCACCATGGAGGATGACAATAGAACTCATGTAGGTCAAATGATTAACAAATCACCCCAGATCTTCTGCTGCAGAGTCACCTTGCTTGGCCCACGCTCTGGAAGTTTTCTGATCGTGGACGCTATCCACTCTAATTGTGGGGATCTTAAAATGGTAATACTACAGGTTACCCTGTGACAATTTCAAGGTGCCTCCAAGGTACTTGCAGCGGCAATCTTGAGTCCCACGGTCATCTCTGTGGGTTGGAAGGTTGCTATGAAAAGCATCTGTGTAACAGCGATAAAACCCCATTTGGGGATGATATCTATTAAAATCCATGCAACGAGCACGGTGAAACTTTACGTTTCATGTGTCTTACTGAGCTGTGCTTCCAGCGACCCGGAGGCTACCTTTGGGTGTGAAAACCTGTGTTTGTTCAGCTCTGATAAACGGTGTCTTTGTTCTCTGGTTGTCAGTTTCACTCACACCAGAGAGGAAAGGTCTGCCTCCTTTACAAGCAGAGGCGAAACCATCTTACAGTTATTCTCATTTAGCAATTATTTATCATTAATTGGAACTGGGCATGCTGGGAAACGCACTTCCTCGGGGAGGAGAATTATTATTTCAGAGCACCATAGACACTGTGTAATGTACACAGCACATTTGAAGCAGCAATTTATTGAAAGTTACAATAGTCTTCCTAGAGAATGGATTTGCTCTTCACCGTTAGGACAAGGTCCAATATTTACGGAATGTTCACAAATGATTAATTATGTTTCATTTATAAATAGCCTCTAATGGGAGACATTTTTATTGCAAATGCTGTTTTAATGAATTGTCTGTCTCTGTGAATTCACATCCCAGACTGAAATAACTTCTTTTTGCTTCCTTCTCTCAACCCCATACCTGACCCTCCCACTGCTCATCATGCCTTTCCTATTTGTTCTGCAGAATCACATGATCACTTCCCCAGTCAGCTAAACGGAAAACGCTGGACCTATCTATGACTCTCACTCATCCTTACACTCCATTTCCAGTCACTCATCCTATTCAGATGGCTCCTTGCTGCCTGGAGAATAAAAGCGAGATTTCCTTAATCTGATAGGCAGGCACAGAGCGATGCTGACAGCCTTCCAGTTACGCGTTCTCCACCTGGGGGACTATCCTGGCTCTCACCATGAGATGCTCTCTTTCATCTCTGTGGCTCTGCCCCCACACCTTTTCTCTGCCTGGCATTCCCTTCTTCCCTTTTGTCTGCTGAGTGAATGTCTGCTTGTTTAAAAGTCGGGTTAAGTGTCATCCAGACTTTTCACTCCCTATCCGCCAGGCAGAATCAGCAGCTCTTTCATTTATTTCCTTATAGAACCGTAGGCGTACATGCATACTTCCCTTATGCTCCTTACTTATGAGACAGGAAGGAAGGGGGCAGGGCACAGCCATTCAACGAATGACACAGCAATTAACACCAAGACGACAGGAGATGCAACACCCAGTAGACCCTGAGTTTCATTATGCACTCATTGTAGAATATATTAGCTTGGTAAATGGCGCTCCCACAGGCGCCACGACAGTTCTGAGGCTGACCATAAAAGGTCAAAAATGGGTGGTGGCCCCATTCCTGGGAATCTCAACCCCTTCCCCAAAGTAGTTGGAATAATCCAACCACTTGTTAACATATAAAGTAACTGAGCCCATAAAAACTAACATCCCCCCACAACCTCGTGGCCACTGCCCCTTCTGAGTGAGATGGACCGCACTCTGTCTATGGAGTATCTACTTTTCGTTTAAACTAAACACCTACCCCCATGCCTGTGGCCTTTCTCTTGCCTTCTGAGACAGCCTGTATTCTATGGATTATGTATCTCTCTGAATAAATATATTTTTACTCAAGTGTGGCTTGCTCTTGAATTCTTCCCTACACGAAGCCAAGGACCAACACCTGGCATGGCTCATCCCAGGGACTCAGCCGAGACCTGGGACACGGCCTTCTTCTTGCCCCATATTTTCCTGTATTAGTTATATGTACATCTAATTCATGTATAAGACATTAATATTTTGAAGTTTCACTAGGCTACAAAAAACGCGTGTCTTCCTCATATACCATCTTAGTTTAGCACGTGATAAATGCTTACTGAAGGTTATTTGGCTGAATTGAAAATTCTTTTAAAAGAAGTAGCAAGTCAAAGTAATGCCTCAGTGAATATTCCATGGAAATATGAGTTTGTGGTTGATGATGCAGATAAAAAGGACAAAGGTGAAGAAGAAAATCTGATAGCAGATCACTGACATCCCCAATGGAGTAAATAAAGAGGTGTAGCAATTTAGGGCACAAAGGTAAATCAGAGGTTCCCTATATACATAGGAATAGTTTACTTTTATTTCATTGCAATCTCTCCTTGCCCTGCAGCTTTGGCATTTTCGGCATCATTTGCCTAGAAGAGCAGCCACCTCAGTGCCTAGACCATGGTAGACACACAGTAAGTACGTCCGGTATGAAAGAACGCATGAAAGAACAAATAAAATGGTTCCAGCTCTTTCATTTTACAGATAAGGAAACAGACCCAATGATGAAAAGAACAGGAAAGCAGAAACCACCCCTCTTCAAGCCACTGCCATATTCCCTACATTGAGCTAACGGTTTTCGCTTCCACGATTCCATTTTATCTTACCATGAAAAATCATACAACTCTTTTGTGAGACAAAGAACTTGCAGCTCAAAACCCGTGCCCTATGATCACACAACGAGGTGGCCACTCTTGGTTTTATACTGTGTGTAGCGCACAGGCTTTCCTGTCACCTGCCGCTGTGATATATTCACAGACAGAAACATAACTGATTATTGGTTTTGGTGGATGGAAATCTCTGCTTTTTATTATTTATTTTTATTTAAAATTTGTTTGTTTGTTTGTTGTGGGAGGTAACTGGGTTTATTTTTTTTTCTTTATTGTTAGAAGAAGTACTGGGGATTGAACCCAGGACCTCATGCACACTGAGCACACGCTCTACCACTTGAGCTACCCCTTACCCCAAATCTCAGCTTTTTAGAATCTGCATGATTTTAGATGTCAGCAGGTGAGTAAATATGGGAACTTGTGATATCTAGTGACAAGATCTTTAGACTTGAAGGCTGAAAACCAGCATTCAGTTCCTGATCTTGTTACCTTCCTGCGGGCTGAATTCTTCACTGTCTTGGAAACTTAGTTTTCTCATCTCTAAAGCAAGGCACAGAATCCCAAGCTTGTGGAGTTCCGTGGTGAACAGATGAATAATGACTATGAAAACACAGTCTGTCTACACAGAAGTAAGGTATTCTCATTGTTAAGCTTATGTAAGAATGACGGCCTGGGTATAAAAGTCCTTTGTCAACTGCATGTTCTTTCTCTTTTGTTTTCTCTGTTACCACTTTGCAGCTTCAGAACACCCCAGCCTTATTTTGTGTAAACAGACGAAAATAGAATAAATAAGCATTTCCCCACTAATGTGATTTGTATACAATATATCAGTCTTAAATGAACTTCTGCTTTTAATTCTTCCGAAGTCACAACTTCCACATAACTTAGAAACAGAGAAATAACAGTTAGAAAGACATTTGTTTCTTGCCATAAGCTTCTGTTCTCATAAGAAAATCAACACACTCCAAGAACAGGGAAATTATCAAAATTAACATCATTGCACAGACAGTGGCAGCTCTTCGATAAGAATAAAAGCCATCGACAGCTTGTTCTGTTAATAATCGAAATTACGACTTGTCAAATGTTTTGCATTAGCTGCAGCTCTGTGCACACATTTTAAAATGAATCTGATCAAAGATTATTAGCATTTTCTCAGTTTATAAAATGTCCTTTACTGCAAATAAGGTACAGAAAGTATCATTTGCCTTTTGTTGGTGACTTCATCTCTGACCTTTAACATCAATACTGCCTTATGACAAATTATCCACACTGGTTAAGTCCTGAAGCTTTCCTTTTTTATGTAAAAATGTTTATTAAAATTTATTAAAAATAAATGTACACAGCCAAAATGAAAAGAACAATTAAGATATGCTTCTAGTGTATCTTTTAAGATCTCTGATGGTCATACGGCAGAGAGCCCTGGGACATTAGTTATCAATAGGACCTTAGAACTCACCCAGGTCTGACCCTTTCATTTTGTAGTTCGAGAAATGAGACTGTGAGCAGCCGAAAAGGAGATATGCTAATTTGCAGGGAACAAAGACAAGGAAACAGCTCCAGGCTACCTTTTGAGCACTTTCTTGCTATACGAGGTCAGAATAGAATCAATTTTGGGATGTGTGACTCAATTCTCCTTTATCCAAATGACATCAGAAGAAATGGCTGGGGGGTCTTGCTCACCACTGACATTAGCTCTTTGGATGTGGACACTGATGGAGTGAAGATATGTATCTGGGACAGGACCAGATAAATGGGATAATAGGCGATCTCAGGAGCCCGGAACATCAGCTAAGTCTAACAAAAGGGAATTTACCAGAGAGAGATGCAAAGTCAGCACTTAAGTTACAGAAGCCAATGGCAGATACAGGAAGTGGGCACATGGCTTAGCAGCAGAACACTGGTGTGTTTGTGTGTTTCAGAAGTGGCTGTTTTTACAGAATCAAAATCTCCATGAGTTTACAGTTGCTGTCTTCTCCAAATCAACTGAATTTTCCTTAACCTAATAGCAGTATATAGAGAACAATGAAGATGCTAAGTATAAGCTACTCCGTCCACCCAGAATTGAGATTATAAGTGTAGACACTGCTGAGCTGGGGCATGGAGAGGGGGAAAACCAGAATGTTAAATTGACTCGGACCCAAGCATACTAGGAAAGGTTAAAGGGATCAGTTACTGAGAAGGACTTCATTTGCTGGTTTGGAGAAATGGGGGTGAAATGAACGTGTACTGTGGAGCCAGCTCGCGCTCTCTGAAGCTTCTCTAAAGTTTATAAAACCCCCACTCCTGGGCTCTTCATGTGTTTGGAGCCGACTGACACCTTAACCCCCTACTCTCTCATGCAGGACCTTCGTATACCTGCATTTCTGCAAGATAAATATATCTTCTCTTGATCTGTGCTCACCCTAACGAAACTAACCACCCTGGGAAACGGCCTGTCTCACAATACAGGGGGACTGGTCTCACCACACATCCTGTCCTTATCAGAGTCATAAATCCTGTTGTTCAGAGAAGTCCCTAACAGATCTCACAACAAATCAGGTACTTGTGCACGAATTAATCACGCAGCCCCCACCCCTTGTGTTCACAGCCCCTTCCCCCCAGTAAAAGACCCTGTGGACTCACCCTCGGGCTCCCACAGGCATCTCTCATCTCTGTGGCCCGCTGTTGCCTATAGCAGCGTATCTATTAAACTTTCCCTTTGTTCTTAATTTCTCATTGTCTTTGGTGAATTCTTTTACCACCTGTGACCGGCCCACCTGTCCCACGACATGTACTTTGTATCAAAAGAGGCTGAATGGTCAGCTGGAAAGAATTTTACCCTATGTATGGCATCAGCCAGCAGGAGTCTGAGTACACACACCATTGTTTCCAGTGGTGTGACCTGGGAAGGTCTCTAAGAAACTGCCTATCAGGTTCTTGATGAGAGGAGCGGTATCGACGTCGCAGGGTCGCTGTGAAAATTAAATTAAATTAAGTGACATATGTAAAACACCTGCATGGCATGCAGTCATCAGCAGATGCTGACCTGTCCACCACTTGTCAGGTGGTCATGAGCGGTTTGTATTAAATTTTATTAGAGGAATATCTTGTAGAAGGGTTGTTTAAGTGGAGACGAGGTTAGACAAGATTCCTGCCAATGCTGCTTGATATATTTACATGCTGCCCACCAGCATTTTGCCGGACTTTCTGCCAGTAAGGACTGTTCTTCAAAATATTTGACTCCTTATAGGTTGAAGTTGCAAGAAATTTTCACTATCATAAAATAGCTCTTGCTTACTTACCTATAAAGTGCAGAAAGGGGCCTCTTATTTCCGGGTTTTGGTCTATATGGTTTGGGTTCTCCTGCCATGTTGATATCTGAAAGCATAAAATAAAAGAGCATGGATTAAGAAAACAGTGAAGCATATGAGAAAAGGAAAATACAAAGCTGCATTTTTCTTTTTGCTATTTGTCTATGTAAATGTTATATGCCATTCATTCATTCAGTCAGCAAGTATTTGCTGAGCACCTACTCTTGGCCAGGCACTATTTGAGATACATCATGTACCAAACAGGGATTTGTGAGACTTACCTTCTATTAGGGGGGGATAGATACTAAGCAACAGGATAAGAAAATTATATAACATATTAGAAGGTGAAAAGTACTACAAAAAATAAAACGTTGAACGAGGTGGGGGATCAGGAATGCTTACTACAAGTGGAGAGAGAGAGAGAGAGACAGACAGACTAAGAAAGAGAGAGAATGAGATTTCCCTACTGATTTGGATTTTTGCCAGGAATGTCTCAGTTTGTATAGACATTTGCATGGAATGGAGCTTTGTTCCTAAGGGGAATTGTTACATTTCCCTTGGTAATATCTTTCCCACCAACGTAGAAAAGGCGTATGGAAGGGCGGAGTTGTAAAGCATACCAGGTTTACTAAAGGAACAACAAAATGCACTCAGGAATTGGAATGTACAGTTACAGAGTTCTGGGGTGATCAGGAGAATAAGAGCACATTCTTTGCCTTCGTGAACTAAAAATTTAAAATAAAGTCTCTAAGAAAAGACAAGAAGATGCTTAAGTACACAACAAAAGAGTAATTGTATATAATTGACCAACCTCAATCTTAAAAGAAAAAAATGTGTAAAACTGTTATAAAGGTGGATAGTGAAAGTTTGGGAAAGGACAAAACAACTAGATTTAATAAAGTTAAAATTTCCAGAGGATGATAAAAAGGAAAATCTAAAGGAGGTGAACTTCAAGACAAGCTTTGAAAGAAGTGAGGGGCATTATTTTCACAGAAAAGGAAGGCACACTTTTATTTCTTGTCCAGGGGACTAGATACAGTGTACTGGGGATGGATGAGCCACCTATCTGTAAAAACACCCCGAATGTCTAGGTGAAATAGAATGTATCTCTTTTTAAAAACACAGCATTGAGTTAGCAAGGAAGTAAGGCATTTACAGCAGCCTGCATCTGAGTGGAAGTAGCAACTCAGATGGAAATGGAGCACTGAACTTGGCTTGTTTCTATGAAGACATTTGTTGAAGCTTGAATATGAGCTTTAGTTTTTATGTCCTTGTCGATCAGAGAGGACAGGAGACAGTGCCCACATTAAAGGAGAGGAAACGTATAATCATCTAATTGGGGAGTAAGAATGCTTCCTCCCATATCAGTAAACAAAGGATGCTGTGGCCATCAAATCATTACACTGCAGCTCAAACCATCGCTTTGCAGCCGCCCGGCTGGTGCACCCTGAAGGGATGCACCTCAGGATGGGAAGCACAGGATACTAGCCTTAGACAGCTCTGTGCATATCAAAGTGGTCGGCAGTTAGATAGAAATGAGCACCAGGCAAGGAGACAGGAAGGTGGGGAGCCACCCAGAAAATAACAGTATGCCTACGCTCAGGATAAGGGGCTCCAAAAACTTTTACTTTCTCTAAATGAAGGCCAGCAAAGACGCCAGCTAGGATCGAATGCAGTAGAGAGAAGGACCCGGTTTAACTTGACCCAGTGCTCATTACAATGTAATTAACATTGCACTTTGAGCCCCCTCCCGTAGGTTTCTCTGTGCGCATCATGGGTAAGAACATGCACAAAAGACATGGGCGTGCCTGAGCACTAGGAACGTGAGCTGTCAGTCAGCCTGAGCACTCAAATAACATGACTAATCAATCAGTCAATCACAAAAAACGCCCCCAAGCCAGGATATAAAAACAGGAAAAACAAAGGAGCCGGACCATTTTTCCTTTCTTAGATTAGTCCGCCCCCAGTTCTCAGGAAGGCACTATATTTTACTACCTTTTAACTTCACTAATAAAACTGTTTATATCGAACTGTCTGTCTCCCGTTAGAAATTCATTTTTTCAGGTGACTAAGAACCGAGGTAACATTCATTTCCCTCCTCCTGGTAACAAAAGGAATAATTTCAGTGAGCCCAGACTTTTGCATCGTCCCATATATAGAAAAGTGCTAAATTCCTTAACTTGAGATGTTCGTTTTCTTTAATTAACAGTAATCTTTTGAGGATCTGACATGAAAATATCTATAGCTGTATAAAATCCATACGAGACACCAGGCACATTCTTTAAGATCAAGGAATTTAAAAGGGCATTCCCTATCACCAACTCTATAGAACATTGCACTGGATACCCCAGTCAGTGAAGTAAGATAGCAAAACAGTATCAAAATCAGAAAGAAGAAATGAAACCATCATAATTGCTGATAATAGGTGGGTCCACATAAAAACTTCAAAGCATCCACAGATTATTGTTAATAAGAGAATTTAGTAAATTTGTTGGACTCAAAGCCAACATACAAAGTTTAATTGCATATCTCTGCATAGCAATACATATTTAAGAATATAACTTTAAAAGATGCCATTTATATAGTATAAAAGTAAAATACCTGGGGATAAACACATTATAAAATTTGAAAGATGTTTATGGAGAAAATTCTAAAGCTGTATTGGGAGACTTTACAGTTACCTTACATAAAAAGAGAAATTGGAAGACTTGATATAATTAACATTTCAGTGTTCCCCAAGTTGATTGATTGATTCTATGTATTTCCAGTAAAATCCTCAGATACTCTTTTTGTGTCTGTGTGGAGTTTGACAAGTTGCTTCTAAAATTTATATGACAGAGCAAAACATCAAGATAGCCATGATATACTGCAAGAAAAAAAGTTGGCAAAGTTGCTTTATCAAAATTTATTTTAAAGCTGTAGTAATTAGTAATTAAAACTATAGTTTTGGTACAAAGATAGACAATGAACCGATGGAGCAGAGAACCCCAAAAGGAGGTAGCATATATAGATACTTGCTTGGACTGTGATCGAGTTGGCACAGAAGATGAGTGAGGAGAAGATAGACTGCGCTGATGTGGTAACAACTGATTACTCCAAGGACAAATGTGAAAACTGGGTGTCTACCTTACATCCTAGAGAAAAATCAGTTACTTACTGGATTCAAAACCAAAATGTGAGGGGAAAAGATATAAAACTTTCTGGGAGAAATATACTAGAATACTGTTATGAGATCAAACTTTGGAAGGATAATCTTAAACCAGACATAAAAACCACTAGCCTTAAAATATAAGAATGATAAATTCTGCCACATTAAAATTAAGAATTTCTGCCCATCAAGAGTCACATAAAGACAATGGAAAGAAGAGTCCCAAACTGGATGAAGGAATCCTAGACAAATGATTTGTGTCTGGAATATATATTCATTCATCTAATAGGAAAAAGAGACAAACCAACAAATGGAAAATTGAGCTAAAACTAGTAAAGTCACTTTACAGAAGACGAGGTACGAATGCTGAATTCAACACAAGAGAAGATTCTCAACCTAGTAATGGCAAATGCAATGAAAAAACACTGTGACATATAATTGATACCTATTGCACTGACAACAATTTAGAAGTCTGACAAAGATCCTGAGTTGGTGAGGTTTTGGAGTTAAAAACAAACAAACAAAAAGATCATTGCAGGTATTAGCAGAAATTAGTACAGCTATTTTGGAAAATAATTTGGTAGTTTATAATAAACTTAAAATGCTTAAATTCTCAAGTTTGCAAGCAGATTCATACCAAGTACTAATATTTAGAGATCTTATGTTATCCTCAAGAAAGGATGTCAATTGAATTATTCTAGACACATTCTTTGGAGAATGGCCAAAAAATCCTAGTTAAATTCCTATTTATTATTCAGAAGTACCCACAGGGGTACTTACGCACCAAGCTGGCAGACTCTGGTATCTGAGTATGAGAATCATATTCTTGCAGAGGGGGTTGGTAAAACCAGATAAGCACCATTAGAAAGAAGTCTCTTGAAAAGTTTCTGTTCCGGTGCACTGCACATCACACCTGTCCAAGCATAGGGACGAAGCAGAAGGGAACTAAAGCTTTACCCACGCCTAGCCCATGACTGGGGACCACAGCCCTCCATGTGGAGGGGGAGGAGCTATTTGCATTCTGTCATATGACATTATGAGCCTCTGTCAGGACCAACCAAGAGGCTTCTAGAACAGACCCTGTATCTATTTTGAGGTTGCAATATTATTGAAAAAAATAATGTACTCCAAAATTAGTCTTCTTATATTAAATCTCAGATTTAAATAACTGAAAAAATGTCCTGTTGGGTACTAACTCCAATCTTTTCACAGTAAATTACTTACAAATATATTAATGCTCTAAAAAGTTAATTGATTTTCTTTCCTTCTTTATTTTTTTAAGCTAGATAGGTGAAGTCAATATACCATGACAGAAATAACTATAAAGTTACAGAACTGAAAAAAGTCAATGAGCTGAACGTATTCTGATTTGAGGTTAATGAGACGAGGCAAATGGAGACAGGTATGGTTCGCAACAAAGCACCATCCTCAGAAATGCTATGTCAACTCATGCAGTTATATTTATTTGAACAATTCTTTGAGGGTACTACTAGAGATGGTAGTAAAAGTGTTACCTCTTGCTTTTGACTCTTGGGAAGATACCTCCAATTCAACACCCAAACAGTGGTGGCTCCCCCTTCTTGCACCTTCATTTTACTTTATTCCATCATTCCACAGGCACCGACTTCTGAGTGTTTGTTTGCTTTCATTTCGAATTCTAAAGGGCAGTCATAACTTCACTCAACTTCTTATGCCATTCAGCACCCGTCGCAGTCACAATGCTGTTTACCCAGGAAGTGCTCTCTGAGTCCACTGGTTAAGTAAATTCATACACATCAGAAGTAACGTCCTTGAATGGGAATGCAGTGTGTCTAGCCAAACACACTTTGTCAGCCTATTTCCTAAAGTGGTATTTATCTGAACAATGTCTTGGAAGGTGTTAATAACTATGTCACCAAACAAATAAATTACAGTAAAACAAGTTTGGTAAAAATGCTATAACATATGCCTTTCTCAGATATCTGCAATGCATACTAAAGGATAAAAGTCTGGAAAAAAGAAGCATTTGCATTCAGTTGTCTTTAACTCAAATGCTTATATATATGTGAATATAGAGTATTTTTTGCACCACGCACTTATTAACTAACATCCAGCAAGACAGAGTGCTCCAGAACACTGGTTGACAAGATACTCTGAAATACTTAGAAAAATATTTCACATTTACTTCTTTGCCATGTATTCAGTTTGGAACATCCTTATTTGAGAAGATAAATTGATGTTTTAAATTACACGTTATTTACACTGCTTACCTCTACCACTAGTGATCCCTGTGGGTATCTGTCATTTCTACAGAAATCTGACCTTGATATTGAATTGACATCTAACTTACAGCATCATTAGGCATCCAAGGTTACCAATGTTACTATTTAGATGGAGAAAAAAATTAAAAGAAATATTTTTCTATAGAAATTAGTTAAATGTAATATCTTTATTCTTGGGATTTTTTTTTTGGTTTTGTTTCCTTCCCCAGGTTTAAGTAAATGTTTAAATAATTCAGCCATGGCATATAGACTTCCAGGAAAAGTCATTCAGAGTCTTTTATTGTTCACATTTAGAAGATTTAGGGATTCATTACTGTTACATTGAATAAAAATTCAGGATATAAAGAAAATAGTCTGTTCTGTTTGACAAGTGAATGCATAAAACCATATATTACCTTAGTATAAGCCCAGTGCCATTAAAAAGTGTTTTTGCAGTTATTATGAGTTTAGACCCTCGGAACAATCCTGCGAAATGAGCACAGCAGGAATCATTCTTCCCAGGCCATGTGTATAGGTGTCTGAGATACTGAGACACTGAATGGCTTTCATATTAGCATCATTAGCTCAGTTCGCTGCAATTGTCTTTGTTAGTGAGCATGGCCCGTGGTCCAGGCACTGAACTAGAAGGAGAGGGTGATATCTTACCCCTGCCCTGAGGGAGAGGTGACTGTCGGAGAGTCAGCAGCAGCCTTGAACTGGAGCGGCACCAGACTCGTGTTCTAGAACTTTCCCTACCCTCTCATTGCTCTTAACCAGACTTTGGATGTCGTGTTTTCCAACCTACCTAATCCCGGTTTGGCTGTGGAAAGCAGCCTGTAGAGTAATATACTCTGAAGCCCCAGGAGTTTTGGCATCATGGGGGGAGGATGTATGATTAAAGGGATGCTCTAGGGAGATCTGTCTGGCAGCCGCAGGGGAAACACATTTGACTTTCAGCTCAGCTACTTGAGACTTCTTGGCCCGGTAGGTTCACAGACCTGTGGTCTGCTGGAGCTGCCCAGAATTATTTTCACTCTAAGTTAAAAAAAAAAAAAAAGCAAAGAAAACACCATAGTTGCAGATGCAACTATGCGCTCTAAAATATGAACATTTGAAGCATTTGAAGCCTAAAGCTGAGAGTGGAACCAATTTTGCACAAAAGTAAATGGCTTTCTAATCTTGTTGTTTCTCCATTCCCAGAATCAAAGCTAGTTTTAACACTTGAAATATATCCTTAATAGTATGTTAAAATATTCACTGTTATGGGAATGAAACTGTAGTCTCATTTTACTGGGCAGTCACTGAATTGTGACCATTTTAATGAGCCTTTGGACCTAGTTTCATGAATTAGTTGTGACACAGCACTGTGGCACGCTGGCCTTTGGTTATTAGAATGCTAATGGAAAGATCACTGGTTGGCCAGATTCCCATTTGTTACCAGAAAATACTCTATGCTCCCAGGCTTAGTCTGTAAGGACAAATAAAAATGGAAACTTGAACTTATTACTAATTACCTGGTAAGTCTGATCATTGTACGTGACTTATTTCAATTCAGACTGCGTTTCCCCCCAATAGAACCTGAAGAAAAAAATAGTAGGCATGTATACTTGGATGCTCATTTTTATTTACTGTCTATTACATCCGACAGCTCTATTAAGAAGAAAATAGAAACGCTACCAATTATTCATTTTCACTGATCAAATAATTATTGACCACACAGAATGTGCCAGGTCCTGTGCTGTCTTAGGTAAATAGCTATAAACGTTGTTTGTGCTTCTATGGAATCACAGAGAAATCAACCTGCAGCTAACTGTAGTAAATGCAATGAATGTCACAATAAAGATGTAGACTCTGTGCTTCGTGAACATGGTGCCCCATCTTCTATTGCTGAGATGCCCTTAAGGGTCCATTCTTAGCAGATGAGATGGTTTTCTCCCAAGACACCAGTTATAATGTCAGCAGCTTCACAGACACACATCCATCAGCAAATTCTCCAAAAACCTCAGCCTGTTTGTCTTTTTGTTTATTTTGCTCTCCCCATTGAAGCTTCTGCTGGCTAATTGTCAAAATTCCTTTGATTTGCCTTGAAGCACAAGCAGTCTTGAAACCTGATGAAACATTGTGGCTTTGGTGTATGTTTAATAAATGTCTAGTTTAATGTTATTTAGCAGAGAATACAAGCACATTTTCAAATAGGTATCAAGCAAACACCAAATGGTAATAACTATCAACTTTGAAATACCTAAAACTTCCAACTTGGTTCATTTTTTCAACATTAATTTCATTATCTTAGATAAATTTTTTGAAGAATGTGTTTTTATATTCCATGATTGTCTCTACAAGTCTCCACAAAGGTGAAAATGAAGGACAACATGTTTTATTAAGATAAAGTCTCCAGAAACCATATGAATAAAATATAAAATTTGGATAAATGTTCCAGTAGCATCGTGAATATGTTTAGAACCTTGATTAACAATTTTATAAATACACTTAATGATCAATTGACATCAACAGTGGAGACAATTGTTAGATAATCAGAAAAAAATACTTAGTGAAAAATAATCTTAGCTGTATGTTCATTATTAATGCGTAGACATAACACTATTAATTTCTTTCCCAAGAGTTTACTTAGTTTCATATTTGGGGACACAATATTCTTTATGGAAAGGAAAATTCAACCAAGAGAATCTGGATTATCTATTTTTTTAAGAGCTCAGATTTCAATCAGTGGAGTAAAGTAGACTCTGAGATTTGAGTATTGCTTCTTTCTGTTCCCTTCTTTTTCTAATTTTTTCTCTTTTCATAAGTGTATATATGGACTTATTTTTTCAAGTCCTTTTTGTAGTGATTTTGTATTCAGTTTGGTTTAAGACACCAAAGCTACTGTGGTACGTATTTTATAATTTGTAAATACAATGAAATGCCAAGCTAATTTTAGGTAGTTAACTGCATTAGTAATGAACTCTGTAAAAAAAATGTTCTTAGTAAATCATTCAGAATTGAAGGAAAGATCAGTAGGTTTTCAGCTAATCAAAAGCTGAAGATGTTAATCCCCACTACACTAGCCCTACAAAAAATGATAAATGGACTTCTTTGAGCTGAAAATAAATGGTATAATTAATAACAAGAAAACATACGAAAGTAAAAATCTCACTGGCCAAGGTAACGTTTAGTAGAGGTAATGGATCAATCACTGGTAAAGTATGAAGGTTAAAAGACAAAAATAGTAAAATTAACTATAACTACTATAATTAGTTACTGGTGCATGTAGAATGAGACATCAAAATATAAAATGTGGTGGAGTAAAAGTGTGAAGTTTCAAAATCTGCTTAAGTTTAATTGCTATCAATTTAAAACAGACTATTATATACATAGGATATGTGAACCTCACAGTAACCACAAAGCAAAAACTCATATTAAATATACAGAAGAAAATGAGAAAGGCATCGAAACAGAACAGTAACCACAAGAGAAGAAAGAGAAGAAAGGAACAGAGAGGAACTAAAAAAACAGACATAAAACATAAAACATCAGTAATTATTTTAAATATAAATGGACTAAACTCTACAACTGAGAGATATAAAGTGGCTGAATGGATTAAAAAAAACAAAAACAAAAACAAAAAAGCCAAGACCCATCTACATGCTGCCTACAAGAGACACTTCAGAAGTAAGGACATGCAGACTGAAAGTGAAGGGCTAGAGGAAGGTATTCCAATAAAATGGAAACAAAATGGTTGTTCCATGACATGTCAACTAAAAACAAATGTTGCAGTGAAACCGAGGTGCAAATATCTTTTTGAGTTAGTGTTTTTATTTCCTTTGGATAAATACCCAGAAGTGGAATTTCTGGATCATAAGATAGTTCCTAATTTCATTTTTTCCCTCACAAGGATTTCTTTATGTCTAGGTTAGGTGCTTGTCTCAGGGGCTCAGAATTACAAATAATTGGTGGAATGTCTAGACTATGACTTTCAAGAAATATGTGACTATGGGCACTAGGGGAAAAATTTAATATCACAGATAACCCAGTAGAGTTAAAAATAGCCATTTTGTTAAAAATATACTAGACTTTGGACAATGAAGAAGACTAAATAACTAATAAATTTCTGAATTGTAAAATAAGGTGCACAATATCTATGCAATACTCAGTATTGTTTTCTCCATATTTTAAGGTAGTTAAACCTTAGACAAGACAGACAAATAACTTGCATTAAGGCTACTCAGTTATTAGTGTTCTGGTAGAACACACATTTAAACTAGATTCTTTCTGAATCCAGAGGTACATTCCTCAAAATATACCCAATTATCTGCTCCTGCTTAAGTGTAGAAATGTTATGCTGTTGCTCTTGGCAACCAC
Source organism: Vicugna pacos (assembly GCF_048564905.1). Classification (NCBI taxonomy): domain Eukaryota; kingdom Metazoa; phylum Chordata; class Mammalia; order Artiodactyla; family Camelidae; genus Vicugna; species Vicugna pacos. Next base: position 5,434,818 of record NC_133015.1, read on the forward strand.
AAATACTTGAGACAAAGATACGTAGGGATGTTTGTTTCCATTGTATATTTGTTGAATGACTAGTGCAGGCAGTTTGGTACTTGGGTTGGTGGTTATTAGTTTTGATGAATATTTTTCAGGGACAGGATCTTGAGTGTGTGCATTTAGGGAGGAGACAGATTCTAGGGGCATTATCTGATAGTGATTGATTACCATGGTAACTAAAAAAAAAAGTCCACAAATTTTTTCCAACATGTAACGGCCTGTAATGAGTACATAAAAACAAACAAACAGACAAAGATATAATAGGCTGAATAATAGTCCTCTGAAGGCATGCAGCCCCTAGGTCCCAGAACCTGTGACTATGTCACATTGTACAGCAAAGTGGAATTAAAATGATTTTAAAATAGAGAGATTATCCCATATTATCTTGGTGGGCCCAATGCAATCACAATGTTCCTTAAATTTGGAAGGATTAGGAAGAAGGGAAGGTCAGAGGAATGCAGTGTGAGGAGGACATTGTTAGCTCTGGAGATGAAAGGAGGGGACCATGAGCAAAGGCATGTGGGAAGCCTTTAGGAGCTAGCAAAGACCCAAAACAGATTCTCCCCAAGAGTCTCCAGAATGGAACACTGCCCAGCTGATGCCTTTACTTTTGCCCAGTGAGACTTGTGCCAAACTTCTGACCAACAGAACTCTAAGATCATAAATGTGTATTGTTTTAATCCACTAAATTTATGGTATAGGTATACCTTAGAGATATTGTGGATTCAGTTTCAGACTTCTGCAATAAAGCGTGTCACACAAATTTTTTGGTGTCCTAGTACATACAAAATTTCTATTTACACTATACTGTAGTTGATTAAGTGTGCAGTAGCATTATGTCTAAAAAACAAAGCGTATACCTTAATTAAAAATACTTTATTGCTAGAAAATGCCAACCATCACCTGAACCTTCAATGAGTCGTAATCTTTTTTCCTGGCTCCATACTGATGGCTGCTGACCGATCGGAGTGGTGATTGCTGACGTCTGGCGTGGCTGTGGCAATTTCTTAAAATAAGACAACGATGACATTTGCTTCATTGCTTGACTCTTCTTGTGGTATCTGGTGCTGTTTGATACCATTTTAGCCATAGTAGAACTTCTTTCAAAAATTGGAGTTGATCCTCTCGAACCCTGCTACTGCTTTATCAACTAAGTTTATGTGCTATTCTAAATCCTTTGGTGTCATTTCAACAGACTTCACAGCATCTTCACCAGCAGTAGTTTCCATTTTGAAAAACCACTTTCTTTGCTCATCCATAAGAAGCAACTCCTCACCCATTAAAGCTTTATCAAGAGATCACAGCAATTCAGTCACCTCTTCAGGCTCTATTTCTCTCTTTTAAAAATAGATCTATTTATTTTATTTTTATTTTATCTTATTAAATTTGAAAGGGGAGGTAATTAGGCTTATTTATTTATTTACTTAATTTTTAATGGAGGTACTGGGGATTGAACCCAGGGTCTCGTGCATGCTAAGCATACGCTCTACCACTGAGCTGTACCCTCCCCCCTCAGGCTCTATTTCTAATTCTAGTTTTCTTGCAGTTCCTACCGCAGGTGTAGTTACTTACCCTACTGAAGTCCTGAACCCCTCCAAGTCATCCATGAAAGTTGGAATCAATTTCTTCCAAACTCCTGTTAATGTTGATATTTTGACCTCTTCCCATGAATCACGAATGTTCTTAATGGCTTCTAGAACAATGAATCCTTTTCAGAAGGTTTTCAATTGACTTTGCCCGGATCCATCAGAGGAATCACTATTTATGGCAGCTATCGCCTTACAAAATGTATTTCTTAAATCATAAGACTTGAAAGTTGAAATTACTTCCTGATCCATGGGCTACAGAATGGATGTTGTGTTAGCAGACATGAAAACTACATTAATCTCATACGTCTTCATCAGAACTCTTGGGTGACCAGGTGCATGTCAGTGAGCAGTACTATTTCAAAAGGCATCTTTCATTCCGAGCAGAAAGTCTCAACAGTGGGCTTACAATATTCAGTAAATCATGTTGTAAAGAGCTGTGCTGTCATCCAGGATTTGTTGTTCCATTTACAGAGTACAGGCAAGGTCAATTTAGCATAAGTCTTAGGAGCCCGGGGATTTTCAGAATGGTACATAAGCATTGGCTTCAACTTGAAGTCACCAGCTGCGATAGCCCCTAAGAAGAGATTCAGCCTATCCTTTGAAGCCTTGAAGCCAGGTACTGACTTCTATTCTCTTGCTATGAAAGTCCTAAATGGGATCTTCTTCCAGTATAAGACTGTTCCATCTACACTGCAAATCTGTTGTTAGTGTAGCCACCTTCACTAATTCTGAGCTACATCGTCTGGATAATTTGCTGCACCTTCTATATCAGTACTTGCTAATTTACCTTTCAGTTTGATGTTATGGAGATGGTGTCTTTCCTTAAAACCTCATGGACCAGCCTCTGCCAGCTTCAAACTTTTCGTCTGCAGCTTCCTTACCTCTCTACCTTCATAGAATGAAATACAGTTAGGGCCTTGCTCTGAATTAAGGCTTTGACTTAAGAGAATGTTGTGGCTGGTTTAATCTATCCAGACCACTAAAACTTTCTCCATGTCAGCACTGGGGCTGTTTCATTTCCTTATCATTTGGGTATTCACTGGAGTAGCACTTTTAATTCCTTTCAAGAACTTTTCCTTTGCAGTCACAACTTGGCCAACTGGTACAAGAGGCCTAGCTTTCAGTCTACCTTTTCCACATGGCTGCCTCACTAAGTTTAATGATTTTTAGCTTTGATTTGAAGTGAGAAGCGCACAACTCTTCCTTTTACTTGAACACTTGGAGGCCACTGTAGGGTTATTAATTGGCCTAATTTCAATTTTGCTGTGTCTCAGAAAATAGGGACACCCGAGGAGAGGGAGAGAGCTGAAGAAAAACATGGGCTGGTAGAGCAGTCAGAGCACACACAACATTTATTGATTAAGTTTGTCATCCTATATGGGCACAGTTCCTGGTGCCCCAAAACAATTACTATACTAACATCAGAGATCACTGATCACAGATCACCACAACAAATATAATAAAAAAGTTTGAAATATTGTGGGAATATCCAAAATATGACACAGAGATATGAAGTGATCAAATGCCGTTGGAAAAATGGTGCTGATACACTTGCTCGATGCAGGATTGCCACAGACCTTCAATTTGTAAAAAAATGCCATATCTGCAAAGTGGAATAAAGGGAAGTTCAATAAAATGAGGTCTGCCTATAATTTGTTACAGCAGCAATAGACAAGTGATGATAATGCCCTTTGTTTCAAAAAGTACAATGTAATTCACCTCTGCATGGGTGCAGGCTGGACATACATCTAGTAAACAGAATGTCTGACTCACTTCTAATGAACACAATGTAGCAGAAAATGGGACATCACTTCAGAGATCAGGTTACAAAAAGACTGTGTCTCCCATCTTGGGTACACTCTCTCCTGGATTTCTTCCTCATTCTGAGGTAGCTGGCTGCCATGTCAGGCACCGTGTGGAGAGTTCAAGCCCTACCAGTAACCACACGGAAGACCCTGGAAGACTTTCTTCCCCAAGTCAAGCCTTTAGATGCTTGTAACCCCCACTGACACCTTGATGGCCGCCTGGTGAGAGTCTAAACCAGAGCCACCTCAGATTCTGGACCCACAGAAATGGTGAAATAATCAATGCTTGCTATTTCAGGCTACAAGGCTCTGGGGTAAGTTGCTACGTGGTGATAGATATCTAGTACAATGACTCTAAGGTTCGTCTTCACCTACCAAAATAAAACAAGCAGAAACAATGCTAATTAGGGGAGTATCCTCCCTTTCTCCAGATGAACTCTGATGTGAATGTGCATATTTCACTGGAAAGTTAGGAGAAAAACATACAATATTTTTTGCTTAACAATGTACATGTATAAAATCTGATGCTTTTATAAATATACTCTAACCAGCTTTTATTCAGACTATAAATGGAATTAAAACTTCAACGTTGAGAATAAAATTTCTCATAACACACAGTTTTGCTAAGAATACATTCATCCACTTTTACACACATTTTAATGGATCAAAGCTGTCAAAACTACTGAGAGATCAACTAAGGCAATTAACCTCTAATTTTTCCCCTGTTCTTTCTTCACTTGTATTTTGCTTTTCCCTTGAAGTCTATACTTAATGGAACAAAGTATGTCATAAACTGAGATTAATTAATGGGTTTTATACTTTGCTATACAGAAATATTCTCCAAGCTGTAATTTACAAAGTGTAACAACTTTCAGCCTAATATAATATATATATGATATATATAAAATATATCCATTAAATAAAGAAAATAGCCACTAACCTCATGCTACTTCTATGTTGAATTTACAATGGAAAATGATTATTGAAATAGAGTATTTTTCTTTCCTGATATGAGTGGAACTTGTTTTGGCTGAGGAAATATATAACCACTTTATACTTACCACATGAATAGTAGCCAATATTCTTCAAATTTTTTCCCTCCCCACCCTCTTTTTTAATTTTGCTAACATTCAGATCAAAAATTCAGTGCTCACAACTTCTTTTAAATGGAAGTATAATTTAACCAAATCCATCGCCTCCTGCATTATTAAAATACAATCCCCCAAATTCAGTTTAAATATTGACTTGTGTATAAATCATTTCCATGTACAAATATAAAGGAAATAAACAAGTGGACAGTGGGGATTTTGCTTCCATGAGGCTGAATAAATTTCCTTAACTAAGTGTGGCAGTAGCAAAAAATTTTCTTTTATGTAAATCAGTGTCCCTTATTATCTTCTCGGTGAAATCAGTACTAGTTTCAGCTTTCAAAACTAACTGCTAAGGAAATTTCTAGTGAAAAGAGATTATGTTCTTTTATTTTATAATATCCTCTCCTATTATAGTAATATTTGCTCTTACATCTGGTCTGAGTTTACTTAACAGCCTATAGTTCAATATTCATTCTAAATTCTATTTATATTCAGCAACAATCAGGTTCATATTTCTACACAGAGGATATGGAATGCTGCTTCTCAGAAGCACTTTTCCTACTTAATGTAAACTTTCCTTGTTAGTATATCAACATATATGTTATCACTGCTAAATTAAGAGGGGGACAAGATATATACCACAGGAAATTTCAGATGAGAATGGTTGAGTGCACACTAACCGTCCTTAAATCAAGTAAGAAATTGATAAAGAAGAAAAATAATTTTTGTACATTTTAGAAAGGGAGCAGTAATCGTGATTTTATTCACAGTGTAATCAAAATGTGCTTCCATTATGTAAAGGGAAATGTGCTCATCTACAAATCAATGAGTGCCACTAATGAAAAAATAGAACAGCCTTTTAAAATGTATCTTTTATTATGTCTCTGCCCTGCATATAAAGCTTAGATAATAACTCATGACAAGAAAACGTCATCAGCAATATGAATATTAAAATATGAATATAATTAATTAGGCACAACTGCATTCCTCCTCAGAGTGAGGCTCCGGGATCAGCAGGTGATGCTGTATAAATGATCGTGTTAATAGTGGAATTGTTGGGAAGATAGTCATATGTAACTAGTGGGTTCCTAAAATATGTACGTAAATAGAATGACATTAAGCCATCAATATTTATTCTTAGAAAGGTGACAATTCATTGCTGGCAAAGCAAACATTTTTCAGTTGTGGATGTGGTTTGTGGCTAGGCTGTAACTGTCATTAGAATGTTTTAGCAGGTTTAAGCTCCCATCTGTGGGAACACATAGGGAACCGCCACTGAAGGACTGTTATGTGTTGTCCACGTTGTCTGGATAGTTTTGTGTGCTTTTCCCCTAACCTTTTCCCTTCATTTTGGGGGCTGCCTATAAATAAATTTGTATTACCCTACTTCTTATTTACCTATCTGATTTGCTTTACTCTGTGTCTTCTCTTCTTTACTTAGAAATTAGGCATCTGAAAACATGTCTGAAACATTACTTCAATATTTCAATGTTCCTGTTTTTTTAGGGGGAGGAGATTGTGGATGATACAGGGGCAATAAAATCCACGGTATACTGGTCCAGATAATGTATGTCCTTCATTCTTTATAGGTATATTACTAATCTCAAAATTTCAAAAAATATAGGTTGCCTCTATTTTTTCATGGTAATAAATTATAACAACTTTTCTGTAAACCTTTTTGGAAACGCTCTGCTTAACCACAGCTCACATGATTTAAAACTCCGACTTCAATACTTTTAGCTTAATGGCATTGTCAAATGTCGAGAACCCTCGGTAAGAGGTTGATTTTTTTTAACAATATGCCATATTTTACCTTTTTTATGACAGCTGCTAAGTCACAAAACATTTGCAGTAAAGAATGGTTCACCTAAGTGGATTACAGATTTAGTCACAATATTAAAGAACTTAGAATCTTCTGGATTTCTCTTGAGACCACATAATTCTATTATTATCTTTGTATTAACATGCAAAATATGTGCAGTTCAATATTATAAAACAATGTAAGATTAGACAGATTATTTTCTGTTCCTTAAAGAGGATGATTTATACACATCAATCATACACATTAATTCAACCATGTTGAAAAATCTACTAATTCAGTAAAAACAACAGTTTGCCAGTTCTATCTGGAAAATATTTGAACGTTTCAGTTTGAATTTGCAAGGCTGAAATGAAGTCCAGTTTACTCCTGGTTACAGTGTTTGTTAGACATATGGACGCAGGGATACAGGAAATACAGAAGGGGACGACTGACATTTGAAGTACCTGCCATACATCAGTGTCCCAGATGCCTTGGGAAGACTGTTGACAGCATGCCATTCATGTGTGTGACCGATAGGGGGTCAACAATGACGTTTAATGTCTCTACAAAAAGACTGTTACGTGGTTTGGGAGACACAGCACCTGCCTGTAGGAGACAGGACTGCTTCTTTGGCCACACCAGCATTTTACTCTGATCCATCCCCTCTCCAGGAGCTTTAGAGCATGCTTATGTCATTTTGCTGTGTTCCAACAGCTCCTTCAAATGGTACATCTGCACTCTCCCTATGTTACCTTGGCAGTTGAACCTCAGTGGTCCATGGTGCCTGAGCATCAATGTATTCATGGTTAGTCGCAGCATCAGGCTCAGGAGCAACACTGCCTGGGGTCAAAAATTAGCTCACTAGACTATGAATTTTTGCCCAATTGGTTTAAAATTCAGTTTAGCTATCGTTTCTTGAGGGCAATTTTTCCTGACTCCTTGGTAAAGTCCGTTTGTCTCTGCTGTTTGGGTTTACCTCTTTCATAGTATGCAGAACATGACATTTACTGTGAACTGCCACTAAGAGACAGTGCCTGATAGTTTCTCAGCACTTAGTAGGTGCTCAAAAATCATTTGTGAAATAAGTGAATACAGGATTCAAAAGAAGGAAAATAGTGAAAATGAATATGTATATGTATATGCATGACTGGGACACCGTGCTGTACACCAGAAATTGACACACGGTAACTGACTACACTTCAATAATAAGAAAAAAGGATAAAAGATTCAAAATTGTGTGTAACACAAAGTGATATGACGGCAAGTCTGTAGGAAAGTGTTCGAAGAAAATACAGCAGAGAGTAAGCTCAGTTAAAACACTATTAAAATGATGTGGATGAAAAATGAAAAGGCTAGAAACCGTGGTAGTGGTTGGGACAAAAAACACTGCAAAAAGGTAATAATACTTATTTCCTTAGAACTCCTTTCATCTGTGGAAGAGTTCTCATATATACAGATTTCAATCTCCGTTTCTTTGAACATTTGGCATATGATTTTTTTTAACTTCACTGCCTCACTTAACTAGTTGTTAGACAATGGGGAGGTTAACTTACTGCACAGTTCAATTCTCAGAGCGATGCTGCTGCCATTACAGCGAATTCTCTTTTCAGAAAGTATCAAAACCCAAAATGATCTTGTTAATTGCAGAGAAGCAGATGCTAGGGCAACTGAAGATTGCCAAGGAGAGTGGAAAGGAGACAAAGGACATAGAGGACCTACGAGAAAACTGGGGAAAATACCCGCTCATTGGTATTTTGCATTGTATCAAAACCTACATCAAAATATAATCAATAGGTTAAATAGTAATACCTTTAACACCTTTGAATCTGGTTACATATTTCTATATTATTAAACACATATTAAACATTTGCATTCAACCAGTCAGCAGATTCCAGAGTCTGATTAAAGAACTAAAAATTAGTATAGTTTGAAGTCAGGATGCAAAGTCAGTGTTTTTGAAGAGACCCACCCAAGAAGAAAGCTAACATGAGAAACAGATGTTCTATTTACTGTAAGCTATATATATATATTTTTTGCTATAGTAGTCACTGGCTTTAAAAACTAAAAGACAATATACCATTTCCTTTGCTTTTTAAGTAACCTAAAGAATTTCAGATATAGGAACATGGGGCAGGATTATAACAGATCATCTTGTCCTTAGAGATTTTCCCAAGATTAAGTAAGAAAGCCATGCTAGAGTTAGAGCTTTTCATTCTTCACCTGAGCTGCAGAGGCAGTAAGAAGATCAGATGAATTCAATCAAGTGATGCTGAAACTATCTGCAGCCTGAGTGGGGTTACAGAATTCTTCCCTACCCAATGAGCTAAAAACAGTTTAAAGAGAAAATGGAAAAGGACAACAAATGATGCACTAAGTTGCAAAGCAAATTCTCAGCTGAAATATATGGACTTGGCTTTTATTTTTGACCAAGCGTATAGAAATTAGCTCTAAGGAAAATTTCAAGGTGTTTACCTGTAACTTGGTTAGAATCTGAAAGAACGTCGGGTCCAACGTCTTTCTTTCGGCTTAAATATGTGATGAAGAGATAAGTATATCACAATCTTAGATTCTGTCTGATTACAGTGGAAGCTCTATTCTCCTTACCTCAGTATTTCTAAAAGATGAAAAACTAAGGAGACAGATGACAAATTAAATCAAGTCATTATTATTATTTTTCAGTTCACTTTTACATATTTAGTGTAATCTGTTTAATTTTGTTACTTAAGGTATCTGAAGCAGTAATTATAGCTTAATAGCATTTATAAGATCTATTTAGAAAAATGTGCATGCTAGATTTCTGTCCTCCCTTTTAGGCATTTTAAGTATTGAGAGAACTAGATGTACTGAAGTTATATATTCAATGTCATAAATGTTTAAGACAATATAATCAACTGTTTGTAAATGGGGTTGGCTTTATTGAGAAATTCAATTTATTAAAAGAGAATTAATTTGAACATTAATCAAAGAACATATTAAGAATAAGTATTCTTATTTTAATACAGTTATAAGTTGTATTAATGTAGAAATTGTATTTAAATGTATAAATTAAATTTAAAAGGATGCAAAATGAATGAATCTAAATCATAAGAAAATTAAGACTTGAATGTGTAACTTAATAAAGTTAATTTAAATAAAAATTAGCCTACTTAAATATCTACATACAAAACTATCATTAGACAGTAAGTACCTTAAATGGTAGCCTGCTATTTGGTTTTTAAGTACATTTTACTAACTATTTTGAAGAACTGTATTGTGGTTGAGTGTGTGAGATTCAAGTATACTGATAGATTTCTCTAAATGTCTTCAATTTTATGTGTGGAGCTAGTTCCTTGTGGAGCTATTTTGGAGAGCACTAGGTCATTTTAATGCAATTTCTTATCAGGGAATGAGTAGAATTTACCTTTCTATCTACAAGCTATAAGAAAGAATGCCTTCTAAGAGTTGTGTTTGGCGGTACAGTCTAATAAAATAAAAAGGCCACAGGACTCCTCTTTATGGACCACGAGTGGTCCTCTGATTTTCCTTTCATTGTATAGTATGCTTGGGTTATGGTCTGATGAAGAAATTGCTGTGTCCTTTCTGAAACAGAAAGTTACTCTTAGCCAAATTGCCTGACTTGAGTCTGAGCCTTTCAAAAAGGTAAGATTTTTCTCAAGGTACCCAAAGCATCACTAAAGTTTCAGCGTTCTCTATGTTTTAAAATATTTACGATTTTTTTCTTTCTGATATAAAATACTATGTCTATGCCAACCCCAAATCAGAGGATATACACTTGTGATGGAACAGCAGTTGTTGGAGAAATTTATTCTTATTACTATTTATCTTAACATTTACTTTGGAAGAACCTCCCCCAGCCTGTGGGAGGTGTCTGTTGCTTTGGATTCAAATTGTTATTGCAGGATGCAAAGAGAAAAAAGGTCAACTTTTACATTTTGATATGCAGAGTGGGATTTTTTTGAGGCTGAAGCTAGAAAACAATCTTGAAAGCCAGGCTTTGTTGAGAGATAAAAGAAGTTCCTCTAATCCTTTAATCTTTTGTTTTTTTAAATTGAAGTATACTCAGTTATGATGTGTCAGTTTCTGGTGATCAGCATAATGTTTCAGTCATACATATGCATACATATATTCGTTTTCATATTCTTTTTCATTATAGATTTATTCTTGGTAAATCTCAAGGCATCCTGTAGACTCAATCTTAGGTTCTTCCACAGCCTGGAGAGGCAACTGCTTAACTAATTTCCCTGAACCACGAAGCTACCTCTGGAAGGGGCACAATATGTAAGAAAAGTCTACCCCAAAATGTCTAGAACCACGCCCTTCAACCCCAAGGTGTGGGAAGACGGAGGCAGGGAGAGAAGTGGGAGGTAGAAGACAAGACACACACATCAGATAACCACTGACCGGGTTGAAGGAAAAGACAAAATCAGAGTCTTGGACCAGTTTCTGTGTAGAATTCTGGAAGGAGCATTTCCAGATGGGCATTATGTGCATAAACAAGAGATACCCCATGAGAGTAAACTACATGCTACGGAGCATTAGGAGCCTCACAAAGAAAATTGTTCAGTTGTAGAAGAGTAAAGAAGCCACATTTTCTTCACGTTACTGAACAGTGGCTAGCAAACCTTGCGACCCCAACTTATTCAATACAGTCACTTCTGTTATAATACATACATGGTCCTAAACATCACCATACTACAACCCATCACTGCACAATAAAATCCACAGGGCTTAAGGGGAAAATGCGGGTTGTTGCAGAGCACTCAAACAATTCAGTGGTGATACATTTTTAAAAAAGAGATCCTAATAAAAACAGTAGCGCAGTTTTACACATGCTAAACCATTAAGAAACACTTCAGCATGGCAATAAACATAGCACTTTATCTTGGAAAAAAAAGACCTGACACTTGCTTGTGTAACGGTTGCAGCTTGTGAGTTAATGTGATGTGGTGGGTCGGGGGCAGGTGATCTGAAATCGTAGAGAAGGTTGTCACCCCAGGTGTGGATGGATGGAGGTGACTGGTGAACAGAGCTGATAGATGTTGGAGGGGTGTCTGTGTGTGTGTGTGTGTGGACTGTGTGTTCCTCTTTGGCTAGATTCAGCCCAATGAAGGTTTTATGCTCACCTACTGTTTCTCCTGGAGAAATGTATACATACACAAACAGTTTCTGTTATGCTTAAGTTATTCTTTAGTATATTAATTACTTTGGAACAGAGCCACGGTTTCAAAACGACTGCCTGCGCTTGGAGATTTAACATCATCACCTATTGTTCACCATCTCTAGTGTAGATGAAAAGGTCTAAATCAGGAGCCCTGTTCGGGTAACAATCTCTGCTTCTCTAAATAAAATGATTCACTTGAATGTCAGTACCAGCAAAACAAAAGGCAGTCTGGGCTTTCTATTAATGACCCTCCTTTAGGAAACCTTGAATGATCTTGACCTTTTTGTGAGTAGTTTAGACGGGCGATTTTCAAGGTGTGATTCACCTATAATACTTGACCAATACACAGGCTGAGGTGTGTTTTAAATGAGACTGTACAATTAAATGGAAGCTAGTGCCTTCGCCACAAAAGTCAAGCAGTCGGTTCTCTGAGTAGGCTGGGGTAGGTTCAAATTTCTTTGTCTTTAAAGCGTGGCTTCCTGCTTGGCTTTGCTGTGACCTAAAAAGACAGCGGGGCAATGGAAGGAGAAAGGCTGGCTCAAGTCCAGCAGCATTTTTAAGCAGAAACGAGCAACACCTGGTTTGTGTCTGGACCTCACACAGTGGGGCTTCGACTGCCTCCCTGCACCTCTCCAGCCAGAATGGGGCAGATCTGTGGGTTTCAGGGAGCTTAGAGCTTAGAATTATTATGTTGCAGAATGAGCAGTAATTAATGAAATGTCTGCTCTGATTCCATCCCTCTCATAATGCTCCAGTATCACTCTCCTCCTCATTCCTTTTTATTTTGCTTTTTAAAGTTGTGACTATATATATATATATATAAAACAAAACTGACCATTTTAACCATTTTTAGGTGCACAGTTCAGCGGCATTCAGTACATTCAACACTGATGTGTGCCCCTCTGCACCATCCATCTTCAGAACTTTTTAATCTTCCCCAAATGAACCTCCATTCCTATTAAACAATAACTCCCACTCCCCTGTCCGCCGAGCCCCTGACAACCACCATTCTGTTTTCTCTTCCTATGAGTCTGATCACTTTCACACCACACAGAGGAGTGAAATCATACAGTATTTGTCTGGTTGGTTTCACTTGGCATAATGTCTTCAAGGTTCACCTGTGCAGCAGTAGCATGTGTCAGAATTGATTTTCTTTTAAGACTATTCCTGTCTCTAAATTTCTTTTGATGTTGACCAAAAAAAGAAGAAAAAAAGGACGAACTATTTATTTCCAGGCATTCTATGTCTTGGCCTTTTTCATTGCAGCCCTTGGGCTAAAGTCTGACCAGGTGTTCTTAGTTGACACATGAGCTTGAAGATACTCCTCGGTCTTTTCTTCTTCAGACTAAATAGTTTCAGCTTCTCTAATCTAACTCCCAGTCCTTTCCAGGAACTCTCTAGCTAGGAATAAAGTTGGTGACTGAAATGCCAAAACCATTTTCTGAGCCCAATCTGTCTTCAAATATCAAGCCTAAATTGACAGTGTTTGCACAAGAGGTACTTTAAGCTTGGTGAGGGGAAGACAATCAGCAAGAATACTAGGTGACAAGGTGACATCTTTTATGTTCTGATACTCGTTGTGGTCAAGCTATTTCCAACGAAGGCGTAAGGAGGAGAACTCAGATGCAAAGTGACCTCTGATGCACAGGAAAGAACACAGAGTAGAAAACTTCACATTTAGCTTTATCCCGTGTCAGGGAATCACTATCTTATTTTAGAATGCTGTCATTTTAAACCTTTGAAATGCTTTCTATAGAAATGATTACATTAATCCTGCAGTCAATTTGTCTGAAGTGAGCAAGTGTTACAGCTATCAAAAGTGCTACAAAAATAATTGAATACATTTTTAAAGCTGGTAGATAATGTGGCTGTAATTTATTTTCTTGGGATTGCCAGGAAATAGCAAGAAGGAGAAATAACTCTATCAGGCACCAGAAAAGGGATAGATAAATTGAATAATGCCAAGCTTAATGTTATTCAATGATCTCACTTGGTCAATAAGTCGCATTAAGTTCTGCTTTCAATTATTTTTCCCCCCTAGGAGCACACAGAATTGAGGACAACTATCTATTCTTGCTTGATTTAAACTATACGTGCACAAGACAGCCTGATGGATAAGCTAACCCAACTGCTGAAGGGCAGCCTGATTCTCTGTGACACTTCGCCAGGACCAATGTGTAATGCATTATCCGAGGGAAGATACTAGGTTCCCTTGGGGAATGTTCCACTGTACCTGCATTTCCTTGCGGTTAATGCTTGCTGCACATCAAAATCGTTGACCTGTAGGAGTTGATGTCTGCCTCTCCCAATTTGCTCTAGAACTTTCTTACTCCCTGGGGCCACAGTTATGACACGTGACTGAAGGCAGAGAGCTGAAAAAAACTGAGTAACAATTCTGTGCATATATCCTTCTTCTTTTATACAGAGTTAACTTCTCAGGATTAAACTTGTTTTTAAACACGGCTTTGTTCGAACTGACTTCCCAGGCTGTACTAATATTTATCATTTTGTTTTCATTTATCGATCATTTATCCCATGCTTGTAATGGTATACTATTTGCTGAGGACACTTCCAGAAAAATATACAATTGAATGATCATTTGAAATATCTCAAAAAAAAACTTTTTAAGTGCCATCTTCTCAGAACACTGACCACTTTTGTTGGCAGAAACTTTTATTATTATATATAAAGCTGGTAACCAATTGTCCGTGAAGGTATTTGATGTTATACTGGATATTTATCCATTAAATTCATAAGGCTAGACTCCGGATGCCCGTCTAGGTCCTTGCCAGTGTTTCTCTCTCTAAACTTGCCATAGACAAGGTTTCCAAGGACACTTGAGCGCTTTAAAAAATTAATCCTTATATGACTATAAACTTGTTTGTATCTTTTCGCATCTTTGTCTTCTCTCATCTTCAGCCCTCCACCCCATCCCCCACCCCATCTCAGGCTCAAGGCAGAACCTAAATTAAAAAATAATATGGCCTTGGAGATAATTGGTCAGTCTATTTTCCAAACCGTAGATAATGTTGCCCCCCGCCACTTTTAGTCAGCTAACAAAGAATAAGCAGGACAGAAAACTGTGAAAATGGAATCTCTTTAAACTGAGTGTTTCCTTCTGACAACGAGGGGCTTACAGGAGGGACGGCTTATATGCTATGGCACAAATTCTTTCCTCTCCAAGGGACGCTTTTTCCTGTGAATTACAAAGGCATTCTGGGTAACACGACACTGCAGGAACAGACAGTGAGGACGGAGTGATGGACAGCGAACCTGGAGGTGACTACAAGCAGTGCCCCGATGGCTAACAATACTGTCACCAGCGTCTTTTCCACCTTCCGTCTGAGATGTGCCTTTCCTGAGTCCCATCCAGAGTGTGATACTGAAGCAGTCAGTGCACAGGACAGGAGTCAGATCCCTTTAAAATAACCACCCCTCCCGCCAAGGCCATCTGGGGAACTCTGGCTTAATAAACCGTAACTCTTTTTCTGTTGACCCCCTAGGATAAAAAAAAAGAACCCATCTTCTTTCCTTTTCTCTCTTCTTCCTTCCTTTATTTTCCTTTTAAGACTCTTCGGGCCTCAGAAGACATAATACATTAGTCTATAATTATAATAGTAACCCTAATAGGTGTCATGTGGCACTTCGGTTACATTAGGAACATAATCCTCTCATTATCTTTGCATTTCCAGGTGCCTGTCATCACTGAATCCTCCAGCTAAGACTCGGATAACTTGCAATTACTGAAAGCTCGTGCCAGAATAATACAGAAACTTCTCAGCCGTTTGCACAGAGCCCTCAACCTCACACCCTATGCAATTCAATTTTTGTGATTCATTTTTTTAAAACCTCTGGAGTTATCATGCAAGTTCAGAAATCTCTTAATGTTTTGTGGGCATATCAATGAAACCTTTAGATGGTTCCTTTCAACTATTGACTTTCTTTTTAGAATAAATTATTGTGTAATTTCTTCTTTCTTACTGATTGCTTTTACTTTGCAACCAGCGAGAGAGAGAGAGAGAAAACTTTCTTCCTCTTTTTCTCTCCCGACCTGAAACAATAACCCTCAGGATTCAGTCTTTTGTCCTTCATTCTCCACATTTCCTCCTGCAGAGAGACACTAGCTCTCCACGCTTCAAAACTATCATCCCATGGAAGACTCTGTATGGTTCAGTTCGTTTTTGAAGTCTTCTATTTCCAGAGGGATGTGATACATACCTAACGTATAAGGTTTCTACTAAACTGGTTACCTTCCTTCCGTAAAGAAACCTTTTCCGATTGCTCTTTATAAACACTAGCACCGCTGTCTTCCCCTGATTTTTCACACCATTGGACCATGATTCCTGAACTTATTCTTTAGCTCTGTTTGGTCTCCACCTTTACCTTGGAACTAAGCCTTCATGGTACGATGATTCTTTTCTGTGGCTCTGGGCACTCCTCTCAAACCAACCCATCGCAACACACATACCTGGGCTTGTGCGTGGATTTCTTGTTCTGTTCATCTTACGTATGTTTATTCCAGTCCCTTTTAATATCATGTTATTAAGGCATCCCAGTTAGTTTTGATCCTTTTGTACTGATGTTTAAAGACTTCTATTAAGTCATTCTCAACTGGTAGTTCTCAGCTGCATTTTTCCAAAGTGATCTTTCACTATTATTAAGAATGATTTATCTGCTTCCTTCAACTGAACCACTTTAATCCATCCTCTAAATACACTGCCAATTATTTCTTCTACCT
The DNA here is from genome assembly GCF_048564905.1 of Vicugna pacos. Taxonomy (NCBI): domain Eukaryota; kingdom Metazoa; phylum Chordata; class Mammalia; order Artiodactyla; family Camelidae; genus Vicugna; species Vicugna pacos. The sequence continues at coordinate 5,451,027 of NC_133015.1, forward strand.
GAAATATAGTTTCACTCTCCCCTGCTCAGTAATTTCCATTATCTTCTTCAAGACTTAGAACATTTCTCCTTGAAAAATCCTCTCGAGTTGATGTATTTTCATGTCCACACTCTTCACTCCTTCACTGTCCTTTTTGTGGGGGAACATCAAGAAGACGTGACTTCCAGTTTGGCAGTCAGGTGGGCCCATCTGTAATCCCCTGTCCTTGGGATGTGCCTTCCACTACCCTTCCCCATTCCCAGAAGCTGCCCCGAGGACACAGCCTTGAGATGGTCATGTGGTGATGAGACAATCTGGACAGTACAGGGGACGGAACCCAGTTAAGGCTTCTGTATAAACTTTTAAGATTCTGGCTGGCAGATGCAGAAATCTGCTTGTCCTGCGGCCACCCAAGACAAGCCTCTTAAGTAAGTTCCCTTGCTTATTAAAACTGTCACCTGCCAAACTGGTGAGGTCTGCCTCTTTCTTGGGTCTCTCCTTGCCCTCCTTGGATGGAGGTGGGTGGGGAGCTGGTTTCACGTTACACCAGGAGGCTCCCGACATTGAGGACCAAGAGTTATCTACATTATTTTATTTTACGTGTATCAATCTGATCTTAATTTTTCCTAGTTTCTTTTGTACTATCAGCTCTTTAATTCAGTTCGTTACCTAATACCTGAGACACAGCTCTTTCCGTGTGAAATACAATGTGAAGCATTTGATAATTGTCTACGAACCAAGAAAAGCATCTGATAACTATCTATGAGCCTACAACAGAAATTCATAGCATTAGACCTGGATATTTTTAGCCAAGTTTAATCATCCCACGGAGCTTAATTCTCAACGGGAGAAGAAGCAACATACAAATTTAAACTTTCAGAATAAAAATTATATATAAATAATGGCCACATTAATTACACTTAACATTTCTATCATTTAATTTTAGGTTTTTGCTGGCAATTCCAATATCATCTTCAGAAAAATGATATGTATTCATATATTAACAAAAGAGTTCCTATTTAATGAGCCGTTTTTTTTCCTTAATCAGCTTCATCATACTGAATGGTTAGTTTAGGAATAAATGCTTAACTTTAAAATTAAGCTTCATCAGTTAAGAAAATAATCAATCATCTTAAATTTCTCAAAAGTTGCCAAGTTTAAACACTTATTAGTAGATTTGGGCAGTTACTGTTAGACCACTTCACTGAGCTTCAGTACGTTTATGATAGTATTACTGTCATTTCGAAAACGTTATGCACACAAACAGCAAGACAGTCAGAGTTGTGGGTCCCAGTATACTAAAGTATGTCCAGTTACTACAGTAATATTTTATTGTCTGTGATACTCACATTAATAACAATGTACATCTGTGCTGTGTTCAAGACGTAGCTGCAATGGTGATGTTTGTTTATATTTTCCCAAATGATTTTGCCATTTAGGGAGAAGGTTAAAAAATACAAATAACAAAGGGTAGGAAAAACATCTGTCAGAGTTTTGCTGACAGTGATGCAAATCCAAGTTTTAAGAGGGTCTAGAAGCCCTAACTCCACTTGTTGCTGACAGTCCTGCGATGACACCTCAGAGGTTTCAGGTTACCACTTAAATCTTTAGCTTGACACATGAAGGAATCATAGTCTGGCTCTAGCCTACACTTCACCACGTCTCTTAAAGATGGCTTTGTACTTCTTCATGCTGTTCCTCTGTTTCTCCACCAGGAATGTTTTCCTCTTTCTGAATTCCTACTCTCCCAAAGTTCAACTCAAGTTAAGCACCGCCCCCCACCTTCTCTAATTACACCATTGATTTGGACGGTCCTCCTCTGGCTCCCACGGCAATCTCTGCTTCCCTCTGTCACAGCACAGAATACAATCATTGATCTACTTGATCTGGACATTTGGCTGTCAGTGCACCAACGGAAGGAATCTTTATCTAATCTGATCACATACAAACGTCTAGCACAACGCATGACATACAGTAAATAACTAATATTTTTTTTAAGGAAGACTTGATGGATTTGCATAAAGTTTATCTGAAAATCAGTCCTATTATCTTGGAATTATACCTACACATTTCACGTGGGCATTTTCTTTACTTGATCTGTGTGCTTTCCAGAGGCGCTGGCCTATGTATATTATATTAAAGTCTGAAATAACCTTTAGTTCTATAGGGAAATCTGCTTAAAATGATTATTCAGATTGAGAGGGTAAAAAGGTCATAAATATCTCCCTTAAAAGTCTGACTTTAATGGTACATAGGCTAATATTGAGCAATGTTTTATAAAGGTCAATGTAATGCCAGTATAATATTTACCTATCTATTTATTTATTTTTGAATAAAGTAGATTTATTCAGAGAGATACATACGCCGTAGACAGAGTGCTGGACGTCTTAGAAGGCCAGAGAGGCCATGAGGCACGGGGGTGGGTGTTTAGTTTAAAATAAAAGCAGATACACACTCTGTAGATGGAGGGTGGGCCTTCTCAAAAGGCAAGAGAATGGCCCAATGTGATATTGAGATTTGTTAACATCTTTACAAGTTAAGATGAAATTATATGTTCATTTATCTTTAATAGTTTAAACGTTTACTGCAGCAAAAAGTTAAATATAAATTGCTATTAATAGCAACTAGTAGCTTTTCATTAATTCCAAATTTAAAAAAAAAAATTCTGCTTAAACGTGGTGATTTTGACCATGGTATTTGGAACCAGGCAGAACTTTCATGTCTTGGTTTTCTCGTAGTTTCTTCTTTGAGCTATTTAACCTCGTTACACCGCAAGTTATCTCATCTATAAAATGTGAATTGCATTTAAAATAATTTAGAACCTGGAAAGTAAGAATTCCACAAACATAGCATTATTTTGGTAGTAATACAAGGATCTCTCATGTCTTTCAAAATTTGTATAAGAGCTGAATAGAATTAAAGGAAAGAAAACTCCCAAAATATTTCTTTTAAGGATGTTTTCATATTAGGGGTTGGTGAAAGGATACCATGATATCGCTCACCAAGTTTATGATAAGAATAATAATGGCATGAAACACCAGGTAACTCTGGATATTCAAACACAGTAAGAAATGGTTAAATATTTTCTTAGAGAACATGCAGTTCCGAGAATGGACCTGTAAGAATGTTTTTGTGGAAATGGAGGTGTTTTCCTAACAACATTCGTACAGTGGACAATATGAAGTAGGATACAGTATGATGCGAGACTCCACATAGCTGACGTCTTAAGTGCCTGAGCTATTCTTACATGCTCTGTGTGTCTAGTTCGTATTTCATCTGTCTCATGAAACTTTCTCAATCTCTCAATTTCTCCAACACAGAAATACTATTAAAGTTTCCACTGGGCTATATTCTGTCTTACACTGTCCTTTACTTGTTTTTACTAGTCCCTCAAACTATTCTTGCTAGGAAGGGAAGATGAGATTTTATGTTACCTTTTTATCATAAAAGATACAGCAGTTTGACTACTGGCTTAAATAACCATCTCAGGGCTTGTTTGTACAGACGCTTAACACATGCTTTTTTTGCACTGATGTAGAATTCAGGTATCTTTGGAAATGACATTAATTTTTCCCAGTAGAAGAGTATATTTACTGTACTGAGGGAAAACATGTATCAAATTAAAATACTTTGCTCATTATTGTAATTCTTTGCTCCCTATGAAATTAAAATTAACTATGCTCAAATCCACCTCCTGTGTCTCTCACATTGCTGGGAAAGTCTGGCTATAGTTAGTGGGTATCACAGTTTGAGAAGAATATTTTAGGAAATAATGTGTCATAACTGCATGTGCTTGACTTTCTAGCGTTTTGGGACTGACTGAAAGGCTAACCTCCAAAGAGCATGGTCAGAAATAAAAATTGCAGTGTTTGAGAGGACGTCGTGAATGACATCTCTGAACCTGCATTTTCCTTCCCGGTGTTCGGATCTTAAGGAAAGGGGCATGCTTTTCACTCATCGTTGAATGGTAGCATCCTCCTTTCAGGAAGGTTGATCCCAGTTCAACCAGAAGCTTAATTCATGGCTAGAGAGAACCTCACTGTTTGATGGTCCTAATAAAAAGTAGATTGTCTGTGTTGCAGTTAGTGGACTGAGTTTCATGCTGGCATACCGGCCTAAGAAAGGAAATGAAACATTAGTGGACAACCAGGTTAAAGGCTCAATCATTTACACTGCGGACATGCAGGTAGGTTGAGGTCCAGTTGGCAGTTGGCATGTGGGAAACTCTACTGCTGGGGTCAAGGGTGACCGAGATATAGTTAAACTTGGTTCTCTTTGGTTTCAGGAGCCATGGATGGTGGAGTTTGTAGGATGCACTGAGAGGAAAATTCAAAAATTCTTTGTCTTTAAGTTGCATTTTTTTTAACTCAAGGAACTGTACTGCAAGTAGGATAGGACTTTTCTCCTCCACCGTTCATTAATTTTTATTGCATGACTCCTACGTGGCAGACGGTGTTCTATGTCCTGGGGATACAGCATGAAGAACTTGGAACAGCACTGCAGGGATAAGTCCCCAAAATGCATCATCCAGGCTGCTGGTATCCAGGCTCCTTCGTGGGGGTACTGTTTTTGCTAGGACTGTGAAAACTCTAAGGTGGCAATGGACAGTCCATCAATATGGTAAGCACAACTTTGCTTCTGCCCATTTGTGGCCAGTAAAAATATTAAATTTCCTGATAAATGAAATATTTGATATATATTTATCATATTTGTGTATTCTATTGTGTTGTAAGTCATAATTTACAACAGCATATTTACATTTGTCTTCTCCAAACCCATATATTTAATTTGAAATAAATTTATTTAATGTCTGTTCCTTCCTTTTCCTCCCTCTGAGTACCCTGCTGTAACTTATCATGATTACTTTCCTGGGAGACTTCCAATCTGTACCTTCAGCGTTCACTTTAATAAATACCTCCTGCATCATTTTTCCCCTATTAAATAAATAGTAATGTTATCAGGAAGAACTGCCAAGATACAGGGACTTAGAGCAGACCATTCTTATAAGAATAATCAACATGTCTGTCGTGACTGACAAGAACAGAATATCAGAAAACAACAGGATGTATTTTGGCATTCTAGGGCTAAATATATTGCTTCTAAAGATACTGCTTCTCCATATACAACATTCTAGAAGAAACACATTTATAATGGCATGAACCTTTTTCCTCTTGTAACTTGATAGTTCCATTTACGATATCCAAAATATAACTCCATTACATTATGCAAGTTTAACAATAAAGAAACAGCAAATGAAAGATTCTTATATGGCTATACCGTAAAAATGAAAAAAAAATTTACCTTTGGCATATTCTCTTAAGGTAAAACTAATAAACACAGAAACTATAACAAAATTCATTGTTTTAGCCAACTATAATATTTTTAAGAGATGAGTACAGATTTTTATTTTTTCCACCCTGAAGACAAATTTCATTTAGTATATTAGTTTGCCAGAGATTTAAATTAAGGGATGACATGCATAACAGGAATAGAAAATGGGATTAACAATAAAAGATATTCAAGGATAAGCAGAGATAAATCTGACTGCCCACTTGCTGACTCAAATAGACTGTGCAGAATGTGTATGTTACAATCTGTGTGCATAAATCATGCAGTTCATACACAAAGAGCGAGACTTATTTGCAACAAAATCCCCAAATAAAAATGATTGTGTATATTTTCAAACAAAAAGAATACTTTGTATGTAGGTCAACACTCACATTTTGCTTGGCAGCAATAGCAAGCATTTGTTCTGTCTTTTTCATAATTTTGTTAGTCTCCTTTGGGCATTTAATCCAGAGGTAGGTGACACATGATGTGCAGCAAATCTTTCCCATCTCTGGACTTGGCTGATAGTGACAGGGCAGGTGTTTCAGAGCTGACTACCATCCATCCAGTGCTCGTTGTGGCCCATGCACAGGGTGAAGGGTTTTGCAGATATTTTCCTATTTAGCAAAACAACCCTATGATGTAAATCTTGTTGTCACTTATAATATATAGATGAGCAAGCAGGCTGGTGGGGCAGGCAGGGGTTCCAATTTTGGCCCACTTGACTCCAAGACTAGCACATTATATATGTATTTATTTTTTTAATTTTATTTTTTATTGAAATGTAGTTAATTTACAATGTTAGTTTCAGGTGTATAGCAAAGTGATTCAGTTATACATATGCATACAGGAGTTTGGGATTAATAGGTATACACTACTGTACATAAAATACATAAACAACAAGGACCTACTGTATAGCATGTGGAACTATATTCAATTTCCTGTAATAACATATAATGGACAAGACCAGCACTTTAAAGTTTCAACTAAAATTGAGTTCTTTTCTTACAAATGCCACTGTATTATTTTCCCACTTTTTCCATCTTTAGGACTAACTTCATCTTTCTGTTTCCAGTACTAATATTAATATTACATACTTATTCATCATATGTTCTCCTGTAAAGCATTATGCTAACAAACTCTACTTGAAGAGATAGATCAGAGATAAAACCATGGAGTGTCAGGATGAAAAGAAATCCTACAGTTCTAGGTTAGTTTAACTTCTTAGTAATATGAGGACATTTTTATATAATATAGGTGAATGAGAAAGTCTATCCTGGGGATCTGAAACAAATGACATATGAATGTTAGATGGCAGGCTAAATATAACACCAGGTTTGTTTCTCTATATGTGTTTCTTAAGCTGTAAGATAGTTGCTCATTTAAACCCTCTTCATAGTCTCCATTTACCTGACAGCAGTAAGTGTGAGCACACCTAAAAGATAACTTCAGAGAATGATGAGCCAGAGGCTCTATTTTTAATGGTTATTTTGACTTTCCCCAAAACTAATATCTGACTCTGGGCCCCAAAAGGGCCAGAATAAAAAGTATATTAATTTTCAAAATAAGCATTTAAAATCATGATAATAGAAACAGCCTTGTCAAAACAGAAACAGATTTACAGACATAGAAAACAAACTTATGGTTACCAGTGGGGGAAGGGGTAGGAAGGGGTAAATTGGGAGTTTGAGATTAACAGATATTAGTATATATAAAATAAACAACAAATTTCTTCTGTACAGCACAGGTAACTATATTCAATATCATGTAGTCATCTATAATGAAAAAGAATATGAAAAGGAAAATATGTATGTATGCGTATAACTGAAAGACCAGAAACTGAATCAACATTGTAAACTGACTATACTTCAATTTAAAAAAATAGCCTTGTCAAGTAAATCATATGTTACATCCTTTTTAAGCACTACCAAAAATTAAAATGCATTTTATTTTTATTTAATTTATACTATAAGTCATTTCTGCATCAATAAATGTTAGCTTTGTTATTTGAGATCTCTGATGTCTGATGTTTTCATAGCATAATAACATATATAACATTATATGTGTTAAGAGTTTTACATGAACGATCTAACTCATTGGATTGTAACCATCTCTTTTTCTCTGATGGGGAAAGAAACGCTTGTGGAGTTTAAGAAAATTACCCAAGGTCATGCGTTTAGTAAATGGAGGGGCTGGTATATAAACAGACAGGGCTATTAATCATTTGTGGTTCACTTAACAAATATTTTCTAAACACCTACTCTATCTTGGTACAGGTTCAAGGTATAAAACAGTGAGTAAGACATGTGATTCCTCTCTCCTGGTGCTTCTAGACAAATGGGAGGAACACACTTGTGAATATGTATTTACCAACAGAGGTGAGAGCTACACAGGGAACGCACAGAGAGCTTGTATTGAAGGGAAACCTCTGGGGCATCAAGGAAGATTCCTGAGGAAGTTGCACTTGACCTGAGGTCTCAAGGACAAGAAATGTGCTTTAAACAAAGAAAATGTGGGGAGCGGGGGTGGGGAGTTAAGAGCATTTTATGAAACGGGAACACCGTGAATGGAGTCCCAGCTTGTGCAAGATGGGCAATGACCTCAGCATGGCTGAGGCGCCAGAGTTACACGGAATGTGGGTGAAGGTACAGAGGAGGACACACCTGCCTAGAAGGTACCCTGTAGGTGGCTGAAGGACTTTCATCTTTTTCTAAGGGCAATAGAAAGCCATTTAAGGTGTTTTGTATCACTATTTTGTTTTTACTCTGAATGTGAAGACTAGATTTGGATTTTTGAAACATGACACTGGCTAGATTATAAAAAACCAACTGCA